>NC_141009.1:45688799-46314204 GCF_052327205.1 Somniosus microcephalus | reverse complement strand
GTCCATTCATGTCACTTGTCACACAAACACCGAGCTTTCTGAGAAATCAACCAGGACAAGGGGGAGGAGAGGGAGAACATGGTACGGGTGCAAAGGGGGTGGGGTTGGAAGAACGTGATCCGTTTTACCGTCTGGATCATGTTCTCGCTCTCATTTCGCCCCCTCTTTGGACTTGATTCACATTCTTCCCCCATCCCCACTGTGCTCTCTGTGCTCTTTAGCCCCCACCCCGTGTTGCTGACCATCCCCCCGGAGTACCTGACCTCCTCTCCCCTCCGATCCTCTCTCCCTCTCCAAATCCCCCTCTCTCCCCCTCCGCTCTTCTCTCTCTCCCCCTCTGATTTCCTCTCTCCTCCTTCTCCTCTCTCTCTCCCCCCTCTGATTCCCCCTCTCTCTCTAACCCCTCTGATTCCCTCTCCCTCCCCTTCCGATTCCCTCTCTCTCCCCTCTGATCCTCTCTCTCTCTCTCCCTTCTCTCTCTCCCCCTCTGATTTCCTCTCTCTCTCTCCCCCTCCGATTCCCTCTCTCTCCCCTCTGATCCTCTTTCTCTCTCTCCCCCTCTGATTTCCTCGCTCTCTCTCCCCCTCCGATTCCCTCTCTCTCCCCTCTGATCCTCTTTCTCTCTCGCCCCCTCTGATTTCCTCTCTCTCTCTCCCTCTCCGATTCCCTCTCTCTCCCCTCCGATCCTCTCTCTCTCTCTCCCTTCTCTCTCTCCCTCCGATCCTCTCTCCCTCTCCAAATCCCCCTCTCTCCCCCTCCGCTCTTCTCTCTCTCCCCCTCTGATTTCCTCTCTCCTCCTTCTCCTCTCTCTCTCCCCCCTCTGATTCCCCCTCTCTCTCTAACCCCTCTGATTCCCTCTCCCTCCCCTTCCGATTCCCTCTCTCTCCCCTCTCTCTCTCCCCTCTCTCTCTCCCCTCTCTCTCTCCCCCTCCGATTCCCTCTCTCTCTCTCTCTCTCTCCCCTCTCTCACTCCCCCCTCCGATTCCCTCTCTCTCCCCTCTGATCCTCTTTCTCTCTCTCTCTCCCCTCTCCCACTCCCCCCTCCGATTCCCTCTCTCTCCCCTCCGACCCTCTTTTTCTCTCTCTCGCCCCTCTCTCACTCCCCCCTCTCTCTCCCCTCTCTCTCTCCCTCTCCGATTCCCTCTCTCTCTCTCTCGCCCTCCAAAAGCACGGCCCCTGCTGCACTGCAGGCTGTAGCTGTGGGGTACTGCGCATGTGCGGCCTCGGTACACAGCGCACATGTGCAGGAGGGGATTGGGTATGCATGCACAGCTCCAGTATACCGCGCGAAGAAGGCAGCAAAAATGTTCATGCAAATAATCACTCCATTTATATAGTGCCTTTCACAACCTCAGAATGTCCCAAAGTGCTTTGCAGCCAATTAAGTACTTCAGTGAAGTGCAGACACTGTTGTAATGTCAGAAACATGGCACAGCAAGGTCCCACAAACAGCAATGTGATAATGACCAGATAATCTGTTTTAGTGGTGTCTATTGAGGGATAAATGCTGACCAGTACACCAGGGAAAAATCCTCTGTTCTTCTTCAAAATAGGACCATAGGATCTTTTACATCCATCTGAGAGGATAGACAAGGCCTCGGTTTAACATCTCATCTAAAAGATGGCACCTCTGACAGTGCAGCACTCCTTCAGTACTGCACTGGAGTGTTAGCTTAGATTATGTACTCAAGTCTCCTCAGTGGGACTTAGAACCCACAACCTTCTGACTCCGAGGTGAGATGTTACCCATTGATCCATGGCTAACACCTCAAGGAAGGTTGTCAGATTGGGACAAGATGATGTCCCAGCATCAGCGGAGCAAGTGTAAGTGTTTTTTTTTAATATGTTTTAATGCTGTACAATTAACCCCACAGTATAAAAGGCATGGATTTCTGAGAGCCCAAAGCTTAGGGCAAATTGAAGCACTCCCTCCCAATCTTACCTCATTGCAGTGACATATATTCTGTACAAGTGAAGGTTTGTGGCCATCTAAAGCTTCCAGGTATCGAAAGCAGCTGTGAATCCCCAGCAAATCCAGCCTCACCTTACACCTGCAACACTTGCTCGAGGCTCCTGCTCAGACTAACTTCCTCATGTTCGGAGGTCAGAAAGAAGTGTTTTTTGCATTATAATGACTCAAGGTCCTCTTGACTGCAAACAAAGCTGGGCATTCTTGATTGAATTCTTTCAAGGTGGGACTCAGCTGGGGCTCCATGCCCACCCCCCCCAATCAAAACATAATTTCATAAACTACTCTTATCACCGCAATATAGTTCTTGTTAAACCATCCATTACAACTGAAGCACAACACTATCAAACTGATTCATTTTACCCTTTAAGTCAATGACTGAGTAAGCCGGATCAGTGTAAAATAGAACAGTATTTTCATATTGCACCTGGGAAATTATACAATTAATTACTTTGCAAAGATCACGATGACTGAGTGATTGTTTGTCGGCAGAATGCTTCAGAGACATTTCCTCCCAAGACTGATCAGCTGAAATTGCAAAAAGAAAATGCATTTCTCACCATCGGAATATTGTTAATTTCAGGCCCTTTCAGGCAAGAATTGAAATGGCCCAGCTTGCTCACTGCTGTTCAGAATCTGATCTGTCCGCCATCTGTAATCACCACTCACAAATTAGAACAAATTCATATTTGCTGCCGTTCTAAAATCATATGATCAGCGAATGTAGAATGCTCAGTTGCAGTGCTACTAATACGCACTGACCTGTTATGACAATAAAAAGTAATAATGAATTATACATGTTATGAGTGACATAACTGCCGTGAGCAGCAGACTCCCTGCTGTTCCCACACAGTGAATTACAGACTAATGATTGCTTCACACTGCAGCCTACAAAGATTGTTGGCTTTTGCCTTGAAAGTGGGCTCTTCAGGTATGAGCCACTACAACATTCTTTTGCGTACTGCTTTAGTGGAGACATTAACCCATTGAAAACAAACTGGCCAACAACTCCTAACACAGCAAATTTTGTACCGAAGCATTACATTTGGCACCCGAATCATAGAGTCATAACAGCACAGAAGGAGGCCATTCGGCCCATCGAATCCATGCTGGCTCTCTGTAGAGAAATCCAGTCAGCCCCATTCCCCCGCTCTATCCCTGTAGCCCTGCAAGTTTATTTCCCTCAAGTGCCTATCCAGTCTCCCCTTGAAAACATTGAGTGTCTCCGCTTCCACCATCTCCGTTCGCAGCGAATTCCAGGTCATCACCACTCGCTGCGTAAAATTTTTTTCCTCAGGTCCCCCCTGTATCTCTTGCCCAAAACCTTAAATCTGTGTCCCCTAGTCTTTGTACCATCAACTAGTGGGAACAGTCTTTCCCCGTCTAGCCTATCCCAAACTGTTATAATCCTGTACACCTCGATCAAATCACCCCTCAACCTCCTTTGATCTAATGAAAACAAATCCAGCTTCTCCAACCTGTCCTTGTAGCTAAGATCCACCATCCCCATAACCATTCTGGTAAATCGCCCCTGCACCCTCTCAAGGGCCTTCACATCCTTCCTAAAGTGTGGTGACCTGAACTGGACGCAATACTCCAGTTGTGGCCTAACCAGCGCTTTATAAAGGTTCAGCACAACTTCTCTACTTTTGTACTCAATACCCCTATTTATGAAGTCCAAGATCCCATATGCTTTGTTAACCACTCTCTCAATATGTCCTTCCTTCAGCGACCTATGCACATTAACTCCCAGGTCCCTCTGTCCCTGCATACTCTTTAAAACTGTGTCATTAAGTGAATATTGCTTCTCCCTGTTCCTTCTGCCAAAATGCATCACCTCACACTTCTCTGTATTAAATTCCATCTGTCACTTGTCTGCCCATTCTGCTAGCCTTTCTATGTCGTGTTGTAGTCGATTGGTATCATCCTCACTGTTTGCCACACCACCAAGGTTGGTGTCATTGGCAAATTTAGAAATTCTACTCTGTATTCCAATATCCAGGTCATTATTATCTATCTATCTATATATATAAAAGGATCGATCTGTCTGTCTGTCTGTCTTTCCGTCTGTCTGTCTGTCCGGCTATACACTCTAACGTTATAGAGCGTACCTACAAAAATTGTTCGCACATTATACAAGAAACCTTCAAAATTCCACTCATTATCCACTCATTAGCATTGACTGACGTCAAGGTCGACCAATCCTGTGCCGTCATGATTGACCAATCCTACAGTTCAGTCACCTGATGGTTGACCAATCGGTGTGTGTGTGGGCGGGTCTAATCATTTTCATCTCAGGGATCTGTCAGCCATTATACATCAGCCAGGGCAGCTCAAAACTTTTGTAATCCAGGTCAGTTTCTTTTTAAAAAAAAATAAGATTTACCAAAAATGTTTTATAAGTACTTTAACTTTCATCTTTGAAGGTATTAAAAGCTAGCAACGTTTAGGTTAAAAAACAGTGCAAAATGGGCCGAGGCTTCTCCAACTGCCGACAGCCCAAATCCAGTCCCAGGCTTCCGGCCCACACATCCACCAGGCCCAAAAAAGCACTGGAAACTGCCGACAACTCAAACCCAGTCCCAGGCTCCCGGCCCACACATCGACCAGCCCCCAAAAAAGCCCTCGCAACGCGGGGCTCCCCTGCTAGTATATATATATATATATAAAAGGATTGTGGTGTCTGTCCGTCTGTCTGTCTGTATGTATGTCTGTCTGTCCGCTATACACTCAAAAGTTATAGAGCGTACCTACACATATGTTATATCCAAAGAAAGCTGATGATCAGGGGAGTGTCATAGGCATATTTACTTTTAGGTCAGACAGAAATTGTAAATATGCTCGGCAGATGGGGCGGGGCTCGGCAGGTCGGGGGCGGGGATCGGGGTGGCGGGGCTCGGGAGATCGGTGGGGGCTCGGGAGATCGGGGGGCGGGGCTCGGGAGATCGGGGGGGAGCCTCGGGAGATCGGGGGGGGTGGGGCTCGGGAGATCGGGGGGGCGAGCCTCGGGTGATCGGGGGGGGTGGGGCTCGGGAGATCGGGGGGGCTCGGGAGATCGGGGGAGCGGGGTTCGGGAGATCGGGGGGGCGGGGCTCGGGAGATCGGGGGGGGAGCCTCGGGAGATCGGGGGGGCGGGGCTCGGGAGATCGGGGGGGGCGAGCCTCGGGGGGGCGGGGCTCAGGAGATCGGGGGGTGGGGGGCGGGGCTCGGGAGATCGGGGGTTGCGGGGCTCGGGACATCGGGGGTGGGGCTCGGGACATTGGGGGGCGGGTCTCAGGGACTCCCCCCCTCCCTCTCCATCCCCTCTCCCCCTTCCCTCCCCCTTCCCCCCTCCCCTCCACTCCCCCTCCCCCTCCCCCTCCCCCCTCCTCCCCCTCCCCCCTCCCCTTCCCCTCCCCCTCCCCTCCCTCCCCCTCCCCTCCCTCTTACCCCCTTCCCCCCCTCTTCCCCCACCTCCCCCCCTCTTCCCCCCACCCCCTTCCCCCCCTCTTCCCCCGCCTTCCCCCCACCTTCCTCCCCTCTTCCCCCCACCTTCCCCCCTTCTTCCCCCACCTTCCCCCCTCTTCCCCCCGCCTTCCCCCACCTTCCTCCCCTCTTCCCCCCACCTTCCCCCCCTCTTCCCCCCACCTTCCCCCCAGTCGCTGTCTCTCTTCCCCCCAGTCACTCTCTCTCTTCCCCCAATCGCTCTCTCTCTTCCCCCCAGTCGCTCACTCTCATCCCCCCAGTCGCTCTCTCTCTTCCCCCCAGTCGCTCTCTCTCTTCCCCCCAGTCGCTCTCTCTCTTCCCCCCAGTCGCTCTCTCTCTTCCCCCCAGTCGCTCTCTCTCTTCCCCCCAGTCGCTCTCTCTTCCCCCCGTCGCTCTCTCTCTTCCCCCCAGTCGCTCTCTCTCTTCCCCCCAGTCGCTCTCTCTCTTCCCCCAGTCGCTCTCTCTCTTCCCCCCAGTCGCTCTCTCACTTCCCCCCCAGTCGCTCTCTCTCTTCACCCCCAGTCACTCTCTCTCTTCCCCCCCAGTCACTCTCTCTCTTCCCCCCCAGTCGCTCTCTCTTCTCCCCAGTCGCTCTCTCTCTTCCCCCATAGTCGCTCTCTCTCTTCCCCCGCAGTCGCTCTCTCTCTTCCCCCGCAGTCGCTCTCTCTCTCCCCCCGCAGTCGCTCTCTCTCTTCCTCCCAGTCGCTCTCTCTCTCTCTTCCAACAACAACATGCCCTCGAAAAAGCCTCGGCACCGCCGGGCACTCCAGCTAGTATATACATATATAAAAGGATTGTGGTGTCTGTCCGTCTGTATATATGTCTGTCTGTCCACTATACACTCAAAAGTTATAGAGCGTACCTACACATATGTTATATCAGAAGAAAGCTGATGATCAGGGGAGTGTCATAGGCATATTTACTTTTTGGTCAGACAGAAATTGTTCAGACAGTACACAAAAAACTTTAAAAAATCCGCTCATTAGCGGTTGACCAATCCTACCGCTCATTAGCGTTGAGTGACGTGATGGTTGACCAATCCTACAGTTCAGTGACCTGATGGTTGACCAATCGGTGCATCACGGGGGGCGTTTCATTCCGTGTGTAGGCGGGCCTAATCCTGCAGCCTCCCGAAACGTCGCCGCCGTTTTTTTAATACCGACAGCGACAGCACCAGCACAACAAACCCCCACATTGTGGCTCCGGCACATTATCCCGCTCCCGGCCCGCCGGAGTGGGAGGTGAGTTGGGGTCACTCGGGCCGGGCCTGACAATCGCTCGGCCCGAGACACAGAGCGGGGGAGCGGCAGCAGCCGGCTGTAAACCGCGTGGCCCTGTAAACTGCTGTTTTAGAAAAAAGCCTTGGCAACGCCGGCCCCCCCCCCCAGCTAGTATTAGAATATTAGAAGAACTAAATTTAAAGATATTTCTCTAAAAGTCAATTCAAATCACAAAACATTCTTCTGTCTGGAAAGTGCATCTGCGTAAAAGAACCTAATCTGGTCTTCATGTGATGTTCACCCAGACACATAAGCTGCATTTTTTTTTTAATTAATGGGAGAATTTTGACGCACTGGGAGTGGGGGTGTCTGGTCTGGGTTTCCCCTCACAATGTGGAGATTTAATTCCACAGCGTGCATCCTGCGTCACTGACAGGTTTCCCACCTAGATATCAGCCTGATTGACAGGCTTGACTTCCAGTAGTGCTGGGAACATTGGAGAAGAGGCCACGGGCCCAGGTAGATCTGAGCCCCGACCCTGGGGTGTTGGGCGAGGGCGGGTGTCTGATCCCAAGGGGATTTCAATTCCAAACCCCGGGGGGTCCGATTCCCAACGAGGTCGGGGGGTCCGATCCCCGGCAGGTTCTGATCCCTGACCCCAGGTAGGTTCCAATCCCCAACCCCAAGGGGGGGGGTCTGATACCTAGGGTGGTCCGAACCCAACCCTCGGTGGGGTCCGGTCCAGGGGGGGTGGGGGTTTGTATGAGGGGTGTCTGATGGTGGGGGAGCTTGAGGTCAGGGAGAAAGCACTCCTGCTCCTCCTGGTCCACAAGGAGTGCTCCCCGAGGCTGTCCTCACCTCGCTGTAGCTGTCGGGTTTCCCGAGGCCCGGGTAATGTGGCTGGTCACAGCAGGTTAAATCCGAGGCTTCCAGCCTCATTAACTTATCCTCCTGGGAGCGGGTTGGCTGCCCGCCTTTGTCCCACTTGAGTGAAACCTGGAAGTCAGTGGGTTGGAGCCGGCTTCCCAACACGCTTCCACTGTTTGCCCATTTAACCCCCACCCACACCTACTCGCAACTGCATCCCCATATTAAAATTCCCCCTTCTATAAAGTTTAATTCAGCAGTTTGCCTCGACAATAAGCTAGCAGGTTGAATCCTGACTGGTTGCCATTGTAATTTGGGAAAAGCCCCTCCCCCCAACAGTTGAATAGTCTTCCAGCACTGGCTGTCCATGCTCACACATGAACAGTAACCAGTTGGGTGAAATACTGATGGACTTCCAGCACCTGTGGAACCACAGCTCAGCAGGAGACCTTCAGCAGAGAAAGAGGAGAAGATTGAAAGAGGGAAAAAAGAAAATTTTAAAATAAAAAATGGCTTCTACTCATCATCAATCAGAGTTAATCATTCAGATGTCAGCTGTGGCTCAGTGGTAGCTCTCTTGCGTCTCAGTCAGAAGGTTGTCGGTTCAAGTCCCACTCCAGAGACTTGAGCACATAATCAAAGCTGACTCTCCATTGCAGTACTGAGGAAGCGCTGCACTGCCAGAAGTGCTGTCTTTCAGATGAGATGTTAAACCATAGCCCTGTCTGCTCTCTCAGGTGGGCATAAAAGATCCCACAGCTCCATTTCAAAGAAGAGCACGGAAGTTCTACCTGGTCTCGTGGTCAATATTTACACCTCAACCAACGTCGCTAAAAAAATAGATTATCTGGTCATTATCACAATGTTGTGTGTGGGACCTTGCTGTGTGCAAGTCTTTCACATTTTCTGAAACAAATTTCTTATCAGCTTGACTCAATGCATCACAAGTCACAATCAGGAGAAGCAGCACAAAGCCAGCCACTGACCTGCGGACTTCGATGAACCCAATTGGCTTAATTTGCAGCTTAGCATGATTACTTTTTATAGGAACTGGAGTAAAAGAAATCCACTGTGCCACAAAAATAGCGTCTCTTACTTACACATCAATGAATCCTATTACGAAAGCATTACTCTATACTAATTCATCTGCTCGGGACTCCTGCTGCTTTCTAATTTACTGAATGTGCCCGCTCAGCATTTTTTCCTGGTGTTTGATGATGCTTACACATGCAGAATGAATTATGATGCACTGCAACACCCCAAAGTTTTGACTGACCATTAATTCTGCAAATGCAGCTTGTCAAAAATACTGCCTTCGGATCACACATTTTAAAGAGGCAAATCAAAGCAACTGACCATCACCTGCTCACGTAGAAACATTACTGAGAAAATGTATATTAATCCTAAGAAAGAAAGAAAGAAAGAACAAGAAAGAACAGAACTTGCTTATATATAGCACCTTTCATGACTTCAGTAAGTCCCAAAATAGCTTTACAGCCAATGAGGTACTTTTGAAGTGCAGTCACTGTTGTAATGTAGGAAACCCGGCAGCCAATTTACACACAGCAAGTTCCCACAAACAGCAATGTGATAATGACCAGATAATCTGTTTCAGTGATGTTGATTGAGGGATAAATATTAGCCAGGGCACTGGGGTGAACTTTCCTGTTCTCCTTTGAACAGTGCCATGCTTTTACGTCCACCTGAGAGGGCAGGCAGAGTCTCAGTTTAAAGTCTCATTCGAAAGATCACTAATAAGATTTCAGAGACACAGTAGGTATTCATTTTAAGATGACCTGATAAATCAGCAGATTTTGGTCATCTTGTGTTTTGACATAAAAGATTGCAGCGTGTAGTGGAAGAGGGAATCGGGTGGACTCGACATAGTTGGCCGATTATTTATCCATTTAAATGAATGGATGGAAACTCAGGCAGGCTCCATCTTGCCTGAGTTTCTTCAATGTACTCGGCCCTGCTGATTCTTCAGGCCCCAAGGTAAATCTGTCATTTTTTTTTAAGTGTTATTCTGTGCTCTCACTCGCCTGGTAAATAGCCTGCTGAAGGATGGCCATGTGTGAGTCTGAACAGGTTCTCGGCATTGATCAAACCCCACCCCAGCAAATGCCGCGAACTCCAGGAGGGGGGGGGCAAAACTGTGGATTAAAAAATCCAACTGTTAACCGTTTTCATCGCTTTACTTGTGGCTACTGAACCATTTATGATTTATGGCATTGCATCTGGTATTATTACTCCATTTTAGCATTGCACCTGAGGTAATGTCTTGCTAGCTGTATCGGTGCTACCTGATTTACTTCCTAAAACTTCAAGCAATGACTCTGATTAATGTCATGTTACAGGATTAGAAATATTTTCTTTGTGATATGATGTGTGTAATTAGAGATATAGGGTTCACAGAAAGCAAAAGATAAAAGCCACATAAATCAGCTGGTAAAAGTCGCATGTGACTCAGCTATCAGACCAATAGGGTCCCTGGTTCTCTCGGAGTTGGCAGAGCTTAACCAGTGCAGCAGAATGAGAGCTCAAAATTGACCATGGCACTCCTTCGGGGTTGGAGTCAGAAGGCTGTGGGTTCAAGTCCCACTCCAGAGACTTGAGCACAAAAATCTAAGTTGACGTTCCAGTGCAATACTGAGGGAGTGCTGCACTGCCAGAGGTGCCGTCTTTTGGATGAGACTTTAAACTTTCTCAGATGGACGTAAAAGATCCCATGGGACTATATTGAAAAAGAGTAGAGGAGTTATCCCCGGTGTCCTGGCCAATATTTATACCTCAATGAACATCACTAAAACAGATTACCTGGTCATTATCACATCGCTGTTTGTGGGAGCTTGCTGTGAGCAAATTGGCTGCCGAGTTTCCTACATTACAACCGTGACTACGGGGGTGATTTTGCCAATGGGGGCGCATTGGAGGCGGGGCTGCTGCTTGTCAGCTTTCAGTCCTGCCTCCATCTACGTACGGCCAACCCACGCTATTTTCCCTTGATTGACCTTGTTAAGCCTGCCCAGTGGGCTTAGCAGGCCAATTAAAGGAAAGCCGGTGACAGAGAACGTCAGCGTATGACGTTTCATCTATCAAAAATTTTTGACAGATGAATTGTCATCATTTGACAGCTTTGAGAAGCTGACATTCAAATACTGACATTCTCTGTTGTTTGGTGAGTCCTTGTATTCAAGACTGACCAAACCTATTTCCTGAGCAGAAAGCAGATGGTTATTGCATCGGATAATGCAGCAGCCATTCTGTCATCTCTGCTGTGGAGATGCCGGAGCCTCCGGATTCCCAAGGGTTGAAGCCTGCAGGAAGAAACAAAGGTAAGGAAACTTTTTCTAACACTTTTCACTCACCTCACATATTTACCTCTCCATACTTGCACCCATCACTCAACTCCACAGCGCACCTTTGGACCCCTCTCACCCCCGCAGACCCATTGCTCACCTCACTGATCCTGGCGGGGTTTCCCGACGATGGGAAGCCCGCACTTCTGTTGGGAAAATGGGGATAATCCTCTTACCTGCCTGTTAACTAGCTGTTAACAGGCAGTTAAATGGTTGTAATCCCCTTCCCGCCTCGAGGAGACAGGACCCAGTGCGGGTCAGCTACCCACCTCCTGGTAAGATGGCATGGAGGCGGGTTGGGAGCGGGATGGGTACCTGCCCCCAGATTCTGCCATTTTTCCAGCAGTCCCGCCTCCAAACCCGCCTTGCCAGGGCTGGCAAGATCGCCCCCTACACTTCAAAAGTACTTCATTTGCTGTAACGCACTTCGGGACATCCTGAAGGTGCTATATAAATGCAAATCCTTTTTTTCTTTTTACAAGGGTTACCACTCCTGACCAGCGACCTCTGCTGGAAAACATATTTGGAGATATAGGGCTCGATTTTCATTGAGCCGTGGAGGCGGGCTTGGAGGCATGCGGGGGGTTAAAATCGCAAAAACTGGCAGGTGGGACCCCCCTTGGCCTGGTTCCCGACTCCGAGCAATTTTAACTCAGTCGTGTCTGATGGTCCCGACTCCGTCCCGCATCCAACAGGCGGGACTGGTCATTAAGGCCCTTAACAACCACAAAATGGCCTCTATAATCCTATTTTGAAAGGCCCTTGTGAATTTAACCCTTTTCCCACGTGAAACACGCCTGGTGGGAAACACGAATGTGAAACCTGGCGGGAGCACGATTGGATTGCTGACTATCAACTGCAGGTCAACCATTAAAGAGGAGATTTGATCAGCCATGATTTGCAGGTGGCAGGACTTAGTGGTCTCAGGTCTGGGGCAACTTTTAGAAAGCTTTAGAAACCTGTGGAAGGTTGGAGCCTCACACCCATCTCCAGTGTGACCTCCTGGAAAACCCCTCTCGTCACCTTCACTCAGCGTTTCCTCAATGGAGGCATATACCAGAAACATGGGAGCCATTTATTTCCTTCCCATCTGGGCATTAGAGGAGCTCGAGTACCAGCCGTGGCAGCAGCAGAACCAGGAACAACAGCAGCACCAGCAACAGCAGCAGGAGCGCCAGGCTGCTACTCACCCACCTGAAGCTGCACAGGCCAGAAGGGGCCAGCGCCTGGAAGTGGCTGGAGAGCACCTTGCTGCACATCTAGGGGGCCATGGGGACCCGTATCTGCAATGGCAGTCCTACTCAGAAGGACTTCCAAGAAGGCCTGATTTCTCTGTTCAATAGATGCCTATCGCTCCTCAAGAGATGTCATTCTATTCTGAACAATGACCATGTTTTCCATACCCTGGCGACTATGCTCCTCCATGGCCATAGCCATCCTCTCCTCTATGGTAGCCAGCCTTACCATGGAGGTAGCAATCCTTTCCACGTATGTAGCCATCCTTTCTGTGGTGATGCGTTCATGCGCCAATGACTCCACAAAGGCTCTGCTCATGTTCGCTATGGACTCCTCCATTCGCTCCACACTCGCAGCGACCCTAGAGACAAAACCTGCCAGAGACACCAGCGGACAACACTATTCTATGTCCCAAAAGTCCCACCAAGGTGTGAGTGTCTGCACTGGTGCTGGGTGCGCTGAATTCTGCTGACGCTGCACCCTCAGAGGCTGCAGCTTCTTCTGAGGAGTCTGGCTGCTCAGCCTCTTCTTCCTGGCTAGGGGAGACAAATGCTTGTGATGGTCCTGTGGGGGAGTAAAGGAAAGAGTCAGAGATGTGATGCAAAGGCTACATGCCCATAGCTTTTGGCAGATGCTCATAAGTCCATCTGTTGCAGCTTCACAATCATTATCAGTGACTCATGCAATGTCAAAGAGAGAGATGGGAAACTTTTCTGTCACCAGCTTGCTGTGTTACACCCGTCTGTCCATCCCCCATGCACGAATCATCCTCTATTCCCATAATTTCCAGGACGGCCTCCTCCCAGGGGGTTAGGCGGGCTATTGAGGCTGTCCCTCCTCCTGTCCTGGCTCGCTCTCTTTTCCTGCAATGAGGGAGACAAGTGGAGGTTGAGTGAGAATGAAGGAGTGAGTGTAGAGATTGTATAGCATAGATACTTAGAAGGAGACAAAGATGGAGTGAGGTTGCAAGACCAAGGGCCCTCCCTGTGTGTTATCAGTTGTGTTCAAAGCATCAGAGTGATAGGGAGTGTGAGGGTTGCATGGTCAAATAGTTATGTGAATGTGACCATAGAGAGAGAGGGAATGGGTAAGGGTGCATGGATGTCAGTGTCAAGTGGGATGTGGAGGAAGAGATTGCTAAAGCTGAGTGCCGGTGAGGAAAGGCAATGGGGATCAGATTGAGGGTGATGGGAAATTCATACTGACTTTTCCAGTGCGCTGAAGGTCATGAAATCTTTTCCTGCACTGTATCCAGGTTCTGCAGGTGACTCCCAAGGATTTAAACTCCTCAGCCACCTGCATCCAAACTGCCTTGGTCTGAGTGGGAGGCCTCTTCCTCCCTGATGAACGGAAGAGCACCTCCCTGTTGGCCCTAGCCCCATCCACTAATGCCTGCAGTGCCACCTCGTCAAAGCGAGGAGCTGATCTGGCCCTCCCGCTTGCATATTTGCTGCAGCTCCCTCACACTGCACAGTCAAGTAGCTTGGCAGTCTGCAGAAGAAGCAAGGCTTGCTGTGGACCTTAAATGCAACAGCAATGATGACGTCATCGGAGGGGACTTTCAGTCATGAAAAACCCATTTCCAAAGGCTTCCCACATGTTGGAAATGAATTGGCCAATTCAGTTAAAATTGCATCAATCTCCCACATCCATTTAGATTCATGTGGGAAACACGAAATTCAGATAACACGACACCATCCCGCACCTGAGTTAAAATCACCCCCATTGGGTGAGAATGGGACTGAGTTTGGCTTTGATATACACAATGGGTGAATGGCCAATGAGCCTTCGCTGTCCAGACTCGCATTTGAAGATGCACATTTAGCTGAAGTACAGGAGGGTTGATGGAAAACATACTCATTAAGGATTGACACTCTTGGGGAGCGAGGAGAAATTCAACATTAAAAAAAGCAATGCTTGGATCTTTCAGGGTATATTCAGCAATCGCATGAGAATCTGCATGGGGCACAAGTCATAGATAGGACTACAGTTAGCTTAGTTTATCAAAACAGGATAATAACTTTGGGGGCGATTTTGTTAATGGGGGCGCGTTGGAGGCGGGACTGCTGCTTGGTGGGTCGATGTGCCGCCTCCATCGATTTATGGCCAACCCATGCTATTTTCCCTTGATTGACCTTGTTAAGCCCACCCAGTGGACTTAGCAGGCCAATTAAGGGATAGTCGGTTGCAGAGAACGTCAACGTATGATGTTTCAGCTGTCAAAAAGTTTTAAACATAGAAACATAGAAGATAGGGGCAGGAGTAGGCCATTCGGCCCCTCGAGCCTGCTCCGCCATTCAATGCGATCATGGCTGATCGTCCAAATTCAGTACCCTGTTCCTGCCTTCTCTCCATATCCCTTGATCCCCTGGCCTTAAGAAATATATCCAACTCCTTCTTGAATATATTTAATGAATTGGCCTCTATTGCCTTCTGTGGTAGAGAATTCCACAGATTCACCTCTCTCTGGGTGAAGAAATTCCTCCTCATCTCTGTCCTAAATGGCTTACCCCTTATCCTTAGACTGTGACCCCTGGTTCTGGACTCCCCGACCATCGGGAACATCCTTCCAGCATCTAGTCTGTCCAGTCCTGTTAGAATTTTATAAGTTTCGATGAGATCCCCTCTCATTCTTCTAAACTCCAGTGAGTACAAGCCCAATCGACCCAATCTTTCCTCATACGTCATTCCTGCCATCCCAGGTATCAGCCTGGTGAATCTTCGCTGCACTCCCTCCATGGCAAGAACATCCTTCCTCAGATATGGCGACCAAAACTGCACACAATACTCCAGATGTGGTCTCACCAAGGCCCTGTACAACTGCAGCAAGACATCCTTGTTCCTGTACTCAAACCCTCTCGCTACAAAGGGCAACATACCATTTGCCTTCTTAACCACCTGCTGCACCTGCATGCTTACTTTCAGCGACTGGTGCAAAAGGACACCCAGGTCTCATTGCGCTTCCCCTTCTCCCAATCTATTGCCGTTCAGATAATCATCTGCCTTCCTGTTTTTGACACCAAAGTGGACAGATGAATCGTTAACATTTGACAGCTCTGTGACATTCTCTGCAGTTTGATGAGGTCTTGCATTCAAGACCCCATCAAACTTCTTTCTTTTACAGAAATGAGATGGTTGTTGCATCTGTGAATCTCTCAGCCATCTCTCATCTGCAACATGGAGGTCAAAGACTTTCTGCATACACACCGACTGAAGCCTGCAGGAAGAAACAAATGTAACTACATTTTACTAACACTTTGCACTTACCTCAGATACTCACCTCTACACTCTTGCACCCATCACTTACCTTCACACCACACCTTTGCACCCCCCCCCGACCCCCGCAGACCCAGTACTCGCCTCACTGAGCTGGCGGGTTTCGGAGCCTTCGGGAAGCCCGCACTTGTGAGGGCAAAAAGGGGATAATCCTATTTTCTGCCTGTTAACTACCCGTTAACAGGCAGTTAATAGGTTTTAATCCCTTCCCGCCTCCAAGGAGAAGGGACCCGACGCGGGACGGCTACCCGCCTCCCGAGAAGATGGCATGGAGGCGGGTTGGGGGCAGGTTGGGCACCCGCCCCCAGATTCTGACATTTTCCCGGCAGTCCCGCCTCCATACCCATCTCCCCAGGGCTGGCAAAATCGCCCCCTGAGTAGCTGTTGATTCAATTATTTACGTTGTCGACACTCAGCTCTACCTCACCACTACCTCTGTCAACACCTCTACTGCCTCTGCGCTGCCCGTCTGCCTCCAAGGTAACATGCTCAGCCTTGAGTTTAAGTTTTCTCGTGGCCTTGCAGCTCCCTATCTCTGTAACCTCCTGCACTCCTGCTACCCCTCCCCCCACCAAAACAAATCTCGGCTCCTTTAACTCTGGCCTCTTGCGCACCCTTCCCCTCCCCTCAGTCTCACCACTGGTGACCATGCCTCCAGCCTAGCCATGCCTAGGCCCCAATTTCTGCAATTCCCTCCCGAAATCCCTCTCCACCTCCCTCTCCTGCTTTAACACCAACTTTAATACCCATCTCTTTGACCAAGCTTTTGTTCACCCTTCCTAATATCTCCTTCTTTGAACATTACAACAGTGACTACACTTCAAAAGGTATTTAATTGGCTGTAAAGCGCTTTGGGATGTCTTAAAGCCATGAACAGCTACTATATAAATACATGTCTTTCTTTTTGGCTCAGTGAACAGCTTTGGGATATTTTTCTTCATGAAAGCTGCTATATAAATGAAAATTGTTGTTGTAATTAAGTAATTGATTGACGAGGTGGCATGAGATAAGGAGCTGCTAACAGTTGATATTAACATCATATTATTAAATTGTATTGAAATTTAATATCCGCTTGTTCATAATACACAAATCGGGTAACAACTTTATTTTGTTTTGAAATCAATTGCATTTATCATGTAATACTGTATATAAAGAACAGGATTTTGTTAAACAAAGATATTTGGGTTTTGAATGTTTTTTGTGATATTAGCAATGACATTGCTTGTAAATTTCTTCATTTATTATAGATGGACTGACATCTTTATTAAATTAGCACACAGAGGAATTCCATGCAAGTGTATGAACTGTAGTTGCTATTATCACACAGTGGACTTTCAACCCATTTATTTCTAAGCACCCTGACATCTTTAACTAGTAGTCAATATCTTAATGTAGTCAACTATAATCATGCCTGCACAAGGAGCTTTTCTCTAAAGTAATACTGCAATATGTTTAAATAAAACCAGTGCCATACAACACTCAAAGACCAAAACTACCTGATGACCACATGTATTTAATTGAGAAACTACATTAGCTAATACATTAATTCAACCTAGCTACATTAGCAATAGCATTGAAATGTCTGCTAATGCATAATACCAGGGGTATCTTGGTATTCTCTGCTTATCTCTTCGAAAGTGCAGCAAATCTTGCTCTCTCAGAACCGTCTGAAGCAACAATAATATCCATGATATTTTTCAAACTCGGTCAACGTTCTCAAAGTCCTCTACTTTATCGGTGTTTCAACATTAACAGCTCATTTCTCAGTAGGTAATCAATCCCAAATCAGCCCACCTGTAATTTTGTCTTGATTGTGATTGACTGCGCATAAGTTATCCACCATTTGCTGTTCATACTTTAATCCATCATGCTCTTTTACAAGTCCCTTCCTTTACAATCCCGCGGTTCCCGGGTGAGCATTGCACTGACAGTTCCTGTTCCATAGGCCTTACTTAGCCTTGCTTAAGAGCAGACATCAAAAAGATCCATAACTAGGGTTTCAAGTCCATTCTTTTAGCCTTCCTTAAAAACAGGTATTAAAAGTCTATGTTGATAGATCCTAGATCCTTCAACATATCTATATATAATTAGTGTCAGGACTGATAGAGAGTACAAATCCACTCCACATCATCAGTAACACGGATGGACTGCCAAGAGGGTTGTTCTTCTAGAGTAGCCAGGCTTGTGTTAGTACTTATGCCAAGTCCACCTGGAATTGTTTTAAACTTTTCTTTCCACATACAATCTTGAAAATAAATGTGCACGCAGACAAATGAAGACAAATTCTTCTCAATATTGGGCCAGTAATTCCGGTGCCAACGCGTGAGTACGGACGGGGTACTCACGCGTGGGCCCGTTGGAAGTGCCGGATTTCAGCATGCACAGCGCATTCGCAGGAAACCGGCATTTCCTCCAAGGGTTTCAGAGGTCCAACGCTTGCGCGCAGGACTCTGCACGCACGTGTTGAACTTCCTTCTTTTTGACAGGTTTGCCTGTGTGCAAGGGCCTGAACTTTTTACACATATAAAAAGAAGGCGTAAGGAGTGGATTCTTGAAGGTAAGTGGTCTATTATTTAAAATTATTACATTTTTTCCACAGCTTCATTGTTTTTAAGGACTTCACAGCAAGGTAAGTTTATTTTTAGACCCGATTTCTTAAAAAATTATTTTTTTCAATAATTTTATTAATTGTTTAAAATAGTTTTTTAAAGTTATTTATAGTTTATTTAATTATTGGGATGTTTTTTTAAATTTTATTTAAAGTTAAATTAGTCTTTTGGGCGCCCGTACTTTTCATGAGTTTGACAGTTCTTACTATCAAACTCATGAATGAAGTTTCCCCTCCCCTGATTGGCTGCAGAGTGCTCACCTGAACCCAGCCGGCACATCGCACTAACTACGCCGCTGGATCAGGTAAGCACATCGCACTGACATCCGAACCGGGCCAGTGACAGGAATTCCAAGCAGGCCCAGGTTTCAGATCTCGGCGCGCCGGGTGAGTGCACATCGGGGGCTTGCACGCGCGGCAAGCACCCGATCCTAATTTCTGGCCCATTATTCAGCAATTGCCGACTTCATGCTACCTTTATTCTTACAAGTCTAGCTCTTCTGGCCCCTGGTGTAAAATTAGGGTCACTAGATGACCACCCTCTGCAGTGTGCAAAAAAAAAGAGTGACAGCCATTTCTACAGCAATAACAACAACAAAAGAGGACAACATAGCAGAGTTCTGATGAAGGGTCCCAGACCTGAACCGTTAACTCTGTTTCTCTCTCCATGGGTGCTGCCTGACCTGCTGAGTATTTCCAGCATTTTCTGTTGTTATTTCAGATTTCCAGCATCCGCAGTATTTTGCTATGTATGAGCACAGCAGAGTGGCTTGGTTCAAATATACACCGACGAAATGAAAGCCTCCCCCAGATGTAAGTTACTGTGGGTCGGCTAAAAAACTAAAGTCAAGAACATCCTTTTGTTTTTGTAATATCCCATGTCTCCAAATCAGTACAAAACATATCGGCCCAGAAATTCGGGTCGGGGCCTTCCCACGGGTGCAAGCCCCCGACCTGCACTTACCTTGCGTGCCGGCAGCTGAGCTCTGGGCTCCCGTGGAATTCCGCTCTGGGGCCTGCTCCAACTCCTGGCGCACTGTGCTTGCATGTCCCAGGGGCGTAGTTAGTGCGATGCGCCCCCTGGGATCACGTGGGCCATGGGCAGCCAATCAGAGGAGGGAAAAGCCCATTCATAAGATTGACAGGAAGACCTGTCTAAACTTATGAATATACAGGCCCCAAAATAACAGTAACACTTCAAATAATTTTTTTTAAAAATCACACTTTTTAAGTAAACTATAAATTACATTAAATAACTATTTTAAACAATAATTTAAATTTTTGAAAAAAATAATTTTATAAAAAAATGGGGCTAAAAATAAACTTACCTTGCTTTAAAGTATTTAAAAATAATAAACCTGTGGATGAAATGTTTTAATTTTAATTAATTGACCACTTACCTTTTAAAATGCAGGCCTTACACCTGGTTTTTACATTTCTAAAATCTAAAGACTTACCCTCACGGAAAAACCTGTAAAAAAACGTCAGTTCAAAGCGCACGCGCAGACTCCCCCGCGCACGCGTTCGACCTCTGAACCCCTTCAGTTCAGAGGAACGGAAGTGCCGGTTTCCCGCGCATGCGCAGTGCATGCAAGAAACCAGCACTTCCATCGCGTCCACGCGTGAGTACCCCGTGCGTACTCATGCGTTGGGACCCGAATTTCTGGGCCATCATTGTTTGCAGATATGCACTGAAAGGAACACTGATTTTACTTTTAAGGCTACTTAAGAATTGTGGCTTTTTTTTAGCTAAGTTAAGGCCTGTAAGGTCTGTGTTATTTTCTTTGGATTTATCACAGTTATAATTTACAATCTTGTAACAGCAGATAGGACAATCATTGTGGATTTTACATTCCTAATCTAAAGCGATCAACATTTGGACTGACTTGGTTTAACACTGTTGTACTTGACATCCCCAGATACATCATTGGAGCTTTGAGTCTAACAGCAATTGACACAAAGCTATTGTACCTATAGAGTTTAAAGGAATTGAGTGGAAGTGAGGAAATAAATGTTATGAAGAAAATAATGTTGAGAGTCAGAAGGTTAGGATGTCAGGAAACACTAAATCAACAATGTATTATATCTCTAACTAACATTCGGGTAGGCAGCATTATAAGTAGTTTCAGTGTAAATATCTCAACTGTGCATTCTGTCAGGTATGTACACTTGCTCATGTGTGAGCCGCTATTGTGAATGCTTAATGATCCTCTTCATCATTATACAGGCGGCAGCAATACAACCCGATTTATTTTAATATCACCCTCCGTTACCTCCTGCCGCAATACATAAAGAATACATGAAGGCATGATTATCTGAGCAGGGAAATCTGAAAAAGCGTTGGCGCAGTCCTCAGCTATGACTCATAACCAAGGTTTCCTTCGAGTCCCTTGTTAGCTCGCTTTCAGTAAATTGCAAATGATCCAGCTATTAATTGTCACTGTTTAATGCAGCTGCTACATTCGAACAAGAAGTGACAACAACAAGAAGACAAGCCCCGAAGGGTCAGGGACTCTGAAACCGATTACACCAGACCACAGCTTTCAGAAGGTCATTCCGTAATTGTATTCTGGACCAGTCCAGATTCCCAGATGTCTCTTTGACAAGACAGGCCCAGTGTAAAGTGATCATTTGCCACGATAATTTTTGAAGGATGGTGCTAGTAGAATAAGTGGCAATGCTTTATTTAAAGGGCACATGAGCAGACAGTGAGAGAGAATGCAATTACAGTGCAGCAAGCAATCGAATGTACAGCCATTGGAAAGGAAGCAAAGCCCAGCAGCAGAATATTTTTCATATTATTCACTTTTGTCTCCTCTTGCTCTCAATCCCCAGCAGGGAGACAAGGTGTCACACCAACACAGGTGAGATAAATGAGCCCGTATAGTGTGTTCTGGCCAGATGAGTAAGGCAGAGCTGAGAAGCAATCACAGAGTGAATGAGGACAACAGCAACAAATTAAAGGAGTCACTTCATTTTCTGGTTTATAATTCACTATTAGCACGTTTCAAATATAGGTAACTGTGTCACATAGAAAAGTAAAGTGCAAGTCTCCAGAGATGATGCAAAAGTTATGCAATGGCCCAGAATTTGTGGTAGTAATAACGGTGAGGCTATCAGTGCTGACCGTTATTATGGAGTAAATCGGACAGCAATTTCTGGCATCCACGCATGAGCAGTAAAATGTGGAAATCCAGACGTGGCAGTCAGAGATGCCCTGCTCCTCCACAAGCTTCGCTACACTGGTACCTCACCGATAGACTTGGCATTGAAATCCATGTAAGGGCGTTATGTTGCTGGACTTACCCACTAGTTGCCCACCAAACATGACAAAAAAAGTTAGGGCTTGTCCATTCAAATAAAAGTGAATTTTTAATGGTGTGATAAGTCTTAATTACTGCCAAACAACCTCTCTGGCACTGAAAATTTAATTTTACAAGTGTAGAGTCTCATTCCTTCAGATTTTAATTGTTGTTGGAGATTTTTTTTAAATTAAAAATTAAACTTTTTTTACTTTTGCTTTCTGACTCTTTTCTCTCTCTCTCTCTCTTAATCCTATCCTTCTTGCTTTCTCTTTATTTTGCTTTCTGTACTTGGTTTTACATTGAATTAAATATTATAACTTGCACTTCCTGGTTTAGACGCTACGGGGGAATTTTAACATAGTTGAGCGGTTCGGAGTGGGTGTGAGTGGGGGGGGTGCTAAATGGTGACAAATTGGAAGCGTGTCAGGAACTTGGCTCCAACCCACCAACTTCCAGCTTTTACTCAAGCGGGACAAGGGGCAGGTAGCTAACTTGCTCCCAGGAGGCGGGTTGGCACTTTATTTATGATAATGAGGCTGGAAGCCTCAGATTTAACCTGCTTTGCCAGTTTTACTATGACCGGTTGGGGTCCCCAGGCCTCGGGAAACCCGACAGCTGCAGCGAGGCGAGTACAGCTTCAGGGAGAACTCTTTGTGGGCTGAGAGAAACAGGGACACTTCCTCCCAGTCCCCCAAGCTCCCCCACCATCAGACACCCCCATATGTCGCTCCCCCGGGATTGGACCCACCCTGGAGTCAGGGATCGACCCTCCCCCCACTGGGGTCGGGATTCAGACCCTCCTTCGTCGTCAGAATCCGCCTCCCCCAGGGTCAGGAATCGGACCCCCTTGGGAACAAATCCCACCCCCCAGGGTCGGGGAGCGGACCCCCCAGGATCAGGCCCCACCCCGGGGGTCAGATTCAGACCAACATAGTCCTGCAGCCTCCTCTAGAGTGTTCCCCATCTGATTGGAAGCCAAGCCTGTCAATCAGGCTGACTTCTGGCCGGGGAACCTGTCACTGACATCAGACGCACCCAGACTTCAGGGTTTCCCGCGAGCTACAGGACCACCCTCCTCCCATCCGGTCTGCAGGTAGAAATTCCAGCCTGAGGTCACAGTGAGCATTCTTCAATTTGATTCATTGTAGAGACACGTTGTTGCTTGCCCTGTTCACGCAGGTCCCAGATCCCCTGTAGGGGGCGCCGCTCTGTATCGGACTTCCGATGATGTTAAGTTGCTGCTAAAAAGCCCTTGAAAAGTCTGTGGGCAGCTGTAAGCTTAATGAATGACGAGGGCCGTTTGTTCGCCGCTGACCGCAAATTCCAGGCCAGTGCGTTAATCAGCCTTCCCATTCACTGTAGTGTTCAATTCTAGGCGCCAGGCTGCAACACAAAAACATACACGTGCACTGGAAGAGCGCAATGTGACCAACAAGGACGGTAGAGGCAGAAACTCTCACCGCATTTAGAAAGTACTTGAAGTATCGTAACTTACAAGGCTACGGACCAAGAGCTGGAAAGTGGGATAAACTGTTTGCTGGGTCTGAATTGACAGTGGCTGAATTTGAATTCAGTTTAAAAATCTGGAAATAAAAGCTGGAATCAGTAAAACGTGACCATGAATCTGTTGAATTGTCGTAAAAACCCAACTAATGTCCTTTAGGGAAGGAAACCTGTCGTCCTTAGCCTGTCTAGCCGATATGTGACTCCAGTCCCATACCAAAGTGGTTGACTCTTAACTGCCCTCTGAAGTGGCCTAGCAAGCCACTCAGTTATATCAAACTTCACCACACGTACTGCTGCAGTTCAAGAACGAGGTCCACCAACATGTCTCAAGGTCAACTTGGGCAACAAATGCCAGCCTTGCCAGCGATGCCCACATCCTGAGAATGAATTACAAAAAGGAGGAAGGGGTGACCTGATAGAAGTTTTAATTATGAAAGGACATTATAATTAGAAACAGACATGTTTTTCTGCTACCTACAGAGCTCCGAACTAGAAAGTATATTTTCAAATGAAAGAAATAAAAGTAAATGGGTAATTCAGACATAACTACTTCGACAAAAGAGTCGTCGTTGTACGTGTCTTCACACTGTTCCCTTTGGGGAACTGTATGAAGTGGTGGAAGGATTTCTGGTCGCGTTAACGCTCCTTCTGTGACCGTAACCATCTTCGTACCAGCCATTAGGGTGGTTAGTCCTATGGCGGGAGGGTTTTACGGGCTCCCACAACCCATACGAGGGGGGGGGGCCACCCACACCCACGGACGCAAGTATCCCGCTGGATGTCAACCCAGAATTTAGAGCCGGAGCTCCGACTCCACTTGCCGGGACTGTCTGGAGCAGGGTTCAAAACCCTACACCTTCTGGCCCAACGGCGGGGATGCTACCGCTACGCCAAAGGCCCACTCCGACAAAAGAGTGATCAACACTAAGAGCAAACTGTTAGTGCAGAAGCTTAAAGATGAAGCTTTAAGAGATTTCAGGAAGGAAATAGGCAAATTCCTGCATCTGGAGGGATTCATGGTTCTTGTATTTCCTAAACAATGTTAAAAGTATTCGAAGGAAAAAGAAGGGCAGGCGTTAATTGGATTGGCAGGGTAGGTGGACTGCTGGGCCTGAAAAAAACCACAGGCTGCAAATCCAGGCAGTTGCACCAGGATCATGCCTGCCAGTGCCCTCCATAACTGCCCCCCCCCCCTGCCCGCCCCGCCTTCCTCCCTGGAGTTAGTTTGTGGGGTCACTAGGAGTGCACTTCATTTGCATGGAGCCATTGCATCTATGGGACCTGCCTGCCCCATGTAGTGAGGCAATCTAGTACCTGCCCACCTTTAAGGCAGGGGTGTAATCCAGAACCCAGCCCCATTCAGCACTTGGGAGGGGCAGGTCTCATGTTTTCTTTATTTTTAAGTTGTGATCCTATCTGAAAGTAACATCGCTCTCAGCCTATCTGTCTCCAGTATTAAATTGGCTTCCGACTGAGCCTGTGTCACAAGGACTCCTGGCATAGGCTCCACCCCCTGCCCCATCCCCCGGGCTGCCTCTTGATGTCACCGACCTTGTAAAGGGTGGGCGGAATCTGCCCATTTCTTGTTCCACTTTGCCAGCTTCTCCTGTTTCCGTTTCAGATGCCTTGCCCCTCCTCCCCCCACCCTTACCATCTCAACTAGTCACACACACTTCTGTGTCTCTTAAATCTCTTTCATTATTTTATTATGCTTCCTGCTATTGTATTGGTGTTCATATCGTTTCAACTTATGGTTGGCAAGTCTGGTTGGACATATCCAGGAAGTTTCATCACATGACCTCTCACGCCTATGGTCCCCGCCATTGGTAGCCAGATACATCAATTGGCCAATAATGGCCACAACAACACCCACACTACTCTGTGTCCAAAAACTGCTCTATCTATCTATCATATCAAATGAGGAGAAGGAAAAAGTGCTTACGATTTTTCTGCTGGATTGCTCGCAGGAGTGTTCAGGAGATGAACCTTTAATTCCAAGAGACTCCAGGACAATCTGGGAGGGTTGGCAACACCAATTTTTCAGCTACTTACCCATCTCCTGTTTTCCTCTCAAGCACTCCACAGGTCATTCCTCTCCTGTATGTGTGTATTTTTGAAGTGCTGTTTGTCTGCAATGTTTTTTTCCAGTTCGGATGAAGGGTTTACTTTAACTCATCTGCTCCCTCCACAGATGCTGATTGAGCAGCTCAGTGCTTCCAACATTTTACGTTTTTGCTTCAGATTTCCAGCATTTACAATTTTGTGCTTTCTATCTATCTTCCCTCCTACGCTGTCCCATTATTGCTGCATTGTCACAACATAATAATACTTAAAGTGACCAGAGAGTGATTAGCATACAGACCTAAGAAAAGGATGAGAAAAGGTCACTTGACACATCAAACCATATCCCTTTAGTATCTTAATTCTCCTATTACAGCATCCAACTGAATTTTGAACATGTTCAATGTTTTGACTCCACTTTCTGACAGGCAGATGATTGTAAGTATTTATCATCATTTGAGAAAAGCAATTCTTCCCAGTTTACTTTTCATAAATCTAAATTTATATCCTTGTTCCTATTGTCCTAGATTGTTTTAAAATAATATTCTGGGTTTATCTTTAACGTTTTATATACCTGGAGCTTGTTACCTCCATGCCTCTGTTACCTCTAGACTTGACTATTCCAACGCACTCCTGGCTGGCCTCCCACATTCTACCCGACGTAAACTTGAGATCATCCAAAACTCAGCTGCCCATGTCCTAACTCGCACCAAGTCCCGTTCACCCATCACCCCTGTGCTGGCTGACCTACATTGGCTTCCGGTTAAGCAATGCTTCGATTTCAAAATTCTCATTCTTGTTTTCAAATCCCTCCATGGCCTCGCCCCTCCCTATCTCTGTAATCTCCTCCAGCCCCACAACCCCACAAGATATCTGCGCTCCGCTAATTCTGGCCTCTGAGCATCCCTGATTATAATCACTCAACCATCGGTGGCCGTACCTTCAGCTGCCTTGGCTCTAAGCTCTGGAATTCCCTCCCTAAACTGCTTCCCCTCTCTTTCCTCCTTTAAGATGCTCCTTAAAACCTATGGCCGTGATTTTATCGGTTGCGATCCCGCCAGTCAACCCGCCTCCACACTACTTTGCCAAATGCTGGCTTTGGGAGTCCCAATCGGTCCCGCCACCAAGCGGCGGGAGAGGCCCTTAAGGCTTGTTAACTGTTTGGATAAGCCTATTTTAACAGGGTATTTCAATTTTAGCACATTTTCAATGTGTTCCACGCCATTCCCAAACCACGCCAGCTGATTGCACTGGGTTAACCAAGTGCCTGACTTCTTGACAGCTGCAGCTCCAGCATAAAAACGGAGCTCTCAAAGAGGCTCACTTACAGATGACAGAACTTTGTTTTTTCAGGTCTTGGAAAACTTTTTGCAGGTCTACTGAGCTTGGAAGTGGTGAAGCTGAGATCCATCTCCACTGTGACTGTTAAGTCCGTGAATGATTGAGACACGGACCAGTAGGAGTGAAAACAAACAAGCCTTTACTGGTGGAAGTCAACAGCGAAACTAACAAACAGAGGCTCTCTAGCGCCTTTTATACAGGGGTGGTCACTGCCGGTACTGCAGTCTGAGACCAGTTATTCTCTTAAAGGTACATACACAACAATTCCTCCCCTTTTAGATAAACAGTACATAACATTCATTTAACAACTAAATGATAATGAATTACAATCACAATTACTGTTGCTAGATACATTGGTTAAGTTTAAGCAATTATAAGTTCAGTCTTTGAGGAGGCTTCCTGATTCTGTCTGGATAACGCCTCTTTGGGGTATCAGGTTCTTCTGGCAATGTTGCGTCGGGATCAATGTCTTTGTTTGGTTCATCTGCTTCCAATATTACCAGTTCTGCGGTAGCTGCAATTGGAACGTCAAGTTCATTACCAGGTGTATCAGATCGTGGTGTGGAGTTGACGTTTTCCAGTGACTCTAGAATCTGGTCAGCATGGCGTCTTACAATGCTCTCCTCAACATCCACGGTATACATGAGAGGTCCTTGTCGTGTACAAATCGTTCCTGGCTGCCATTTCTCAGTGCGGTAGTCCCGGGCCAAAACTGGTTGACCTATCTTAAAACTCCTGGTCGGCCTTCCATTCATATTCTGAAACTGCCTGTTCTCCACATCTCTTCGGACGTTTGGCTTAACCAAATCCAAGCGGCATCGTAGTCTTCGATTGAAGAACATCATGGCTGGAGTTTGGTTGGTAACCGCATGTGTCGCATTCCGGTAGGCAAACAAGAAGTTGTCCACCTTGTGTTGTAGGGGTATATCTCCATTACACATTGCCTTGATAGCCTTCTTGAATGTTTGGACAAACCTCTCGGCCAATCCATTAGTGGCTGGATGATATGGGGCAGATGTGTAATGCTTAACGCCATTGTTCTTTAAGAACCTCCGGAACTCTTCAGACACAAACTGTAGTCCATTGTCAGAGCAAATCTGTTCAGGCAGCCCATTCCTGGCGAATATGGTTCGCAAAACTATGATAGTTTTTTCCGTAGTGGTTGTGGACATTTTTATTACCTCTGGCCACTTTGAATGTGCATCCACCGCAATTAAAAACATCGAGTCCATGAAGGGACCAGCAAAATCAATGTGAACCTGTTGCCATGGAGATGAGGGCCACTCCCATGGATGCAGAGGAGCTTGTGGTGGGGCGTTTTGGACCTTCTGGCATCCTGCACAGCTCTTGGTCATCTCTTCGATTTCTCTATCGATTCCCGGCCACCACACAAACGCTCTGGCTAAGTTTTTCATTTTTACCCCATCCAGATGACCCTCATGAAGCTCATTGAGTACTCTATCCGTCAACTTAGGTGGAATTACTACTCTGGATCCACACATCAAGGTCCCTCTGCACACTGACAGCTGTTCTCTTCTCGGTGAGAATTCTGGCAGCAGTGGTTCGCCATGTGCTGGCCATCCCTTCACCGTTAAATCATAGACCCGTGATAGTGTCGGGTCATTCCGTGTTTCCTTTTCTATGTTTGCATTCATCACAGGGAGACATTCGACTATGGTTGAGTGGAATAACTCCATTGGATCCACTGCAAGGTCTTCTTCTTCCACCATCGGCAACGGTAGGCGTGACAATCCATCAGCATTTCCATGCTGTTTAGTTCCTTTGTACTCGATGTCATATTGGTGTGCCCCTAGGAAAAGGGACCATCTCTGCAGCCGTTGTGCCGTCATTATCGGCACGCCCTTCTGAGGGTTGAAAATGGAGACAAGAGGTTGATGATCGGTTAGTAGAGTAAATTTTTGACTGTACAGGTAGTGATTGAACTTCTTCACCCCCCACACTAGGCTGAGGGCCTCTCTGTCAATCTGAGCGTAGTTAAGCTCGGCAGAAGTTAACGAGCGTGACGCAAAAGCTATCGGCCTCTCTAACCCATCAAGGAACTTATGTGACAGTATCGCCCCAATGCCGTAGGGAGACGCATCACACGCCAGTCTGATCGACAGTGCTGGGTTGTAGTGAGCCAAAATTTCCCTTGAAGTGATTAAGTCCTTACTCTTCTGAAAAGCACGCTTACAATCATCACTCCATTTCCATGCTACCCCCGTTCGTAGCAGGGCGTTCAGTGGGTGCAAAATTGTCGACAAATTCGGCAAAAGCTTATGATAGTAATTCACCAATCCGAGGAATGACCTCAGTTGCGACACATTTTCAGGCGCTGGGGCCTCAAGAACCGCATCAATTTTGTCAGGGGACTTATGTAACCCCTCTTCATCAATCATGTGGCCACAATACGATATCTGTTTCTTTAAAAATTCGCACTTGGGGCGGTTGGCTCGCAGCCCATGTTCCCGTAGTCTAGTGAGCACCTGTTCTAGGTTGTTAAGGTGTTCACTGTCATCTTCACCTGTTACAAGGATGTCGTCCAAGTAACACTGAGTCCCCGGAATCCCTTGAAGGACTTGTTCCATCGCTCTTTGCCATATCGCCGGAGCCGATGCTACTCCGAATACCAATCGATGATACTGGTAAAGACCTTTGTGAGTATTTATTGTGAGATACTTCCTAGAGGACTCTTCAACCTCCATCTGCAAATATGCTTGTGCTAGGTCAATTTTTGTAAAACGCTTCCCTCCAGACAGTGAGGCGAAGATGTCTTCTATCCTTGGAAGAGGACATTGTACTGTGTGAAGGACTGGGTTCACCGTCACCTTGAAATCCCCACAGATGCGAATCTTCCTTGGCTTTCCGGACTTATTGCTTAACGTTTTCTTCATGACAGGAACGATGGGTGTCGCCCACTCGCTCCAGTCGACCTTAGACAACACGCCCGCCTTCTCCAGATTCTCCAGCTCTGCCTCGACGGCTGGGCGAATTGCATATGGTACCGGTCTTGCTTTGAAAATCTTGGGAACTGCATTCTCTTCTATTTTTATTGAGGCGGTTACGCCTTTAAGCGTGCCCAGTTCTTGTTGAAATACCTCTTTGGCGTTAGCTAAGATTGTTGACAATCATCCAGGAGTAACGTCTTCATCTTTTTTACCATCCACCGTCATTGCATGAATGGAATGCCAATCTAAGTTTATCTTCCTGATCCATTTCTGTCCCAATAACGGTGGTCCACCATTTGGCAGTATGTAGAGATACAATTTCCGTATTTTCTTGCCATTGTATTCGACAGGCACCCTTATTTTTCCTCTGGGGTATACTTTTTGCCCCGTATACATCGTCAAGATGATGGATGTCTCTCTCAAGTGTATGTGTGAAAATAGCCGCTCGTAGTCTCGTCGATTGATGACGGTTAGCGCTGATCCTGTATCCAATTCCATTTTAACTTGGGACCCTGCTATCGTGAGGGTGACCCAAATGGTTCGGTGATCCTCTTTTGCGATTACATTGTGAAGTTTGAGACAGCTTAGTCTCCTGTTCTCGGATTCACTATCGCTCATCTGGTCTTCGGAACTACTGTCCGTCATCTTTTGTACTTTCTTGTACGGTTCCTTAGTAGCCTTTTTGTTGTTGCTGGTCTTCTTCCCAGACCTGCAAACTCGTGCAATGTGTCCAATCTTCCCGCATTGTCTGCATATTTTGTCTTTGGACCAGCAGTCCTTCTGGTCATGGTTAGTTCTGCCGCAGCGATAACCTTTTGCAAATCCCCGTGTCATTTTGTGGGTGCCGTATTCCTGTGGTTTTTGTTGAATTTCTGCAGTTCCCCTGGCTGCTGCTTCATACGATACTGCCACGCTGAAAGCCTTATCTAGCGTCAGCTCTTTTTCTGCGAGTAACTTCTTCTGTGTTCCTTCACTCAGGAGTCCACAGACAAATTTGTCCCGTAGGGTATCTGCCAGTCCTGCTCCGAACTGGCAGTGCTTTGATAGCTTGCGTAGTTCCGTAAGATACTCAGCATTGCTCTCATCTTTGTGCTGAGTTCTGCTGTGGAATTTAAATCTTTCTGCTATCAACAGCGGTGCAGGGTTTAAGTGTTCCTGTAGGACAGCAACAATATTGTTAAAGCTCTTCGCCTTCGGTTTGGCTGGAGTAATCAGGTCCCGCAATAGGCCGTACGTTGTAGCGCCCATTAAGTTTAGCAATATCGATGCCTTTTTCCCCTCCGCTATTTCGTTTGCCTCGAAATATACCTCGACTCTTTCCACATATGTGGTCCAGTCCTCTAATGTATTATCAAAAGCAGTGATACAGCCAGTCTTCGGCATCTTGCAAATCTAAAATGGCGCCTCCCGCGCTTTGCCTTCTTCCCCGATTTAACAAAATGGCGCCTCCCGCGCTTTGCCTTCTTCCCCGCTGTTGTTAGCGCTGCTTTCCACGGTTTCTTGCGCGTTAAATATTGATTCTTTTTCTTTTATTATTTTCCCGTCGTGGAGCGGACCCTCTGGGACACTTCCCTCCCTCTTCTTAGGTCCGAACGCTGCCCGGCTTCAAAGCCTCTCTCTCTCTCTTTGCTTCCCGACTCGCTGCCCGGCCCCGTTGAAAAGCCACCCGATCGAGCTTCAGCCCGCTGCAGCCCAGGAAGGATCAGAGCACTATCTGCCACCAGCCCGATTAGCTGGGAAACCACAGACCGAGGAACCCAGCCTGGTTCTGGACAGTCTCTCCTGCAAGTTTTCAAACCGATGATTGACGGTCGACGCCCGTTTCCCGAGTTTCTTTGGACTCTATTTTTTTTTTTCTCTTTCTTCTGGCTCCGACCTTCAACAACATCGTCTGAGGTGCTGCCGAGTTGCAGGTAAGTTCGTTTCTTACTCGTTGCCAGTGTTAAGTCCGTGAATGATTGAGACATGGACCAGTAGGAGTGAAAACAAACAAGTCTTTACTGGTGGATGTCAATAGCGAAACTAACAAACAGAGGCTCTCTAGCGCCTTTTATACAGGGGTGGTCACTGCCGGTACTGCAGTCTGAGACCAGTTGTTCTCTTAAAGGTACATACACAACAGTGACTTCCTGGAAAAACCCTCTCCCCACATTGACTGAGCGCTTATAAATTCTAGTCCTCAACTGACATATATACCAGCAGAATGGTGTAGAGATTCACGTATCTCTGGTAAACAGGATCGCGTGCAAACCAATATGGTGGGTATATTGTGTTTAATCAGAGTTTAGGATGGAATATAACACACTAGTAATACAGCAAAAACATATGACCGTGACAAGCAGCTTGTACCGGACCAGATCGGAGAGACGGCTGGCATGCGTGAACAGTTCTCTGGCGTCTGGCCTCTCTCCCTCTCTCTCTCTCTCTCTCTCTCTCTAGAGCCTTCGATGGTGAGCATGGGATCACTCTCAAAAGACCGTTCGACCAGCCCAACTTCTGTTTGTCACTTCTGTTCAGCTCTCCCTTCCACAGTCTGTGTGCAAGCCCTTGGGGTGTCACTTTTTATTCTCTTTTTAGGGGTGGGCCTGAGACCAAGTTATTGATGAGACCATTTAACCTATAGAGGTTTCTCCAAAACTTCATCAATCAATGACAGCTCAAGTTCTTTGTCTTGGTTCTTGGATGAAAGCCCTCCCCAAAAGAGGGTCTCATTACTTCATCCAATTTATCTTTCTTGTTTTTACATTTTGAAGGATCCTCCATTGAAATCCATCTTATCTCTTTTGACTCTATCCTCCTTAACCCAGCAAGTACAAGGCCTGGCCCTGTCCTTCTTAATCATGGCCCCAGCTGGAGCTGTCGCACATTAACCAGTCGCTATCTCACCATTCTGACCTTCACAAGCACGGTCTATGATTTCCTCCCTTTTTCTGCAGTGAACTTTTCTCTGAGAACTTTTACATTCCCATGAATTATGGTTTCGTGCTGCTTTCAGTGTTCAATAGCTGCTGCTTTATACTTTTTTTCCCTTTCAAAAATACATAGCAACTTGCAGCTGCTTGGGCTATCTCACCTTCATCTAACAAATGGCCCGTTCTAAGATGGATACCTTGGCTCCTCAAAATCCTTTCACTCTATGTCTTTTCCTAATTAACTTTTAATTATCTTCACAAACAGTTCTGCTAAACAAACTCCAAATTCTATCTGTGGAGATTATAATATGGTTATTAGTAATAATGGAAGAAACATAGGTTGGGCCTTCACTGGCCAAATTAAAGATACATTACCAAAGTCAAAACCTTAACTTACAAACAACCGATAACTAGCCTGGCAGGGCCATCCTATGGGCCCCCGTGTGGAATGTTTATGTTTCACCTAATCTAACTGATTAAAAAGTCTGTCTCAAATTCTAATGCAAGCTTTCCAGGAAAACAAAACTTATCATTTAAACACAGTATTATTCGTGTAGCCATATACATTTTTAGGCACCCCTAGTTTCTAACAGTCCCCACCTTGAGAGGGAGAAAAACTCTATTTTGACCTCTCATTTACGAACCTCTACCAACCGTGCCAACTCTAAATTATTGGTTCGACGGTTCAACCCACTATTCTGGTGTTCCAATTCTGCCCCGCCTGGGGTATCCTCTGTTTCTTCTATCTTTCCTGATCTTGCCCCGCCTGGGGGCTCCTCTACATTGCCTCTGATTTTCATCTGTCATTAATTCATTAGTACAGTTAGTTATACTTTTAGATACACATTTGACTTCTGCATCAAAGTGTTATTACCCAGGTTACATATATCAAATTACTGTCATTACAAGTTGGAGAACTACCAGAGCGTATGAAATGATATGAACCTATGGGTGAGCTGATATATAAACCCCAATATCCCACCAGTGTGAATCGTCCCCGATGCTGTCAATTTCAATATCTATTCTCGAGTTGTCTTGCTCCAAAACATAAAATTGCTTTAGGAGGGAGTTCAGTCGCATCACGAGCTCACTGAATTCCTCAGACAACAGGAGAATGTCGTACCTGAATTGTACCACATAACTGTGCAGCTCATACTGGATCGTATTGGCTTTTCCCACGCTCTGTTACCTACAAAACACAATTATTACAGCCACAGTTATAATTCAGTCTTATAATCATTAGCACATTGACAAAGTATATACATTTCAAGTGACAATGATGCAAAACAAAGAATACAGAAATTGTAAAGAAAGCTACAGTTTAACATCTAACCAAGAATATTTATTCTTTCACTGTTTTCAACTGATTGATATGGTACCATTTAGCCACCTTGGCCCTCCCCTTTTTCCCAGGGAATTGCATCAGATAAACTGAAGGACTGGCCCTGTCAATAATCGGGAAGGGGCCATTCCACTTTGGTTCGAAGCAATGTTGCTTCTTCCCATAGTTTAGTACCATTACAGCATCTCCCACTTGATACTCAAATGGTCGGACCTTCTTGATTAAGTATTTCTTTGCCTGTTTTTTTGATTTGCCTGTTTGTGTAGCTACAAACATGTTAGTTTGTTCTATGTTCTCTACCACCATTTCAAGCCATTTTTGGTTGGCAATTCCTTGTAGTAAGGGTGTGGCTGAAGGGGTTAACAGATGGGCTGGCATTCGCATTAGTCATCCGGTCATAGCCTGGTAGGGTGAGATACCCGTTGTGCTATGTGGGGTGGATCTAATAGCCATCAGACACATTGGCAACATACTGGACCATTTGGTGGGGTGATCTGCACAAAATTTGTTTAACATAGTTTTCAGTGTTCGGTTTCCTCTTTCCACTACACCAGATGATTGTGGGTGATGGGAGATGTGAAGTTTATGCGAGATACCCATTATCCGTTGCAATTCGATAAAACTTTGGGCGGTAAAGTGTGATCCCTGATCACTATCAACTTGAATTGGCACTCCCCACCTGCAGATCACCTCACCCAATATAAGGCGAGCTGCTGTCAATGCCGTATTTGTTTTAGATGGAAAAGCCTCCATCTATTTAGTAAATTTATCAACTATAACCAGACAATACCGCAAGCCAGAAGGCCCTGTAGGTAAGGGCCCTATAAAATCAATTTGAAGGTGGGTCCACGGCCCATCAAGAGGAGGGGAACTGCGCAACAGTGCCCGATTAGTGTGGGCACTTGGATTGTGCTGTAAACAGGGCAGACAACGATTCACCCTATGAGTGACATCTGTGATGCAATCGGGATACCATGCAAATTTGCGTAGTTTCTGAACAGTTGCATCAGCTGAATAGTGGCCTCTTACCGGATGTGAGTGCAGGAGAGCAAAAATTTCAGGTGCCATGTGTAGTGTATGTGCTTTAAGTCAGAACTACTTTTAACAGCTCCTGTATACTATAGTACCGGCAGTGACCACACCGGTATATAAGCTGTGCGCATGCCTCTGTACCCCAGTCTAGAGATTACCCTCCTCCAGTAAAGAACTGTTATTTGTTTATGTACAGCATCCGTGTAATTATTTATCCACTGAACCACGGATCTAACAGTGGCGACGAGTGTTGATGCGAATCTACCTGCAACATAAAAAAAAAATAGTCGAGTCCAGGAACACGGGCGTCGACCGCGAGCAACCGCCCAGCAGTCAGGCAGAGATCCAACTTCGCTGGGGAGGCTGTGGAGAGCCGGGCTTGGTTCCCCAGCCACAACGAGCAGTAAGAGACCGACGACAGGTCCAGAGCAGACCCTTCCCGAGCAGCGGCGGCTGGAGCCGACCGACGGCAGAGAGAGAGAGCCGGGCAGCGTCGACAGGGTAAGAAAGAGGGTGAAGAGAGCAGGGCGCAGCCGGGGGTTGATCACCGAGCGGCGTCGAGGAAAAATACTGCAAACCGGAGAGAGAGAGGGTAAGAAACAGCCGGGTTCTAGACTGAGCGGCGTCGACAAATATCAAGAGAAGAACGCACAGAGCACAGCCAGGGATCACGGGCTGATCAGGGTCTGCGGGGCGAAGCAAGGGGAGATGCCATTAAGCCGCGGAGAAGCAGGGAGAGCGCGGGAGACGCCATTGAGCTGCGGAGAAGCAGGGAGAGCGCGGGAGGCACCATTAAGCCGCGGAGAAGAAGGAAGAGCGTGGGAGACGCCATTTTGCGAAGCCGCAGCGGAGAAGACGGGCGAGCGCGGGAAGGAAGGAAAGCGCGGGAGACACCATTTTCTGCCAGCAGAGAAGAAGGGGAAGCGCGGGAGGCGCCAGTGCTGATAGTTAATGCACAACCAAGGATGCCGAAGAGTGGCAGTATCTCTACGTTCGACAATGAAGTCAAAGATTGGGCGACATATCTGGAACGTATTGAGGTGTACCGCAGGGCGATTGCAGTGCCAGATGCTAATAAAGCACTGGTTCTGTTAAATTCCATGGGTGCAAAAACTTATGGGTTACTGCGAAATCTAATAACCCCAGAGAAGCCGGTAAACAAAAATTGATCTAGCCCAAGCGTACTTGCAAATGGAGGTAGAAGAAGCTTCGAAAAGTACCTTACGATCAACACCCATAAAGGTCTCTATCAATACAATCGGCTGGTGTTTGGAGTAGCCTCGGCTCCGGCTATCTGGCAAAGGGTGATGGATCAGGTCCTGCAAGGGATTCCAGGGACCCAGTGTTATTTGGACGACATCTTGGTCACGGGCGAAAATGATGGTGATCACCTCGCTAACTTGGAGAAGGTGCTCGCCAGATTAAAGGAATATGGGCTACGAGCTAATCGCCACAAGTGCGAGTTTTTCCAGAAACAGATCTCGTATTGCGGCCACGTCATCGATGAAGAGGGGTTACATAAGTCCCCTGACAAGATAGAGGCAGTCGTCAAGGCTCCAGCACCGGAAAATGTGTCACAACTGAGGTCGTTCCTCGGGCTGGTAAACTATTACCACAAGTTCTTACCAAATTTGTCTACGGTATTACACCCGCTGAACACCCTACTGCAAACAGGGGTACCATGGAAGTGGGATGACGAACGTAGACGAGCTTTCCAGAAGTGTAAAGAATTGATCATATCAAAAGAGGTGTTGGCCCATTTCAACCCAGCACTACCAATTCGTTTGGAATGTGATGCATCACCCTACGGCATTGGAGCGGTGCTGTCGCACAAATTCCCAGACGGGTTGGAGAGGTCAGTAGCCTTTGTGTCTCGGTCACTAACCTCAGCCGAGCGCAACTATGCCCAGATTGACAGGGAGACCCTCAGCCTAGTATGGGGAGTAAAAAAATTCAACCACTATCTGCATGGACAGAAGTTCACCTTGCTGACTGACCACCAACCACTTGTCTCCATCTTTAATCCTAAGAAGGGCGTGCCAGTAATGACTGCACAGTGGTTACAAAGATGGTCCCTGTTTCTAGGGGCAAATCAATATGAAATAGAATATAAAGGCACGAGACAGCATGGGAACGCTGATGGGCTATCGCGCCTGCCACTGCCTACTGTGGAGGAAGGACCAGCAGTGGACCCTATTGAGATATTTTATTCGTCGATAATTGAACGATTGCCAGTAACAAACGCGGATATAGAGAAGGAGACCCGCAATGATCCGACGCTGTCACGGGTATATGAATTGACGGTGAGGGGATGGCCAGCACATGGCGACTCACTGTTGCCAGCATTCTCATCCAGAAGAGAACAGCTGTCAGTATGCCAGGGGACAGTGATGTGTGGATCCAGAGTGGTGATTCCACCCAAGTTAATGGAGAGAGTGCTAAAGGAGCTACATGAAGGTCATCTGGGGGGAGTGAAAGTGAAAAGCCTAGCTAGGGCTTATGTGTGGTGGCCGGGAATCGATCAACAAATCGAAGACCTAACTAAGAGCTGCTTAGGATGCCAGAAGATCCAAAATGCACCACCACATGCCCCTCTACACCCATGGGAGTGGCCCTCCTCTCCATGGCAACGGGTGCACATTGATTTCGCTGGTCTATTCATGGACTCAATGTTCTTAATAGCAGTGGATGCTCATTCAAAGTGGCCTGAGGTGATAAAGATGTCTTCAACCACTACAGAGAAAACGATTGCAGTCCTACGGACCATATTTGCCAGAAACGGGTTGCCAGAGCAGATCTGCTCTGATAATGGACCACAGTTTGTGTCCGACGAGTTCCAAAAATTCATGAAAAAGAATGGGGTAAGGCATTACACATCCGCCCCGTATCATCCAGCCACCAATGGATTGGCTGAGATTTTCGTACAAACCTTTAAGAAGGCGATAAAGGCCATGTGCGATGAGGAAATTCCACTACAGCATAAGATGGACAATTTCTTATTAGCCTACCGAAACGCAACACATGCAGTTACCAACCAGACCCCGGCCATGATGTTCTTTAACCGAAGGTTGAGATCTCGTCTGGACTTGCTCAGACCAAATGTGCGAAGAAATGTTGAGGACAAACAATTCCAGCACATCAACGAGAAGCCGACAAGGAGCTTCAATGTAGGGCAACCAGTCTTGGCCCGGGACTATCGAACAGAGAAGTGGGAACCCGGAACGATATGTACAAGGCAGGGGCCATTAATGTACACAGTGGATGTCGGGGAGAACATTGTGAGACGCCACGTCGATCAGATCTTAGCATCACAGGAATGCGTCAACCCCATGTCTCGAGTACCTGGGGATGAACCCGACATACCGGTAGTATCTACTTCAGACCCAGTAGCAGTGGAACCCGATGAACTACCCGATGAAAGGGGGTCAGAATCGCCTCTGTACCAAGAACAAGAACCTCCGGAAAGGCGCTATCCCGAAAGGGTCAGGAAGCCGCCCCAAAGACTGAATCTATAAATGGACTTTTGTTATTGAATGTACATGTAAAAATGTAATTGTTATTTGAATATTAAGGGCGTATTATTAATCTAAAAAGGGAGGAATTGTAGTGTATGTGCTTTAAGTCAGAACTACTTTTTACAGTTCCTGTATACTGTAGTACCGACAGTGACCACACCGGTATATAAGCTGTGCGCATGCCTCTGTACCCCAGTCTAGAGATTACCCTCCTCCAGTAAAGACCTGTTATTTGTTTATGTACAGCATCCATGTAATTATTTATCCACTGAACCACGGATCTAACACCATGGATGGGGGAACACAGACAACCGGGAGATCAGATGATAGCCACCGCATACGGGGGTTGAACATTAACAGAGGAGCAGCTTCCCCAGACTGATCCGGAGCCAATTGTGTGTCGGCAACCCATGGAGTGGGCTGAGTTAACGGACATCCATTCTGATGCCATGCAATAACAACTGCATAGGGGGAATAACTGGACTGGAGGGAAAGGAGGTCGATGTCCCCACCTTGGATACTCGAGACTGATCTTAAGGGATGGGTAGGGGTTTGCCAGAGGTCACCGTTAATGGCGGCATCCTTGGCAGCATGATCTGCCTGTGAGTTACCCTGGGTATGTACATCTGAAGAACGTGAATGGAACTTTACCTTAACAACATAGACAGGGGTTGAATGTGAATTTAAAGAGTTCCACAGGGAAGCAAAGAGATCTGCATGGAGCAGGGTTTTGCCATCAACAGTACAAAAATTATTCCTAGCATACAGCGGTAAAGATAACAAAGTGTTAATTGCATAGGCACTATCTGACCAGACATTAACAGGTATGTCATGAGTAATTTGGATTGCTGTCACCAGGGCTGCAACTTCAGCATATTGGGCAGAGTGGGGAATGCATTTATATTTAAGTTCTCTGTCAGGCATGACGAATGCAAAACCAGTAAGCGGCTTTCCGTCCCTGTGATAGGATGACCCATCAACGTAGACGTTCTGGGCATCACTTAGTGGAGTAGGAGAGATGGGGTGACGGTCGAACTCCAGTGGTGGTGTAAAGGAATGAATCATACCTATTTAGAAAAATACACCATCCTATGAACGGAATTTTGACTTTATTAAAACATGACAAACTGGGTTTAAAAATCTAAAATCCTCAATGACACAGGCTGTAAACAGAATACAGGCTTTTGAAATGGGAATTGGTTGTTGACACTGAAACAATGGCCATATTGAAGCAAAGTGTTGGAGCTTCCAGAAAGTCTTAGCTTTGGGAAGAACACAATACTATAACCCAGTTAAATTGTTTTAAACAAACACTTTGTAAACAGGCACATGAAAGAGCACAATGGCATAATGTTAAGGTGTTATAAACCAACACGTCAGAAAACAGAAACACAGAACATTAAAGAACCATATGTTGGGGGTGGCGTGTGGCGTGTGCGCCCAGTCAGTTATGCCCCTGACTGCCTGTGAGCGGTTCGAATCGCTCCCACACCCCTGGGTTCTAGACACCGGACTTAGGTACAGGTGGCGATACAGAAAATCGAGTAGACAAGTGGTTTGGTGTAAGAAAACCAAGATTTTATTAAAACAGAATAAAACACAGTCTTATGAGAAGCTACTCATAGAAAATACAGGCATAAACAATTACACTTATACAGGGAATGGGGAACACACGGCACATCGAGGGAAAACAACTACATTAACAATCTCCTTATCCTTATCCCACCCCCTATACCTAACTCGATTAAGCTATGAGGGGCCAGGAATTCATGCTCACCAATCCAAAGCCTGTTGCTTTAACAGTTGCGAGTTTTGAGGTTTGGTCTCCTGTCCTGTCTGTCGCCACATGGTCTCAGGGCGCAGTGCTGGAGCTGTTGCTGTGACACATCTTCCCTCTCCTCAGCTACCGTCGTCGTCTCGTCGCGATCGGTTCTCTTCTTCTTCTCCCTCTGGCGGTTGTCGGCGGTAATGTTGCATTTGTGGGGCGGTTGGCGGTTTTACTGCTGGTTTGATTTTACTACCCAAACGTCAAACGCCAGCATATTCGTCGTGGGCGTGGACACTCACGTTTAATGCCAGCTTATTCACAGGATTCAATAGCCAACTTATTCTTACTGTCTGTACATATACTTTCTTCCCCAAGCGCCAGCTTATAACTAGGCGCTCGGTCTTTACCAAATGCGTCCTCTGCTGCCCTTCTCTGCTCTCGTCGGGTCTTTACCTTTTTCTTCGTCTCGCCTTGTCTCGTCTCGTTTTGTCTGCCCCTTTTTGTGGCCCGTGTGTAAGAATTCGCAATAATTTACAGTTCTGAAGATTCATTTTTTTGATTAAAGAATCCCTGGGCGATGTGCTTTTAAATTTCCAGGGATAAAAATGGCTGTCACCACATGGCCGAAGAAAAAGAACAATGCTTTGTTTACAAAGCAATTGAATGCTATTAGCATTTGTTTGTATATCGAGTGGATACATCTAAACTGCAGAAGAGACTTTTGTACCTTGAATGGGAAACGTTTAACATTTGAATGGGTTTTAAATCACCCAGCACTGGACAATAGAGCAGTTGCATCTCCCTTTTGTTTCAGCCCAGGGAGCTCCGGAAGACACATTAACCCAGTCTAACCACTTTGAGTTAGCCAATCACAGCTTTCTCTTGTGTATTGGACCCTTTTGGGTGGGGAATTTTGCACACAGCCCTTGCAGGGCAGAACAGCAGGGGCCGCACCAGGTATAAAGATAGCGGCTGAGAAGCTATCTCGCTCTCTCTCTTACTTCGCTGGACCAAAGGTGAGCAGGGTGTTCTGACGCCTCAGCAAAGCAACCTAGTTAAGGAGTTTGGGGGATGGTGATTTAAGGGAATTGCTAAGATTGTTTAAATAACATTGTAGCCATTGTACCCCTCGTTTTCGCTGTCTGCAACCCCCGTTATATAGTTTTACAATTTTACTGTGTTCGTGTGGGATAGTTTGATATTTTGATTATAGTTTCTTTTAGTTAATAAAACTTGATTTTTTTCTCTCATCCAAACTACGTGTCTGTTTTAATATCAATAATTATAAGCCCTGCAGTCAGAACTGGAAGGTGGGGTAGCGATTCGAAACCGCTGTTTTAAAATTGGTTTTATTGGAATTGGTCTGATGTGCAGGCAAAGGCTGTAAGACCAGGAAAATTACTTAAAACCAGTTTAAAGAAGCCCCCAACCCTTACAATGGCGACCGCGGGCAGGACTGCAGGCCGTTTTTGATATGATAAGTGGTCTGAATCTAGAGAAAGTATCAGTTATTGTCTTTCTTGCTTTCAGTCTGTGGGCAGCCCTGCGGAAGGTAGTGGCAGTGTGTAAGCTGACCTATCGGGGTATAGGTGGCTGGGCTGGGAAGGGTGAGATGGGAGAGCAGGAGGAGTTTAAAGAGGCCAAGAATCGGGAGTCCCAGCTTGAAAAATGCCAGGCGGAGGTAGAACGCCTCAGAGAGGTGTATGAGGCCAGAGCTAGTGGTATGAGGGTGCGGGAAGAGAATGCACGCCTCACACTAGAGGTCACGAAATGCCAGGCATTTATAGAGCGCCTTGTGCAGGAAGTCACAGAGGCGAGGGACAGAGAGATGAGGCTGCAAGAGGAGAATGCACACCTCACCCAAGAAGCTAGCGAGAGAGAGAGCCATGCGAGAAACGAGATAGAATTCCTAAAGTACCAAATCACTGAGGCTAGGGAAAATGAGATGAGACTGCGGGAAGTGAATGCCAGGTTTGGTGAAGCAGATCATGGCCCCTGTAGGGCAGAGATAGAAAGCCTTAACATGGCTTTAAAGGCATCAAAGGGAATGATTTGCATGATCAGCCCGAAGGCAGGTCAGCCGGATTTTACTGGCAGCCCAAGTAGAACCATCCCACAGGCAGCACCCAGAACAGTGCTGGATTGGGAATTAGAGACCCCAAGGCCGCAGCCCACAGCTCCGAGTCTTGAGGAGCTCTGGCAGCGAGGAGGGGTGAACAATGGGGTGGCAGAAGATCACCAGCAGGTCCCGCTAGGCAGGCGGGGACCAGGACCAGTGTACCCCCTCCAACAACGGAGGTACGGTCCGCCCGTGAGGAGTGAGCCTGAGAATAGGAATCCTCAGCCCACAGCAAGTTCGAGTTCACAGGCAAGCACTGTGGCTTGTGTGGGGGGAGAAGCCATTCATATTCAGAGTAAGCTGTTTAAGCCAAGGAACAGGAAAGGAGAGTTCTGGGACCCCTGTAGAGCAGGTCCAGTAGCAGAAATCCGGGACAAGGGAGGCACACAGGGGATAGTTTTGGCCCCAGATGAAAGGCAGGTCCAAAATTCCCCATTTAAAGCCACCTGGGTGAGGGAACATGAGTTTGCTGTCCATGCAAGTTCAAGTTCACCGCCTGTAAAGACAGGCACTGTGGCCTGTTTAAAGGGACCAGCTTCCCAGCCCGCTTCTAGAGTGGTCCCCCCCATGATGTGTGATCCGGCAGGGGCAGGGATAGCAATCCCTCTTGCAGGAGACATAGGGAGGGAGCTGACACCAGGTTTTAAACAAGGGGAGGAAAATTTCCAGCCACCAGCAGCGGGTGGTGAGAGTATACCTGCCCCCACCACTGGAGTGGGCAGGGAAGAGCAGACAAACCCAGAGAGAGATTTGCACCGGCAGGCTGCTAGGTACATTATACAGTGTGGGCTATTTGGACATGGGGGAAAAGGTTCCCAGCCAGCTGGGGCTGTGACCCAAGCTCAGGGTCCGCTAGCCAAAGTTTCCTCCATAGACACACCCCTCAGAAGGTCTCAGCGGGTGCCCCAGCCTAAGAAAGCATGGTCACCCACTTTACAGTGGAGTAAGGTGGACTCTCGAGCCGGGGAGAAGCCAAAGAACAGGGGTACCCACTCAACAGCCATAAGCTGCAGGGGACCAGAGACAGGAGGCAGCCCAGCTTCGCTGCAGCCAGCAGCAATCTGCGACAGTGCCAGAGATTAGACTGGCCGTCCGGAGACGTGCGGCATTTGTATTATAGCTATGGGTGTGAAATAGCGTGCTTTTAAGGTGTATTTTAAATTTTAGTTTTCATATAACCAGTTTTAAGTTTAAGTTTAAAGAGTATGGGCTAGATTTTCAGTAGCTTGCGCCAGCAGTTAGCGCCTTAAGAGAAGTGATTTCCGGGCGCTATGCGTGTAGCGCCCGGGCGCAGCGCAGTTTGCGCTCCGCCCCAAATTAAGTTGCCCGTTAGCGCCGGCGCAAAGTTTAGCGCCCGCCCGGATGCGCGCGCAGAAAATGACGTCACATCCTTGTGCAACGCCCTTTGGCCGCCCCGATTGCAAACTTCAGTCGGACCGCCCCATTGTGCGGCGGGCGGCCGGAGCGTTTGGAAAAAGGAACGCAACACAACCAGCGCGGGCCCCGGGGGGCGCTAATTAAAGGGAACGTCCTCTCCAGTATAAAGGCCATCCTTTTTTCAGAAAACAGTCTTGTGCAACGCATTTCTGGAGACACAACAAGGAGGATAGCTAACTGGTTTCAAGCAGCAAGAGGCAGGTATTTTTGGACTCAGGCAATAGCGCTGCAAGTGGCCATTTGGAAATTAGACTGTTTGCCAGGATTTGATGGGGGCTGCATGGGGTGCCAACGCGCAGCTGCAGCGCCATATCCGTAGGGCTCGCAGACGCATTGTGAGAGGGGCAGCCCTGGCTAGAGGCAGAGGGGGCTACAGGCGTCGGCCACGTAGGCCTTACCCAGTCAGGCTATACCGCCAGCAGCGCTCCTACCTAAACATGAGTGCCGCGCGATGTGTTAGAAGGCTCCGATTCCGAAAGGAGGTGATTGCAGAGATCTGCCACCTGCTTCGCCGAGATCTGCGGCCAAAGCTCAGGTGCAGGACGTCTCTGTCGGTGGAAGTGAAGGTGACGGTGGCATTGAACTTCTATGCCACCGGCTCCTTCCAATACGCTGCTGGGGACATAGCAAACATCTCCCAGTATGGCGCGCATCGCTGCATCCGCCACGTGACCGAAGCACTGTTCAGAAGGAGAAGCCAATTCATCTCCTTCCCCATGGCCCTCGAGAGCCAGCATCAGCGCGCATTGGGATTTGCCAGACTCGGGGAATTCCCCTTGGTGCAGGGCGCCATTGACTGTACGCATGTGGCTTTGCGGGCCCCTCTGGAGCATGGCGAGCAGTATCGCAACAGGAAGGGCTACCATTCTCTGAATGTGCAGCTGGTCTGTGACCACAAGCAGCGCATCATGGCAGTCAATGCCAGCTTCCCAGGCAGCAGCCACGATGCCTTTATCCTGCGGCAGAGTACTGTGCATGACATGTTCCAGGCACAGCCTTCCCCAAGAGGATGGCTCATCGGGGACAAAGGCTATCCTTTGTGCACCTGGCTCATGACCCCGCTTCGCGCGCCCAGGACCGCTGCTGAAGAGGCCTACAACGAGAGCCATCAAACCACCCGCAACATCATCGAGCTAACTATTGGGGTCCTCAAGCAGCGGTTCCGCTGCCTTGATCGCTCCGGAGGAGCTCTCCAGTATTCGCCGGACCGGGTCTCCCAATTTGTGGTGGTTTGCTGCATGCTACACAACCTGGCTATCCGCAGGACTCAGGCACTGCCACCTGACGTTGGACCAGCACCTCAGGAGGAGGAGCAGGAGGAGCATGAGGAGGAGGAGGAGGAGCAGGAGTACGTTCCCAGGAGGGAGCGACCAGGGCCAAGGGCCGCACGACGCCACCTTATTACACGGTACTTCTAAGCCCCCTGTCAGGGAATGGCCAGGGGCCATGAGGGAAGATGAATGCAGCCGCTCTGCAAGCCCTCAGCCGGCGAAGCCAACAAACACTAAGAAGAACAACCATGGAGACTGCATGAATAAAGATAATTTTTTATTGCACAAAAATGAAAAGCCCTTCCCACATGAATCCCCAAAAACAATAAACGGGCCCCACAAAAAGCCCAACAAACGACTCACTCGCACAAACTGGGGAGGAGCCACTCCACCTTTATTGAAACCAGGCCTCAACGTCGGCCTAACGCAAAAAATAAGCCCTCCAAAAGCACAACCATGGGCAAAATAAAGATGGCCACCGCCATATTAAAGGAAAGCTGGCCACACCCTCTACTGAGTGGCCCGCGAGGGCGAGACCTTGGCCAGCATTTTGCCTCCCCTGCCCTGCCTGCTGCTCCTTCGCAAGCTCTGCCCAGTGGCTGCTGCGAGGCTGGGGGAAGGCGCCTGAGGCTCAGATGCCCTTCCGCCAGATGCCGCTGGGGGGCGGCCTACACGGCGTTTGGGCCTCGAGGGGCCGTCTGCTGAGTGGCGCACCTGAGCCTGGCCACCATCAGCTGCAGCCGCTTGCCGTTGACGCCCCAGAGGGGGAATGGCGGCGACGGATGGCGCAATGTGGGCCAGCTGGCGTCTGGGATGCGCTGGCTGGTGCTGTGGCGCGGTGGCGCTCGGCCGGGCCCGCACTGCAGGATCAGCAGCAATCAGCCGACGGGCGGCTTGCTGGGATGGTCCAGCGCGGCGCCTGCCCTGGCGATGCCTGCCTGAGACAGCGCGTGTGGCAGCAGTGAGTGGCCCTGTGGTCCTGGTGTGCGCGCGCATCACATCCGCCAGGGTCTTGACGGCATCAGTCAGCATGCGGCCAGTCGCGGCAGTTGCTGCCCCGAACTCGCGCACACTGGTCGCCAGCGACTCGATGGCCTCAGGCATGCGCCCCACCACGCTCATGAGCTCCGTGTGGCGCCGGTCCGAGTCGTCGGCCATCTGATCCAGCTTCCGCACCTCTTCCGAAGTGAAGGTGTCCGGACTGGAGTCGCGACTCTCCCGCTGGGGAGGAGGGGGCCGAACTAGGGGACCCTTGCCGCGTTGGTGACGGCGAGTGTGCCGAGCAGCAGCACTCCCCTCTGATCCTTCCCCCCTTTGGGGGGAAGGCCGCGGGCCACGCGCATGGCTCCTGGGTGGCTGGACGCCACTGGTCCCAGAAGCTGCATTGCCCTGCGACAGTTCCTCCAGGCACTCGTCCAGTGAGGAGGTGTCAAGCATTTCCTCCTCTCCTGCGGGACGTGACTGTTCCCCCGAAGGTCCGGCTTGCTCCTCCTCCTCCTCCTGGTCGGAGGTGCTGTCACTGGCAGCCTCAGGGTCCTGGTCGTCACCAGCTGAAAGCAGGAATGCACAAGAGTAGCTTCAGAGTGAGGAGACGGCGTCAGCGAGGGAGTTAGGACTGGTGGGATTCAGCGCATTGGTGGGACAGTGGCAAAGGAGGTAGCTCGGATGGGCCAGTGCGACGCGAGAGGGCCAAAAGGCGAGGTCCTTACCATTGCCGGGCAGTGGAGGGTCGGATACACCGCACGCTGTGGGGACAATCACACGGGCTCCCATGAGCACACACACGCGCTCCTCCAGCCGAGTGAGCTTCTGCAGCTTGGCGCGGCCACCCCTGGCACGGGCCTGGCGATTAAACGCTACTTTAGCCTGCAAGAGAAAGGACGGGCTGTAAGTGCGCAGTGAAGCCCTGATGTAGTGTGCACTGCCTCCCATGGTGGAATAGCTTGGACAGAGTGAAGCCCTGATGTAGTGTGCACTGCTTCCCATGGTGGAATAGCTTGGACAGAGTGAAGCCCTGATGTACTGTGCACTGCCTCCCATGGTGGAATAGCTTGGACAGAGTGAAGCCCTGATGTAGTGTGCACTGCTTCCCATGGTGGAATAGCTTGGACAGAGTGAAGCCCTGATGTAGTGTCCACTGCCTCCCATGGTGGAATAGCTTGGCCAAAGTGTAGAGTGCCGAATGGCCATTTGATGCTCATGACTGTCCCAATGCTGCTGGCTGAGGGCTGGCCAATAGGACTTTCAGGTCCCTTTGCCCATCATGTCAGGTGTACATGCAAGAATGAGGAGGAGACTGGAAAGGCTACTCACCCTCACAATCCTGGTCAGATCGTTGTATTTCTTACGGCATTGTTTGTGGGTCCTGGGGGCCTCGCCGGTGAACGTCACCCTCTGGGCGATCTGCTTCCAGGCTTTGGTGTAGTCATGGTGGGTTGGATTCCTCCCACTCTCTGGAAACAAGATCTTGCGCCTCACCTCCAGAGCTGTGACCATTATGTCCAGATCACCCTCTGAGAAGCGCAGGGCACGCTGACGGGCCTTCTCTGGCGTTGCCATGACTCCCTGGGGCTGAGCAGTAGTGTTGAGGCCTCTTTGCAAGGCTGCAGTGTGCAGGGCATGGCAGCAGACCAATTCGTCCCTTCCCCCTTTAAGAGCTGGTCGGCACCACGGGGTCTGCTGTCAGTGCAAAAATGACCGCACCCGTGCTGCGCCCCGCCTGGGCGCTATCTCTCTGGACCGCCGGCTTAGCGCCTAAAGGTAGGAGTGCAATGCCTCGTTTAGCGCTCCACCACTCTCTTAGGGCGAAGCCACTGAATTTGCGGCAACGGGGCGCTACTTTGGGGCGGGCGCTAACTTCGGGGGGGCGCTAAGGTTAGCGCCCCAAAACTGTCTATACTGAAAATCTAGCCCTTTAAGTTTACATGTGTGCCGAATGTTTGTGTTTTGGTCCGAGGTCGAGGGACCCGACCATGTCTCCACCTAAGGCAGCAGGTCAGTGAGACCTGGCTGCATGTCCCCTTTAAGTTTTTGCAGGAGATGGGAAAATGAAGCAGCCACGTTCGCCCAGCCCGAGCTGGACAACGAATGAAGATACGGAATGTTGGGGATCACCTCGCCACTGGACGAATCCAGGAGACCCCGCAGCGATCTTTGGGAAAAACCGGACAGAGCCCGGAGTAATTTGCCTACTCCTCCTACGGGGAGGAGATGGCCCCAGCTGGGTGGGGCACGGCCCCCAACCCAGCACTATCCTGACCGAAGTTCACTTGCGGTCGACCTCGCTGTTGAGGAGTCACGATGGGGAAGCGCGGGCGCCTTGTGACAGGGACGCGTTCCTCGGGGGTGGGTGGTGATGGCCCGGGAAAGATCGTATAGAGGAGGGGGAGACCCAAGAGTCGCGTGGGTGCGGTCGGGGGAGGGAGGTACTCACCCGGGGGCCCACGGGCAAAGAGGATAAGTGTGGCTGGGAAGGATGAGTGGGTGGCCGGATCAGTGTGGGGCCAGGGAGAGCCGCCACACAGGCACCCATCATTTTCTGCAGCCAGTCGAGGGAAGACGGGAGGGGGAGGGACTGGGAGTCATGAGATCCCATACTCCCCGGTCTCGGTCTGTGCCAAGGTAATTTAAACGTGAGGGGTACCCCGCCTCCACAAAGGGACAAGGGAACGGTTCGGGGCTGGCGGAGCAGGCTGGTCGGTAAATCCATTCTGCCTGTTTTAAAGTTTAAGACGATCAAAGGGGGGTGGAAGGTACTTTTACTGCCCGAGTGGGAGGAGCAATGCCCACTCGAATTTCGTGACCCATCATCGGCACGTGATGATCGGGGTTCATGTTGTTTAATGATTTTTTGTATTTTGTGTTACAGCCCCAAGTTGAGCAGAGGCGTAGGACACTCTCCGTGCTTGGGATCGTTTTGATTACATTGTGTAACTAAGATTGCAACATTTTGTAATAACTTATGATGTAAAAAAGTGATTGTAAATTTGGTTTACACTGTATAATTTTACAAGAGTGTAGGGGTATGAGACCCCTTGTTGAAAACTGAAGTATCTGTAAGATGCCTACCGTACCATGGTTTTTTTTTCTTGAATTAAAGGGGAATAGACGGGACGGGGATCAGTGGCAGATAGCTATTAGGTAAATACAGGGGATGGTTGTTTGTGGGGGGTCAGAAATTATTGCTCATTTCTTCAAGAGGATATTACAAGCAAGCTGGAAGTATCCAAGGGCGGACTGTAAGAATTCGCAATAATTTACAGTTCTGAAGATTCATTTTTTTGATTAAAGAATCCCTGGGCGATGTGCTTTTAAATTTCCAGGGATAAAAATGGCTGTCACCACATGGCCGAAGACAAAGGACAATGCTTTGTTTACAAAGCAATTGAATGCTATTAGCATTTGTTTGTATATCGAGTGGATACATCTAAACTGCAGAAGAGACATTTGTAACTTGAATGGGAAACGTTTAACATTTGAATGGGTTTTAAATCACCCAGCACTGGACAATAGGGCTGTTGCATTCTCTTTGTTTCAGCCCAGGGAGCTCCGGAAGACACATTAACCCAGTCTAACCACTTTGAGTTAGCCAATCACAGCTTTCTCTTGTGTATTGGACCCTTTTGGGTGGGGAATTTTGCACACAGCCCTTGCAAGGCAGAACAGCAGGGGCCGCACCAGGTATAAAGATAGCGGCTGAGAAGCTATCGCTCTCTCTCTCTTACTTCGCTGGACCAAAGGTGAGCAGGGTGTTCTGACTCCTCAGCAAAGCAACCGAGTTAAGGAGCTTGGGGGATGGTGATTTAAGGGAATTGCTAAGATTGTTTAGTAACATTGTAGCCATTGTATCCCTCGTTTTCGCCGTCTGCAACCCCCCTGTTATATAGTTTTACAATTTTACAGTGTTCGTGTGGGATAGTTTGATATTTTGATTATAGTTTCTTTTAGTTAATAAAGCTTGATTTTTTTTCTCTCATCCAAACTACGTGTCTGTTTTAATATCAATAATTATAAGCCCTGCAGTCAGAACTGGAAGGTGGGGTAGCGATTCTAAACCGCTGTTTTAAAATTGGTTTTATTGGAATTGGTATGAGGGTGCAGGCAAAGGCTGCAAGACCAGGAAAATTACTTTAAACCAGTTTAAAGAAGCCCCCAACCCTTACACGTGTGTCCTGTATGACTTTGAACTTGGGTCTCGTTCCCCTCTCCACGATTGGTATGGATGTCCTTGGTTGTTACCCAATACGGGGAGCGAGAAGAGAACCCGCCACGAGGCCAGGGCACGAGTACGAGCGGCGGCAGCCCAATACCAGACAAGAGGTCAGAGACAAGAGAGTAATTGCTACTGATGGGCCTCCAATTATACTCCTTCCGAAGGCCCTTATCTGCGTGCCAAATCAGGTCAGTCCATTGTTTAACTTTTGGCGGGCTGTTTTAAATGATTATACCAATCTAAGTTAACTGGCTTTAGATGGCCGTTTATCGCACCTATTGGCCCGATGTCCGGGTTGTATTGTCATTAATGCATTTTAATTGGCCTGTCCAGCCTTGGTGGCTCCCTTGAGCTGTTTCTGATTATTTATGCAGACAAACTAATGGCCTTATGCTTAGGCCTAACTGGGTTTGATCTGTTTTGATCTGACGTAATGCATATTCAGTGTTTGCCTAGCTGTCTGGCTTTTCAAACACAAAGTCCTTTTCACAGAAATGCATTTTCAGTTTCGATTTCCCAAAGCTGCCTGTTTGTGCTACAGAGTCCAAGCTTTTAGAATCTTACAGGCTTTTGGTCACGAGGTGCGGACGCCATCTTTTGGGTACCCTTTTTAAATTGTCCATACAGGGTCCCTTTTATTAATAACCTTGGGGGAATGTGGGAATTTTGAGAACCTTACACATATGCCTTCATCAATATGACATCAAATGAAAGACAGGAGACATAAGTCTGTTATACAACCAATTGAGGTAGCTAAGAAGACAATCATGTACTCGGTTGAAGTGTTTTTAATTTACATGTTGTAAAATATACAAACAGAAGACTTTGTAGATATGACATCAATAGATGCACCAAGCAATCACATGATTTTTGTATTGAACTTAGATCACATAGGAGACTCAAAGTCTACTTAAACCAGCTAAGGTGATTTAAGAATTGAATAGAAGGCATTCATAAAAATGGCATCAATTAGATACATCTGTTATAACTATTTTTTTGATAAGTTTTGAACACCTACACAGCAGACAGAATTCTGCAAGCTAACAGCTGAATTGACAGTAAGAATAGAAAGAAGTCAACAGAAAGATGACTAGAGATAATTAGCTTACTTCAGCAGAAAACTTCAAAGGATATACCACTGAAAAAAGGGTATAAAATATAGAACTTTCAAATAGGAAGACAGAAGTCATTGGAAGGGGCAAGCAATTCTCAGCTTCAGAGAACCACTCTGTAAGCCTACAACTCTTTGAGTCTCAGGTAATCAAGGTGTTTTGATTTTGGTGGCTATCCTGGATTAAGATTAAGAAGTAGAAATGTAAAAATGTATCAAAGTTAAGATTTGAGAATAAGGATCTCTGAGAATAAGAATTGTAAGCTATTTGTTTTTGAATGGTTAATGTTGCGACTGAATCACCAGCTGTTAACTACATGTCGGTTCTTTAATAAATCTATATATTTTTAGAATAGTCTCACAGAGTACTTCTGTATCAAACTCGCAAACTCAATCTCTGTACACTCTTTGGTGAGGAGTTGCAGAATTCTGGGGGAGTATTCCGAACCCTCATAATATCCAGAATGTTACAGTCTAGTTAAACTTATTAAAAGTGCTATCTGGGTTCGGTAACATTTTCAAGTCGTTCCTTTCCTTTAGAGAGAGAGATTGTCTAGACCTTTAGACCCAATTAGGCATCTTATAGGATTTGGCTATCTCAGTTGAAGGTGAACGTCTGAGGAATATGCCTGATCCGGGGTAGCCCGAAAAGGGCTAGGACTAGTAATTATCCCTTCAGTGGAAGGGGGCACTCATGGCTTCCCCCCTCATACAGTAAGAGCTGAGGTAGTAGGGTTGTCTGCCTTGGCATTATTTCCAAATCTCTCTGAGTTAACAGAAATGTCCAGTGACTGAGTTGGGCAGAGGAGACCAAAGTGTCCCCTGGTTTAAGTGAAAGTTTCAAAGGGGTGTGGGGGCTATGTATGATCATTTTGTTCAGCTCAGTAATAAACGTGAAGTGTTTGACTGCCCAAAAAGTGGCTAGCAGATGTCGCTCACACACAGTGAAATTCTTTTCCACGCCATTCAAAATACAGGAGGCGAATGCGATCGGCATAAGTTTACCCTGTACCTCTTGGCACAGAACAGCAGCAAGACTCTGGTCGGTGGATCCCACTTCCAGGTGGAAAGGCTTCTCTCGGTCAGGGCTTGTCAGGCATGTGGCTTGCATAACAGCAGTTTTAAGGAGGGACACAGCCGTTGTATGTTCGGTGGTCCAGTCATGGGCCACAGCGTCCTCTTCAGCCATTAACAGTTCATATAATGGTTTGGCTAGCTCCGCAAATCTGGGAATAAATGAGCACTGGTATCCCACTAGGCCCAGGAAGGTGCGAAGTGCGGTTTTGGATGCGGGCAATGGTAAACACTGAATCACCTCAATCTTATGCTGGTCAGGGCTGAGTCCCTTTTGTCCCACAGAAATACCTAAAAATGTCACTTCTGGCTGTAACAGTTGTACCTTTTTGGGGTTAATTTTTAGCCCAGCTTTTAGTAGAAGGTCTAATAGCTCTTCCATTAATTTAATATGCGTCTTTTTGCTGTTGCAAGCAAAAGGTCATCAACATACTGCAGCAGGCAGTCGGGTCTCGAAAAAGGTTTCAGTGCCTGAGTCATCCGTTTGTGGAATATAGTTGGGGCGTTGTGAAAGCCTTGAGGTAAACATGTCCAAGTATAACTTTGATCTTCAAAAGTGAAGGCAAACTTGTACTAATCCTCTGACTTAACAGGAATACTCCAGAAGCCGTTTGAAATGTCAAAGGTGGAGAAGTAGCAGCTACCTGGTGGAATCTGGGACAGGAGTGTGGGGGTCTCCCGAACAACAGGGGCGCAAGCTGGGGTTACCGAATTAAGCTTGTGATAATCAATTGTTAGACGCCAGCTATTGTCTGGTTTCTTAACTGGCCAGGTTGGAGAATTAGTGGTATAAGTGCCAGTGCGGATAACACCCTGCTTTAACAATGAATCGATAGTAGACCGAACATAAGGTTTACTCTCAGCCGGAATAGAGGGTGGGAGGGTCTATGAATCTCCTCATCTCCCAACATCCTACCACAATCATATTTGGACTTAGCAAAAACCTCTGAAAAATTCTGAATTCATGTATTAACCATGGGGTTTACAGTCCCGGGAAGGGTGAAATCCTCGGGTTTTTTAATTGCATATACCGAATGGGCATCTGAAATAGGTGTCAGTGGTCCATCATTACAGTGCCACCAGACAATAATTAGCGTAGTTGAGGACAGCACAGTGTTTATGCGACGTGTCACTTCCGAGGATACCTTTCTGGTCATGGGTGGCCATATATACAGGAGAGGGGACTTCGACTGAATTCACATCAATGGACAAGACTGTGGAGCCCAATCCCTGATTAGCTAACTAAGTAGAAATATTAAAGCCAGTGAGGTTTATGGTGGTGCCAGAATGGGAAAAGGGAGCGGGGTCATGTAAAATAGTCACGGCAGAACCGGAATCCACAAGTATAACATGGTGGCGGCCTCCATGATCAGTGGCCTGGACAAAAGGTCATCCGTCCTCCCCGTACCAGGCAGAAGAAGACGTGGTCAGCATGGAGGCCTCTGACCGTCACTGGGGCCGTGAGTCTGGGAGCGCATCTCCACTGAGAGAAACAGCCAAAACGTTTTGCCCCCCACCCCCCCCCCCCGCCCCCGCCTGACTGTGCTTCATGGCCTCAACTACTGCCGAAAGGTGTTCGAGCTGCTGCTGCAGAGAGTTCAAATCAGACCCGTTACCTTCACGGATTGGGGGTTGGTAGCATGGCCATTATTTGGATGTCGACTATTGCGGTAGTCGCGAGCATAGTGTCCGGGCTTATAACAGTTATAACAGATTGTCTCCCAACTGGCGAGGGGTTTGTGGAGTCAGAGGACCCTCCACCGCCAACAATTTGGACTCAGTAGGGGTGAGGGACGATTCAACTCGGTCCCAAGCTCGAATGCAAGCATCCTTCAGATCAGCCCATGGGGTTCCTTGATGAACAGTAATACCAAGAGCGTCCCTTACGTGGGGGCGGGGGGGTAAGAGAGCAACAGTGAATGTCAACTTAATCCCTCTGTGTCCCAAAACTCTTGACCATTATAGTTTCTCTGGGACTGGTTGTACAAATCATACAATCGATTTGCAAAGGCTACAGCGTGCTCGTTAGCCTTTTGCCGGGTGTCCCCAGCCGCATGGGTGAAATTAACTGCGTCCATGCCCAAACGGGAACAAACTGAAACCATAACATCCCACCACCCTTTACTTTTATCATAGATTTCCCATGAAAGTGATAACTTGAGTTCCCGTGAAATGCATGACAACAGAACTTCTTTTAAGTCTGTCAACTCTAACTCAGGGTGACAGTGACGGAATGTACCCCAATCACTTGTTAGGGCGACTGGGCTTGTCCCCCAGATTTCTTCGGCTAGTGCTTTGGACTCTGCTGGGGTCAAACTTCTACTGGTGGTAGTAGTTACTTCCACATTTGGGTAACAGGTTGTAGGCTACAGAAGCGGTATCATTATTGAATTCATCATCTGAGGGTGTAGGGTCACCAAATTGGGTGGTAGTAGTGACTATATTAACCTGCTTGGTTTGTACCAGGGCAGTTTGTCCTGGATAGGGAGGCAGAGGTGCAGAGGGTGAGATGGGGTTATTATTGCACTGGGCTTTACTTGTTAGATCATCCCAGTTAATACCGGGATCCCCTGGTTTAAGGCGACTAACAGCCACAACAGCAGCTGTTTGTCTCCCCAGCTTTCCCATCAATTCCATAATTTTTAGTTCGCAGTGAGTATGGTCAGTGCTCACCAGATGGGGTTTTTCAAGTAATTCTCTCAAGGCTCCCCTGGCGTCCTCAAGTTGTGAGATCAGGGATTCATTTTTTATTTTTAAAGCCTTGTTATCCTCAAACACCTGATGGTGGCGTCTTGAGGCAAGTTGTGCCTCATCTGCCAAGGTTTGTTCTTGATGGAGAAGTGTACAGACTGTGGCATGTCGGCCTTGCCAGTCCTGTAAGTCTCTTTCAAGTTGTGCATTTCTCTCTTTCAGGAGTACAACATCACCTCCCAAGCAATGTAGGGGGTGGTGTGGGGTGGCGCGTGCGCCCAGTCAGTTATGCCTCTGACTGTTTGTGAGCGGTTCAAATCGCTCCCACGCCCCTAGGTTCTAGACACCGGACTTAGGTACAAGGCGGCGATGCAGAAAAGACTCGAGTAGACAGGTGGTTGGATGTAAGCAAAACCAAGATTTTTATTGAAGAAGAAATTAACACAATCTTATGAAAAGTTAACAGTATAAACTTTTACAGGCAAAATACAAAATAACTATACTTATACAGGGAATGGGGAACACACGGCACATCGAGGGAAAACAAACTATCTTAACAATCCCCTTATCCTTATCCCACTCCCTATACCTAACTAGATTAAGCTATGAGGGGTCAGAATTTCATGCTCACCAATCCAAAAGATCTGCTGAATTCAAAACAACGGTGAGGTTTGGGGTTCGCTCTTTGTGCTCTCTGGAGCCTGCCGTCGTCACATGGCCTCGGGGTGCTGCAAGGGCGTTGTCCAGGTACAAGTACACCAAAGTTAAAGTCTATGCTTGGGTACTTTACCTCGCAGGGATGATGGTTCCTCTTCCTTGGCCGGCAGTTGGAGTTTGCATGAAGATAGTCGCAGGTCAGCTGGACGGAAGGCCCGATTATTCGAAGCTTTTCTTCAATCGTCTTTCCATTCATCTTCTTCACCACCTCGCCTCGTCGCGTCCCGCCTCACCTGGCCTGGTTTGTCCGTGTCCGCCTGGCGTGATGCCGGGCGTCCCTGATGGAATGGGGAAGGCACGGGCAGTGGCCGGGCGGTAAGCACGGGACGGGGGAAGAGCAGTAGCCACGAGGGCAAGGGAATGGAGCCGGAGCAAAGGCTGAGAGCAGAGAGCAGAGAGCAGTGCGTTGCCGGTGGGCCTACAATTATACTCCTTTGGATGGCCCTTATCTGCGCGCCAAATCAGGTTAGTTCTTTGTCCCAATCTTGGCGGGCTATTTTAAATAACAGTAGCAATCTACTCTAACTGCTTTTAGATGGCCGGTAATTGCATCTACTGGCCGGATAATTGACTTGTTTTGTTATTAATACCTCTTAATGGGCCTGTCCAGCCTCGATGGCTTCCTTAAGCTGTTCCCAAGTATTTATGCAAACTGCTTGATGGCCTTAACTATAGGCCTAACTGGGCTTGATCTGTCTCCGATTTGGTCTAATACATAATTCAAAGTCCTGTTTGGTTTTCAAAATGCTAAGTCTCTCGTCACAGAAACTGTAGCTTTGGTTTCGATTTCTCCACGAGCTGCCTGTGCCGCAGAGTCCAAGTTTTAAAAATCTCACAGGCTTTCTGCCGCGAGGCGTGGACACCATTTTGGGTACCCCTTTTCATTAAAATGTCCATGCAAGGTCCCTTTTCTTATTAATAACCTTTGGGGAAATGTAGAAATTTTGTGAATCTTACAGCGAACAGCGCACAAGTGGACAGCGTAAGCCAGCCTATTTCTGGCTTCCTTAACTTTACATTTCTTCGCACCCACCTGGGATGCGATCTCTCCCCAAATCGCAGAGTAACTCTTCTCACTCTTCTCATCTCCCTGCACTATTCCGATTACTGCTTGGGCCCCCAGAGCCCCTAACTTATCCGAAAGATTGTTCGCAACCTTTTCTCTAAAATATGCATCTGCCATTTCATTTTTACTTTACAACCCAATAAGAATGCCTAGTACCATTATAGAACAAACCCGTCCTCAACTCATTTTGACCACAACAAACCTGTTGCACCTCCTGCCTGACTCGCCATGCATGAACAGTTCTCTGGCTTCTGGCGTTTCTCACTCTCTCTCTCTCTCTCTCTCTCTCTCTCTCTAGGGCCTTCGATGGTGAGCATAGGATCACTCTCAAAAGAGCGTTCGACCAGCCCAACTTCTGTTTGTCACTTCTGTTCAGCTCTCCCCTCCACAGTCTGTGGGCAAGCCCTTGGGGTGTCACTTTTTATTCTCTTTTTAGGGGTGGGCCTGAGGCCAAGTTATTGACAAGACCATTTAACCTATAGAGGTTCCTCCAAAACTTCATCAACCAATGACAGCTCAAGTTCTTTGTCTTGGTGTTTGGATGAAAGCCCTCCCCAAAAGAGGGTCTTATTACTTCATCCAACTTATCTTTCTTGTTTTTACATTTTGAAGGTTCCTCCATTGGAATCCATCTTATCTCTTTTGACTCTATCTGTGGTGTATGTGCCTTTAAAAGCAATTGTGGTGTATGTGCCTTTAAGAGCCCCAGGTGTGCGCAATGCTGGTAATTGCCACTTGGGCTATATAAGCCTGTGTATTGTGTATATCCTTTAGAACCCCCCCCCAGACTTGCTTAGTAAATACCTATGAACCAACTCCTGTCTTCAGTGTCTTTATCTACACACGGACACTACAGTGGCGACGAAGTGGAAACGGACTTACCTGCAATTCGGCAGCACCTCAAGGACATCGATTCCTCCAGCGTCCAGAAGACTCAAGGAAGTAATAGAAACTGTGGTTTCACCAGCTGGCCAAGCTGGTGGCAGGTACTGCGCTAATCCTTCCTAGGCGTCAGGCTGGGGCTCCAGCGGCGGGCTCTACAGCTGAGACAGGCAGCGAAATCGGAGGCAAGCAATAACGGACTGGGAGGGTGCACTCGGGAGACGGCCGGCGCGGCAAGCAGGTCAGCGTTTAGACCTCCGTTGGGAACGAGTCTCCAACAGTGAATAAACGGAAACCACAGTAAAACAGCATTGTTATCGGTAGCAGCGGCGGGAAAGCGCAGGAAGCGCCATATCGTTGCTACAGAGAGAAAAAAAAAAAGCGCGGGAAGCGCCATATCTTTTTTTGAAATGCCTAAGTCTGGCAATATTGATGCTTTTGATAATGAAACAGAGCCTAACTTTGGCAATATTGATGTTTTTGATAACAAGATAGAGGATTGGACCACATATGTAGAAAGAGTGGAGGTGTTTTGCACCGCAAATGGAATAGAAGATGAAAAAAAAGCTTCAGTGCTTCTGGATCTAATGGGCGCAGAAACATACAAGCTGTTACGCAACTTAATCACTCCAGCCGAACCGATGGACAAGAATTTTGAGGAGATTGTTGATACCCTACACTGCCAATTCGAGGCAGATTCTCTGCAAGACAAATTCATCTGCGATCCCCTAAGTGTAGAAACACAAAAAAAGGTATCTTCTGGAAAAGATTTAACACTGGACAAGGCTTTCAGTGCAATAGGAGCGGCAAAGATACAGCAAAGGCCACAGGACTTCGGCACCCATGAAATGACATGGGGTTTCGAAAGATGTTATCGCTGCGGCAGATCCAACCATGACCAGAGGGATTGCTGGTTCAAAAAAAAAGCATGCAGGCGATGCGGAAAGATGGGACACATTCCACGTGTATGCCGATCTGAAAATAAAAAATCCACTAATGGGAAAAGAATCAATAAGGAAAAGCACAGAAAGGTACAAATGATGACGGACAGTAGCTCCAAAGACCAGAAGAGCGATAGCGACTCCGGGAACAAGAGACTAAGCTCTCTCAAATTACATAATGTAATTGCCAATGAAGATTACCAGACCATTTGGGTTACCCTCATAATAGCAAGGTCCCCAGTTAAAATGGAGCTAGATGCAGGATCAGCTCTAACCGTAATAAATCGACGAGATTACGAGAGGCTATTTTCGCATATACCTCTAAAAGACACATCCATTATCTTAAAAACATATACGGGGCAGAAAGTATACCCCAAAGGAAAAATAAAGGTGCCTGTGGTATACAACGGCAAAGAAATGCAAAAGTTGTATTTATACATTCTACAAGATGGTGGTCCACCGTTGTTGGGACGTGAATGGATAAGGAAGATACGTTTAGACTGGCACTCCATTCAGGCACTGACAGTGACCAGTAAGGAAAAAAACAATGATGACATCATACCTGAACGATTAAAAGACATCTTGGCCAACGCCAAAGAAGTGTTTCAAGAGAAACTAGGAACCTTGAAAGGCATCACCGCCTCAATAAAAGTGGAAGATGCAGCAATTCCAAAAAATTTTAAGGCAAGACCGGTACCACACGCAATACGTCCGGCAGTCGAGGCAGAGCTGGAGAATTTGGAAAAGGCAGGCGTATTATCCAAAATAGATTGGAGCGAATGGGCAACACCCATCGTTCCAGTCATGAAAAAAGCATTGAAAAATAACACTGAGGAACAGAGAAAAATTCGCATCTGTGGGGACTTTAAGGTGACTGTAAACCCGGTCCTTCACACGGTACAGTATCCTCTTCCGAGGATAGAAGATATTTTCGCCTCACTATCCGGAGGAAAACGTTTCACAAAAATTGACTTGGCACAGGCATATCTACAGATGGAGGTTGAGGAGACCTCTAAAAAGTATCTCACAATAAACACACACAAAGGCCTGTACCAGTACAATCGACTGGTTTTTGGAGTAGCATCAGCTCCAGCTATCTGGCAAAGAGCTATGGAGCAAGTCCTGCAAGGGATTCCAGGGACTCAGTGTTACCTAGACGACATCCTTATAACAGGAGAAATCGACAACGAGCACCTTGCCAATTTGGAGCAGGTGCTCACTAGGCTGAAAGAACGGGGCCTACGAGCAAATCGCCCCAAGTGCGAATTTTTCCAAAATCAGATATCATATTGTGGCCACATAATTAATAAGGAAGGGTTGCATAAGTCACCTGAGAAAATTGAAGCAGTTATAAAAGCCCCAGCACCTGAAAATGTTTCACAATTGAGGTCATTCCTGGGATTAATAAATTACTATCATAAATTTTTACCGAACTTATCAACTATTCTACACCCTCTTAATGATCTTCTACACACAGGAGTGATTTGGAAATGGAACGAAGACTGTAAACGTGCCTTCCATAAATGTAAAGACTTAATCACATCCGAGAAAGTTTTGGCTCATTACAACCCATCACTACCAATCAGACTGGCGTGCGATGCATCCCCTTACGGCATAGGAGCGGTATTGTCCCATAGATTCCCTGATGGCTCGGAACGGCCGATAGCTTTTGCGTCACGCTCATTGAACTCAGCTGAGCGTAACTATTCCCAGATAGACAGGGAAGCACTCAGCCTGGTATGGGGAGTGAAGAAATTCAACCATTACCTACACAGACAAAAATTTACCTTGCTGACTGACCATCAACCCCTCATCTCCATATTCAACCCTAAGAAAGGTGTCCCCATTATGACGGCACAAAGGCTACAGAGGTGGTCCCTTTTTCTAGGGGCACACCAATACAACATTGAATACAAAGGGTCAAAACAGCATGGGAATGCTGACGGTTTATCGCGCCTGCCGTTGCCAACGATAGAAGAGGCACCTACAGTAGACCAAGTAGAGATATTCCACTCTACCATAGTGGAATGTCTACCGGTGACAAATTCTGCCATTGAAAGGGAGACCAGAAATGACCCGACTCTCTCACGGGTCTACGATTTAACAATGAAGGGATGGCCAGCACATGGCGAACCACTGTTGCCAGCATTCTCGCAAAGAAGAGAACAGCTGTCAGTGTGCCGAGGAACCTTGATGTGTGGATCCAGAGTGGTGATTCCACCCAAACTCCAGGATAAAGTGCTAAAGGAGCTTCATGAGGGGCATCTGGGTGGAGTGAAAATGAAGAACCTAGCTAGGGCGTTTGTATGGTGGCCAGGTATCGATGGAGACATCGAAGACATGACCAAGAACTGCCTAGGATGCCAGAAGGTCCAAAATGCTCCGCCACAGGCCCCTCTACATCCATGGGAGTGGCCCTCATCTCCCTGGCAAAGGGTGCACATCGACTTTGCTGGTCCATTTATGGACTCAATGTTCTTAATCGCAGTTGATGCACACTCCAAGTGGACGGAGGTAATAAAGATGTCCTCCACCACCACGGAAAAAACCATCACAGTATTAAGGACCATATTTGCCAGGAATGGGCTGCCGGAACAGATATGTTCTGATAATGGACCGCAATTTGTGTCCGAAGAATTCAGAAAGTTCTTAAAGAATAATGGGGTAAAGCACTACACGTCCGCCCCATACCATCCCGCCACCAATGGATTGGCTGAAAGGTTTGTCCAGACCTTTAAGAAGGCCATAAAGGCCATGGGTAATGAAAACATAAAACTTCAGCACAAGGTGGATAACTTCTTATTTGCATATAGGAATGCAACACATATGGTTACAAACCAAACTCCCGCCATGATGTTCTACAATAGAAACCTAAGATGCCGGCTGGATTTGGTCAAGCCCAACATCCGAAGGGACGTGGAGAACCGGCAGTTTCAGGGCATGAATGAAAGGCCAACTAGGGCCTTCCAGATAGGCCAACCAGTTTTGGCCCGGGACTACCGTACCGAGAAATGGCAGCCTGGAACTATCTGCACACGACGAGGACCACTGATGTATACCGTGGACATCGGAGAAAGCATAATAAGGCGCCATGCTGACCAAATCATCAAGTCATCCGAAAAGGGACAACCTACACCACCACGCTATACATCTAACGATGAAGTAGAGATACCCATATCTACCTCCGATCCGGTGATACTGGAACCCGATGAACCCGACACTGGCCTTCAAGCCGAATCAGCCTTACCAGAAGAACCTACTACACCACCAGAAACTACTACACCCCCGAGGCGTTATCCGGACCGAGTCAGGAAGCCTCCTGAGAGACTAACTTATAATTAATTAATACAGCAATGTATATTTATTTTGCATATAACATGTAATTAATAATTACTTAAAATATGATGTACTAGTTAGCTAGAAGGGGAGGAATTGTGGTGTATGTGCCTTTAAAAGCAATTGTGGTGTATGTGCCTTTAAGAGCCCCAGGTGTGCGCAATGCCGGTAATTGCCACTTGGGCTATATAAGCCTGTGTATTGTGTATATCCTTTAGAACCCCCCCCAGACTTGCTTAGTAAATACCTATGAACCAACTCCTGTCGTCAGTGTTTTTATCTACACACGGACACTACACTATCCTCCTTAACCCAGCAAGTACAAGGCCCGGCCTGTCCTTCTTAATCATGGCCCCAGCCAGAGCTGTCGCACATTAACCAGTCGCTATCTCACCATTCTGACCTTCACAAGTATGGTCTATGATTTCCTCCCTTTTTCTGCTGTGAACTTTTCTCTGAGAACTTTTACATTCCCTTGAATTATGGTTTTGTGCTGCTTTCAGTGTTCAATAGCTGTTGCTTTATCCTTTTTTTTCCCTTTCAAAAATACATAGCAACTTGCAGCTGCTTGAGCTATCTCACCATCTAACAAATGGCCCATTCTAAGATGGATACCTTTGCCTCCCCAAATTCCTTTCAATCTATGTCTTTTCCTCATTAACTTTTAATTATCTTCACAAGCAGTTCTGCTAAACAAACTCCAAATTCTATCGGCAGAGATTAGAATATGGCTATTAGTAATAATGGAAGAAACATAGGCTGGGCCTTCACTGGCCAAATTAAAGGTACATTAACAAAGTCAAAACCCTAACTTACAAACAACAGATAACTAGGCTGGCAGGGCCATCCTATGGGCCCCCGTGTGTAATGTTTATGTTTCACCTAATCTAACTGATTAAAAAGACTGTCTCAAATTCTAATGCAAGCTTTCCAAGAAAACAAAACCTTTCATTTAAACACAGTATCATTCATGTATCCATAAACATTTTTAGGCACATCTAGTTTCTAACAATGGGAACCATTTATACCCTGTCATCCTGGTCCTCAGATTCGGAGGAAGAGCAGCCACGGCAGCAGCAGAACCAGGCACAGCAGCAGCAGCAACAACAGGAGCGCCAACCCCCTCCTCACCCACCTGATGCTGCACAGGGCAGAGGGCGTCAGCGCAGGCCTGCACATTGCCGCAGGAGATACCCCCAACACAGGGTTTACAGGCCGAGGATGAGCTTCCTCAACATGACTGAGCAGCAGTGCCAAAGGAGGCTGAGACTTTCACAAGAAGTAGTCACTGGCATCTGCGCAATGCTGCAACAACCCCTGGAGCCCAGAGGAGTGTGTGGACACTCCTTACCAGAGCTGTCAAAGTCACCACCGCCCTCAAAATGTTTGCTTCAGGCTCCTTCCATGGCTCATCAGCAGACATCAGCGGCATCTCCCAGTCGGCCGCATACACTTGCATCACGCACGTTACTGATGTGCTCTTTGCAAAGGCGCACAATTACATCCACTTCTCCACGGATGAAGCAAGTGTAACCGCGCCTGTGGTTGGCTTTGCAAAGCTGGCAGGCATGCCAAAGGTGCAAAGCATCATAGACTGCACACATGTGGCCATTGGGGCCCCCCATCACAGCCCAGCTGTATTTTTCAACCGCAAGGGCTTCCACTCCTTTAACATGTAGCTGGTGTGTAACCATAGGAAGAACATTATGCATGTTTGCGCCAAGTTCCCTGGCAGTTGCCATGACTCATTCATCCTGCGGCAGTCTAGTGTGCCTCCGCTCTTCAATCCACCAACCCAACTTTCCGGATGGCTACTTGGAGACAAGGGCTATCCCCTGAAGACGTGGCTGATGATGCCGTTGTGGAGGCCATCAAACGAAGCTGAGGAGTGCTACAAGGCCAGCCACATTTCCACCAGATCCATTATCGAGCAAACCATCAGCTTGCTCAAAATGCGATTCAGATGCCTCGACAGATCAGGTGGAGCTCTATAGTACTCAGCAGCCAGGGTCTCCAGAATCACTGCACAACATCGCACAGCAGCGTGGCTTCCAGCTGTTGAGGAACAAGTGGCTCTGCGCACAGCCTCCTCAGATGAGAAGGAGGAGGAGGAGTTTGAGGATGAGGATGAGGAGGAGGAGGATGATGAGGATGAGGAGGAGGAGGAAAACCTTGCGGAGGTGGATGCGCCAGGTCCAGCAGCAGGCAAGCACATTGCTGCCCGTGATGCAAGGGATTCATTAATCTTTACCAGATTCGCTTAGGTAGATGAATCAAACACATGTGGCTGGCACCTTCTTATCACACCATAGACAATGTACAAGAACCTGTGGGTTCCTATCACTCGCATCACCATCATTACAAATGCAAGTCGCCCTGAGCCCTCAATGTGCAACTTCCATTTCCCAGAGCACATAGGCCAGAACTTCAACTGTTTGCCATCACTTTTGTTTAATACATACACAAAAGGATGACAATGGCAAATATTAAACAGAACAAAAGATAACAGAACAGAACACCCAAGTGACTACTCTTGTGACTATTTGTACTTTAGCATCCTCTTACGCTTACTTCTACGTGGTGCTTCCCCTGTGGCTTCAGCGGATGTGAAGGCACCTTGCTAACTTTCATGCTGCTCCTGCTTCAACACTTTGGGTGGGCGTCCTCTGGGTTTGCGAACTTGGGAGGGCTCAGCCACAGTCTGCTCCTCCTGCTGCTGTGCAGAGGCTGAGACGGCCATCTCAGTTGGGTGAGGAATCTGGGGCTCTGACTGCGGGCTCCTCAGTGGCATGGGAGTGTGAGCGCTTGGAGAGGAGCCCACACTTCCTTGTTGTCGACCACCAACATCCCTCTCATGGGTCGCCCGCACTTCACTGCTAGCAAGTAGCTGGAGAGCACCTTGCTGCACATCAGTGGGGCCATGAGGACCCATCTCTGTACTGACAGTCCTCATAACAGGGACACCCATGTACCTCTGGTTCCTCTCCTCAATAGATGGCCATCTATCCTCCATCTCAGTTGGATGAAGACTCTGGTGGGGCTCTGACCAAGGGCTCCGTAGTGGCATGGGAGTGTTAGCACTTGAAGAGGACACCACACTTCCTTGTTTCCTGCCACCAACATCCCTCTCATGGGTCAGTCCCACTTCAGTGCTAGCAAGTGGCTGGACAGCACCTTGCTGCACATCAGGGGGGCCATGAAAGCCCGTATCTGCACTGGCAATCCTCCTCAAAAGGACTTCCATGAAGCTCTGGTTTCTCTGCTCAATAGTTGTCCATCGCTCCTCCAGAGATGTCAATCTATTCTGAACATTCACCATGTTTTCCTGACTCTGGTGACTTATTTCCTCCATGACCACAGTCATCCTTTCTTCTGACATAGCCATCCTTTCCATGGAGGCTGCCATCCTATCCGTGGTGGTGCATTCATGCACCATTGCCTCCACAAAGGCACTGCTCATGTTAGACATGGACTCCTCCATCCTCTCCACACTCGCAGTAACCCTGGATGCAAATCCTGCCAGAGCCTCCTGCACTTGTTCCTGGAGTTCCAGCACCGCTCTCTTTCTGGATGGCCCCACAGGCACAGGGTCCACATGCAGCTGAGCAGAGCTGGGAGCGCCCTGCGGCCTCTGAAGAGGACTCTCCACTGCTGTCCCTGTCTCCACCATCTGCTGATGCTCACTTGTGAGCTGTGATACACCAGGTGACAACACCACTCCATCTCGCGAAGGTGTGGGTATCTGCACTGGTGCTGGGTGCGCTTAATTCTGCTGATGTTGTGCCCTCAGAGGTTGCAGCTTCCTCTGAGGAGTCTTCCGGCTCTTCCTCCTGGACAGTGGGGAGGGAGGCTCTCGATGCTCCTGTGGGGGAGAAAAGGCATGAGTTAAACATGTGATATTAACATAGCATGCACATCGAATTGTGCAGATGATCATAACTCAATCTGTATGAGCAATGATTGCCATATCAGTCACTCATGCAATGTAAATGAGAGGGATGCAAATCTATTCTGTCACCAGCTTGCTCTGCTGCACCCGTCTGACCATCCCCCACTTCCAGATCCTCAGCACCTCCGATGATTTCGAGCGCACTCTCCTCAGCATTGGTCATGTGAGCAATGGACGGTGCCCCTCCTCGTCTTAGTCCTCTTCCTCTTATTGTGGGCACTCTTTTCCTGCAATGAGGGACACAAGTGGAGTTTGAGTGAGAATGATGGAGTGAGTGTAGAGAATCCATAGCATAGATGCTTAGAAGGAGACAAAGATGGAGTGAGGTGCCAATACCAAGGGCCCTCCCTGTGCATTGTTAGTTGTTGCCATTGCATAACAGTGATAGCGAATGTGAGGGCTGCATAGTTGAATAGTTAAGTGATTCTGTACATAGAGAGAGAGGGATGGTTAAGGGTGCAAGGGATGTAAGGGTAAAGTGGGATGTGCAGGAGTAGGTTGACAATGCAGATTGCTGGTGATGAGAGATGATGGGGAGCAGATTGAAGGTAAGTGTGATGTTATACTCACTTTTCCTGAGCGTACCAGGTCATTAAACCTTTTCCTGCACTGGATCCAGGAGCGAGCACACAACGATCTGGAGCTGACCTCCTCGGCAATTTGCAGCCAGGCTGCTTTGCTTTGCTGAGGAGGCTTCCTCCGTCCAGGTGATGGGAAGAGTACCTCCTTGCGCCCTCTCACTCCATCCACAAGAGCATGGAGGGAGTCATCATCAAAGTGGGGCGAGGCCTTGGCTCTTGCAGCAGTCATGGGTACAATTACCAAAACAAGAACCAGCAGAAAAGGATGAAAATGAAACAGTGTTGCATGGGCCCCTTAAATACAACTGGTTGACAGACATCAGCAGAGGCGAGAAGCAGACCCGAAACCACTAATTGGGCTGGGTAGCAGGCACGCAGAGATTCCAATGGGTCACTTAATTCAAAATCGCAATTTCTGACCTGCTGAAAGCGGAGGCGGGACCAAAACCCAACGACCACCTGACCCACACCCAACCCGCCTCCAATGATTAAATCGGGACCTATGTCTTTGACCAAGTCTGCCCTAATTTCTCCTTATGCGGATCGGTGCCAAATTTTGTTTTATGACACTCCTGTGAAGCGCCTTTGGGATGTTTTACTACTTTAAAGGCGCTATATAAATACAAGTTATTGTTCTTTCTAACTTCCATTATATAACCCTCCTCAATAACATCTTTCCTACCATACACTTCACAATGACAATGTTGCATTCAACATTAAGTGAACTCTTTGAGCAAGTGATGACTTAACATTTCTCCAGACATTTACCTTTCATATTTCATCTTCAAAAATTAATCTGATGCTTATTTCTAATGCTGAATATCATAGCCTTGGAATTAAAGTGGCATTTGGAATTGTAGTACACTTACCTTTACAAGAAACTGATAAAAATGTCATCTTGTCATTTTGATTTTATCACAGATTTGCTACTGTATTCATCAGACAGTTAAAGATGGTTACTAATCCTTTTATAACTAATTCATGAGTCAAAATATACACAAAAATACAATTATATGGAATCGTGTTCTATAAACAAGGAAACAAATAACTTGCATTAATATAAAGCCTTTCACAACCTCAGGACGTCCCAAAGCACTTCACAGCCTATGAAGTACTTTTGAAGTGTAATCACTGTTGTAATGTAGGGAAACATGGCAGACAATTTTCACACAGCACGGTCCACATACAGCAATGACATAAATTACCAGACCATCAGTTTTAGGTGTTGGTTAAAGGATAGTTTTTGTCCAGGACAATAGGGAATACTCCCCTGTTCTTCTTCGAATAGAGCCATGGAATCTTTATCGTCAACAACTTGCAGTTATATAGCATCATTAATGTAGCTGGAAGGGCAAGTTTTACTCCAAACAGAGTCCTGAACTTGGCACGAAGCCGCTGAATTAGAAGCTGCAACTCAAACAAAATTAGGATGAGAACCAATCATTTTCCTGTTATAATGAGGTAAACTGCTATGGTGAATATCCCACAAAGTAACATTAAATCTAATATGAAAAGGGATTCTTGGAACCCTAGCCTTTTAACTGGATGTGGTCAAGTTAATGGCCCTATTATTCTGCAAGTACTGGCTTGATACCAATACCTACCCTGGAGTGGTGTAAGCAGACAGCACTAAGTTATACTGACAGTCTTGTACTACTTTGCACTCAGGCAAACTGGAGTTCTGTGTGTGCGAATCTAAACCCTTGTGCACAGTGCTCTGCGAACTCACATCAGGATGTCAGGGAATTTTTTAATGTCACCTGAGACCCAACTGTGGTGTAGCCGATATGAAGCGGGCAATCTCATGGTGAAGGGACATATACATTTTTGCCAGGAAAACTGTTAAATATATCCCTTTATCATAAAGCTGTAATGGGCTAGTTTTCTATATTGCTGTGACACAGCTTTTGTGTGGCCTAGATGCAAAGTGCACAAAGTGATATGATGTGAAGTCACCCATTTGAGGGTGATTTGAATTTTGGCAAGTGTCACAAAATTACTTGCTACATACCGGAGAGATACCAGGGCTGTTTACTGAAACACAACAAATATCAAGAATGTATAGCAATAACTGTCTGCCAATGAGGTACAGGGCTGAGTCAGTCAAGCTAAGATCCAGGAGAACCCTAAAACTGAATTAAACCCATGAAGTCATTGGCATTTAGTTTTCGTTGAAGGTATGCATTACCTGAAAAGGTGTTGGAAGCAGTTTCAATAGTAACTTTCAGAAGATAATTGGATCTATAATTAAAACAGAAACATTTGCAGGGCTCTGGGGGAAAGAGCAGGAGAGTGGGACTAATTGGACGGCTCTTTCAAAGAACCGGCACAGGCATAATGGGCCAAATGGCCCCCTTCTGAGCTGTAGGATTCTAAGATTCTACATATGTATCTATCTATAAATATAAAGCGGCTCTTCTGTCTGTCTGTCCCGATGTCTGTCTGTCCCGATGTCTGTCTGTCCGTGTTCTATACGTTTGTAAGTTACAGAGCGTACCGACGCGCGCGTCGCCTCAAAAGAAAGCTTGCGATTCCGGACCGGTCATAGGCGTATTTACCTTTCGGCCGGACAAAAACCGCGCCCGCGGTATCCGAAAAACGTTCAGCGTTCCGCTAATTAGCATCTCATTAGCGACCGTGTGACGTCGAGGTCGACCAATCGGACGGCGGGTTCCTTCCTACAGTTGAGTGTCGAGTGACTCGACGATTGACCAATCCTACGCTTCGGTGACCTGACCGGTCGACCAATCGGCGCGTGTGTGGGCGGGCCTTATCCTTCTGAACCTAGGTGAGTGGCCGCCATCTTGATTTTTCACGATTTTTTCCCCACACTTTCAGTGTGTTAGGGAAGTAAGGTAAATATTTGAATTATGTGTTAGGGAATTAATTAACAATTTATTTGAGTTTTATATTGTGTTTAGCAACCCCCCCCCTCCTCCTCACCCTCGCGCAGGGGGGACTCGGGGCCTGAAGCTCAAAAAATTTCTCTCTCTCTCTCTCTTTCTTCCCTCTCTCTCTCTCCTTCTCCTCTTCCCTCTCTCTCCTTCTCCTCTTCCCTCTCTCCTCTTCCCTCTCTCTCCTTCTCCTCTTCCCTCTCTGTCTCTCTCTACTTCCCCCTCTCAGGTTTCACGGTGTCGCGGACGGAGCGCGGGCGGGCCGCCCGAAGTTTCCCGCTCGCTAACGGCTGCCAAGCCGCCCTTGCCTGCTCCCCGCGGGCTGCCTCGCGCCGCCCGCACTGACCGCGCATGCGCCGCCCGCACTGACCGCGCATGCGCCGCCCGCCCGCAGCGGCCGTCCATCAGCCGCGCGATACGCGGGGGACCTCAGCTCCAGTCCGTCCCGGCCTCAGAACCCGACCGCGCCTTAAGTGCTAGGCCCCGCACGGCCGCTATCGCAACGGCACCAGACCTCAGGCGCTAGGCAGGGGGAGGGGCCGGAGAGAGGGACAGAGGGGAGTGGGGGAGCGGGGGAGTGGGGGAGGGGAGGGGAGGGGTGGGGGTGGGCGAGGGGAGGGGAGGGGGTGGGGGGAGGGAGGGAGGGAGACAGGGGAGGGGAGGGAGGGAGAGGAGGGGAGGGGAGGGAGAGGAGGGGAGGGAGAGAGGGGAGGGGAGGGAGGGATAGGACAGGGAGAGGCCATGACAGGGAGAGGGGGGACACACAGGGGCAGGGAGACCAAGCGCCCCAAAATTGCCCTCGCAACGCGGGGCTCCCCAGCTAGTATATATACTATTATATATATATTTGAATATTGTGAGGTACAGTTTCTGCTTTGGGTGCAATCGGTGATTCCGATGCAAATTGTGGCCAAAATTGGGCCCATTTTGAGAAGCGTTTCCCTCCCCACCCCCCTTCGAGTTTCCGCTCAAACTCATTTGCATCTCACCAGACGCAAAATCTACCATTAACCAGCGCAATCGGGCAGTTTCTAAAACACATTTTTTGAAAAGAACTTTGCTTTAAAAAAATATTCCTTGATATATTTAAGAGTGGTAAGTTGACGCAGTTTGATCAATACAGCTAAAATTGCGTTTATCGCAAAACATAAGCATTTTAAGTCATAGTGTCAATCCACCACCTCTGGGCAACCCAATTTAAAATGACTGAAAATGACTTTTAAAAAATATCAAATCTATTTTCAATTTAGAATGGGGTACAGTGGTCAAATCCTTAGTAAGTATAAAAAATGTTTTAATTCAAACCTTTCAAAATGTACCTATTAGTGTCCTTGCGCCCAAAAGATCCAGCTTAATTTTTGGAGCCTCCTCGAAGGCGTGGCCAGCTTTGTGGGCGGGGCCTGCTTCTGGCACCATGTTTTTTAAAACTAGCGCAAAAGTTCGCCGAAACTGGAGATGCGCTGAACGTAGATTGCGCTTCCAATTCCGCAATCTTTTGCGCCGGTTATGCCAATATTGGGGGAATCGCACCCAAAAAACCAGCGCAATCGAGCAGAATTTCCTCTCCAGGCCTGTATTTTTCATCAACTTTTCTTACTGTTACAAAGTAAAATATGCCAAGCTGAGTTGAAGAATAGAAATACAGCGACAAAGGTAAAAGCATAAAAAAGCTTTTAAAGTGGGACCTGAAGGTATGCAACATGTAGCTGGTATTATTTCTCTGACAGCTTGTTGCTGGTAAATGAACTGCTCTGTATATGTTGTTACACAGTAATGGATAATAATGAGTGGATTACCAGACAGTTACACAAATCTTGAGTTGAAGTCTGCAGGTCCTGTGATTTTCCGGGTCCACAGAGGCCTACAATTTATGTAACCACCTGAAATTTGCTGATTGGCATCTAACATTTCACGAATTACACTTTGATTTTCGTTGTTGGAAAGGTCACTGTTTGCTTTCGTCGCTCACCTCGCTCTCCTCCAGCTGCTCAGTGCTGTGATCTCGCTTCAGCAGTTTCATGTCCCCAGTAACATGACATTCTCTGATGTCAACGAGTGCAAGCTGCTGCCATTTGTTTTGAATTCAGTTTTTTTGGTGCTTTGTTCCTTTAATGTTCGACATCGTCTACCGCATAAAACAGCGAATGGCAATAAAGGATAAAACAAATCATTTGGAACAAGTGCTCTGTTTAACACTGGAGAGAGTGAAATTGTTCCCCACGTGTGATGCGCTTCTCAAAAGGGCAAGCATTAAAAAATGCACGCGTGCAAAAATGAAAGGGGGGGGCGGGGCAGCAGAGGCTCTGAAACAGAGCAGTCAAAAGTGCCCAAAAAAATGAAAACGGACCTTTGTCCGATACAAATCATTGGCTAGCCACAGATAGAAACATAGAAACATAGAAGATAGGAGCAGGAGTAGGCCATTCGGCCCCTCGAGCCTGCTCTGCCATTTAATGAGATCATGGCTGATCATCCAAATTCAGTACCCTGTCCCTGCCTTCTCCCCATATCCCTTGATCCCTTTAGCTTTAAGAAATATATCTAGCTCCTTCTTGAATATATTTAATAAGTTGGCCTCAACTGCCTTCTGTGGTAGAGAATTCCACAGGTTCACCACTCTCTGGGTGAACAAATTCATCCTTATCTCAGTCCTAAATGGCTTACCCCTTATCCTTAGACTGTGACCCCTGGTTCTGGACTCCCCCGCCATCGGGATCATCCTTCCTGCATCTAGTCTGTCTTGTCCTGTTAGAATTTTATAAGTTTCAATGAGATCCCCTCTCATTCTTCTAAGCTCTAGCGAATATAAGATTAATCGACCCAATCTCTCCTCATACGTCATTCCTGCCATCCCAGGTATCAGCCTGGTGAATCTTCGCTGCACTCCCTCCATGGCAAGAACATCCTTCTTCAGATAAGGCGACCAAAACTGCACACAATACTCAAGGTGTGGCCTCACCAAGGCTATGGCACTGCTGTAGCCACATGCACTAATATTATTAGAAAAAACCTTACACACAATACAGTTAAATGTACTTAACAAATGTGAAACTTTGCAGTCTTTTAGGGATGAAACTTATCCTGGGCGGTAGAACACTCCACCTGAATGTCTTTTCCATTAAATCACTTGATATCATTTCATATCCAGTGACGCCTTCTGCTTCCAACAGGCAACCTACCTGCCACATAATAATATACACGAGCCTAAAATGATGGTGGATGATATTTGTGTACAAATAATGAATGCATTTGCACCAGATTACTTTGAGGGTAACTTTAAATTTTATTGGCGGGCGCAATATGGGCAATAGCGAATCAGCCACCCGTTTTCTACCCCGTCAGATTTTTGTTTCTAGTGACGTTAATGGGAAAAAAATTTGGGGATGTACACTGGACGTCTGATTCGCTATTAACTGTGTTTTCACCCTGTGATAAAAGTTAATATAACCCCTCTTTGCCTACTTTAATGACGGTATGAACCCATTTCAAAACTAATGGGGTTGTAGGTTCAAGTCCCACTCCAGGAACATGAGCACAGAATCGCGTCTGACACTTCAGTGCAGTACTGAGGGAGTGCAGCACTGTCAGAGGTGCCGTCTTTCAGCTGAGACGTTAAACTGAGGCCCCGTTTGCCGCCTCAGGTGGACGTAAAAGATCTCATGGCACAATTCGAAGAAGAGCAGGGGAGTTAACCCCGGTGTTTTTTTAAATTCGTTTATGGGATGTGGGCGTTGCTGGCAAGGCCAGCATTTATTGCCCATCCCTAATTGCCCTTGAGAAGGTGGTGGTGAGCCGCCTTCTTGAACCGCTGCAGTCTGTGTGGTGAAGGTACTCCCACAGTGCTGTCAGGGAGGGAGTTCCAGGATTTTGACCCAGCGATGATGAAAGATCGGCGATATACTTCTAAGTCAGGATGGTGTGTGACTTGGAGGGGAACTTGGAGGTGGTGATGTTCCCATGCGCCTGCTGCCCTTGTCCTGGCCAATATTTATCCCTCAACCAACACCTAAAACAGATTATCTAGTCGTTATCACATTGCTGTTGTTGGTACCTTGCTGTGCGCAAATTGGCTGCCTCGTTTCCTACATTACAAATGTGACTACACTTAAAAAAAGTACTTAATTGGCTGTAAAGTGCTTTGAGACATCCTGAGTTCATGAAAACGCTATAGAAATGCAAGTCTTTCTTTTCTTTCTTTTATTGAGTTGGCTGTGTTAAAGAAAAGGACAAACTAATGCCATATGAATAGGTTCATTGTTGACATGCTACTATCGTACACAGCAATCTCTAAAGTAGCCTTTAACTGGGGCAGATACAATTTGAGTTTTTGAAAGGCTTCTTGGTGATGAGACCTCTGTTTAAAAACAGAAGTATTTTTGTAATCCCAGAAAATCAGTTGATATTTTGCAATGTCACTGTTGCTTCACCTTTTTCTTTTTCCACCTGCGTTCTGTAAAAAATATTATTCCAGTTTCCAGTGATTAGATGGTCTTCATTCAACAAGTGGGCTTAAACACAGTAAAGTTTGCTAATAAAAGACTTGAGTCAAGTTATTGCATTGAAAGTCAGGCTATTGATGGACAATGAACACAATTGTTCATCTCCTCCAAAATGTCTATGTGTGTTCTCTAAAAACAATACGCCTGGTGCAAAATTCAATTCTGGATTATTGAGGACCACTTCAGGCCAGCTGACTTTCTCAACTGGTTTCAATTTGAATCGATATCAGGAGTGGCAACGCTGTCTCAAAGAGGACGACACAGCAGTGTTATTAATTTGTCTACTTTTGATGATCATTCATCCATGGATTCAACTGCTGCCATGGGAACTGCTAAAGAGATATGCAAAACACCTCCTGCCAAGACAGCAGCTTTTATAGCAGATTGGCTGCAATTAATTTCTGTAGCAGTGAGAGATGGAGGCTCTTTTTTAGTATTAATTCTGTTCTAAGTGAATTTCCCTAATATTTAGTTCAGTTCAATTTGGAGCACAGATATCGGGGTGTGAAATATCCCTTATTTCATTATTCACAGCATCTGTCATGTTAACTGGAGTCATTCATTTGATTAAGAAGTTGTTCCTGGTTTTTCATTATAATGAACAGTAGTTTATCTTTGAGGCATTTCACTTCGAAACAGTGGTCTGATTTATCCAAAAAATGATAGATAGAATCAACCAAATAGGGTCGCTGTGGAATGAACGTCAGTCTTTGATGTCACTGCAATGACTAGTGGCTGCAAGTGATGCAGTGTGTGATTGTAGTGAATGGATAAAAGGATGCTTTAAATGTGCAGCTACATCATTTCTGATAGATAGCTGGAGAGATCCATCTAAGCATGTGAAAGGTTTGAAATGTCAAAAGGTTGTTTGAAAATATGAAGTGGACTCTTGTAGAGTCATAGAATCGTAGAAGCTTACAGCACAGAAGGAGGCCATTCTGCCCGTCGTGCCTGTGCCAGCTCTTTGAAAGAGCTGTCCAATTTAGTCCCACATGCCGGCTTTTTGCCAATAACCCTGTAACTTAGTCCTCTTCAAGTACATGTCCAATTGCCTTTTGAAAGTTCCTCTGGAATCTGATCCCACCACACTTTCAGGTAGTGCATTCCAGATCGTAACAACCCTCTGTGTGAAAAAAATTCTCCTCATTTCCCCTTTGGTTCTTTTGCCAATTATTTTAAATCTGCCACCTCTGGTTACCGACTCTCTTCTCAATTGTTTGCCTTGCCCAGGAAATGACATGGCTGTGAGGGTGGATGGGAGATGGGAGGGGGAGGGGAGACGTGTAGTCATGATGCTCCAGTCGTCATAGTGTGGGGCAGGCTTGATGCACCTGTTGGCCTTTTCCTGCCCATCAATGTCGTATGTTTGTAATTCAATGTTGCTGGTGAGCATGTTCAGCAAGGTCATGATTCAAAGTGGATGCCTTCTTTCCCTGAGCTTCCTTGTTTTGGCTCCAAGCCTTTCCTCTTCCTCTCTCAGCTCATTATGTACCTCGCTCTCTGGTTGTATTATTCCACTTCATACAGGAAACTCTTTGGTATCCGGCACCGATGGGACCAGGATGGTGCCGGTTGATTAAAAATTCCGGGTGATGGAGAGGGTTATCTACCGAGGCTATTTTTAACAAACAAAAATTAAAAAATCAAGAAATGTGCAGTATACAGTAATTGGACTTCCGACAGCGCCAAGAAGCCGAGTAGTGGCAGTTTGGAGAACTACACCCTTCTCTCCACTTCACCTTTCGTTGCGACTTAATTTGCTGTGCATATGTACATCTTCAAGCCTGGTTGCCAACAATGGAGTGTACCTGACCTAGAAGTGTTAGATGCTGATAATGGGTGCAAAAAAAGCCAGGTCTCCCATTCCCCAACACTAACAATCTTGGCCTCATTATGAGAAACATCAAGTCCCAGCTGCAGTTGCTACAGTTAGTGAGTAATGAGGTGTTACAATAATCTATTGAGATGAACAATTACCCAATTAGCGTTTACACAGGTAACAATGGGCGGGAGCATCAATTAATGTATTTCACAAATGCCGCATTACTATTTGCTTAAATGACAATACCATTCTTATTCATGAAACAGAATAGGTTTACACAGTATTAAATTAGAGAGGGAATCAATACCTTGAAACAAGGTTTGTTCTCAGCATGGATAGATTTGCCCAAGTAGGATATATCTCATATATCCTAGTAGGATATATATTGCCATAGAAAAGCAAAATACTGCGGATGCTGGGAATCTGAAATAAATATAGATAAAGCTGGAAATACTCAGCAGGTCAGGCAGCATCTGTGGAGAGAGAAACAGAGTTAATGTTTCAGGTCGATGACCCTTCGTCAGAACGGGAAAAGGTTAGAGATGTAGGTTATCGACCTGAAACGTTAACTCTGTTTCTCTCTCCACAGATACTGCCTGACCTACTATTGCCTCTCAATTCTATTTTATTACTGATACCTGTAGTATATGTACCTTTAAGAGAGAACTACTTTTACAGCTCCTGTATACTGTAGTACCGGCAGTGACCACACCTGTATATAAGCCTTGAGCATGCCTCTGTACCCCCAGTCTTGAGACTACCCTACTCCAGTAAATACCTGTTTATTGTTAAGATACAGCATCCGTGTAGTTATTGAAAAACATCATACTCTCAGAATCACAGATCTAACAGTGGCGACGAGTGTCGATTTGAATCTACCTGCAACTCTGCATTTCCCTTCGAGGATTCGCTCCGGGAGGGCGGTGGAAGAAAGTCGAGGCCAGAAACACGGGCGTCGACCACGAGCAACCGCCCAGTCGTCCGGCAGAGAGTGAACATCGCAGGGCAGGCTGTTGAGAGCCGGGCTTGGTTCCCCAGCCACGACGATCCAGCAACAGACTGACAACAGGTACAGCGCAGACCCTTCCCGGACAGCAGCGGCTGGAGCCGACCGACGGCAGAGAAAAAGCCGAGCAGCATCGACGGGGTAAGAGAGAGGGTGAAGCGCACAGGGCGCAGCCGGGGGTTGAAAACCGAGCGGCGTCGAGGAAAAACAAAATGGAGAGAGAGAGGGTAAAGCAGCAGCCGGGTTCAGGACCGAGCGGCGGAAACGGGAAAGGCGCACAGAAAAAAAAAAAACGCGCAGAGCACAGCCAGGGCTCAAGGGCTGAACACTGTCCACGGGGAGAAGAAGGGAGAGCGCTGGAGATGCCATTGAGCCGCGGAGAAGAAGGAAGAGCGTGGGAGACGCCATTTTTAGAAGCCGCAGCGGAGAAGAAGGGCGAGCACGGGAAGAAAGGAAAGCGCAGGAGACGCCATTTTGTGCCAGCGGAGAAGAAGGGAAAGCACGGGAGATGCCATTTTTGACAGTTAAATCACACCCAGGGATGCCGAAGAGTGGCAGTATCTATACGTTCGACAATGAAGTTGAAGATTGGGCGACATATGTGGAACGTATTGAGGTGTACTGCAGGGCGAATGAAGTGCCAGATGCTAGGAAAGCACTGGTTTTGTTAAATTTCATGGGTGCAAAAATTTATGGCTTACTGCAAAACCTAATACCCCAGAGAAGCCCGTGAATAAGAATTTCGAAAGCATAGTAGAAATCCTACAGGACCACTTAAACCCCACACCGCTGCTGATAGCAGAAAGATTTAAGTTCCATAAAAGGAACCAATATAAAGACGAAAGCAATGCTGAGCACTTAATGGAACTGCGCAAGCTATCGAAACACTGCCAGTTTGGAGTGGGACTAGCAGATACGTTAAGGGACAAGTTTGTGTGTGGGCTTCAAAGTGAAGGAACCCAGAAACGGCTTCTATCAGAAAAGGATCTTACGCTGGACAAGGCTTTCAGCATGGCAGTATCACATGAAGCAGCCGCAAGGGGCGCTGCAGAGATACAACGGAGATCGCAAGAATATGGCACCAATGAAATGTCCTATGGAACAGGGAAGTGTTATCGCTACGGCAGAACAACACACGACCAGAAGGATTGTTGGTTCAAGGACCAAGTGTGCAGACAGTGTGGAAAAGCAGGACACATAGCAAGAGTCTGCAGGTCTGGGAAGAAAACCAACAGCAAGAAATCTCCACAGGAGAAGTACAAAAAGGTACATAAGGTGATGGACAGTAGTTCAGATGAACAGAAAAGTGATACAGACTCCGGAAGCAAGGAGCTGGGTTGTCTGAAACTATATAAGGTAACCAAAATGGAGGATCACCAGACTATCTGGGTCACACTCAAGATAGACGGAGTCCAAGTGAAAATGGAATTGGACACAGGATCAGCCCTAACAGTCATAAACCAAAGGGACTACAAGCGGCTATTTTCACATATACCCTTGAAAGCTACAGAGATTATCTTGAAGACGTACACAGAGCAAAAAGTCTACCCCAAAGGAAAAATAAGGGTGAAAGTGATATACAAAGGCCAGGAAATACCTAAAATGGACCTATATGTATTGCCAGATGGAGGACCACCACTACTAGGACGTGAATGGATCCGGAAGATACAATTAGATTGGCATTCCATACAGGCACTGAAGGTTGAGGCCAAAAAGGATGACGACGTCACACCTGGACGACTGTCAAAAATGCTAAATAGCGTGGATATAGAGAAGGAGACCCGCAATGATCCGACGCTGTCTCGGGTATATGATTTGACGGTGAGGGGATGGCCAATACATGGCGACTCACTGTTGCCAGCATTCTCATCCAGAAGAGAACAGCTGTCAGTATGCCAGGATACAGTGATGTGTGGATCCAGAGTGGTGATTCCACCCAAGTTAAGGGAGAGAGTGCTAAATGAGCTTCATGAAGATCATCTGGGAGGGGTGAAAATGAAAAGCCTTGCCAGGGCTTATGTGTGGTGGCCGGGGATCGATCAACAATTTGAGGACCTAATCAAGAGCTGCTCAGGATGCCAGAAGGTCCAAAATGCACCACCACATGCCCCTCTACACCAATGGGAGTGGCCCTCCTCTCCATGGCAACGGGTGCATATTGATTTTGCTGGTCCATTCATGGACTCAATGTTCTTCATAGCAGTGGATGCGCACTCGAAATGGCCTGAGGTGATAAAAATGTCCTCAACCACTGCAGAGAAAACGATTGCAGTCCTACGGACCATATTTGCCAGGAACGGCTTGCCAGTGCAGATTTGCTCTGATAATGGACCACAGTTTGTGTCCGAAGAGTCTCGGAAATTTATGAGAAGGAATGGGGTAAGGCATTACACATCCGCCCCGTATCATCCAGCTACAAATGGATTGGCTGAGAGGTTCGTACAAACCTTTAAAAAGGCGATAAAGGCCATGTGCGACGATGAAATTCCACTACAGCATAAGGTGGACAATTTCCTATTAGCCTACAGAAATGCGACACATGCAGTTACCAACCAGACCCCGGCCATGATGTTCTTTAACCGAAGGTTGAGATCTCGTCTGGATTTGCTCAGACCAAATGTGCGAAGAAATGTTGAGGATAAACAATTCCAGCACATCAATGAGAAGCCGACAAGGAGCTTCAATGTAGGACAACCAGTCTTGGCCCGTGACTACCGAACAGAGAAATGGCAGCCCGGAATGACATGCACAAGGCAGGGGCCATTAATGTACACAGTGGATGTCGGGGAGAACATTGTGAGATGCCATGTCGATCAGATCTTAGCGTCACAGGAACGAGTCAACCCCATGTCTTGCGTACCTGGGGATGAACCCAACATACCGGTAGCGTCTACCTCAGAACCAGTAGCAGTGGAAACCGATGAACTAACCGACGAAAAGGGGCCAGAATCGACTCCGCACCAAGAACAAGAACCTCAGGAAAGGCGCTATCCAGAAAGGATCAGGAAGCCGCCCCAAAGACTGAATCTATAAATGGACTGTGATAAAAATGATAACTTCCGGGAAGTTATGTCATCACTTCCTGTGAACTATGAACTATGAACTGTGTACATACCTCACTTCCTGTCATATGTCACTTCCTGTTGGACTGGTATAAATACTGGTCTGTTCAGTATTGTAAGAGGCTTCTACCAGAGGCATGGTAAAGACCTCTCTTGTGTATATAGTGTGTTTATAAGTTACTTAAAGCTTACTTTAAAGTTACTTGATGGTAAGTCTCCTTTTTCTTACATCAATTTAAGTAACTTACTATTTACACTGACAAATACTAGACCTTCAGACAAACTCGGAAGTTAAGGATCCAGGGAACCACCCATCATGGAGAAAATCCTTAGACCTATTCGTCTGGACTTGGACCCGAATACACCAGCAGCTGGCAGGGTATGGAAGCATTGGTATCGTACTTTTGAGAATTTTCTGGATGAATGTAAAGCGGATGCTCCTGCTAAATTGAAGATACTTGTCAATTATGTGACCCCAAAAGTGTTCGAATATGTTGATGACTGGGATAATTACGAAGAGGTGATTCGGGCACTTAAGAAACTGTATGCGAAGACCCCAAATGAGGTCTATGCTAGACATCTACTGGCCACAGCCCGACAAGGGCCAGGGGAATCAATTGACGAATTCCTGCAAGAACTTCGCAGGCTCAGCGTAGATTGTAACTTTCAGGCAGCCTCAGCTGAGCTGTATCGCCAAGAAATGATTCGTGATGCTTTCATCTGCGGGATTGCCTCTCCATTTATACGCCAGCGTCTACTAGAAAGTAAAACACTTGAGCTACAAAAAGCTTTTGACCTAGCTTGTTCACTGGATTTGGCAAAGAGAAATGCAGACCTCTATCAGCTGCCCAGATCTCGATCTGCTGCTGTAGCTGCAACCAGACAATTCAAGCGGTCTCAGGTGAACCCTATCATGGGGGAATCTAATTCTGATAATTCTGATGAAGAAGAGGAGGACGACCCCACTTTAGCAGCCTCTTGGCAATCTAGGAAGGAATGCTTCTTTTGTGGAGATGCTTTTCACCCTAGGAAAACCTGCCCTGCTCGCAATGCAATCTGCAGTTATTGCGGGAAAAAAGGACACTTTGCTAAAGTTTGCCTATCAAGGGCCTCTACGAGGGCCAATCCAGCCAAGGCCTACCGAACTGCCCCAATTAGGGCCTATCAAGATGCTCCAGCTAGGACCTATCAAGCTTCCTCTCGAGCTCTCTCCCGAAGAAGCACACCGAGAGTTTTAGCCACTCTCTGTGCAACGACACCAATTACAGCTGCTTGCCCACAGGACCTGTCTCATGCAGCCACAAAAATTTCAATTAAAGGGCATACCTTAGATGCCTTAATTGACTCAGGAAGTACTGATAGTTTCATTAAGGAACAGATTGTTGCGAAATTGAAACTACATGTCTTCCCATCGGACCAGGCAATTGCGATGGCCCAGTCATCACTTAATACCAGAATCTCCAGCTTTTGTGTTGTTGATATGACACTTCATGGTCGTATGTATCCCTCCACCCGACTTTCGGTGCTCAAGGACTTATGTAGTGATCTCCTCTTAGGGCTGGACTTCCAAAAACAGCATAAGAAACTCACCATTGAGTTTGGTGGATCCAAACCCGGACTTACTATTTCTAATATACCGTCTAAATTACCATTTTGTGCATTATCAGCAGCTTCACTTGATGAACCCTCATTATTTGCCAGTATTCCGCCTCAATGCCAACCGATAATAACGAAATCGCGGCGCTTTAATCAGGAAGACCAATCTTTTATTGCGGCTGAAATCTCTCGACTTCTAGCAGAGGATATCATTGAACCATGTTCGTCGCCCTGGCGGGCTCAAGTCGTCATTGTCAAGAACCCTCTAAAACCTCACAAACAGCGACTATGCATCGATTATTCGCAAACCATCAATCAATATACCGACTTGGACGCCTACCCATTGCCACGCATTGATGATATGGTTAATAAACTGGCCGAATACAAAGTGTTCTCAACTTACGATTTAAAAAGTGCCTATCATCAGTTACCCTTGAAGGTCTCAGATAAGCAGTACACAGCCTTTGAGGCTAATGGACGGCTGTACCAATTTCGTCGCCTCCCATTCGGGGTTACTAATGGAGTGGCTGTCTTTCAATGGGCAATGGATGGCCTGGTTAAGCAGGAAAACCTAAGGGACACTTTTCCCTATCTTGATAACATTACCATTGCAGGTCACGATCAACAGGAACACGACTCCAACCTCCAAAAATTTCGGGATGCCCTCCATCGCCATAATTTGACCCTGAATGAATCCAAATCTGTTGAGTCGCAACCGACCATCAACATCCTTGGCTACTGCGTAGGCAATGGTATCATTAAGCCAGACCCAGAAAGACTTCGCCCGCTCCAAGAGCTCCCGTCACCTAAGAATCCGGCTTCTTTATGTCGGGCTCTCGGTCTGTTTGCATACTACGCTAAATGGATTCCTCATTTTTCGGACAAAATCCAACCCTTGCTGCATGCTAGATCATTTCCACTGGGAACAGCGGCTGTTGCAGCCTTTAACCTTCTCAAAAAACAGTTGGAGAAAGCGGCTCTTCACTCCAATGATGAGAATCTCCCTTTCGTGGTTGAATGTGATGCCTCGGAGGTGGCGATCTCGGCTACTCTGAATCAGGAAGGTCGTCCTGTAGCATTTATGTCCAGGACCTTACAAGGTGCCGAGCTACATTATCCTCCGGTTGAGAAAGAAGCCACAGCCATCATAGAGGCAGTACGGAAGTGGAACCATTTTCTAGCTCGCCAGCACTTTACATTGATCACGGACCAACGATCAGTCGCCTTCATGCTCGATAATCGAAAACGAACCAAAATTAAGAATAATAAAATACAACTTTGGAGGATGGAACTGGCCTCTTTTGGTTATACCATTCTCTATCGGCCTGGCAAGGAGAATGTGGCCCCGGACACCCTCACACGGGCATTCTGCTCCACTATGTCATCCTCCACTCTCATGGATGTCCACAATGGTTTGTGTCATCCTGGCGTTACGCGCATGCTACATTTCGTACGATCACGGAATCTCCCTTTTTCCACTGGAGATGTAAAGAAAATATGCTCAGAATGCCGGCTTTGTGCGGAATTAAAACCTCAGTTCTTCCGCCCCTCAGATGGTATACTCATACATGCAACCCAACCGATGCAACGACTTAGCATCGATTTTAAGGGCCCAGTGCCCTCTTCAACTCGGAACACATATTTGCTCACCATGATCGACGAATATTCACGTTTTCCGTTTGCCTTCCCCTGCTCCAATATGCTGGCGTCCACAGTAATCTGCTGCCTTGAGCAGGTATTTTCTCTCTGTGGCATGCCGGCTTATATTCACTCAGATCGGGGTCCATCCTTTATGTCAAGGGAACTCAAGGACTACCTCTCAGAACGGGGAATTGCTACAAGCAAAACAACACCATACCATCCCATCGGAAATGGGCAGGTAGAGAGGTATAACGGTATCATCTGGAATTCCGTACGTCTCGCTTTAAGATCTCGGGGCCTACCAGACCAGCAATGGGAAACTGTGCTTCCGGATGCATTGCACTCTATACGGTCCCTGCTTTCTACAGCCACAAATACTACACCTCATGAGCGGTTCTTTGGATTCCAGCGTCGCTCATCTCATGGGACATCACTCCCGTCATGGCTAACTACTCCTGGACCTGTATTACTCCGAAGATACGTTCGGACGTCTAAAAATGACCCTCTTGTAGACGAGGTCGAACTAACTGATGCCAACCCCACCTATGCAAACATACGATATTCCGACGGCCGAGAATCTACCGTATCATTACGGGATCTGGCTCCCTGCCCACCAGGACCTAGTGGGACATCGGGTGATGGCATTTCACCAGGAAACTCTTGGGACCTATCGGGTACCCCTCTCCAGGATCCTGATCGGACACCAACTAGCTTGGTGCCGGTAGAACCCCATGCTCAAGGTTGCGACCCTCCCAGTACCGCGCATGAAAGTACTGATCCGCCACAGACCAGCTCTGCACCTCCCTCTGAACAGAGGCAGTCCGACTTTGAACCTATTGGGGCTCGTACTCGAAGCCATGATCTCCCCGACCCTTCACAGGGCAATCCAGGCCACACAGACTCTGACCAATGGCCAACCGCATGTAAGCGGACCAGCGACCCTCTACGACGGGAATCCAAACGGGTGCGACTCTTCCTTGTTCGGCGGCTGCGGACCAAAAGGTAGACCACAGCCTCCTAATCCTGCAGGAGGGAAGAATGTGATAAAAATGATAACTTCCGGGAAGTTATGTCATCACTTCCTGTGAACTATGAACTATGAACTGTGTACATACCTCACTTCCTGTCATGTGTCACTTCCTGTTGGACTGGTATAAATACTGGTCTGTTCAGTATTGTAAGAGGCTTCTACCAGAGGCATGGTAAAGACCTCTCTTGTGTATATAGTGTGTTTATAAGTTACTTAAAGCTTACTTTAAAGTTACTTGATGGTAAGTCTCCTTTTTCTTACATCATGGACTATTGTTGTTTAATGTGCATGTTAAAGTGTTAATTGTTATTTGAATATTATGGGTACTGCTAATCTAAAAGGGGAGGAATTGTAGTATATGTACCTTTAAGAGAGAACTACTTTTACAGCTCCTGTATACTATAGTACCGGCAGTGGCCACACCTGTATATAAGCCTTGAGCATGCCTCTGTACCCCCAGTCTTGAGACTACCCTACTCCAGTAAACACCTGTTGATTGTTAAGTTACTGCATCCGTGTAGTTATTGAAAAACATCACACTCTCAAAATCACGGATCTAACAATACCAACTACCTTCATGCAGAATACAATGCAAAATAGACACAGCCCCCACCGCTTATAGCGGGCAGGTTCGTGCAAATGCGATTTGCCCACTATACGCGATGCCGGTTTAATAAAATTACAAACCACTTCAGTTGCCATGCCGTACATTTTTTGGAAACTTCCCAGTGGCACAGTAGATCTCTTTGTCAAGGGACTGTCACCCAGAGCACGCACACTGGCTTGCTCCACATACAAGTGCACAGTGAATGAAATGTGTACCAGCAGAGAGACAGACAGTTAAAATTCACGCTGCAGCATGTGCTAAAGATACCTGAAGCTGAGACGTCAATAAAAACAAGAGAGAGATGTAACAAAGACTAGCCCAGTGTAATGAGGTGCGAACTAGTGAGTAAGCACAGTTGTTTCTGCCCGAAGTAAATGGAGCACATAAAACGCTACAACAGGCAACTTTGAAATTGTCGTTAATGCAAATGGCTGATGGTTATCGCATTTTGGCCAATATAAGCGAGTGCCTGTTTTAAACGTGGATGTTTTAAGTGGTGGAGACTGTATTCATAAGGTATTGATATTCATTTAACATTGACTTCAGAGAGTGCTTTTATCACTGGTCTCCTGCACCACTGGCAATCACAATGTAAACTTGATGGATAACATTGACTGCCAAGGAGCCCTGAGTTAAAAAAAACCTGATCTTAGCCTATCTGGTATGTTTACATTGAGGTTGCTGCCAAGTGTGCGAGACTCACGTGTCAGGAGCCAGCAGTGTAAGCAGCCTTCTAAGGAAAATGTAGAAGCAGCTACTGACATTTTATGACATGTACTAAAGAATGGCCATGCGAATAAACAGACAATCTTTGCACAGACTGTCGCGCTCTACCCGACATGTTTTATCGTATGAGGAAAGGATCTACGAGAAAGTTCCTCCCCATCCCAAAGAAAATGGAAAAAAGAAAGACTTGTATTTATATAGCGCTTTTTACGACCTCAAGATGTCCCAAAGTGCTTTACAGCCAATGAAGTACTTTTGAAGTGTAGTCACTGTTGTATTGTAGGAAATGCGGCAGCCAATTTGCGCACAGCAAGCTCCCACAAACAGCAATGTGATAATGGCCAGATAATGGCCCAGAATTTGTGGTTGTAATGATGGCGAAAGCTTCAGCCTTCACTGTCATTACTGTGTGAAACTGACAGCAACTTCTGCCGTCCACACATGCGCAGTTAAACACGGAAATCCAGAAGTTGGTGTCAGGGATTCCCAACTGCTCCACAGGGAGCGCTGTTGAAGTCCCCACAGACAGCAATCTTTAGAAACCACTGAACTGACGAGAACTTCCCCTTTTGTGCTGTAATATCGCTGTTAAAAAAAACCGAAAAAGTTAAGCCATGTTGAATGAGGTGTAACTAGTTTTTAACAGCATTCTAAGTCATAACTGCTGCTGATTAATTTCTCTGGTCCTGGAAAAATTATTTTATATTTGTGGACTATCAAATTTTTGATTATGATAAAAATTCCATAGGTTTTTAATATAATACAAATTACTTTTTTTTAAGTTTATTTATGATATTTCAGCTTCTACATTAATCCCATGTGTATGCCCCAATCTTTATTTTGCACTCTGTAAAATTTATAAAAAGCGAAAGATAATCAGTGCATTTTACTTCCTGGTTTGCTGTCAGTGAGAATTCTTCAATATGATTGGCTACTTAGGCTGCTTGATGACATCATTGTTGCGGGATGCTGGAGATCCCCTAGAGTTGGCGCCAGAATCAAACTAATGTTGGGAAAGGTGAAATCGATGCCACAGAGATCACCAGATCTTTATTGGGCAGCTTTCTTCGGGGTCAGCGGCGAGCGCTGTCACTTCGCTGCTGACTGCAAAATCTAGACCAATCTGTTTTTTTATAGTAATACTGGTTGAGAGATAGATATTGGCAAGGACAAAATATAACAGAAAACGGACAGAAAATAGAGCAAAACCCTGGAATATCCATCACCCTTACAGGACACATAAAGCATTCCTGATTGACTGCCATATCTGGCACAACACTTGCATGGTTTTAGCTGCCCACAAAGATCTGTGAAGACCTATTGTACCCAAGGTACCAATCCCAACAAACTTTCTCTCTGTCAGAAAAAAGGTTTGAATACCTGTAGGGATGTTGTCCCAATTGGTGAGCAACAAGCTTTCAGACATTTCTGGTCGTATGAAAAGACTCACAAAAATGTCACTGCAACAGGGTCAGGGCTGGCACCAATACATTTTCACGGATACGGTAGCATAGTGGTTATGTTACTGGACTAGTAATCCAGAGGCCTGCACTAATGATCCGGATCCCAACACAGCAGCTGGTGTATTTAAATTCAGCTAACTGAATAAATCTGGAATAAAAAGCTAGTATCAGAAATGGTGACCATGGAACTACCAGATTGTTGTAAAAACCCATCTGGTTCACTAATGTCCTTCAGGGAAGGAAACCTGCTACCCTTACCCGATCTGGCCTATATGTGACTCCAGACCCACTGCAATGTGGTTGACTCTTAACTGCCCTCTGCGGTTCAAGAAGGCGGCTCCCCTTCTCAAGGGTAATTAGGGATGGGCAATAAATGCCAGTCTTGCCAGCGACATCCACATCCCATGAACAAATAAAAAAATGAATGCTGGGGGTGGCACTTTCTCCAGCTCACTCATAAAATCATGTCCAAAGTATGATTAGATTTTTGGAAGCAATGCAACGTTAGTGTACTTGCCACTGGCTTTCCAAGAGTTTTAAAGAAAGTAAACACTCTTGAGATGAGTTATGTCTACAGGTAATGTAAATGACAAGAAGAGCATTTCACCCATATTAGGCCATTGCTGCGTTTCATTTATTTTTTGCACTGGTTCCTCCTGCAATCCTGCTGAAAGTTTGATCAAATCGTCCACTCGGGCGAAGCTGAAGCATTTACGTCTATTACCTCAAATTAATAATAAAGTGTAGGTGGCCATGATTGTGTGTTAAAAAAGCACAATGGGCAAGGAATAACAGAACGAATGTAACATCAGACAAAACGCAAATGGAGATCGATTGAAAAGTATTTCTCCTTCAGATAAAGCAACAATGAAATACAGCAACAGTGGAATGATTTTAAAACGCCATGGTAAAATGTTGTATTTAAGAGTTTCAATTTGGTGAGAACTGACCTTACGTGATTTGTCCTTCTGCATAAAGTGATCTTGCTGTGAAAAGCTGACCTCATCCAATAACCTTTGCTTCCTTTGGTGATTGGTTATTCCTATTACAGTCTACTTGAAGAACAATTTGCAAAATTGATTTTTGTACCACAGCAGCTCTCTAACTCTGATCACGAGCAGGGTAGCAACACTGGTTAATGTACCTGTATCTCAATATGTGCATTCTCAGGCCAAGAGAATCAATTAAGAATGACAATTCTTTTAGTAAGTTGTCTGAAATTGAGAACAAATGTTAGCATTATGCTCATCTTTATTTTTAGATTTTCTACATTATCTTTCTTTTTCTATTGTTTATCGCGTATCATCAACAAGACCAATATGTTTTCTAATTTTCTTCTTTTATAATAATTTTGCTTGTTTTCACGGTTTGCAAGAACTGATAAATTTAGCTAATAATGGCATCTCTTATGCACTTGATTTCATGGATCATTAAAATTTGGCATTAATACAATGTGTATTCAGTCCCAAAACACAATGAGTATCCTTCATTGCACCGGATTAAACATTAATCTTCAAATGTTGACCTTGGTCTCTCAGAACTGAGCAGAAACAGTCCAACTGGGATGCAGAGTATTGCCTCGGAGCAGGTGTGTACAAAAGGGATATATACCTTATGATTGTGTTTGTTATTCAATTCAGATTTATACAAGATCTGATTTTGACTTAATTTTTAAAAATGAGTGCAATTTTGACTAATCTCTTAATGAATCATAGCCCATGATTTTTGTCCACTGAAAGGTTATCTTCTATTACTGAGGGTCCCCTCTACAGCTAACAAAACTGGGGGCCAATGTTATGCAATGTTAGATTTGTGCATCCCAATGCACCACAGTGCTGATGCACAGGCTGTACACGACTCTGAACTCCTCCCCTAAGCTATGCATTGTTTCATATTCATTAGATGTGTCAGCCAGTGGCTCAGTTGGTAGCACCCTTGTGGGTTCAAGTCCCACTCCAGCGACATAAGTACAAAAATCTAGGCTGACACTCCAGTGCAGTACTGAGGGAGTGCTGCAGTGTTGGAGGTGCTGTCTTTCAGATGACATTTTAAACTGAGGCTCTAACTGCTCTCTCGGGTGGACATAAAAGATCCCATGGCACTATTTCAAAAAGAGCAGGGAAGTTATCCCTGGTGTCCTGGCCAATATTTATCCCTCAATCAACATAACAAAAAAGAAAAGATTATCTGGTCATTATCACATTGCTGTTTGTGGGGGCTTGCTGTGTGCAAATTGGCTGCTGCGTTCCCTACATTACAACAGTGACTACACTTCAAAAAGTACTTCATTGGCTGTAAAGTGCTTTGGAATGTCCGGTGGTCATGAAAGGCGCTATATAAATGCAAGTCTTTCTTTCTTTCATAAAATCCAATTCAGCTGTTACTAGTTGGCATTATTAATGAGCATTTTCAGTGACAGTTACTTTATTCCTCCCAAACCACCATCTCACCAATTTAATGAAAGCACCCAAATAAAGAGCAATTCAGGAAGACCAAATGGAAAAGACATAATCAGTCCGAACAACGAATTTTGGACCAAGTGTAACTGAATTGCTGCTAATCCAGGTGGATAACACACACTTGCATCTCCAGCCCCAAAGTAGTCCCTTAGTTGATGGGTAGATCCCATTTAACTCACACCCACAGGCACCCAAAGGAATGAACTAATAATAATGTTGCATTTTTTAAGGCAGGCCTTGAGAGAAACAAATGACATGACTTCAAGTTGTAGTTGTATCTTCTATAGAGACAAATTAATGTTAATGAACAAGGTGGACGCTGTCTTGCATGAGAAATTATATGCCGTATGAAGATGATTATAGCATTGCTTTTCATGCTGTATCTGATGTGACTCTCTTTGCATTGAGAGATTTAAAGTCCCAAACTGTGTCACCAATAATTTTTTAAGGAGAGGTCCAAGATTCATGTAAGCAGATAATCATTAATTACACAGCTTGGAGAGGCTAATGGAAACTCCTGTGAATTAACAGTAGATTAATATTAGTTGGTTGCATCTACATAGCCACTGTTGACAAACTTGGAGCAATTGTTTCAATGCAGACTTGTGGGAGATCAAGGAGAACTGATGGAACTTGTGAGCAACTGGAGAGGACTTAAGCTGTGCTGGTCCTTACTTTTGGTTGAAGCAATTTTGCAGCTATTTGGCAACATTCTTATGGAATTTGGTCATGTCTGAACAATTGTATTTAAAGAGTTCAAATAAACCATTAAAATATTAGTTTACCATATAACAACAATAACTTTTATTTATATAGTGCCTTTAATGTAGTAAGATGTCCCAAGGCACTTCACAGGAGTGTTATAAGACAACAAAAATAACAACAGAAAATGCTGGAAAAACTCAGCAGCTCAGGCAACATCCATGGAGAGAAATTTGAGTTGATGTTTTGGGTCGAACCTTTCTTCAAAACTGGAAAGAAAAGAAAATAGATCGAAGGCAGGGCTGCGATCGGACAAAAGAAGTGAAAGAAAGAAAAGTAGTAAAAGAGACAATAAAAGGTATTCGAAGCTAGACGAGATGGTAATAGGCTGAGATTAGGTGTGAAGTGTACTGGCAGGGCAAGAGATAGCTGCCAGGTGTGAGAGAGAAACAAAAGGAAAGGGGGGGGGGAAAGGAGTGGAAAAATACAAGAAAAATGTAATAGGGGCTGAGTTTATGATCTGAAATTGTTGAACTCGATATTGAGTTCGGAAGGCTGCAGAGTGCCTAATCTCTTGCCCTGCCAGTACACTTCACACCTAATCTCAGCCTATTATCATCTCGCCTAGCTTCGAATACCTTTTATTGTCTCTTTTACTTCTTTTGTTTCTTTCACTTCTTTTGTCCGATCGCAGCCCTGCCTTCGATCTATTTTCTTTTCTTTCCAGTTTTGAAGAAAGGTTCGACCCGAAACATCAACTCAAATTTCTCTCCACGGATGTTGCCTGACCTGCTGAGTTTTTCCAGCATTTTCTGTTGTTATTTCGGATTTCCAACATCTGCAGTATTTTGCTATCTTATAAGACAACAAATTTGACACCGAGCCACATAAGGAGAAATTAGGGCAGATGGCCAAAAAGCTTGGTCAAAGAGGTAGGTTTTAAGGAGCGTCTTAAAGGAAGAAAGAGAGGTAGAGAGGCGGAGAGGTTTAGGCAGGGAATTCCAGTGCTTAGGGCCCAGGCAACAGAAGGCACGGCCACCAATGGTTGAGCGATTATAATCAGGGATGCTCAAGAGGACAGAATTAGAGGAGTGCAGATATCTCGGGGGTTGTGGGGCTGTAGGACATTACAGAGATAGGGAGGGGCGAGGCCATGGAGAGATTTGAAAACAAGGATGAGGATTTTGAAATCAAGGTGTTGCTTTAACCGGGAGCCAATGTAGGTCAGCGAGCACATATATGTGGAATATAATTCAAGTTAAAATAACCAAATCTCGTAAAATATACATGAACCAATACAGAAAAGGTGAAATAAATCTGACATTGAGTGTACATCAGAAATATGGTTCAAATGCTGAACACATATAATTTTACCATATAAAACATATTGGCCCAGAATTTGAGGTTTTACTGATGGTGAAATGGTCAGCATTCACCACCATTGCCCTATAAAACTGACAGCAACTTTTGGCATCCACACATGTGAAGTTAAACACGGAAATCCGGTAGTTGGGGTCAGTGATACCCTGCTCCTCCACAGGGTGCGCTGTTGCAGTCCTCGCAGATCGAATCAATTAGAAAGCAGTGATTTGACATGAACTTCAACTTTTTACGCACTATTCTTGCTGTAAAAACCTTTGAAAAAGTTAAGCCTTGTTGAATGAGGTGTAACTGAGTTTTTAATGGCTTACTAATCCATAATCACCACTGAACAACCTCTCTGGCCCTGAAAAATTAATGTTATATCATGGAGTGTCATTTTCTCCATTCCATGATAAAAATTCCACAGATTTTTAAAATAATAAAATAAATATTTTTTTAAAGTTTGTTTATGATATTTCAGCTTTGACCTTATTCCTATGTACACACCCTAATCTTTATTTGACTTCATGTAAAATTATTAAAAAGTGAATGATAAAACCTGCTTTTTACTTCCTGGTTTGCTGTCTTTGAGAATGGTTCAATGTGATTGGCTGCTCAGCATGCTTGATGACAGCACTGTTGCTGGTTGCCACAGATCCCCTATAGATGGCGCCAGATGGAAAGTCATGTTGGGAAAAGGAAAATCGATGCCACAGAGCCCGCTAAATCTTTGTGGGCAGCTTTCTTCGAGGTCAGAAGTGAGCGCCATCACTTCACAGCTGACTGCAAAATACAAGCCATGGAATCATACAATCATAGAATGATACATCAGAGAAGGAGGCTATTCAGTCCATCGTACCGGTGCTGGCTCTTGGAAAGAGCTTTCCACTCGCCTGCCCTTTCCCCATAGCCCTGAAAATATTTCTCCTTCATGTATTTATCTAATACGCTTTTGAAAGTTACTATTGAATCTGCTTTACATCACCCTTTCAGGCAGTGCATTCCAGATCATACCAAATCGCTGTGTAAAAAAAAAAATCTCATCTTCCCTCTGGTTCTTTTGCTAATTACCTTAAATCTGTGCTCTCTGGTTAACGACCCTTCTGCCAGTGGAAACAATTTCTCCTTAGTTACGCTATCAAAAGCCCTCATAATTTTGAACACCTCTATTATATCTGCCCTTAACCTTCTCTGCTGCAAGGAGAACAAATCCAGCTTCTCTAATCCCTCCATATAACTGAAGTCCCGCATCATATCCCTGGAACCTTCCTATTAAATCTCCTCTGTCCCCTCTCTGAAGCCTTGACACCCTTTCTAAAATGTATGCCCAGAACTGGACACAATACTCCAGCTGGCAGTTTATAACGGTTTAACATAACCTCCTTGCTTTTGTTCTCTATGCTTCTGTTTATAAAACCCATGATCCCATATGCTTTTTAATAGCCTTCTCAAATTGTTTTGCTGTCTTCAAAGAAGTCTGTTCCTGCACCCCCTTTAAAATTGTACCATTTCGTTTATATTGCCTCTCCTCATTCTTCCGAACAAAATGCATCACTTCACACTTCTCTATGTTAAATTGCATCTGCCATCTGTCTACACATTTCACCAGTCTGTCTGTGTATCGTCCCACTATCGCTCAAGACTGCACATTATGCCAAATCCAGTTGTCTTAAATGAACACATTGGGAACCTACTGCCAAAGAACTTTGTTTTTACACAAACCTATTAAGTTCACACTTCTTCAAGTATATTGAGTGCCCACGTTGGAATAATAACTCCTACTAATTTGTTAGTAATCCATTGAGTACAAATAAAGAGGTCCTTGTGGTCCACTCAGTAGTGGCTACTCACAAACCCATAGGAACTGTACAAGAGGGATTTTTGTTAACCATTTGCTTCCTCCTTGTAATCAACAGAAAGCAGCTCAATGCCATATTGCCTTAATAACCCAAAACATTATTTTTATTTCAGCACGGTAATACAGATTTCCACCCCATCACCTGCCCTTAAACTAACATTCTGAACTCCTGCAGGAACAAAAAAGAAGTTACATCAGTGATTCAAACGTTTAGTGAGACCAATAGACATGGGCACCTTTGAAAACAAAATTGATTTTCCTAAGTCCATTTTTCCCCTCATCTCCTAATGGCCTCACACTTACTGAGCTATGGGGTTCTATGGGCTCTGGTTATCCTCCTGCAACTCATTCGAGTGGCCTTTCTTTATCTGTAATCTCAGGCAGTGTGTGCCCTCAGGTTATTTAACCATGAAGGGGATTGGGAGGGGGTTGTATCACAGTCCAACTGATTGTGTCCTCAGCTGATCCCATATGCACATTTACCTGAAGGAGTCACTTGATCGTTACGAGGAGCAGGAACCCTGGCTGATTCCATCTTGTCCCTCCCCAAAGCCTTGGCGGTGCTGAGGCCAATCATAGTATTGTCAGTACTTTTGAGATCTCAAACCTGGTACTTTCTGAAAGGACATTTTCTCTTGAACTGCAAGTTATTTTTTTTAAAGCGTCTCCATGACTTCCATCCTCAGTGAACTACATTGGTCTCTTGTCTTCCCAGCACACCGAGCTCTAGATCTTCATCCTCACTTTGAAATCCCTCCACGTTACCCGAGTGATCATCCCCAGCTATATGTCCTCACCTGCAGCCTTATTGCTGAATCTCTGCGTTGAATCTCTGCTGTTCTGGGTTACTGCTTATTTCTCACTGCCTTCTCGGCTCAGTGTTAGCACTTTCCACCTCTAAGTTCGAAGGTTATGGGTTCAAGTTCCACAGAGACTTGATTACTGATGCTAGGCTAGCACTTCAGTGCATTACAGGAGTGCTGCACTGTCAAAGGTGCCGTCTTTCAGATGATCATAGAATCATAGAATCATAGAAAGTTACAGCACAGAAGGAGGCTATTTCGACCCACCATGCCCGCGCCCGCCAACAAAGAGCTATCCAGCCTAATCCCACTTCCCAGCTCTTGGTCTGTAGCCCTGCAGGTTACAGCATCCCAAGTGCACATCCAAGTACTTTTTAAATGTGGTTAGGGTTCCTGCCTCTACCACCCATTCAGACAGTGAGTTCCAGAACCCCACAACCCTCTGGGTGAAGAAATTTCCCCTCAAATCCCCTCTAAACCTACCACCAATTACTTTAAATCTGTGCCCCCTGGTTTTTGACCCCTCTGCTAAAAGAAATAGGTCCTTTCTATCCACTTTATCTAGGCCCCTCATAATTTTATACACCTCATTAAGGTCTCCCCTCAGCCTCCTCTTTCCTCATAGCTAAGATTATCTACTCCTGGCAACATCCTTGTAAATATTCTCTGTACCCTCTCTAGTGCAATCACATCTTTCCGGCAATGTGGTGATCAGAATAGCACGCAGTACTCTAGCTGAGGCCTAACTAGAGTTTTATACAGTTGAAGCATAACCCCCCTGCTCTTGTATTCTATGCCACGGCTAATAAAGGCAAGCATTCCGTATGCCTTCTTAACCAACTTATCTACCTGGCCTGCTACCTTCAGGGATCTGTCGACATGCACTCCAAGGTCCCTTTGTTCCTCTACACTACTCAGTGTCCTACTGTGGCGGAGCCACTGAATGACTCTGGGCAACTGTATATAATTCCCTTTAACGATGTTCTAACACCAGCCTAAGCCGGTACCATTGTGTTAGACATTACTGTGTTTTGTATATAGTGTTTGTATGTATGGGGCGTGGCCCCTTTAAGAGCGCGGGAAAACGCAGGCAAACGCGATGATGTCACGTCGCAAACCACGTGACTGCCCAGGCAGTCCTCATGGAATCTCTATCTTGTTAAGACCGGTTTTCGTGGTTCTCCTGTATCGATCTCAACAAACGGTTCAAACTCGTTTAGTCTTACATTAAAGACCTGTTTGTTTGATCTCCTGAGTCGACCTCAGTTATTAGTTAGGAATTCGACGATTCCTACATTGGTGACCCCATTTTTTGTGAATGTTTTTCGCAAAAAGAACACAACATGGAGGCCAACGCCGTTTCGCTGAAGCTACCGCAGTTCTGGGAGCAGCAAGCGACCTCGTGGTTCATTCAGGTCGAGGCCCAGTTCGCCCTGAGGGACATCATGGCGGATCAGACCAAATATCTCTATGTGGTCTCCGCACTCGACGGCTCTGCCGCCTCGCCGATCATCAGCCTCCTCGAGAACCCTCCAACGGAGCGCAAGTATGAAACCCTCAAGGCGCGGTTGCTGCAAGTTTTCGGGCTCACTAAATCGGAGCGCGCCCATCGATTGCTCGCTATGCCCGGGCTCGGGGACTCCAAGCCTTCGGAGTTGATGAGCCAAATGCTCACACTCCTGGGTTCTGAACCGGAATGCTTCCTTTTCCGTGAACTATTCCTCAGCCAGCTGCCTGAGCAGGTGCAAGCTGCCCTGGCCAGATCCAAGGTGGAAGACTGCGCGGCACTCGCGGACAAAATTTTTGCGGTAATGCAGCGGTAATGCAGCAGTACTGCACCGCCACGAGGCGCCCATCCCCCACAGATGCCACCCCAGCTCGTCAGCCTGCTGGGCTGTGTTTCTACCACGCGCAGTTCGGCGCGAAGGCGAGACGTTGCCGCCCTCCCTGCAGCTTTCCCCAAAAAGAAAAACAACTGTGACTACTGAGGAACGGGTCTAACGGGTGCCCCGCGGCTGCCATGGCAATCGGCAACGCGGGCAAGTTGCTTTTCATCACCGATACGCTCTCTGGTCGTCGTTTTCTGTGCGACACCGGAGCGCAGTGCAGCATTTTACCCGCGTCTGCTCTCGACGTGCAGGCAGGGAATCACGGCCTCGCCCTTGAAGCGGCCAATGGCGGAGCAATTCGGACCTTCGGCAGACGGCGAGTGGAGGTGTGCTTCGGGGGGCAACGTTTTCACTGGGAGTTTGTTATGGCCAAGTTTTCTCAACCCATTCTCGGCGTGGATTTCCTGTGCACCAACAGCCTCCTGGTCGACGTGAAGAATCGGCGGTTGATCAACGCGGCAACTTTCGATTCTATCCCTTGTTACCGCAGTAACACTACGTCGCGCACCGTTGCCTGTGCTTTCCCGACTCCTGACGAGTTCGCTCGTCTGCTCGCCAAAGTTCCCGACCTGACAAGACCCACATTCTCCTCCACAGTCACGAAACATGAGCACCACATCACCACCAACGGCCCCCCCAGTCTACGCCTGGAACCTGGCAAGCTGGCAGTCGCAAAGGCGGAGTTCGCGACCATTGAACGGTTAGGGATTATTCGCCGGTCGAATAGTCCCTGGTCTTCACCCCTCCATATCATCCCGAAGCCTGGTGGCGGATGGTGACCATGCGGCGACTATCGAAGCCTAAACGACGCCACCACTCCTGATCGGTACCCGATCCCCCACATCCAGGATTTCTCTGCCCATTTGGCAGGGAGCGCCGTCTTCTCGAAAGTCGACCTTGTACGGGGCTACCACCAGGTCCCAGTGCACCCACAGGACGTCCAGAAGACCGCAGTCATCCCCCCATTCGGCCTCTTTGAATTTTTGTGAATGCTGTTTGGATTAAAGAACTTTCCAACGCCTGATGGACTCCGTGCTGTGGGACCTCAAGTTCCTCTTCGTCTACCTGGACAATATTCTCATTGCCAGTCCTACTAAAGAGGAACATATCTGTCACCTACGCACCCTTTTTTGACGCCTCAGCCAACACGGCCTGATTATCAACCCGGCCAAGTGTCAGTTTGGCCTGCACCAAATTGATTTCCTGGGGCATCGCATCACCGCAGAGGGAGCGGTTCCTTTACAAGCGAAGGTAGAGGCAGTGATATCCTTTGCACGCCTGCAAAACATTAAGGCCCTGCAGGAATTCCTAGGCATGGTAAACTTTTACCACCGTTTCGTGCCTAAGGCAGCACTACTCATGCAGCCCCTGTACGAGGCCCTCAAGGGCAAGACTGGCAAGAACCCGGTAGACTGGACGGATGACATGGCCCGAGCGTTCGCTGACTCCAAAAGCGCCTTAGCCAACACAGCCATGCTGGCGCACCCGCTGCCAGGAGCCACCATCGCCCTCACCACCGACGCGTCAGACTATGCAATCGGCGCCGTGCAAGAGCAGTGGGTGAACGGGACGTGGCAGCCATTGGCATTCTTCAGCCGTCAACGACCACGGAACGAGAGAGCATATAACACGTTCGACCAGGAGTTGCTCGCCCTTTTTGTGGCCATCCGCCATTTTCGCTTCCTCCTGGAAGGACGTCCTTTCACCGCCTTTGTGGACCATAAGCCACTAACTTTGGCCATGGCCAAGACCACCGAACCGTGGTCATCCCGACAGCAACGTCAGCTGACCTACATATCCGAATTCACCACAGATATACAGCACGTGGCCGGTAAGGACAACCTGGTGGCAGACTGCCTCTCCCGCACGACCATCAATACGGTTCATTTGTGCATCGATTACGCCCTCATGGCAGCGGACCAAGCCTCAGACCTAGAAGTCCAAGCCTGCAGAACGGCCGTCACTGGCCTCCGGTTGGCTGATGTCAAGTTCCATTTGGCAGGTACCACGCTGTTGTGTGACGTCTCTGTACGGGACCCTCGCCCGGTCGTGCCGGTCGTCTGGCGCCGTAAAGTGTTCGACGCCATGCATGGGTTGTCACACCCAGGAATGAAGGCCTCTCAGAAGCTGATGTCAGCGAAATTTGTATGGCACGGCATGCACAAGGATGTCCGTGACTGGGCCAACACCTGCGTGGTCTGCCAAAAGGCCAAAGTACAGCGCCACGTCAAAAGCTCCGTTGGCCACCTTCACAGTTCTGGAGCGACGGTTTGACCATGTCAATGTGGACCTGGTAGGACCACTCCCACCCTCCCATGGTTTTTCACATCCTGACCATGGTTGACCGCACCACCAGATGGCCGGAGGCGGTTCCCCTGTCATCCACTATTTTGGCAGACGTGGCCAGGGCATTCGTTTCCACCTGGGTCACCCGTTTCGGAGTGCCCGCAGATATTTCTTCCGACAAAGGGCCGCAATTTTCCTCCGAACTCTGGAATGCAGTGGCCCAAGGACTCGGTGTCAAATTGCACCGCACCACGGCCTACCACCCACAGGCGAATGGCCTCTGTGAAAGCTTCCACCGATCACTGAAAGCCACCCTGAGGGCCAGCCTCCAGGACGCTGGATGGGCAGACAAGCTACCGTGGGTCCTGTTGGGCCTTCGCACGGCCCCCAAGGAAGACCTTCACTCTTCATCAGCGGAGCTGGTGTACGGTCAGCCGCTGCGAGTCCCAGGGGATTTCCTGCCAGCATCGACGAAGCCATGGTCCACGTCTGACCAGCTTACTAGTCACCAGGAGGCGGCCAGATGCTTCGCACTGGTGCCCACTTCGCCTCATCGGCTGCAGGGTTCGCACATTCCCCCAGAGCTTCACAAGGCTGAGTACGTCTTTATTCGCCGCGATGCTCATAGTGATCCACTCAAGGCCCCATATATTGGTCCCTTCTGCGTGTTGGAGGCAGGGGACAAAACCTTCACGGTGGATGTCGGTGGTAAACTGGACCACATTTCGGTCGATCGCTTAAAGCCAGCACATCTGGACCTCGACCGCCCCGTCGAGACAGCACAACCGCCGAGACGAGGTCGGCCACCCATCGCCGTTACAGCAGACCAAGTGCAACCACCCACCAGACCGCCAGCCGCCCAACAGCCTCCGCCTCAGGAGTACAGGAGTCGTTCTGACAGGCTCATCAGACCCCCTCACCATTTGACTTTGTCCGTTAAAGCGAATTCTGGGGGGGCGCGTGTGGCGGAGCCACTGAATGACTCTGGGCAACTGTATATAATTCCCTTTAACGATGTTCTAACACCAGCCTAAGCCGGTACCATTGTGTTAGACATTACTGTGTTTTGTATATAGTGTCTGTATGTACGGGGCGTGGCCCCTTTAAGAGCGCAGGAAAACGCGGGCAAACACGATGATGTCACGTCGCAAACCACGTGACTGCCCAGGCAGTCCTCGTGGAATCTCCATCTTGTTAAGACCAGTTTTTGTGGTTCTCCTGTATTGATCTCAACAAACGGTTCGAACTCGTTTAGTCTTACATTAAAGACCTGTTTGTTTGATCTCCTGAGTCGACCTCAGTTATTAGTTAGGAATTCGACCATTCCTACATTACCATTTAATGTGTATTCCCTTTCCTTGTTAGCCCTCCCCAAATGCATTACCTCACAGTTCTCCGGATTGAATTCCATTTGCCACTGTTCTGCCCACCTGACCAATTTATTGATATCTTCCTGCAGTCTACAGCTTCCTTCTTCAGTATCAACCACACAGCCAATTTTAGTATCATCTGCAAACTTCTTAATCATACCCCCTATATTGAAGTCTAGATCATTGATATATACCACAAAAAGCAAGGGACCTAGTACTGAACCCTGCAGAACCCCACTGGAACCAGCCTTCCAGTCACAAAAACACCCACCAACCATTACCCTTTGCTTCCTGCCTTTGAGCCAGTTTTGAATCCAACTTGACACTTTGCCCTGGATCCCATGGGCTTTTAACTTCGTGACCAGTCTGCCATGTGGAACCTTATCAAAAGCCTTGCTAAAGTCCATATACACTACATCAAGTGCACTACCCATATCTACACTCCTGGTTAGCTCCTCAAAAAATTCAATCAAATTTGTCATACATGACCTTCCCTTAACAAATCCGTGCTGACTATCCTTGATTAATCCGTGTCTTTCTAAATGAAGATTTATCCTGTCCTTCAGAATTCTTTCCAATAATTTTCCCACCACCGAAGTTAGGCTGACTGGCCTGTAATTACTCGGTCTATCCTTTTCTCCCTTTTTAAACAAGGGTACCACATTAGCAGTCCTCCAGTCCTCCGGCACCACACCTGAAGCCAGAGAGGATTGAAAAATGATGGTCAGGGACTCTGCTATTTCCTCTTTTGCTTCAGTTAGCAGCCTGGGATAAATTTCATCCCAGCCTGGGGATTTATCAAATTTTAAAGCTACTAAACCCCTTAATACTTCCACTCTCACTATGTTTATTTCATCTAATATTTCACACTCCTCCTCCCTGATAGCAATGTCTGCTTCGCCCCCTCCTTTGTGAAAACAGTTGCAAAGTATTCATTACGAACCTTACTGACGTCTCCCGCCTCCACACACAGATTACCCTCATGATCTCTAATAGGCCCTACCCTTTCTTTAGTTATCCTCTTACTCTTAAAATATTTATAAAACATCTTTGGATTTTCCTTGATTTTACTTGACAAGAATTTTTCATGCTCTCTCTTTGCTTTCCTAATATCCTTTTTAATTGCACCCCTGCACTTTCTGTACTCCTCTAAAGATTCTGCAGTATTTAGCCCTCGGTATCTGTCATCCGCCTCCCTTTTTTTCTTTATCCTACCCTGTATGTCCCTAGACATCCAGGGGGCTCTAGATTTGTTAGTCCCACCTTTTTTCTTTAAGGGCACATATTTGGTCTGAACCCTTCGCATCTCCTCCTTGAATGCCTCCCACTGCTCTGACACTGATTTACCTTCAAGTGGCTGTTTCCAGTCCACTTATGGCTAAATCCCCTCTGAGCTTAGCAAAATTTGCTTTTCCCCAATTTAGAATTTTTATTCCTGGTCTATCCTTGTCCTTGTCCATAACTACCTTAAATCTAACTGAATTATGATCACTAGCACCAAAATGCTCCCCCACTGATATGCCTTCTACCTGCCTAGTTCCATTCCTTAAAACTAAGTCCAGAACCGGACCCTCCCTTGTTGGGCTTGTTACATACTGGCTAAAAAAGTTCTCCTGGATGCATTTTAGGAATTCTGCACCCTCTATACCCTTCACACTAATTTTATCCCAGTTAATATTGGGGTAGTAGAAATCCCCTACTATTACTGCCCTATAGTTTTTGCACTTCTCAGAAATTTGTCTACATATTTGCTCTTCTATCTCCCTCTCACTGTTTGGGGGTCTGTAGTGCACTCCCAGCATTGTGATCGCCCCTTTTTGTTTTTCATTTTGACCCATATGGCTTCGTTTGATCATCCCTCCAACATATCATCCCTCCTCACAGCTGTAATAGTTTCTTTAATCAATACCGCGACCCCCCCTCCCTTTTTACCTCCCTCTCTATAATCCCAAGTATCTACCTGTTCCCTCAGCTCATCTGCCTTTTTTGCTATACTCCTTGCATTGAAGTATACACCATTTAGTACAGGCAAACCTTCTTGTTGACTACTATCTAGCCCTTGATTCCTCTGTCCTTCCAATTTAATTTCTACATTTTTGTTTTCCAATTCCAGTTTTTCTTCCATCCCTACTGACTCTATTCTTAGGTTCCCATCCCCCTGCCAAGCTAGTTTAAACCCTCCCCAACAGCACTAGCAAACCCTCCCATGGGGATATTGGTCCCATTCCCATTGAGGTGCAACCTGTCTGGCTTGTAGCGGTCCCACCTCCCCCAGGAATGGTTCCAATTCCTCAGGAACCTAAAGCCCTCCCTCCTACACCATCTCTCCAGCCACACATTCATCTGCTCTATCTTCCTATTTCTGTACTCACTAGCATGTGGCACTGGTAGTAATCCAGAAATTACTGCCTTTGAGGTCCTGCTTTTTAACCTTTTCCCTAGCTCCCTAAATTCTGCCTGCAGGACCTCATCCCTCTTTCTACCTATGTCATTGGTACCGATAAGAAACACGCCCTCTGGCTGTTCACCCTCCCCCCTCAGAATGATACGAGAAAGAGAGGCCCCGTCTACCTACTCAGATGGACACAAAAGATCCCAATGGGGCTATTTGAAGAAGAGCAGGGCAGTTCTGTAAAACAGATAATCTGTTCATTTTCATAGTTCTGTTTGTGGGACCTTGTTCTACCATGATTCCTACATTACAACAGTGATTACACTTCAAAAATACTTAATTGGCTGTAAAGCGCTTTGAGATGTCCTGAGGTTAGGAAAGGCACTATATAAATGCACGTCTTTATTCTTTTGGAAAATTGCCCAGGTATGTCCTGTCCACAAAAAGCAGGACAAATCCAATCTAGCCATTTCTACTCTCAGCCTACTCTCAATCATCAGCAAAGTGATGGAAGGTGTCATTGACAGTGCTATCAAGTGGCACTTACTCACCAATAACCTGCTCACCGATGCTCAGTTTGGGTTCTGCCAGGGCCACTCGGCTCTAGATCTCATTACAGCCTTGGTCTAAACATGGACAAAAGAGTTGAATTCCAGAGCTGAGGTGAGAGTGACTGCCCTTGACATCAAGGCAGCATTTGACCGAGTGTGGCATCAAGGAGCCCTAGTAAAATTGAAGTCAATGGGAATCAGGGGGAAAACGCTCCACTGGCTGGAGTCATACTTAGCACGAAGGATGGTGGTTATATTTGTTGGAGGCCTATCATCTCAGCCCCAGCATATCACTGCAGGAGTTCCTCAGGGCAGTGTCCTAGGCCCAACCATCTTCAGCTGCTTCATCAATGACCTTCCCTCCATCATAAGGTCAGAAATAGGGATGTATGCTGATGATTTCACTGTGTTCAGTTCCATTCGCAACTCATCAGATAATGAAGCAGCCCATGCCCGCGTGCAGCAAGACCTGGATGACATTCAGGCTTGGGCTGACAAGTGGCAGATAACATTCGCGCCACACAAGTGCCAGGCAATGACTATCTCCAACAAGCGAGTGTCTAACCACTACCCCTTGACATTCAACGGCATTACCATCACCGAATCCCCCATCCGTGATCGCATTGAATGGTGGAACAGGCTCGAGGGACTAAATGGCCTCCTCCTCTTCCTGTATTCCTATGTTCTCAAGGGTAATTAGGGATGGGCAATAAATGCTGGTCTTGCCAGTGACGCCACATCCCATGAATAAATTTAAAAATCCATGGCCTATCTTCCAGTTCGTTCTCTTTGGATCTCCCTATCTAAGTAACTTCATCTTGCTGCATCATTCTTTTTGTTTCAAAGCCTCTTTACAAACATCTCTCTTCCACTTTTGGCTCATCTCCTGCTTGCTGTTCTCCTTGTCAAGGGTTCCTCAGTGACTTTGTACATGAGGGATGCTCTATAAATTCATGTTGTTGGCACTGTACTTATCATTTTCTACCACAATAAATTCAATTTTGTTCTGAAAACATGAACACGTCGTCAGCTGATTAACATACGGCAACATTTAAATGAGCATTGTAAACATTATGGCACTTCCCCAAAGTGGTATTAACATGTTTCATTTGTTCACATGGGGATGGAAAATGCCTCAGCAACTAAAAGACGTCAGTCCTTCGCTGTCTTCACTGTATTTCTTAAACAATTTTCATTGAGGCGAAGTGAGCCATCAATCAAGAGTTAATTTACTTAACATTTCTTTAGCAGTTGGGGAAACTTAGCTGCCTGCTATAAATTATGCAGGAGCTGTTATTTATATTCCAGGAGTTTGGTATCTAAACGGGCAGTTTGCCCAGACTAAGTACATCTGCCTCAACTAAGTATTTTATCTAAGGGTTGGCATAAACAAACCTTGAGCAAGCATCATTAAATTACATTTTAGGTTTCAGTAGAATAGAGATTAATTCTGAATGCATACATATGGCTTGGACCTGTGAGCTATTTTGCAGCTTAATCCTTTTCCAATTGGATCTAGTTACCCAATCATGCACTGTTGTGAGAGGAATTTCATTAAAGCCCCACTAATGTCCTCAGGCACTTACTTTGTCTGTCGAGTCTCCAAAATTAAAAAATATCCATCAAAATTGATTGAAAGTTTGCAAACACTCAACTTATTTTTCTTCCAATTGGGGACTTAACAGCAGAAGCAATCAGATAAAAATTAGAAATTATTCTTTATTTTGATTCCTTTTTATCTAATTGCACACATTAACAGTGCAACCACCCACGACAGAAAAAAAAAAAGCAATCCATTTATTAACTAAAGGCTCATTATTATTGGATATGAAAATGAACATTGGTTTTGGGAGCTTTTCAAACCTAAACTGCAGCTGTAAAATAAATGACTCACTTGGAGTTAATTGTTTGCTGAGGCTGAATGCTGATGCTTCACTTTTAGGTTGCTAAAGGAAACCTGATCATTAGCAAAAACAGAACTTCTGCGAAATACAATTGCATCATCAGGAATCAGGCATTTTCAAAGTTTATGCCAGTTTTCTGATTATTTAGTTTTATTCCCATACCTGACAGAACCTACAGGTAAGAACAGCATGATACTAATCATGGCAGCAAAATGGGCAAATAGTCTTTTGATTTTCACTTCTGCTGATTTTGATTCCCCTCTTTAATTTGGCAGCAGCAGGCAAACTTCTTATTTTTTGTTCCTCCTTAAGGCAAACCATTTTATTGAATGCTAAAGGAGAACTGTCGCCATCAGGCCGTGTATAATTTAAGTGCTGGTATCAGCTAGCACGCAAATCTATCAGAGCAGAAAAGACGCTCATTTCAACTTAAACCAACGCAAATTTATGGTGCCTAGAACAAGATCGAGGCAAGCTGTTCACAATGACACAAAAACAAATTACAGGAAATAAAGATGGGCACGAGAGAAATGTAAAATCCACAAACAAGTACAAAGCATTGAATTAAGAAACAATTTACATTTATATAGTGCCTATTACAACAATACGATGTCCCAAAGTGCTTACAGCCAATTAAGTACTTTGGAAGTGTAGTCACTGTTGTAATGTAGTCAAACATGGCAGTCAATTTGTGCACAGCAAGGTCCCACAAACAGTAATAAGATAAATGATCTGTTTCACTGACGTTGGTTGAGGGATAAATATTGGACAGGACAATGGGAAGAACTCACTGGCTTTCCTGTAGAGTGCCACGGCATCCTCTACATCCAGTTGAGAGAACAGACATAGTTTTGGTTTAATGTTTTTTTCTGAGCGATGTCACCTCCAAAGGTGGAGCACTCCCTCAGCCTGCATTATGTACGCAAGACTCTGGAGTGGACTCGAATCGACGACCTTTTGACTCAGAGGCAAGAGTGCTACCACTGAGCCAATGCTGACACCTTAAAGACACTGCGTAAACTTGAGCAAATATCTAAAAAAGATTTCCAAGATTGTTATCATTGCCTATCTTTTATATGAAATGTAATGGCCCATATTTTCCGACCCCCACGGGTGTGTACGAGCTGTGTACACACCAGTGGGGGCCTCGCAAGTGCCGGTTTCAGGCAGGCGAAGCGCATGCACTAAAACCCAGCACTTCCGATCTATCAAGAATCCTCTTGACAGATCCTCCGCCTGCCCTGGAGAAGGGCCTCTGCGGGTGGAGAGTTCCGCTTTCTGCACAACCTCCGCCCGCTGAAATCCCAGCATAAGAGTTAAAAAAAGTAAAAAAATATTTTGTTTTCATTCATTTATAATTTTAAAATACTTTTTAAAAAGGTAAGTTTATTTTTAGCCCCGTAAAAAGATTTTAATTCTTTTTTTCTAAAATTTTTATTTTGTTTAAAATATTTAATTTAATGTAATTTTAACTGATTTTAAATACGTGATTTAAAAAAAAATTATTTAATGATTTAGTGTGTTTTTTGAGTGATCCCCATTCATACTCAAAAGCGTGTAGGGGTTTCCCTTCTTTGATTGGTTCCCCATGGCCCACATGATCCCAGGGACACTTGCGAACCGCCTTTGGGATACCTGGGCCTCTGCACGCGCGGCCCAGGAGAGGCCCAGGATCGGAAGTCTCAGGACCTACGGAGCAAGCAGGTAAGTTCGTAGATTTTTCCAGATCGGAGGCATCCACACGCAGGAAGCCTCCGATCGGAAAATCCGGCCGAACCCTTTCATTGTCAGCATTTCTTAAGTTTCTCACAGCAAAGCAGAAATGTTTTCCTTCTATGAATGGTCAGCAAGCCTATAACATCAAGTTAGCTTTGTAGGCAAGGTGTTGCATATAGATTCTCAAGAGAAGTCACAGTAGTGTCCAGAAACCTGTCACCTTGGATTATTCCCACAGTAACATCATCTGAGGAGTCCATTTATCAGAGCTCCGGGCAGGTACCTGGGCTTTAAGCAGTTTAATATTCTTAACCACTTCTCCCTCACACAGAGCAGGTTCCATGAGATAGAAGTCATTCAAAATGTGTGCTCTTATATTGGTTACTAGCTGAAGGTGCCCGGCGTTGCCAGGGCTTTTTTGGGCCGCGTGGTTTACGGCTGGGCGCTGCCGCTCCTGCGCTCTGTGTCACTCTTTGCCTCCCTGACCCTCTCTCTGTCCGTCCCCCTCTCTCTCCCTGCCCCTCTCTGTCTACCTGCCCCCTCTCTGTCTCCCCCCCTCTTTCTCCCTGCCCATGTATGTCCCCTCTCTCCCTCTCTCTACCTCTCCCCCTCTCATCTCCCTCCCTCCCCCTCTTTTGGCACCCGGGGAAGGGCTTTGAAAATTGAGCCAGGCCGCGGTGGCCGTGCGGGGCCTAGCGGTTGAGGCCCAGCCGGGCTCTAGGGCCAAGACGGACCCCAGCTGATTACCCGGTGCGCCCGGCTGCCACGCCACGGTTAGCGCGGTTTATGGACGGCCGCTGATGCTCCCCCGCCTGCTTTGTGTCTTGGGCCGAGCGGTTGTGAGGCCCGGCCCGAGTGACTCCAACTCACCTCCCGCTCCCGGAGCCGCAATGTGGGGGTTTGTTTGGCTGGTGCTGTTGCTGTGGGGATGAAAAAAATGGCGGCGAAGTTTCGGGAGGCTGCAGGATTAGGCCGGCCACAGATGGCGGATTGGTAAACCATCAGGTCACTGAACTGTAGGATTGGTCAACCATCACGTCACTCAACGCTAATGAACGGTAGGATTGGTCAACCAGTAATGAGCGGATTTTTGAGGATTTTTGAACGTTTTTTGTATAGTGTCCGAACAATTTTTGTCTGACCAAAAAGTAAATATGCCTATTAGACTCCCCTAATGCTAAGCTTTCTTTTGATATAACATGCGTGTAGGTACGCGTTATAACTTTTGAGTGTATAGCGGACAGACAGACAGACAGACAAACAGACAGGCAAACCAACCGCTTTATATATATAAGATTTATCACTCCAGTAACACACTAGTCATGACTGAACGATGACCTAATGGCGAATATTTACTCAAACCACAAGTATTCTATGTCAAAACACATCCTCCTGCCTCTTCCCAGTGAACTAATTTCACTTTCTAAAACCAGGGACAAACTGGATATAAAAAAAGTGAAAACTCTGGATATCTGATGGATATCTATATATATAAAACGGTATGTCTGTCTGTCTGTCTCTCTCTCTGTCTGTCTCTCTGTCTGTCTGTCTCTCTGTCCGGCTATACAATCAAAAGTTATAAAGCGTACCTACACATATGTTATATCAAAAGAAAGCTCATCATTAGGGGACTCTTGTAGGCATATTTACTTTTTGCTCAGACAAAGATTCTGCCGACAGCATCCAAAAAACTTTCAAAATTCCGCTCATTATCCGCTCATTTGCATCGAGTGGGGGCGGGTTCATTGTGTGTGCGGGCGGCCCATCCTACAGTTGAGTGATGTGATGTGATGTGATGTGATGTGATGATTGACCAATCCTACAGTTCAGTGACCTGACAGTGTGTGGGCGGGCCTTATCATTCTGAACCGAGGTGAGTGGCAGCCATCTTGATTCGTCACTTTATTTTTTTTCCCCACTTTCTGTGTGTTTATTGTCTGGGTGGGGCCTCATCCTTCAGAGACTATAAATAAATTAGTTTAGCCTTCTTTTCTCCACAAAGATACGGACACTGGCCTGAGTACATGTGAGCCACTTGGAGGATTGAGAAGTGAGTGCAATTTCTGGTGTTTTGTTAGGATCGATTCTTTAAAAAAAAAATGTGTTCTAACTTTTGGTGTTTTCACCAAGAATGCGCGCTGACTCTCCGTGGCAGTTTTTTACCGTGGCAGTTTTTTAAAAAGTTAAAATTTGAAGATAGTGCCCCCTGTTCTTCACAGCAGTTTAAAAAAAAAAAATTTTTTTTTGGTGTTTTCAGCAACAATGCGCGCTGTCTGTCCGTCCCAGTTTTTTTAAAAAGTAAAAAAAAAAATTTCAAGATGGTGTCCCGTCTTTTTCACAGCAGTTTAAAAAAAAAAATTTGGGATGTTTTCCTCACCCACTCCCTCCCTCTCCCTCTCCCCCCTCCCCTCCCTCTCTACTCTCCCCCTCCCCCCTCCCTCTCTCCTCTCCCCCTCCCCCCCTCTCTCCCCCCTCTCTCTCCCCCCTCCCCCTCCCTCTCTTCCCTCTCCTCCCCTCCCCCTCCCTCTCTTCCCTCCCCTCCCTTCCCCCCTCCCCCCTCCCCCTCCCTCTCCTCCCTCTCCCCCCTCCCCCTCCCTCTCTCCCCCCTCTCTCTCTCTCTCCCCCCTCTCTCTCTCTCTCCCCCAGTCTCTCTCTCCCCCCTCTGTCTCTCTCCCCCTGGTCTCTCTCTCCCCCCTCTCTCTCTCTGTCTCTCCCCCCAGTCTCTCTCCCCCCGGTCTCTCTCTCCCCCCAGTCTCTCTCTCTCCCCCCAGTCTCTCTCTCTCCCCCCAGTCTCTCTCTCCCCCCAGTCTCTCTCTCCCCCCAGTCTCTCTCTCCCCAGTCTCTCTCTCCCCAGTCTCTCTCCCCCAGTCTCTCTCCCCCCAGTCTCTCTCCACCCAGTCTCTCGCTCTCTCTCTCTTCTCCCCCAGTCTCTCTCTCTCTCTTCTTCCCCCAGTCTCTCTCTCCCTCCCCGTCTCTCTCTCTCCCCAGTTTCTCTCTCTCTCCCCCAGTCTCTTTCTCTCTCTCTCTCCCCCAGTCTCTTGCTCTGCCTCTTCCCCCCAGTCTCTCGCACTCTCTCTTCCCCCAGTCTCTCGCTCTCTCTCTTCCCCCCAGTCTCTCGCTCTCTCTTCCCCCCAGTCTCTCGCTCTCTCTCTCTCCCCCCAGTCTCTTTCTCTCTCTCTCTCCCCCAGTCTCTCGCGCTCTCTCTTCCCCCCAGTCTCTCGCACTCTCTCTTCCCCCCAGTCTCTCGCACTCTCTCTTCCCCCCAGTCTCTCGCTCTCTCTCTTCCCTCCAGTCTCTCACTCTCTCTTCCCCCCAGTCTCTCGCTCTCTCTCTTCCCCCCAGTCTCTTGCTCTCTCTCTTCCCCCCAGTCTCTCGCTCTCTCTCTTCCCCCCAGTCGCTCGCTCTCTCTCTTCCCCCCAGTCGCTCGCTCTCTCTCTTCCAACAACAACATGCCCTCAAAAGACCCTCGGCACCGCTGGGCACTTCAGCTAGTATCTAATAGTTGGAGGTTGTTGTTTCCGTATCTTCACACTCTTCCTTTCAGATGAGCTGTTAAACTGACGCCAAGTCTGCCTTCTCAGGTGGAGGTAAAAAAAATCCCAGGGCATTATTCGAACATCCCCATGCCAACATTTATCCCTCAACCTAAACTAGAAGGGAAGAAATTTCATTGCTGTTTGTGGGAGCTTGCTGTGCTCAAATTTTCTACATTACTACAGTGACTACACTTCAAAAATCTTAATTGATTGTAAAGTTTTGGGACATTATGGCCTGTGTAATTTCCGATAGGAGGCTTCCTGCATGAGGATCTATGGTGGAGGGAGCAGAGGCAGCAAAAAAGACTGGAACATCTGCCCAGAGGGAGGAGGAGGGCCATCAGGGCTCTCAACATGAGGCTTTACCCTCCGAGGGTATTCCAGAAATCTGCCACCTTCTGCAACCAGACTTTGAGCCTCAGACCAGGGCAACCATGGCTCTCTCAGTGGCAGTCAAGGTCACTATCACCCTCAATTTCTTCACCAGCGGATACTTCCTGTCTGCAACAGGAGACACAGCTAACATCTCGCAGTTCGCCATCCATCGCTGCCTCCGGGTGGTCACAGAGGCTCTGTACAGTAGGAGAAGGGATTACATTTCCTGCCCATCACCAGAGAGAAGCAGGACGAGCATGCATGTGATTTTGCCAGGATAGCGGGATTCCCCATGGTGCAGGGCGCCATTGACTGCACCCACATGGCTTTGCGGGCACCGCATAGCAGTCTTGAGGTCTTCCATAACCGCAAAGGCTACCACTCAATTAATGTGCAGTTGGTGTGCGACCACACACAGAGAATCCTCACCGTCAATGCCCGCTATCCTGGCAGCAACCACCATGACTTCATCCTGTGCCAGGCCAGTGTGTCAGCTCTCTACCAGTCACCACGTCAAGCTCGCGGCTGGCTGGTCAGAGACAAGGGCTATCTGCTTGCCACCAACTCATGACTCCCCTGCGCAACCCAACATTCCTGCCCAGCACTCATATAATGAGAGCCATGCTGTCACCAGGAACATCATCGAGCAGACCATCGGCCTATCGAAGCAATGGTTCCGCTGCCTTGACCGCTCGGGAAGTGCCCTCCAGTACTCGATCCATTTCGTGGTGGTCTGCTGCATGCTCCACAACTTGGCCATCATGAGGGCCCAGTCTTTGCCGCCAGGGGTTGCAGGAGCACCTCAGGAGGAGGAAGAGGGAGAGGAGGAGCAGGAGGATGAGGAGGAAGCGGAAGACGAGGAGGACAATGAGGAAGAGGAGGAACAGGAGTGAGGGAGGAGGCAGCCACTCAATTGGCCTTCCAGAAGGACGGTCCGTGAATGCCTCATCAGACAGCAGTTCAAATGAATTAAACCCCAGATCCCCGTTGCTGACCACATCCTCATCATTACATTCCTGTTGCAGGCCATATCACAGCGCAAAGCTGAAATGAGAGACACCACAAAAGAATCCAATCTGAATTAATACATTTATCAAAAATCAGAGAACACATATTTACACCAAAAATATTAACTATTCACCCTTGTGCAATCCCTTAATGTCTCTCGTTACTGTGCCATTGCCTAATCTAGTGCTCCTATGAAGTGTTGGTCCAGTGGCTGCAGCAGGGCTGGGGGAAGGCTGCTGAGTGTCCGTGCGGGAGACGTCAGGTGGCCTTGTAGGACACCCTCGACCAGCTCTTGACCTGGAAGGCCTGGCTGTAGACTGCACCATCTCAGCATGGATGGCAGCTGTCTGGGCTGGCTGAATGACAGGCAGTAACAAGAGCAATGGTGGAGTGGCAGTAGTGGGAGCAAGAATGCTTTCATCCTGAGAGAGGACAGCAGGTTCCTGCTCCACTGACCTACTGCCACTCCCCCAGGGCAGCACCTTAGCATCCTTAGCAATATGTTGAAGCACAGATTGCTGGCCTGCTGTGATACCGTGAAAGCCCGGGTCGACAGTGGTAGACCCAGCCAAGATGGCAGCAGTCAGAGCTTGAGTGGCATCAAGCTGAGACTGTATGAGAGCAGTCTGAGATTGGATGCCACCAAACATAGACTGCATTACAGCACTAAGACATTGTGTCGCTTCCACCTGTGCTGCAATGGAAGCTGCAGATCGCTCATCACACGCAGCATCAGGTCTGGGTCGCCACGGTCTCTCTGGGAGTCTACCATCCTTTGCAGACTGGAAATGATGGGCTCCATGGTGTGCACAGAGCTCTGTGCAATGTTGGAGGCAGACTCCTCACGTTCCTTACCATTGCCGAGAGGCTCTCGGGCACCCTTGCCATAGCACCTGTCATCTCTGTGTGCATGCCCATCACACTTCTTCTAAATGCCTCCCCACTGAGGTCCTCATCTGAGTCCTGTGCAGCAGGCCCCCGAGCTACCCTTTCCCCCTTCCCTTGCTGTAGCCCACTCATCCCCGGTGCCTCGCCCTGTGCAGATCCCGCTACTATGCTAGCCTCTAAAGAACGCGTAATGCCAGTATCTGAGCTGGTGTCTGCGGGTGAGACATGCAGTGACGCGGTGTGTTCTTCCTCCTCCTCTTCTCCCGCCTCGCTCTCTATGGTTCCCTCAGAGACAGGCTACTCAGGTGCTTGCTGATTATTTGAAAGCACAAAGGCACAAGAGTTGGGTTAAGGTGAGGGGGGGGGGGCAGGAAGAGAGAAATGCATGCATACAGCATGATTAGCTGGAAAGTGTGAAACGCTTGTGGGGTGAGAGGGAAGTGAGATGTGAGATGAAGGAGTAGGGATAAACATACCGCTGTTGTCCCCAAGGGGGTCAATGTCACCGGTGGCCACGGCGCCCACCACCTATTGGCCAATGATTTGCAGCACTCGATTCTCCAGCACAGACAGTGGTTGGGTGTCATCTTGTTCCCCCGTCTGTGTGCTCCCGCTCCCTCCTGTAGTGCGCCACCTTGTCCTGCAAGAGAAAGGAAAGTGTGTGAGTGAGTGTGAAGCAATGTGTTTGGGTGATGTGCCTACCATAGTTGAACAGCTGTCATTGTGTGCAAGTTGTGAGATATGGGTGTGAGTGTTGCTAGGTGGAGGGTGGGCGCTGGGGGTGTGGTGCTTTGAGCAGTGTTTGAAGATTGTGGTACAGATGGTGGTATGTAGCATTTGTTGAAGCAATCACTCACCCTGACCACCTAAGTGAGGTTGTTAAATTTCTTCCTGCACTGTGTGTGGGTCCTGGGGACCACAGTGCTGCCCGAGACATGCTGCACTACCTCCTTCCACATGGTGCGGAAGACTTGTGACGAGGGCCTCTTGCCACTTTCTGGGTAGAGCACCACCCTCCATCTCTCCATAGAGAAAACCAATGCCTCCAATAATTCATCGGAGAATCTGCGGGTTCTCTCCCTGGGGTGTGCACCTGCAATGAGTACACCTGGTTCAGTCCTCTGGTTCCTTCTCCTTGTTCTGCTTCTGCTTGCTGAGGTAGCTGCACAGCCAGCAATGCTGAGAATGAGCATCAATGAACCTCCCCTTTAAGAAGTCAAAAAAGCCTGTGGCAATAATGAATTGCGATTGGACTGCACCCAGTATTGTGTAACGTCAATGATTTTCGGCTTTAAGACTTGATTGAGGACTCCAATCATTTTATTGAGCAGTGAGCATAAATTTTGCGTGCAGTCTAAAACATTTGTGCCTGCCGCTAATTCTCCAACTTTTCTATTGACACCGTCCATTCCTTGGCTATAATGAATTTCTAGCCCTTTGTTTACCACTTGGGCTTGCGAAACATCAACATGGCTTCAATGACGACTTTACTGGTGCTAATTCAAATCCATTGTTATTATTACAACCCGTCTAGCATGGCCCAGATGATCAAAATGCCATTGGTTTTGCAACAACATGTCGGTTCTGAAGCAGTCTTCTGTTTACCACCACAAATGCTCACCTTATGTGACAAGAACGCACAGGAGTTAATAATTATGAAATTATGAAACCAAAAAATATTTCTGGATAATAAAATTACAACAAGGCTTACATTCACTGTAGAAACAATGGGCAGGATTTTCATTGGGCCGTGGAGGCGGGATTGGAGGCGTGTGAGGGTTTAACATCCCGAAATCAGGGGTCCCGACACCAATCCCGCCCCCAACCCGCCTCCATGCCAGTTTCAAAGGAGGCGGGTACCCGCCCCGCACTGGGACCCGCCTCGCCGAGGCGGGAAGGGGATTAGTGCCAATTAACTTTTAGCCTAATCCCTAATTTTAATGTTGAAGTGTGGGATTCCCGACGGCTCCAAACCACGCCAAGTTAGAGGAGGCGGACCGTCGGGATGAGGGCTTGGAGGGGTCGAGATGTCCGGTGTTCAGGTGAGTGATGGGTGCATGAGTGCAAAGGTAAGTGTGTTTGGTGTGTGTAAAGTGTTTAAAGAACTTTTACATACCTTTACTTACCTTTACAGCCTTCCTTCCTTCAGGTCTCAGGAATCCCTCATCTCACCGGCACAGAAAGCAGAATGGCTGCGAGCTGTCAAAAATTGCAGCATTCAGCTTTCTGTTCCGGGGAGATCTCTAAATCATCCTGACAGGAAGGAGTTAACTTGGAGTACAGATTGTCAGTGTTTGACAGCTTGAAACAGCTGTGAAACGCTGATTTTTCATCTGTCAAAGGTCTTGACAGATGAAATTTCAATCTGTGACATCACCTGTTGCCGGGTGGCCATTAATTGGCCTGCTGAGCCCGCCCAGCGGGCTCAACAAGGTCAATCAAGTCTAAATCACGTGGGTTGGCTAGAACTCGATGGAGGTGGGACTACAACGCTGAAATTTGTAGTCCCGCCTCCAACCCGACTCTTCAATGAAAATCCAGCCCAATGGTTCAGTTCACCAGACTGGTTCCTGGGTTGGGGGGATTGTCCTCTGAGGAGAGATTGAGTAGACTAGCCTTATATTCTCTGGTGTTTAGATGAATGAGAGGTAATCTCATTGAAACATACAAAATTCTTGTGCAGATGCAGGGAGGATGATTTCCCTGGCTGGGAAGTCGTGAACCAGGGGTCACATTCTCAGAATAAGGGGTCGGCCATTTAGGACTGAGATAAGGAGAAATTTCTTCACTCAGAGGGTGGTGAATCTTGGGAATTCTTTACCCCAGAGTGCTGTGGACGCTCAGTCATTGAGCATATTCAAGACAGAGATCGATAGATTTTTGAATATTAAGGGAATCCAGGGATATGGGGATAGTGCAGGAAAGTGGAGATGAGGTAGAAGATCAGATATGATCTTATTGAATATTGGAGCAGGCTCGAAGGGCCAAATGGTCTTCTCCTGCTCCTATTCCTTTCTTATGTTCTTATGATTTTCACTTTTGGGCTCATTGAGATCCCATAAGAAAGCTAGAAGCAACTGCCCACCTAACTGCCCACCGAGGTTATCCACTTTGGGGGTAAAAACAGGAGGGTAGATTATTATCTAAATGGCAATAGATTGGGAGATGGGGAAGTGCAGAGGGACCTGGGTGTTCTTGTGCACCAGTCACTGAAGGAGAGCATGCAGGTGCAACAGGCGATTAAGAAGGCAAATGGTATGTTGGCCTTCATATCAAGGGGGTTCGAGTATAGGAATAGGGATACCTTACTACAGCTGTACAAGGTGCTGGTGAGACCGCATCTGGAGTATTGTGTACAGTTTTGGTCGCCCCATCTGCGGAAGGATGTTCTTGCCATGGAAAGAGTGCAACGGCGATTCACCAGGCTGATACCTGGAATGGCGGGAATGACCTACGAAGAGAGATTAAATAGTTTGGGCTTGTACTCACTGGAGTTTAGAAGATTGAGAGGGGATCTCATCGAAACATATAAAATTATGGCAGGCCTGGACAGGCTGAATTCAGAGAGAATGTTTCCAATGGCCGGGGAGCACAGAACCAGGGGCCACAGTCTAAAAATAGCAGGCAAATCATTTAAAACAGAGATGAGGAAGAATTTCTTCACTCAAAGAGTGGTGAGCCTGTGGAATTCCCTGCCACAGAGGGCTGTGAAGGCTAATTCAATAAATATTTTCAAGAGAGAATTGGATATATTTCTGAAGGCTAAGGGGATTAAGGGTTACGGAGAAAAGGCGGGGACGGGGTACTGAACTGGTAAGATCAGCTATGATCTCAGACGAAGATCAGCCATGATCTCATTGAATGGCGGAGCAGGCTCGAAGGGCCGAATGGCCTACTCCTGTTCCTATCTCTATGTTTCTATGTTAACTGATACTAAATCACAGTGCTAAAAGCTTAACACAAGGCCATGTACCCAGCAATGCTGCATGAGCCACTGAACTAAAATTGCAATGATTTAATATGTCAAAAATGATGTAAATTAGAGATCGGAGAGCATCCCCAGTTTAAACCTACGTAATTAGAAAAAAAATGAAAACCTGATGTCATCCAGTGGATGTTCATGTCTGCTCTCATCGCCAGTTAAAATGATTTTGGTTGATATTTTAAACCTTCATTGACCCAGTATCACACAATTGAGCGCAATGAGATGAGGTAAGGTAACACCGCCATGATTAAACCAAGGATTATGCACTGATCTCCCTGCTTTATTTGGGGATTTTTAAAGGGAGATGGGAATGATCAGAAATGGAGACAGGGCTTGTGGTAAACAGAATCTCTGGATTAGTTTTTTCTCAGTCACAGTCAGTGAAGGATCCAAAATATTTCTTGATTTCTCGTGTGTCCTTTTCAAACCTGGTGATGCCCTTCACCTGTATTTCTCACTAAAAAGCAGAAGAAATCAACAGAAAAGGCAGCAGCAACATCGAAGGGAGTTTTCTTTTTCTAAGTTGGATGAGTGTCACTTGTGGGTACCCATTAACAGACCTAAAAATGTCCAAACCAGGAATGTCCACAGGTAGATGTTCTGTTTTCCTGATGTACACTACCCAGTTTCTCTCCTCAAAAGGGACTTACCCAAGGCTAAAAACTTAGGCATAGGACGGCAAGAGCGAAATATTAGCGACACCAAGGAACATTCTGGAGTTTATCCAGCTACAACTGTGCATGGCAAGCTACCTGTTGCTTACCAGGATTGACTGAAAATAAGCAGGAAGAATCCCAACTGCCACTGACAGGTCCAACTCTCCAGGTCCCAGGCATTGGAATATTGAGGCCTATTTTAATTACAGGTGGGACGGTGCCTGGGGGTGAGTGGTAAGCTCACATGCCGGTGCTGTGGGAGGCTTGGAGCGGTTTTAGCTTCTGGGTCTCAGTTTAATACAAAAGGTCGGACTCCCGCATGAACCCAGCAGGAATGAGTACCTAGCCGGCGGACGGCAGCAGGAACTCAGCTGGCAAGAGGCTGCTGCGGGGGAGCTGAGGGGAAGGCCCGCAATGCTGAGATAGGCGGCAATGTGGGGGTTGGGGGGTGGGGAGGTGGTCCAGAGTTGATTGCAGTCAGAGGAGAAGCCCAGGACAGGAGTAGCCCAGGACAAGGGATGTGGGCATCGCTGGCAAGGCCGGCATTTATTGTTGACTTCTATTTGCCCTTGAGAAGATGGTGGTGGGTCACCTTATTGAACCCCTGCAGTCAATGTGGTGAAAGTGCTTCTACAATCATGTTACGTAGGGAGTTCCTGGATTTTGACCCAGTGCCAATTAAGGATCAGCGATATATGTCCAAGTCAGAATGGTGTGCGACTTGGAGGGGAACTTGGAGGTGGTGGTGTTCCCATGCACCTGATGCCCTTATCCTACTAGATGGCTGAGGTCACGGGTTTGGGAGGTGCTGCTGAAGAAGCCTTGGTGACTTGCTTCCATGCATCCTATAGATAGTATGCCCAGGTGTTATCCTTTGTAATTCAATGCTGGGTTGTTATGTAACCTAACAAAATACATTACATATGAACACACGATTAGCATCAACCAGCCTGTTGTCTCTTGGATTGTTACTCTCCATTCACCCAACTGTGAAATATTTTCCATTCATCATGTTGTTACAGTATATGGCTTCAACTGGGGTTATCATTTATTGCTGTATGGTGACAGCCCCTGGCTCCTGATCTGGTGATAGCCCCTGGCTCCTGATCTGGTGATAGCCCCTGGCTCCTGATCTGGTGACAGTCCCTGGCTCCTGATCTGGTGATAGCCTCTGGCTCCTGATCTGGTGAAAGCCCCTGGCTCCTGATCTGGTGATAGTCCCTGACTCCTGATCTGGTGACAGCCCCTGGCTCCTGATCTGGTGATAGCCCCTGGCTCCTGATCTGGTGACAGCCCCTGGCTCCTGATCTGGTGACAGCCCCTGGCTCCTGATCTGGTGATAGCCACTGGCTCCTGATCTGGTGATAGCTCCTGGCTCCTGATCTGGTGATAGCCCCTGGCTCCTGATCTGGTGATAGCCCCTGGCTCCTGATCTGGTGACAGCCCCTGGCTCCTGATCTGGTGATAATCCCTGTCTCCTGATCTGGTGATAGCCCCTGGCTCCTGATCTGGTGATAGCCCCTGGCTCCTGATCTGGTGATAGCCCCTGTCTCCTGATCTGGTGATAGCCCCTGGCTCCTGATCTGGTGATAGCTCCTGGCTCCTGATCTGGTGATAGCCCCTGGCTCCTGATCTGGTGATAGTCCCTGGCTCCTGATCTGGTGATAGCCCCTGGCTCCTGATCTGGTGACAGCCCCTGGCTCCTGGTCTGGTGATAGCCCCTGGCTCCCGATCTGGTGATAGTCCCTGGCCCCTGCACTTGATGGTAACTTACAAGTATCATGCGAGAACTGGGGCTAGGTTATCTTCCTTCCTCCCCACTTTCACTAAATCTACACAGGACATTTCTCATTCTTCTCCATCTGAAGTTAAGTGGCAGTAACTTTGCCCATACTCTAAATTATTGCACAAGGAAACTTTTCTGAAGAGTGGATGAATGATTAATGCTTTGTCTACTGAAAACAGATTTCCACTGTGTATTAAAATGGATTTTCAGCAAACTTAAGTTTATAAATCATGGGTCAAACCCCCAATAAATTATATTTTTAAAATATCCTCTCACACAGCAACTTAACATTCAGTTCTACTTTTTCTTGCACCTGACTTGAAAGCTAGCAACTTATCAAATGATTCCTTTGCCTCCATCCTTCATCAACACACAAGTAAACATTTTTTACTGCTCTATTTGCTGGGAATAAATATTTAACTACTTTTATAAATATTTTGCCTCACTCCTTTGCCTAAGCCAGGAATAGAATAATGCTTCCATTAAACAACACTTGGCCAGAGCCGTAGTCATAGCATTTGGGAGCCACAATTACACGCCCGCTTTCAGCACTGAAGAAAACAGATAGACAGACTTGCATTTATATAGCGCCTTTCACAACCACTCGACATCCCAAAGCACTTTAACAGCCAATGAGGTACTTTTTGAAGTGTAGTCACTGTTGTAATGTAGGAAACACGGCAGCCAATTTTGCGCACAGCAAGCTCCCACAAACAGCAATGTGATAATGACCAAGTAATCTGCTTTAGTGATGTTGGTTGAAGGATAAATATTGGCCGGGACACAGCCTGGCCAATCTTCTTTGAAATAGTTCCATGGGACCTTTTACATCCACCTTAGAGAGCAGACGGGGCCTCGGTTTAACGTCTCATTTGAAAGATGGCACCTCCGACAGTGCAGCACTCCCTCGGTACTGCACTGGAGTGTCAGCCTAGATTTATGCGCTCGAGTCCCTGGAGTGGGGACTTGAACTCACAACCGTCTGACTCAGAGGCGAGGGTGCTGCCCACTGAGCCTCTGGCTGACACTCTGATGGGCGAAGGGTGGTAGCGATGCTTTCTGCTCACCAGGCTGCAGGACTTTTCTGATCAAGAGCTGATGGGAGAATCAGCTCTCCTCCTTTGGCCAAAACAGAATGCTACTTCCCAGGAAATTCTAGGCCATTCTGATTTTCAAAAGACCTTTGATAATTAGCTTCATAATGAAAGTGAGAACATGTGGAGTCAGGACAAGTAGCAGAATGGCTAGCAAACTGGCTACAAAACAGAAAACAGAGAGTAGGTGTTGAAGGTATTTACTCAGGCTGGCAGATGGTGGGAAGTGATATTCCACATTGAACGGTGCTGGGAACACTGTTGTTCACGATTCACATAAACAATTTGGCCTCAGGAATCAAAATTTGCAGATGACACCAAATTAGGGGGTATAATTAATACTGATGAAAACTGTGACAAAATACAAGAAGATGTTAATAAACTTGCAGAATGAGCATGTAAATGGCAATGAATTTCAATATTAGGTAAGTGTGAGGTGGTGCATTTTGGTAGGTGGAATAAAAAGGCCACATACTCCTTGGCAGATAAGAGTCTAAATGGGGTAGACGAGCAAAGAGATGTAGGGGTACAGATTCACATATCATTAAAAGTAGCAATGCTGGTTAACAAGGTCATAAAAAATGCAAAACAAAGCACCAGGGTTTATTCCTAGAAGAAGAGAATTGAAAAGCGGAGAGGTTATGTTAAACTTGAAAAGAACATTAGTTAGACTACACTTGTACAGTTCTGATCACATTACAAAAAGAGACATAGAGGCACTGGAGAAGGTGCAAAATAGATTCCAGGAGTGAGTCCTTGTAACTATCAGGAAAGGCTGAACAGGCTGGGGCTCTTTTCTCTAGAAAAGAGAAGCCTTAAGAGTGACCTAAAGTTCTTTAAAATTATGAAGCGGTTTGAAAGAGTCGACATAGAGAAGATGTTTCTACTTGTGGTGGAGACCAAAACTAGGGGTCATAAATATAAGATAGTCACTAATAAATCCAATAGGGAATTCAGGGGAAACTTCTTTACCCAGAGAGTGGGGAGATGTGGAACTTGCTACAACATGGAGTAGTTGAGGCAAATAGCATGGATGCATTTAAGGGGAAGCTGGATAAGCACATGAGGGGAGAAGAGAATGGAGGTTTATGCTGATAGAGATAGATGTAAATCTGTGTCATTCTTTTTTTCAATTGAAACTGTCTGTTTACCAACGGTGTCTTCCATAGAGTATTGCTGATGGCATTAGTCTTTTCCATTGCCACCATTTATCAGTTTGCTCCGTGAAGTGCAAACGATCACACTGCATCATTACATCTTATAAGCCCTTGTTCATAATCACAGGTAGCCCCTGACTTTTTTTTTAAGAAAAAATATCATAATGATAAGTAAGAGAAACAGGTGCAAGGTCACCTCACAGTAAGACTTACAAATCCACTTGTTGAATCCATGTGTCCAAAGTCTTCATGCAGCACTGGCATCAAATGCCATTATCCCACTTCAATTCACACGCAATAATGAAGCAAGTCCTTTGCCACCCGCCACCTTACAATACTTGAAGTATGTCTTTCACCAGTCCCACTCCCCAGGTCCCAGTCAGTGAATGGGAGAACAGATTCATTCAATCACGCTATTGTGTGTGCCCTCCAATCAATTACTGAATCAAGTTATTCCTTCGCCGTACTGAATCCTTTTTAATTATTCACAGTCCCGCATACCTCTGGTGCTGCAAAAGAAAAGAAATCAAAGCACACACTTGAGAGTTGGACGAGCGTGCTCTATGAGGCAAACACATCCACGGACTGAAGTTCAAACGATAATTCTAACCTACTCCAGATCCCTGCTCTTCCCAATTTCAAACAGAGGGCCTGGCAACTTGTTTTCCCTTTGTTGTTTTCCTCGTCACTCAGGCTACTGCACACAAGAGATAGAAATAGAATTGAACTGTCGCCAAGTGTTGCAAATTATTTCCAAGCGCTGATTTTAATTAAGGATGCAAAGGACATGAGAAATTATACTTTCTAGCAGAACCAAGCCCCACCCCCAACCCCAGCTTATTTTAACACAAATTTTCCAGGTGAAAGAACTACTTCAACCAATAATCATGAACTCTGCGATAAAAGGAAAAAGAAAATCCCATCTTGTATAATCTCAATTCTGCCTCAGATTTAAATTGTGGCTTTCTGGCCCGAATTTCTAGTCATGCATAACGATATACTGATGAAGTTTGGCAGGCCTGTGGACTACACTAATGGCTCTTGTAAAGGTCATTCAGAAGGGATAGAGTAGGGTTGCACATTGTCCTTTCATCCCTGTGACCTGGATTAGAATCCAATCTCGGTCGATGAACTGACAATTTCTTCTCTTTGTCAACTCTATGCATGGTAGATGGACAATATTTATCCTCTTCCCTGTAGGCACTTTCATCCTTCTTTTCAAATCCCTCCATGGCGTTGCCCCTCCCTATCTCTGTAATCTCCTCCAGCCCTACAACCCGCCCCCCCACCCCGATATATCTGCGCTCCTCCAATTCTGGCCTCTTGTGCATCTCCGATTTTAATCGCTCCACCGTTGGCGGCCATGCCTTCAGCTGCCTAGGCCCTAAGCTCTGAAATTCCTGCCCTAAAACTCTCCGCCTCTCTACCTCTCTTTTCTCCTTTAAGATGCTCCTTAAAACCTACCTGTCATCTGTCCGAATATCTCCTTATGTGGCTCGGTATCAAACTTTGCTTGATAACGCTCTTGTGAAACGCCTTGGGACTTTTTACTATGTTAAAGGCACTATATAAATACAAGTTGTCATTGTTGTTCATCTCTTTCTTTCCTCAATTGACAAACTCACTCAGAGAGGCTATGAAAATGGCAGTAGTTAAAAACAGAAGACTCCCCCTGGTACAGATAGTGGTGCACACTCCTATCATGTTCGCTGTGCAGAACTTCTTCCAGAAGATGGGGCATACAATATGGAGGAGCCCCCGGTGTTCTAAACTCCTGCAGAATGCATTGCAGGTCAGATTCAGAGCCCCTGTGCCAAAAGTTAAGCAACTGAATGCATGTGAGGGTGTATAAATCTAATTTCTCTTTCTCCATTTGTGTCCGACGAGACCTGGGTGTCCTTGTGCATCAGTCGCTGAAGGTAAGCATGCAGGTGCAGCAGGCGGTTAAGAAGGCAAATGGTATGTTGGCCTTCGTAGCGAGAGGGTTTGAGTACAGGAACAAGGATGTCTTGCTGCAGTTGTACAGGGCCTTGGTGAGACCACATCTTGAGTATTGTGTGCAGTTTTGGTCGCCTTATCTGAGGAAGGATGTTCTTGCCATGGAAGGAGTGCAGCGAAGATTCACCAGGCTGATACCTGGGATGGCAGGAATGATGTATGAGGAGAGGTTGGGTCGATTGGGCTTGTACTCGCTGGAGTTTAGAAGAATGAGAGGGGATCTCATTGAAACTTATAAAATTCTAACAGGACTAGACAGACTAGATGCAGGAAGGATGTTCCCGATGGTCGGGGAGTCCAGAACCAGGGGTCACAGTCCAAGGATAAGGGGTAAGCCATTTAGGTCAGAAATGAGGAGGAATTTCTTCACCCAGAGAGTGATGAACCTGTGGAATTCTCTTCCACAGAAGGCAGTAGAGGCCAATTCATTAAATATATTCAAGAAGGAGTTGGATATATTTCTTAAGGCTAAAGGGATCAAGGGGTATGGGGAGAAAGCAGGGACAGGGTACTGAATTTAGATGATCAGCCAAGATCGCATTGAATGGCGGAGCAGGCTGGAGGGGCCGAATGGCCTACTCCTGCTCCTACCTTCTATGTTTCTATGTCCATGTTTGCGGGATCAGTTTTCAACTGCCGGCTGCCCATTTTGGCTGCAGATAGTGGCACCACTATTCCCGGCCAGAATGGAGATGATTGGGGAATAGCTCACTCTCCCAGCCCTTGGTCAACACAAAAAAGGGCCCTTCCCTTTGATTAAAGGTTGGCTGTGAGCAACTTTGATCCCACAATGGAAAGGGAAAGCCTGGTGAATTGTAGAGGTTAAAGTCGAAAAGTAATATTCAAGCGCCACCCCAATCCCCGCAAGTCTGTTGCACTCCTTCAAAATTAAAGTTGTGGAGAAAGGCTGTTGCGGTAAATCACTTCCAATCTCAACAATCACTGAAGCAGTTTATATTAAAGCAACCTCATAATCTCACGAATAACAAAAATGAATTCTGTCAGTCGAATAACGTATCACCCCATCTCTTCTTGCCGTTGAGTGATTGCCTTGCATGTTATGCCATTAAAATGTGTATTCCTGATCTCCTCGCTGTTTTTTTCTCGCTCTCCAGACTCACCAGCACCTAGCTCTGGAAATAAGATGTATAAATTATGCATAGATTGCCAACACAAAGGGTCACCTCACTACATCTTGTTATGCAAAGACAATAAAAGTGTAGCCACTTGACGGCAGCTTTTTGTTGCACTCTATCACAGATATAAGAAATGTCTTCTTTCACAGTGCAGAGGCAAATTATGCTTCCACGTGATTGCTGTTTGGAAACTGAAGCCGTCAATCAAAGTTCAGAATTACTAATAAATAAGAATAGCAGTGATACCTGTCATCGGCCTAAGAGTTACGACACGGCAGCCTCGTTATAACAGTTTAGTTCAGATTCGCCAGCCATGTGAATATTCCGGAACTGCTATAGCGTAGTTTAAATGTAACAATTCTCCCTTTTCAACACCCCTGAGGTCATGAAGGTCTCTACCTATTTCTAAAAGCCAGTGGAACACTTAACTGAATGAAAAAGATCACATTCAGTGCACAGCAGCTCTCTTTATGACTTTGGTTGGCCAAGCAGTGTGGATTAGATAGAGGATACATCACAAAATGTGATATCAAATTGTATGTATTCACAAGGGAGGATTCACCTAATAACTCACAAGTGTCATCATCCTTCACTGGTTATCATGGCTATTCCTTGCAGTGAAATATCGATTTTTATTGTGCCTCCTGTCACGGTGTTTTCTGTTCTTTCAAAAGGCCTGTATTTGTAAAAAAATATATATAAGGCTAGATTTACCCCCACTGAACCAAAATGGGAGAAAATCTAGAAAAGAGAATAGTTTAAAATGATTCCCTCATTTACTTTTAAGGCCCGTTTATATTGTAGTTTCTGTGTCAATAGAACATTGATGTAAAAATTGTTCTCTAGTTCAGGAGGGAAGGCCGACAAGTGGAAAATTCTGCTGCAAGTGTCTCCTCCCCACTGAGTGCTGCTTGCTCATCACTCCAGTCCTTGCTGACCGCATTGGTTCTCCATCTCTCAGTGCCTGGAGTTTAATATCCTCGTCCTCCAAGGCCTTGCCCCACCCTAACCCTGAAATCTGCTCCAGCTCTATATTCCCTCCTCTAAACGTTCTGTTCCACTGATGCTGAGCTCCTGTGCGTTCCCCTCTCCCTCCCGCCGCTCCCCCCAATCCCACAATTTCTGACGGAAACTTCAGTCACTGAGTCCCACTCTTCAACCAAGTTTTTGCTCATCCTTCCTAACCTCTCCTCTCCTTGCTTGGCCTGTGTTTTCACACACGCCTATTGCCTCAAATGCACAACATAATGCAAGTTGCTGCTGCTGGAAGTTCATTTTTGTAAGAGTGGCAAAACCATCTCAACAAGGCAACTCAGTGCCGAGGATTTCATGTGTGTCAACTGGGCCAAAATTTACAACACATAGAGGAAATCTTCCTGCAGTACAGCTGCAACCAGTGCAATGCGAACTTCTACAATTTCCTCTTCAACTTTTTAATGTTGGCAAAGAACCTTTTAGCTGACATTATGGCTGGATTTTTAATCGGGAGGTGAGTTGGGGGCAGTGGGGGGGAGAGGGGGTGGGTGGTGCTAGAAAACCAGGGCGAACCGGAGGTGCATCGGGGGGGATGCATTTGGGAGCTGGAGGACCATGGGGGGCTGGAGGAGCATTGGAGGTGGGGTCGGGACTTGGAGGACGATCGGACGGCCAGTGGAGCATCAGGGCTGGAGGGTGGAGGCCAGAGGAGCATTGGGGCTGGAGGGGGAGGCCAGGAAAACGTTCGGAAGCCTCATGGAGGAGAGGGGGTGGAGGGGTGTGGGGGGGTGAGAAGGTTTTAGGGAGAGTGGAGGTTTCATGGGAGGGGTTGGAATCAGAGGCCTCAGGGTGGGGGTAGGTTGGGGGGGGTAGATTGGGTCGGGGGAGGTCAGGGGGTGATCAGAGGCCTCATGGGGGGGGAATCAAAGGCCTCGGGGGGGAAATCAGAGGCCTGGGGGGGGTGGTGGGTGAGATCGGAGACCCTGGGTGTACGGGGGTGTCCAATCGCGGGGATTGGGTGAGACAGGGATGCTGGATACAGCCGGTAACTGGAAAGGCACTTACCTCCTGGATCCAGCAGTCCTCCTCACCTTCCTTTAGCTGGCAGGTTCACCGAGGCTCGGGAAACCCGACCAGCCAGAGTTAAATTTGTAATGGTGGATCACCATGAGGCACATCAGCCTCATTATAATATTTAAATAGTTGACCCGCCTCCTTGGAGCGGGTTGGCTGCCCAATTGCTGTCCCACCTCTGTTAAAACCAGTAGTGGGCAAGTTGGAGGCAGGTTGGGATCGAGAGTCAGTTTTTATACTCTTTAACCTCCCACCCGACCCCAACCCACCTGTTTTCTGGGGTTAAAATTCCCCCCTAAATGTCTAACTGGTAACTAACCACAAACATTGGCTGTGGGGCACTTTGGGATGTCCTGAGGCCATGGAAGGCACTAACGTTCTGCTGCCAGCTCTGCATTGCTCCAATCAGCTTCCGGTCTCAATTTGGTTCCAGCACCATGCTCTGTACTCATTTACCATGTGCTTATTGTAAAGACACAAAAAGCAGAATTGATGTACAGGTCTCTCCAGGCCGAGCGTCAAGGCTGCAACAAGCAGGGTGTGGATGGAGAGCAAGATCGACCCTCCCCTTTAAGAACTGGCCGGCGCCCGTGTGTCTGTGTTCCATTGCTGACTGACATCACATGAATTTCGCCAGCGGGAGAAATTCGGTATCACCCCGTTTGGGGCGCAAAGTTTAGCGCCTGGCGCTAATTATCGCCTCCGACTGCAAACTTGGCTTCTATTGCCCCTGGAGGTGATTGGAGCACTAAATCAGGCGCTACACACCTATCTTAAGGCGTGAACACCAAGGAGCGAGGCGCTACCTCAGAGCGCTGGCAAAGCTCATGTGATGTCAGTCAGCAATGGAACACAGACACACTGGCGCCAGCCAGTTCTTAAAGGGGAGGGTCGACCTTCCTCTCCATCCACACCCTGCTCGTTGCAGCCTTGAATCTCAGCCTGGAGAGACCTGTACATCAAATCTGCTTGAAAGAACAATGGAGAGGCCCAGGGAAAGAGCTCAGAGTGCAGCCCCCACAGCCTCTGAGGTGTTGTGGCTAGGCCACTTCAGAGGGCAATTAAGAGTCAACCACATTTCATTGCTGGTATACCTTGTTATTTTGGGTTGGAGAAAACCGCTGGTCCATCTAATCAAACTTCTCATCAGGATCCTGATTATGATTGTAGAACTATTAGCCAATTAACAATGAGAATTAATCCAGTCCTTTCTTTAAAACTTGCCACGATGTTCTGTTTGAACAGGTTGGGGATGTTGACGTAATAAAACTCACTACGCACTTGGTTTGAGCATAAAGCAAGGCTTTAATCAACTTGTTTCTGAACATGGAGGTCTAGTTGTACTTCACTAGTTCCTGTCTTATAAAATGTCCCTGGCAAGCTGGGGCCAACGCCTGAGTATTTATACTCCTTGGACGGCGCCACCAGCTGGCCATCCAGCGTTATTTCATAGGTAGTTTCTCGATGATGAGATTTATGACAGATCTTTTCTCTTGAAAAGAGAAGGCTGCAGGGTGACCGAATAGAGGTCTTTAAAATTATGGAATTTGATAGACTAGACTTAGAGAAGATGCATCCATTTGTGGGGGAGGCCAAAACTAGGGGCCATAAATATAAGATAGTCACTAATAAAGTCAATAAAGAATTCAGGAAAAACTTCTTTACTCAGACAGTGGTTAGAATGTGGAACTTGCTATCACAAAGATTAGGTGTGGTGAATAGTATATATGCCGTTAGGGGAAGCTAGATAAGCACACTAGGGAGAAATAAATAGAAGCATATGCAGATAGAGTTAGATGAAGTAAGGTGGGAGGAGACTCGTGTGGAGCATAAACACCTGCACAGATTGGCCTGTTTCTGTGCTGTAAATTCTATGCAATTCCATCACCCTCACGAGTCATCGACTGTAAGTGAAACAAATTCTTACTTTCTTGCATTCTTTCAATCTAGTTTTGAATACAGAACTGGCAACCAAGGCCAAGGCAAATAAGGAGGTCAGTCAGCAATGTGACATTGAAGGAGATTCAATCTGCAAATCAATGAATGTAGATGTCTGAAAGTACAGAGAGAATAGGAGATGCGAGAACAGGACAATCATTAAGACATCTCATTTCAAGGAATGTTTTTCTTTGGAATTGATATGGAGTGTTTGCATTGGCGGCTTCAGTCATGCGCTTCAGGCTTACAAAATAGATAAATACAATCAATTTGCTTCGGGGCTTCAGCATTTTGCTTCAACAAAACAGGATGTGCCCACCCCTGTGAAGACAGGATTAGGCTTGGATATGCTGCCCACCACAGTCAAACAACCTACCATGAATCACTGCCCAGGCTAACATTTGAGTGAAGTACACCAAGGAAAAGTAGCCCAGCTGGAGTCAGTGCCACCAGGGCAGAGACAAGAGAGGGGCTCGTTGAATGATCACATTTCAATGTTAAGTGTTATCATCACTCACAGTTTCATTAATCATCTATTGATTTTGTAGCCTTTGATTTAATATGCACACTGTCTAGAGACAGAGCGCTCGGGTTTGATGAGGAGCACAGCGTAGGTGGATGATGGGCAGGCTGCCTGCCCCACCTGCCCAATGATGTTCACCGAAGGCCCGATCGATTTGGTGGTCAGGCCTCATTTAAATGGAACAGGCGAGCTGCCAGAACAAGTCGCGGTGCTTATAGGTAGCTCACTGTTAGGGAGGAAGGGGAATCTGGCAGAGCAGGTTCTCATGGTGGGCATGCAGCACCACCTTAAAGGATAGAGCTGGAAGCATCGGGGTTTTAAATGTAGCAGCAGATTTCAGCAGCAGTGAAATGTTATGAGCACACACTGCACCAAGAAGATGAACACATTAAACACTGCCTTGAATGTTTTCTTTTTTTCTTGATTTCCATCGTAATAATGTCAGATTATAATCCAGAATTCCTGCAGTCTTCACTCTCTGAACAATAGCTAACAAGTTCGAAGATATGACCAGTGTATGCAAGGAATGCAATTTTAGTTGTCTCTCAAGCACATCCGTACCACTCTGTGTATTCTCCATTTCAGACACTCTGTAATGTTACTTAATTAACAACCACGTCATGCTTTAACAGTTCAATGAAATCTTTTACTGTATCCAGTGCTGCCATATATTCACACTTGCCAACATATTATATGAACGATGCCTCATGTAGTTTTAATGTTGTGTTTGATTATGCAAATGCTTCTTAATGTACCAAGCTGACGATTTGCGGAAAATGACAGCACCTATGAAGGCTATGGGTTTTTGGACTCCCGCAATGCTTTTTTGCAGATTCCAAAAGAGCTGCATTGTATTTCAGAATGTAACACTCCCTGTATTATAAGTGTGGCAGCGGGTCTAGAGGGAGGTGGAATGACTGATACCAAAGAAAGAAGAAAAGAAAGACTTGCATTTCTTTCACACCTTTCACAACCTCGGGACGTCCCAAAGCGCTTTACAGCCAATGAAGTACTTTAGAAGTGTAGTCACTGTTGTAATGTAGGACACGCGGCAGCCAATTTGTGCACAGCAAGCTCCCAAAAAACAGCAATGTGATAATGACCAGATAATCTGTTTTTGTGATGATGGTTGAGGGAAAGATATTGGCCAGGACACCGGGACTAACTCCCCTGCTCTTCTTCAAAATAGTGCCGTGGGATCTTTTATGTCCACGTGAGAGAGCAGACGGGACCTCAGTTTAATGTCTCATCCAAAAGACGGCACCTCCGACAGTGCAGCGCTCCCTCAATACTGCACTGGAGTGTCAGCCTAGATTTTTGTGCTCAAGCCTCTAGAGTGGGACTTGAACCCACAACCTTCTGATTCAGAGAGCGAGTGTGCTACCACTGAGCCACAGCTGGACCCAAAAGCTACCTGAGGAAGTGTTTTCTCTTCCAGAGCACCTCCAGATGGGGAGAGGAGGCGGTACAGCAATCAAATCAGGGTTTTTTAATTAGAGCTGAAGAGTGACTTGATAGAACTATTCAAGATCATGAAGCATTATAGCAAGGTAAATAGTGATAGGATGTTGCAACAGGTTGGTGGAGCTGTAATGAGAGGGCACAAAGTTAAGATAATCACAGAAAGGATTAATGGGGAGGTTGGAAAAATAATTCTTTATATGTAGAACAACAACAGCCTTTCCACCATCTACAAAGCACAAGTCAGGAGTGTGATGGAATAGACTCCACTTGCTTGGTTGAGTGCAGCTCCAACAACACTCAAGAAGCTTTACAAAGCAGCCCGCTTGATTGGCACCCCATCCACCACCTTAAACATTCACTCCCTCCACCACCGGCGCATCATAGCTGCAGTGTGTACCATCTACGAGATGCACTGCAGCCACTCGCCAAGTCTTCTTTGGCAGCACCTCCCAAACCCTGTGAGCTCTACCACCTAAAAGGACAAGGGCAGCAGGCGCATGGGAACACCACCATCTTCAAGTTCCCCTCCAAGTCACACACCATCCTGACTTAGAAGTATATCGCCGTTCCTTCATCGTCGCTGGGTCAAAATCCTGGAACTCCATCCCAAACAGCACTGTGGGAGTACCATCACCACACGGACTGCAGCAGTTCAAGAAGGTGGCTCACCACCACCTTCTCAAGGGCAATTAGGGATGGGCAATAAATGCTGGCTTTGCCAGCGACGCCCACATCCCAGAAAGAATAATACAAAAAACCTTGTATTTATATAGTGCCTTTAACGTAGGAATCCAGGGGTTAAATTACGAGGAGAGATTTCACAAATTACGTCCGTAAGGGTGACCCTGAGTTTCCTGTCGCCTGTCACTTTAATTCATTGCTTCACTCCCACTCTGATCTCTCTGTCCTCGGCCTGTTACATTGTTCCAATGAAGTTCAACGTAAGCTCGAGGAACAGCACCTCATCTTTCGATTGGGCACTTTACAGCCTGCCGGACTCAACATTGAGTTCAACAATTTCAAACTATAACCCCTGTCCCCATTTTTCATGCTGTATGATTTTGCCATTCCCATTTGCAACATTTTATCTTCCCTGCCTCTTACAAAAGCACAGTATATTCCTTCAATTCCTTCCTCCCCCTCCCCCCCACCTCCGCCCCCCCAAACCCCCCCGCCCCCGTCTCTGCACCTGCTTAATATTTGTTACATCTCCAGCTTTTTCCAGTTCTGATGAAGGGTCCCAGACCTGAAACGTTAACTCTGTTTCTCTCTCCACGGATGCTGCCTGGCCTGCTGAGTATTTCCAGCATTTTCTGTTGTTATTACACAAACTAAAATTGTATTCCCTGGAATTTAGAAGGTTAAGGGTTGATTTGATCAAACTTTTCAAGATATTATGGGGAACAGATAGGTAGATAGAGAGAAACTATTTCCGCTGGTACGGGAGTCCAGGACAAGGGGGCATAGTCTAAAAATTAGAGATTCCAGGAGTGAAATTAGGAAACAGTTCTACATGCAAAGGGTGGTAGAAGTTTGGAACACTCTTCCGCAAATGGCAATTGATCATAGATCAATTGTTAATTTTAAATCGGAGATTGATAGATTTTTGTTAACCAAAGGGATTAAGGGATATGGGACAAAGGCTGGTATATGGAATTAGGTCGCAGATCACCCATGACCTCCTTGAATGGCGGAGCAGGCTCGAGGAGCTAAAAGGCCGACTCCTGTTTCTATGCTCCCAAAATGTCCCAAGGCACTTCACAGGAGCATTATCAAACAAAATTTGACATTGAGCCACATAAGGAGATATTCGGGCCGACTTTGATTAAAGGGATAGCTTTTAAGGAATGTCTTAAAGGAAGAAAGAGAGGTAGAGAGGTGGAGAGATTTAGGGAGGAAATTCCAGAGCTTAGGGCCTAAGCAGCTGAAGGCACTGCCACCAATGGTGGAGCGATTAAAATCGGGGATGCACAAGAGGCCAGAATTGGAGGAGCGCAGATATCTCGGGGGGTTGTGGGGCTGGAAAAGGTTACAAAGCGTGAGGCCATGGAGGGATTTGAAAACGAGGATGAGAATTTTAAAATCGAAACGTTGCTCAACCAGGAGCCAATGTAGGTCAGCGAGCACAGGGGTGATGGATGAACGGGACTTGGTGCGAGTTAGGACACGGGCAGCAGAGTTTACGGAGGGTGGAAGATGGGAGGCTGTCCAGGAGTGTGCTGGTCATCTTCCAAAATTCTATAGACTCTGGAACAGTTCCCATGGATTGGAGGGTAGCTAATGTAACCCCACTATTTAAAAAAGGTGGTAGAGAGAAAACGGGGAATTATAAACCGGTAAGCCTGACATCGGTAGTGGGGAAAATGCTAGAGTCTATTATAAAAGATGTAATAGCAGAGCACTTGGAAAACAGTGACAAGATTGGACAAAGTCAACATGGATTTACAAAAGGTAAATCATGCTTGACTAATCTACTGGAATTTTTTGAGGATGTAACTGGTAGAATAGATAAGGGAGAACCAGTGGATGTGGTGTATTTGGACTTTCAGAAGGCATTCGATAAGGTCCCGCATAAGAGATTGGCATGCAAAGTTAAAGCACATGGGATTGGGGGTAAGGTACTGACTTGGATAGAGAACTGGTTGGCAGACAGGAAGCAAAGAGTTGGAATAAAGGGGTCTTTTTCCGAGTGGCAGGCAGTGATGAGTGTGGTACCGCAGAGATCGGTGCTAGGACCCCAGCTATTCACAATATATATTAATGATCTAGACGAGGGAACTAGATGTAATATCTCCAAGTTTGCAGACGACACAAAGCTGGGTGGGCGTGTGTGCTGTGAGCAGGATGCAGAGAAACTCCAGTATGATATGGACAGGTTGGGTGATTGGGCAGATGCATGGCGGATGCAGCATAATGTGGATAAATGCGAGGTTATCCACTTCGATGGCAAAAACAGGAAGGCAGATTATTTTCTGAATGGCAATAGATTGGGAAAAGGGGAAGTGCAACGAGACCTGAGTGTCCTTGTGCACCAGTCGCTGAAGGTAAGCATGCAAGTGCAGCAGGCAGTTAAGAAGGCAAATGGTATGTTGGCCTTCATAGCGAGAGGATTTGAGTAGAGGAGCAAGGATGTCTTGCTGCAGTAGTACAGGACCTTGGTAAGACCACGCCTTGAGTATTGTGTGCAGTTTTGGTTGCCTTATCTGAGGAAGGATGTTCTTGCCATGGAGGGAGAGCAGCGAAGATTCACTAGACTGATACCTGGGATGGCAGGAATGACGTATGAAGAGAGATTGGGTCGATTAGGCTTATATTCACTAGAGTTTAGAAGAATGAGAGGGGATCTCATTGAAACTTATAAAATTCTAACAGGACTAGACAGACTAGATGCATGAAGGATGTTCCCAATGGCGGGGGAGTCCAGAACCAAGGGTCACAGTCTAAGGATAAGGGATATGCCATTTAGGACTGAGATGAGGAGGAATTTCTTCACCCAGAGAGTGGTGAACCTGTGGAATTCTCTACCACAGAAGAGAGTTAAGGCCACCTTATTAAATATATTCAAGAAAGAGTTAGATATATATCTTAAGGCTAAAGGGATCAAGCGATATGGGGAGAAAGCAGGGACAGGGTACTGAATTTGGATGATCAGCCATGATCTCATTAAATGGCGGAGCAGGCTCAAGGGGCCAAATGGCCTACTCCTGCTCCTATCTTCTATGTTTCTATGTTTCTATGGAATGGTTGAGTCTAGAGGTAACAAAGGCATGGGTGAGGGTTGCAGCAGCAGATGAGCTGAGGCAGGGGCAGAATCGAAATCAGAATGTGAAATTCTCTGCCACAAACTATTGTTCAAGCAGACTCCATCAATCATTGAAAAGGGAAATATTGCATTAAAAAGATGAATATTATAATCTATGGGGAGTGTGCTACAGATTGGACAAGGTGGCTCTCAGACATGATGGCTGCATGTTTTGGTTCAGTTTGGTAATATTCTATGATTTGATGAGGATTCTCCCGGCAGTGTAAGTGGAGCAGACACTACAGCACGTTGTCATGCCCTTTTGAACTAGAAGAAAGTTTGCAATATGAAGGCAGCACAATACAGTTATGCAACCTGCCAGTACTTTCATTACCATGTGACAGCTGGAGGGATGCCACCTGGGCGATTTGAGCGAACTAAGCTCGAAACACTACAATCGGCAGCTTTTGTGTTTGTAGAATATGGTTGATGTTCCCTGACTTTGTAGAAAATGATCCAATTAACATCACAAACAGAATTTCACTTTCTGTTCCACTTGAGAGCCAGGTCTGTCAATGGATAAACCACTCCAAACATGAATTGTGCTATATTTTTGGAAACGGGAGAAAATATGGAAAGTTTGAAAGAAGCCTCTCTATTTATAGAACGCCAAGCAGGAAGGCATGAATGCAAGGCACAACCAGCAATGAATAGTCCCATAATTGCAAGAATAATAAGCAAAAGTAGCAAGCGGAGAGGAGGAGGAAAGCTGATAAATGCACAAAGCCCATCATTGAGACTAAAAGGGACACCACCTGGGGTGAGTAGTGCTTCTCTTTCATTTCACGCTTCTCCATATCTCTGTTTCAATGGGCCACATACAAAGTGATACATGTAGGTGGGGAGGATTGTCAATAGATAAAAATATACAGTGCAAAATCGAGGTGAGGACAGTTCAGTCAAGCTTGATAAAAACTAGGACCTAATTTATGGTCCTGATTAAAATTTCAGTGTTTCATATTTCATCATAATACAAGATGTATCAGCAACAACAACACCTTGTATTTGTATAGCAGCTTGAACGTAGTAAAACGTCCCAAGGCGCTTCAAGGGAGTGTTTTAAGACAAAAAATTTGATCATCTGGATCACTATCTGGATCACTAAGGTCATTGAATCCATCTTATGCACTAGGATTTAAAAAAACTACTGTCCTTCCATCACAGCATTCAACAATAGTTCCAAAGTGATTCCAAGGGTTTTGTTTCCACTTCAGCCCATTGCAAAATTTGACCACTTTGTGACATTGCCACAAATGGAAATTCGGCAGGTCCGAAACCACTTGTGATTAACACAACAGAGCTTTCAGGTTATCGTCCTCTTCCCATCACATTTTTCCATGCATCTTCTATTTTTTTTTTAATAAGCTTTCCATTCCTTCAGTGTGCTTGTGTCATCCCACCCTTGGTTGAGGGGGTGGGCAGGTGGCCTGCTTCCAATCCTCTGCTGGCGTCTCACGGCCCAGCTCTCCCTCCACAACTGGTTTCAGGTGTGAACTGTGTTTGTTTATGAGTGGACCGCCGCTCTGAATACTATGAGCGAAGTTCCCTCGCAATGACCAGACTCAGCTCACACCAATTCTTCTGAAACTCTTCATTCATGCAGTGGCTATAAATGTTAAAATAGAGACAGCCATTAATTGCTTTGGAGAGATAATTAAAAAGAAAACTTTCATCACCAGACAATCAGGTCCAGAAGCTATCTGCTCCCAGCCGCAATATGTGTGAACACAGAGATACCAATTTTCAGCGGGAGCTTTCGTAGGAAATAGGTTTCACCAGCAGTTAAAGAAGATAAATTTCTCATGAATACTAATATCCATCCCACATTCTAAAGGCATTTTTATATGATATAAAAGTCTAGTTGATGGGAGACTGCTGCATTCCACTGTGTAAAGAGATCTGGCTCTCTTATTCCAACAGTGTCATACAGACGGATCCATGATTCTGCGATTAGGATAAGGGAGCCAGTTTTCATCATCTTATCAAGGGGGAAGCTGTTGTGTGTTTGCCCTCGGCAGGGCCACTCAACCGAGGTACTGGCGAGCTGCCAGCACCTACGGAACAATACCTCAAGCAGTAATCGGGGCCGCAGACAGGAGATGATTGGAAAAAGAAAAAGAAAGTCTCCTCTTTCTGGCCAGCTATAAAGGCACAAAATCAACACTCTTGCTCGGAGAGGCCACTGATTGGCTGCAGTGGGAAATGCCACAGACGCAATGTGTAGTACCACACTGAATTTGGTTTAAGGTTGCATTGTTGCAGAATACAAAAGGAGCTCAACTCTTCATTTTACTCAGGCTGTTACATGATCTGGATTAGCTTCAATGCTGACACTATCAAAGTGAATGAAATGTTCTATTCAGAAGCCCCCACAGGAAATAACTTTTGACGAGCATTAAAAAAAAACAATTATTTGCCTCAATGCTATCAATTCAGGTGCATTAATACCATCATTATAGATCATTTTGCCAGCACTGATTCACTTTTCTGAATCATTCCCAGTCCAAATCCTCTTTGTACAATTGAACAGGGACATAATAAAAGTGCAGAAGGGTACAGATTCCAAATATCAAGAAGGAGAATGATCCAGAAATATTGTGAGTACTTCTAACAGAAGTGCCCTCCAGATAGTTGCAATAGGGAAGCTAGGGAGAAAGATTCAAGACCACACACTTATCCCTGCTAGGCAGACCATTTCAGCACATTCACGATCAGCTGAAGAGGACTTGACATCGCACCTCCTGGCATAAACCAGTGGGAGTTGCAAGTTCTATATGTGGACCCATTCTGAGAATTATTGACCGAGAACAGCACACACACAACATAGTACTCTGCAACCATTGAATCGCGATCAATTACGCACAGAATCTCATTCACAAGAAAAGGTCAAGTTCGTCCCAGAACATACCTGCACCACTCAATCTCTTCCATTATTCATCCTCTCAAGTGAAATGTTCTAAATAGATATCTTATATTGAGCTCAAGTTTAGCTGCATCATCAATGTACTCAGGCATTTCAAAATGTGCCTGGAGCATTTCCACAGAACTGAGATGAACAGGCCCATAATTTCATCCCAGGTGCTTGTCTTTGAATTTAACCTAGGAGGGGAAAAAGCAAGTAAACAAGGTCTGTTTGCATAAGAAATAAAACTAAAGGCATTTTCTTCAAACATAAAAAATCCTCAAGGCACGATTCAGTGGTAATAATACTTCTCATGTGCACTCAGTAACTGAACTGAGGATGGGTTGGAACTGGAAGACTCACAGATTCTACATCTGAAAGTTTTTGATAAAGAGATCAGTTAAATAGACCCACTCGGGGCTAAATTCGATAGCCCCCTGAAAATGGGTGCGGGGATTGCGATGTGCGATTAACCCACGTCCGTTCAATGTAATGCAGGCAGAAGGCCAACTTCGTGCTGCCTGCTCATTTTAATGATTTCAGCATGCAGCCAGCGCTAACCGCACTGTTGATTGGCTGCACACATCAGCAGGGGGCCCAAAATCATGAGCGGCAAGTACCAGTAAAAGCTAGCCTGCAATCCTTAAAGCTAGCCTGCACCTCTTAAAGGGGAGGTGCATTGTGGATGGAGCAGGTGCTGGAGGTGGTTCAGGAACTGAATCTGACCTGGGAAACAATGAAGAATAGCACAACATGGGAGAGAGGGGTCAACCAAGGTTTTCGAACGCAGCACTGGAGTCCTTGGTGGAAGAGGTGGAAAGGAGGAGATATGTCCTGTATCCGCAGGGGACCAGGAGGCCTTCCAGACACACTCTCAGAAGGCAGTGGGAGCAGGTAGCCATGGAGGTCAATGTCAGGGGACAAGCCCCAAGGACCTGAATGCAGTGCCGCAAGAAGTTCAATGACCTCACACGAGTGGTCGAGGTCAGTGAGTGCATCTTCAAATGCCATATCCTACCAAACTGCACCACTAGCCTCAGCCACTGCTCAATTCACCACACCCCATCACTCACCCACCAACAATCTTTATCAATCAGGACTCATACATAACATTCATAGCTTCACCTCACCCTCACACATTTAGCACTGCTGCAAGCTTCACACCCGCACCTCACAGCTTGCACACACTGCCAGCTATTCAACCATGACAGCCACATCAACCAAACAGATTGCACGACACTCACTGACACACTTCCCTCTCTCTTACAGGACAAGGTGGCACACTACCGGAGGTAGCAGGAACTAATCGGAGGGGGACAGGTGTGCCTGTATGTCCTAACCCCCATGGATGTGACAGTGCTGGTCATTATTGGAATGGCCATTGTTGAGGCCGTGGCCAGCGGCAGGGCTGAAAAGATCGAAGATGACGGTATCCTCATTGTAATCCTCCTTCTCACATCCCACTTCCCCATCATCCCACAATCTCTTCTGATTTACAAGCTGCAGATGGTGTAAGCATGCACCTCTAACTTTACCACCACTTCCCCCCACCACCCTCAACACAACCTTACCCTTGTGTCTTTCTCCTTTCTTATACCCAAGAACTACAACCTGGTCAGGCAATGGTGGAAGAGCAAGAAGAAAGTGATGATGCAGACACGCCGTCACTCGATTTAACACTCGCAGCCACCAGCTCAAATACTGACATTGCATGAAATTTAAAGGATGGCATAGAGGTGGGATCTGCATGTGGTGAGACACCGGGCATGAGTGGCTTGCAGCCAGAGTAGGAGGCAAGGGAAGCACAGGTGCCAACTCGCCAGAGGGCAAGGTTGCAGACGGGTTCTGCTGCAGAGGACTCAGATGAGGACTTCGATTGGGCCAGGCTACAGAAGAAGACTGATGGGTATGCACAATGACATGCTTGGTGCATTGGGAAGCCTGTCAGAAAACCTGCGTGCAATGTCAAGGAGCATGGAGGAGTCTGGCACCAAATTGGCACAGGGCTTTGCACAGAGCTTGGAGCCCATCCCTTCCAGAATATAAGTGGTGGCCAACTCCATTAGCACACTTGTGGACCCAACCATGATGCAGCGTCTGATGGCCAAATGTCTCAGCTTACATTGCAGCACAAGCAGCAGCCACCCAATGTCTGAGTGCTGCAATGGAAGCTCAGGCTGTTGTCACACAAAGTCATCTTGCAGCCCCCCAAGCTCAGACTGCTGCCATCATGGCTGCAGATACCAATGTTCAAAGGGACTTGCAGCGTGTCACAGCAGTCTGGCAATCCGTCCTCCAACAAATTAATAGGATTGCTGAGGCGCCGCCCTGGGAGAGTGGCAGCGGCTCCGTGATGCATGAACCTGCTGTCCTCTCTCAGGATGGCAGCTTTCGTCCTCCCAGCCCTGCCACTCCACCAATGCCCTCTTTGTTGCCTGTCAGCCAGCCAGTCCAGACTGCTCTCACCCATGCCGAGATGGTGCAGTCCGCAGCCAGGCCTTCTAGGCCCTGAGCTGCTCTAGGTTGTCCTCCAAGGCCACCTGCAGTCTTCGCCACTGAAAGTCAGCAGTCTTCCATCAGCCATGCTGCAGCCACTGGGGTAGCACCGCATAGGAGCATGAGAACAGGCAAAGGCACATGGAAAACAGGCATTGAGGGAATGCACAAGGGTGATTAATTGACTTTTGTATGAAATATTGGAATGTTTTGATTAATAAATTTGGTTTGGAATGCTTGTTTTGTGGTGGCTTTTATTGTAGCATTGTGGCCAAGAGGAAGCTGTGATGGCCAGTAAGAGAGAGAAGGCAAGGTGTGAGACTGTTGGTGAATGGAAAATTGGGGTTGCGTTCACTGGTATCCAGAGTAGTCCAGGCAGTTGTTTCAGCATGCCAGTGGTCTGCTCTATCACATTTTGTGTGGCAGCATGGCTTTCATTGAATGCATGCTCCACACATGTGCGTGGGTTGCACACCTGAGTCATCAGCCATGTCGTCAGCGGATAGCCCTTGTTTCCCAGTAACCCACCCTTTGGTTTGCTGTGGTGGCTCAAATGCAGATGGCACAGCGGACTGATGCAGAGTGAAGGCATCATGACTGCTGTCAGGATACCGGGCATTGATCTGCGTGATTCGCTCCCTGTGGTCTCACACCAGCTGGACGTCGAGGGAGTGGAACCCCTTTTGGTTCCGGTACATGGCAGAGTTGACATGCGTGCAGTCAATAGCCCCCTGCACCATGTGGAAGCCTGTAATCCTAGTGAAGCCTTGTGCTCGCTCCGCCTGCTGGTCTCTGGCAAGAGAGAATGAAATGTAGTCAGGTCTCTTTGAATACAGAGCTTCAGTGACTTCCCTTGCGCAGCAGTGGACAGCAACCTGTGAGATTTTGCAAATATCTTCAGCTCCAGCCTGGAAGGAGCCAGATGCTTAAAAGTTCATCTCCATGGTCACCTTCACAGCCACTGTCAATGCGATCATTCCCTTGCCCTGAGGTTGCAGTTGTAGCTGCAGCAGGTGGTAGATTTCAGTGAGGACACCCTTACTGAAGCACAGACGTCTCACACATTGTTCCTCACTAAGGTTCAGGTAGCAGAATTGCTCCCGGAACACCCTGGGTGCCTAAGACCTCTTGCTGAGAGTCCACCTCCCCTTCCTTCTCCTCCTTCTTCCAGCAGCTTGTCCTGCTCTGTGTGATTTCTGCTCATTCGCCCAATCATGCTGTATTCCAAGGGGAATTGCTACTTGTGCACCCATGTCTGGGAGCAACTGGGTTGTGCAGAAGCCTTAAAGTCAGGAAAAAGTTCTTCAGCACCTGCCTCATCACTCCCTGTAGACTTTTGCAACTTGAAACAACTATAGAAAACACCAGAATCGTAGCAACAGCCAGAAGAAATCAACCAGCAACTAAGCTGTAAGTAGTTGATGTTCCCTTTAAATAGCGCTGGGTGGGGGGGTCCTTCCTGCTGCTCAACGCCTGTTCAGCTGTGCGAGGTTAAGAGAAGGTGTTGGCTGGAGCATTGAGCTCCAAAATGGCAGCGCTGCCGTCAAACGCTGATTGACTTCATGATCTGCCTACTCTGCACATTTGCAGCGTGTTGTGTATTTTGAATGTTGTATTTGAATTGTCCCACATAGCTTACTGTAGTTGGAATGTGCAATGCACTATGGGAAATAGAGTGCATTAATTTGAGAAGCTTCTCTTGAAAGGTGGCTGTTAACTGAACTCTCTCCCCTGTGTACTCTTTTAATTGTCTTTTAATTGTTATACAAGTAAAGTTATTAAATTCTTGAGATATAACACAGCGCACCTTTGTGGCACGCGCTAGCATCCTCACCATCGTGGCGTCCGGCGTGATTCGCCCTATGAGTGTGCACACACTCCGCGGTTGCCATTTTGGAGCTCTAAGGGTTTGGATGCTACAGATCTGAATTTTGCACCGACTGGGTCTTAGTACTATGCCCAGAGCTTAGTTGCAGTGAGTTTCAGTCCAAATGAATCTTCATGTTGGGTCCAAAGAACATTCTTTCAGAAGATTCTGAAGGCCTTCCATCCTTGGCCCATTTAAACATATATGGGTTTCCTTGCTAAACAAAGAGTACGATAACTTTGGGAGGCCTCAACTCAGAAGCAATACAGTTTAAATCTGTGTGGCAATAAATGTCGAATCCACTGGGATGGTGTAGAGCTTCACAGCCTCAGTGACTTTTTCTTTAAAACTTAATAGGTTAGATTCCATTTGGCTTATCCCTGGTCGTATTAAGATATCACATGAATCAGAATGTGCACCATTACATGTCTATAAAATAAAATGGACCAATAAAATATCAAAGCAGAGCTAAAGATTAAACTTTCAAAGGGAAGCCAAACTGGCTTGCTGGAGGTTTAGGCCAGTTCTCAAAGTAATGATTTAGAGTCTTTAAAGACTCTGTTATAATAATAATCATAATCAACTTTATTGTCATTGTTAGTGCACAAGTGCAGTACAACGAAATGTAGGCTTGCGGCTCCCGAGAGTGTACATTTAGATTAAGACATTTAAACATTCAACATACATTTGGCTTGTAATACATTAACATAAACATAACCATAATAAAGTGCATTGGCAGATGTGCAGGCTTTAGAGTTTATTTGTGGAATTCAGTAGGATGACAGCCCTGGGAAAGAAGCTGTTCCTAAATCTGGTCGTACGGGTGCGAATGCATCTGTAGCATCTCCCAGATGGCAGGAGGGTGAACAGACTGTGGCTGGGGTGGGTAGGGTCTTTGATGATCGACCGTGACCTCCGTAAACAGCGTTTCTGGTATATGTGCTCTATGGTCGGTAGCCGGGTGCCGGTAATGCGTTGGGCAGTTTTGACTACCCACTGCAGGGCTTTCCGGTCATAGTAGCTACAGCTGCCATACCATACTGTGATACAGTTCGTCAGGATGCTCTCTATTGTGCAGCGGTAAAAGTTAGAGAGGATCAGGGGTGACAGGTTACATCCCTTCAGCCTCCTTAGGAAATATAGGCGCTGCTGGGCCTTCTTCACCAGAGAGGAGGTATTGAGGGACCAGGAGAGGTCTTCCGTGATGTGGACTCCGAGGAACTTAAAGCTGTCCACCCTTTCCACCACAGCCCCATTGATGTGGATGGGGGGGTGACTTCCGCCTTGGTGTTCTACGCGGAGTGAACACACGAAAGGCTGCTGGACCGGATAGCATCCCTGGATGGGTACTCAAGGAATGTGCTGATCAGCTGGCTGATGTCTTCACCGCCATCTTCAATCTGTCATTGGCCCAGGCAGTAGTCCCTACATGCTTCAAGACCGCTACCATTATTCCTGTGCCAAAACAAACGGCTGTGACGTGCCTGAACGACTATCGACCTGTCGCACTCACACCCATCATAATGAAGTGTTTCGAGAGACTGGTCCTGGCTCACATCAAAGCCAGTGTTCCTGCCTCCCTTGACCAACACCAATTTGCCTATCGTGCAAACAGATCAACAGAGGATGCAATCACAACTGCTCTACACTCGGCACTGAATCACTTAGATGGTAAGGAGACCTACATCAGAATGCTGTTCATAGACTACAGCTCAGCATTCAACACTATCGTCCCCAACAAGCTGGCCTCCAAACTCTTGGCCTGAACACTTCCCTCTGCAACTGGACCCTGGACTTCCTAACAAACAGACCCCAGTCTGTCAAATTAGGTAACCACACCACCCCGCCCCCTGACCCTGAACACGGGGGCCCCACAAGGATGTGTGCTGAGCCCCCTCCTCTACTCCCTCTTCACCCACGACTGTGTGGCTGTTCATGGTTCCAACACCATCATCAAGTTTGCGGATGACACCACGGTAGTAGGCCAGATCACCAACAACGATGAGTCAGCCTACAGGGAGGAGGTCCAGCATCTCGTGAAGTGGTGCGCCGATAACAACCTGGCCCTTAACATCAAGAAAACCAAATAAATCATTGTGGACTTCAGGAAGTCTAAAGGCGGAAGTCACACCCCCATCCACATCAATGGGGCTGTGGTGGAAAGGGTGGACAGCTTTAAGTTCCTCGGAGTCCACATCACGGAAGACCTCTCCTGGTCCCTCAATACCTCCTCTCTGGTGAAGAAGGCCCAGCAGCGCCTATATTTCCTAAGGAGGCTGAAGGGATGTAACCTGTCACCCCTGATCCTCTCTAACTTTTACTGCTGCACAATAGAGAGCATCCTGACGAACTGTATCACAGTATGGTATGGCAGCTGTAGCTACTATGACCGGAAAGCCCTGCAGCGGGTAGTCAAAACTGCCCAACACATTACCGGCACCCGGCTACCCACCATAGAGCACTTATACCAGAAACGCTGTTTACAGAGGTCACGGTCCATCATCAAAGACCCTACCCACCCCAGCCACAGTCTGTTCGCCCTCCTGCCATCTGGGAGACGCTACAGATGCATTCGCACCCGTACAACCAGATTTAGGAACAGCTTCTTTCCCAGGGCTGTCATCCTACTGAACTCCACAAATAAACTCTAAAGCCTGCACATCTGCCAATGCACTTTATTATGGTTATGTTTATGTTAATGTATTACAAGCCAAATGTATGTTGAATGTTTAAATGTCTTAATCTAAATGTACACTCTCGGGAGCCGCAAGCCTACATTTCGTTGTACTGCACTTGTGCACTAATGACAATAAAAGTTGATTTGATTTGATTTGATTTGATTAGACTTCCTGAAGTCTACAATGATTTCTTTGGTTTTCTTGATGTTAAGGGCCAGGTTGTTATCGGCGCACCACTTCACGAGATGGTGGACCTCCTCCCTGTAGGCTGACTCATCGTTGTTGGTGATCTGGCCTACTACCGTGGTATCATCCGCAAACTTGATGATGGTGTTGGAACCATGAACAGCCACACAGTCGTGGGTGAAGAGGGAGTAGAAGAGGGGGCTCAGCACACATCCTTGTGGGGCCCCGTGTTCAGGGTCAGGGCGGGGCAGGTGTGGTTACCTAATTTGACAGACTGGGGTCTGTTTGTTAGGAAGTCCAGGGTCCAGTTGCAGAGGGAAGTGTTCAGGCCAAGAGTGTGGAGTTTGGTGGCCAGCTTGTTGGGGACGATAGTGTTGAATGCTGAGCTGTAGTCTATGAACAGCATTCTGATGTAGGTCTCTTTACCATCTAAGTGATTCAGTGCAGAGTGTAGAGCAGTTGTGATTGCATCCTCCGTTGATCTGTTTGCACGATAGGCAAACTGGTGTTGGTCAAGAAAGGCGGGGACACTGGCTTTGATGTGAGCCAGGACCAGTCTCTCGAAACACTTCATTATGATGGGTGTGAGTGCGACAGGTCGATAGTCGTTCAGGCACATCACAGCCGTTTGTTTTGGCACAGGAATAATGGTAGCGGTCTTGAAGCATGTAGGGACTACTGCCTGGGCCAATGACAGATTGGAGAAACCTCAAAATAAAACCCATTCCAACTGGTGCTCATGTTGCATTAGGTATTTGATCTGTTTTATTGGTTCATAAACTAGCCCAGTTTCCAAGTGAAATTGGACTAGCATTTAAAATCTGCATATTAGAAATAACCTGGAATCTGCACAAGGTGCTGTGTTAACTAAAAATCCCAATCCTGTAAACCACATTCTTTTTAATCGTTCCTGGGATGTGGACATCGCCACATGCATCTGTGTCAAAATGAAGAGATATATTTTTGACTGCCTTTGCCTCCCTCCTCCAATTTTATCTAAGAATTACTCCCCAACCTCTTTTCCGCTGAAGCTAGAGACTCGTGCTGGGATATGCTTTCACGGCCAGTGGAAACACTCAGGAGTTTTGATCAGGTGTCTGTTCTTCATGGGTCAGTTGGCGTGCATTTTGAACGTGGAGGCTGACCCCCATCCCCACCGACATGCAATTCCAGTCGGGCTTGAAGAAGACAAGTGGGACAGCTTGGTTGGCTTATCTTTTCCAGTCCAGTGACACAGAGGCCCACTGTAATATCTTCATTCTTGGCCCAGCTAAGTTTGACTGATTCAAAGCCGATTAGAGGTCAAACTTGGGATCCTGCTGGTGTTATTTATAGCTTAGTGCCTCGCCATGCAGGGTAATTATTCATGGAGATATCAGAGGGGTTGCTATAAGTTTTCATACATCTTAGGCATCTCGTGGCAGACATTTATTATTTCTTTTCAGCCATGTCATCACATACTCATTCTTCATCATTTCCAGTAGCCTCATTAGTCCAAACAAATTACAGGAAACTCTCGTTTAAACTCCCGCAGTGGCCGAGTTAGTCAGTGGGGGTAGTTCTCCAAACTGCCACGACTCGGCTTCTTGGCACTGTCGGAAGTCCAATTACTGTATACTGCACATTTCTTGATTTTTTTATTTTTGTTTGTTAAAAATAGCCTCAGTAGATAAACCTCTCTGTCATCCAGAATTTTTAATCAACCGGCACCATCCCGGTCTCGTCGGTGCCGGCTACCAAAGAGTTTCCTGTACCGGGTATATTCAGTGATGGTAAGTTGAATGAATTTGACCTTCCATGTATCATGTGTGTAGTGGTTATGTTACTGGGACTAGCTAATCCAGTAGGCCTGAACATAAGATCAAATCCCACTGTACCTGTTTCAGAATTTGAATTCAGTTTTAAAAAAAGAACCAGTATCAGTAAAAGTGACCATGAAGCTTGTCAGATTGTCACAAAATCCCAACCGGTTCACTCATGTTTTTTAGGGAAAGAAACCTGCTGTTCTTACCTGGCTTATTTGAAATGTGACTCCAGTTCCACAGCAGTGTGGTTGACTCTTAATTGCCCTCTGTGTAGGCGAGCAAGCAACTCAGTTGTATCGAATGGCCATCGGCAGTTCAAGAAGAAGGCCGACCACCACCACCTTCTCAGGGCAACGAAGGATGGGCAATAAGTGCTGGCCTTGCCAGAGACACCTAAATCCAGAGATTAAATTTAAAAAATTGTAAACTAACTGTGGTGTATGTAACCTGTTCCACCTTAAGAGAACTACCTTAAGAGATGTACTGCTTTCTCTTGGCTGCTGTATACTGTAATACCGGTGGTGACCACACCGGTATATAAACGTTGTGCAGGGATTTGCTGGGCAGTTCAGCCCTGACCTCCGAATAGTAAAGACCTGTTAAAAGTTATTCTTGTGGTCTGTGTCCAGTGATTTATAATGAGCATAACTGGGACACACAGACTTAACAGTGGCGACGAGTCCGATCTTACCCTGCGGCAGTTTTACATCCAAGGCAGCTTCGTCCTCAGAACGGGCGTCGAGAAGAGGCATCCGCCCTCATCATCCTGCTGAGCACCATCGCACGGGAGGCATCGAGAACCCGGGTTAAAAAGAAAAATTCTGACCACGAAGCCCTCCATCAGCGACAGGCAGTGATCATCCCTTCTACCATGGTGATGGGTAAGCCGATCAGCGACACGAGCAGAAAGTCGGCCGCGTTGACTGTGGAGTGGGGGAGGGAAAACGGAGGGAAAAGGGCGGAGAACTCGACCACGGCCGGTGAAAAGGGCCGGGCTGCAATCGAGGCCGAGAGGCGCAGCGACTGGGGCAGTTTAAGGCACGAGAGCCGCGGAGAACTCAAACGCAGCCGGTGTAAAGGACCGGCCTGCATGCGGGGCTGAGAGGCGCAACAGCAGGGGAAGCGTGAATGCCCACGGGAACCACGGGGGAGTAAAAGCAGCGTCGGGGAATTGAGAACCGCTGGGGAGGTGAGAATGGCAGCAGCACGGCAATCGCCATTGCAGCCACAGGGGGAAGAAGGCAAACGCGGGAATCCGCCATTGTAGTCGGCGGGGGAAGAAGACGAGCACGGGAAAGACCGCCAAGCGCGGGAAGCCGCCATTTTAGTAGGCAGGGGGCGAAGACAAGCGCGGGAAGCCGCCATTTTGAGAAAAAGAAAAATTTAAAAAACTTGCAAGGATGCCTAAACATGGGAACATTAATACCTTTGATAGCGATATCGAAGATTGGACCACGTATGTAGAACGCATGGAAGTTTATTGTAAAGCAAATAAGGTACCAGATGATGAGAAAGCACTAACCTTATTAAGCTCAATGGGTGCGAAGACATACGGGCTATTGAAGCACCTTCTATCACCAGATAAACCGGCGGATCAGACTTTCGCGAATATTGTTACTGTCCTGAAAAATCATTTAAACCCCACGCTGCTGATGATAGCGGAACGATTTAAATTTTACAGAAGAACGCAGCTGAAAGACGAAAGCAACGCTGAATTTTTAATTGAACTGCGTAAGCTATCTAAGTACTGTCAGTTTGGAACAGGACTAGCAGATGCGCTGAGAGATAAATTTGTGTGTGGATTGTTAAAAGAAGGAACACAAAAGCGACTGCTTGAGGAGAATGATCTTACGCTTGATAAAGCTGTCACTACTGCAGCATCGCAGTTCAGCCCTGACCTCCGAATAGTAAAGACCTGTTAAAAGTTATTCTTGTGGTCTGTGTCCAGTGATTTATAATGAGCATAACTGGGACACACAGACTTAACACTAACATTATCAGATGAACAACAGGTATGTAGGAGCCCTCAGACTACAAATCTGTCTGTAACTCTCTCCTTGCCATTCATTTAACATTCACCATCTGTCAGCTACAGAAGGCCACAAACTGTTTCCATCACGGTTGGTTTTGGGCAACACCTCAGCTGTCCAATTCCATGATGATCCCATTAGATATCGTGATCTGTTGTGTTCTGGTCTCCATATTATAAAAAGGATGTAGTGGCACTAGAGAAGGTGCAAAAATGATTTACTAGAATAATACCAGAACTGAGAGGTTATACCTATCAGGAAGGATGAACAGGCTGAGCCTCTTTTCTCTAGAAAAGGGAAGACTGAGGGCAGCAGGGGCGAATGGTTTAAGGAGCCAGTTGGCAGTGGAGAAAGGCTAGAGATCTTTAAGATTATGAAAGGCTTTGATAGGGTAGACGTGGAGAAGATGTTTCTACTCGCGGGTGAGACCAGAACTAGGGGGTCATAAATATAAGATAGTCACTAATAAATCATATAGGGAACTCAGGAAAATCTTCTTTACCCAGAGTGTGTTTAGAATGTGGAACTCGCCACCACAATGAGTAGTTGATGCGAATGGCATAGATTCATTCAAGGGGAAGCTAGCACATAAGGGAGAAAGAAAGAAAGAAAGACTTGCAATTATATAACAACTTTCACGTCCACCGGACATCTCAAAGCGCTTCACAGCCAATGAAGTACTAATGTAGGAAACACGGCAACCAATTTGCGCAGAGCAAGGTACCACAAACAGCAATGTGATAATGACCAGATAATCTGTATTTGTTATGTTGGTTGAGGGAGAAATATTGGCCAGGACGCCAGGGATAACTCTCCTGCTCTTCTTCAAAATAGTGCCATAGGATCTCATACGTCCACCTGAGAGAGCAAATGGGGCCTCGGTTTAATATCTCATCTGAAAAACGGCATCTCTGACAGTGCAGCACAGAATAGAAGGATATGTTGATGGGGTTAGATGAAAAAGGGTGGGAGGAGGGTCGTGTGGTGCATAAACACCGGCAAGGACCTGTGGGTCAAATGACCTTTTGTAACCTTCACGGAAGGAGAGCTTGGACTTTCCTTTCTGTAAATTCTGGTGGGTTGATTGACTATAATGTGGAAATGTTCACTGGCTCCTTCTCTAATTTCCTTAGAATGTGCCCAACCTATCAAAGCCATCAGTAAAAGTTCTGGCAAATGTGGTCACTTTATTTGATCAGAAGCGTTCTGGTTGGTGCTACAATCAAATTAGAAATGACATTATTTCATCAGTATTTATAGAATTTTATTCTGCATGACATTTTTTTAAATCACAGCCATAAACAGGATTAATGTTTATCTCCCTAATATTGCACTGAAAGTTCTGCAATGGATTTAATCATCACATCCATTTTGCAGTCAGGTTTATGATCTGGTGTAGGCCAGATTTAAATAGAAAGAAAGACTTGGATTTATATAGCGCCTTTCATGACCACAGGACGTCTCAAAGCGCTTTACAGCCAATGAGGTACTGTACGTTTTGGAGTGTAGTCACTGTTGTAATGCGGGAAACGCGGCAGCCAATTTGCACTCGGCAGGATCCCACAAACAGCAATGTGATAATAACTGGATAATCTGCTTTTGTGATGTTGATTGCGGGATAAATATTGGCCAGGACACCGGGAATACCTCCCCTGCTCTTCTTCGAAATAGTGCCATGGGATCTTTTACGTCCACCAGAGAGGGCAGACGGGGTCTCGGTTTAACGTTTCATCCGAAAGACGGCACCGCTGACAGTGCAGCACTCCCTCAGCACTGCACTGGAGTGTCAGCCTAGATTTCTGTGCTCAAGTCCCTCAACTGAGCCACAGCTGACATTAAATAGAGTTAGCAAACAAATAAAGATCTAAAAAGAAACAGAGCTGAATATAAAATATAAGTAAGGCTGTACAAAAAAACAAAAAAGTAGAAGGAAGGTTTCGAAATATGAAATGGTTAATTCAAAAGATTTTTAACGTGCTTAATAATTGGTCACAGTGTTGTTAACACAAAGTTTGGTTCGACTGTTTGAGGCGTCTTTCCATGTTAAATGGTGGTAAACTGCAGTTGCCAAATGTTCTTTACAATTTAGAAACAGATTAGACCAAACATTGGATTATTATCAAGAGTCAAATAGGAACTTTGCACTTCAGTCTTTTATAACATTTGCTTGCAAGTGCTTGTGACAAATTGAACCATTTTTGTCTAAGGTTAGGCATAATATTGGCATCTGCAATTCTGTCACAGTGCATAAGTAGTTAAAAACCAGCTTCACTCCCAAGAGAATGTTCCAACTAATCTTGCTATATTTTGTCGGGGGGTGGGGTAGTGCGTGTGTGGTTGGGTGGGGGGGGGGGATGAACACAAGTGACTCAATTCAAGTACAAACATTGTGAATGGCATGTTCAAATATGTGTCTGATTGGCAGTTCTTACTATACAGTTATTTGAATTCTCATTGATCCTGCCCACCAGTTTGAATGTGTCTGGCTGGACCACATCAATCGCTACCAGGTCTCACTTTCCTTTGGTAAAACTATCCACTGTTCTCGGATCCTCCTGGAGAGCAAAGATAACCCCCAGCTTCCTTTCTCCACTACCAACTGTCTCCTTAAACCATTCGCTCTGCTACCTCCACCCTCACCTCCAAGAACAAGTACAAGGAGCTCAAGGACTTCTTTGTCACTAGGATTGATGCCATCTATTCAGCTGTCTCGACTGCTTCTCCCCAACCTTGACCACCAAGCAAAACCTCCCCTGTCCCAGCCCTGAATCCGCAACTCTTTCTTGTATCCTATCCTGTACCAGATCCCGCTCACCTATCAGCCCTGCCTTTGCTGACCTACATTGGCTCCCGGTCACCAAATGCCTCCAATTTAAAATTCTCATCCTCATGTTTAAATCCCTCACTCCTTCCTACCTCTGGAACCTCCTCCAGCCCCACAACTCTCCTTTACTCTGTATCAGGCCTTGTGTGCAGTAACCTCATTGCCTTAACCATTGGCAGCTGTGTCTGCAGCCCTCTAGGCCCCATTCTCTGAAATTTTTCCCCAAACCCTCTCTGGTGCCACCTCACTCTCCTCCTTGAAGGTCCTCCTTGAAAGCCATCTCTTTGACCAAGCATTTGATCTGCTATGTCTCCTTCATAGGCTCAGCATCCATTTTTTAACATCTGATTACGCCTCTGTGAAGCACCTTGGGGTGCGTTTCCACATTAAGGGCATGATATGAAGGTAAGTTGTTGCTGTGAATATGAAAATTTGCCAACATTGATGCCGAAACAGAATCCTGAAGAAATCTGATACTAGCGCCACAAATATTGACAGATGTGACTGATTCACCAGGATCTTTGACAATCTCAGCTACACACGCACATGGAGCACTCAGCTACTCCCTCTGTGCATCGGAAATAAATTATTGATTTCTTAAAAATCACCAAGTACAAACCTGGATTGACGATGCCACCTTCCACACCAGTGCTTCCGACATGTCTTCCTTTTTCCTCAACCGAGGATTCTCCTCTACCGTGGTTGGCACAGCCCTCGACCGTGTCTGTTCTATCTCCCGCACTTCAGCCCTCACCCCTGCCCCTCCCTCCTGGAACCACGATTGGGTTCCCCTTGTCCTCACCATTCACCCCACCAGCCTCCACGCTCAACGGATCATCCTCCGCCATTTCAGCCACCTCCAACGTGATCCCACCACCAAACGCATCTTCCCCTCCCCTCCCCTTTCAGCATTCCGTAAGGACTGCTCCCTCTGAGACACCCTAGTCCACTCCTCTATCACCCCCAGCACCCCTTCCCCTTCACCCGGCACCTTCCCGTGGAAGCGCAGGAGATGCAACACCTGCCCATATACCTCCCCCCTTCCCACTGTCCAGGGCTCCAAACACCCCTTCCAGGTGAAACAGGGATTTACTTGTACTTCTCGCAATCTAGTATACTGTATTTGCTGCTCACGATGTGGTCTCCTCTACATTGGGGAGACCAAACGCAGATTGGGTGACCGCTTTGCGGAACACCTCCGTTCAGTCCGTAAGGGTGATCCCGAGCTTCCGGTCGCCTGTCATTTCAATTCACTGCTCCATTCCCACTCGGACCTCACCGTCTGCGACCTCTTGCATTGTTCCACGGAAGCTCACCGTAAACTCGAGGAACAGCACCCCATCTTACGATTAGGTACTTTTCAGCCTTCCGGACTCAATATCGAGTTCAACAACTTCAGATCATAACCTCGGCCCCTATTATATTTTTATATTTTTTATCCACACTGTTGGTTTGTGACATTTCCTTTTTTTTTCTCTCTCCCACATGGCAGCTGTCTTTCACTCTGCCAGCACATTTCACACTTCATTCAGAGCCATTGTCTGTTTCTTTACCTGTCCTATTACCATCTCGTCTCACCTTGAATATCTCTTAATGTCTCTTCTTTCACCCCCTCCCCCATTTCCCAGCCCCCAAACTGCCTTTTGTTTCATTTCCTGCCTTTTCTCTCAGTTCTGTAGAAGGGTTTCGACCCAAAACGTTGACTCTATTTCTCTCTCCATGGATGTTGCCTGGCCTGCTGAGTTTTTCCAGCATTTTCTGTTGTTATTATCCTAGATTGAAATATTGAATTCAAAATTATTTGGCAAAAACATTATTAAAAGAGAAACGGTAGATAAAAAAAGCCCCTGGGAATAAATCTGAATTATATATTGACAGGGAGAGAGGGAGAGACAAAAAGAGAAAGAGAGAAATTGATAACAAGGGGGAAGAGAGAGAGATGATACTTGTGCCCAGGTGCTAGACAGACAGGGCCCACCAAAAGCGTACTCCACCTGCAAGGTAGGAGCTTGCCCATAGGTGCATAGTAGAACAGGTACAGTACAAGGAAATTCATTCAAATTGGATCCTTCTCGGTATGTTGTGAGTATATAGTTAAATTAGTAACACTACTTAGAGTATCCTGACCTCTCCAATGAATGTAATTTGTTTGCAAAGGTTTTTGCAAGTCAGGTGTGAGGAAAAACGTGGCTGGAATTCTGTACCCGCTCAGTTCACAATGACATGGATCTGTGGAACATGATCAGAAGAAAGTACTTAATTTGATCCAATTGACATCCTTAAAGAGGAACTGGATCGATACCCGTTGAGAAAGGGGGTGGAAGTGGAGGCTATAGAGATGCTAATACATCTGTTGAATTCACAAGAGGAGGAAGATAGGAAGAGAAGTTAGAGTTCTTGAGTGGGTGAAGTGGAGAGTTTCTCATAATTAAGATGGCCGTGCATGGAATGTGGATTAGAAGACTTGATGGCCAAATGGGCTTACTTTGTTCCAAGCTTTCTTCTATTCCTGCGACTTATTGGCCCGGAACTTGCGGTCCTGATGATGGTGAACTGGCAGCGTTTGCCATCATTTCGCCTTTGAAACTGACGGCAACTTCAGGATTTAGCGCATGCACAGCCTAACACGGAAATCCTGAAGTTGCGATCTGTCATTCACTGCTCCTCCACAGGCTGTACTATGGACACCCCCCCACCCCAGAGCAGGCAATCAGTGAAATCACTGATCTGACGAAAACTTCCTCTTTTCCGAACAAATATCGCTGTTAGAAACCCCATAGAAGGTTAGACCCATTCAAATGAGGTGTAACTGGGTTTTTAACACCAACCTGAGTAATAACTACAGATAAACAACCGTCCTGGGCCTGAAAAACTAATTTTATATTGGTGGAATGTCAAATTTCTCCATTAAGTTAAAAACGATTAGATTTTAAAATTAATAACAAAATATTAAAAAATAAAATAAAAACAGAAACTGCTGGAGATACTCAGCAGGTCAGGCAGCATCTGTGAAGAGAGAAACAGAGTTAATGTTTCAGGTCGCTGACCTTTTGTCAGAACTGGAAAAAAGCAGGAAATGGAACAGATTTTTAAACAAGTGTAGGGGCTGGGAAATGGGGGAGGGGATGAAAGAACAAAAGGGAAGGTCTGTGATAGGATAGAAGGTAGGAGAGGTTAAGAGACATTAAGAGATATTCAAGGCAAAAGAAGATAGTAATGGAACAGGTTAAGAAACAAAGGATGGCTCTAGATGAAGTGTAAATTGTGCTGGCAGAATGAAAGACAGCTGCCATGTGGGAGAAGAAAAAAAGACAGACAAAAAGTGTGGATGAAAAATATATATATGATAGGGGCCGAGGTTATGATCTGAAATTGTTGAACTCTATGTTGAGTCCAGAAGGCTGTAAAGTGCCTCATCGAAAGATGAGGTGCTGTTCCTCGAGGTTACGCTGAGCTTCCATGGAACAATGCAAGAGGCCAAGGACGGTGAGGTCTGAGTGGGAATGGAGCGGTGAATTAAAGTGACAGACGACCGGAAGCTCAGGGTCCCTTTACAGACTGAACAGCAGTGTTCTGCAAAGCGGTCACCCAATCTGCGTTTGGTCTCCCCAATGTAGAGGAGACTACATCGTGAGCAGCGAATACAATATACTAAATTGCAAGAAGTACAAGTAAATCGCGGTTTCACCTGGAAGGGGTGTTTGGTGCCCTAGACAGTGGGAAGGGGGGAGGTATAAGGGCATGTGTTGCACTTCCTGCGCTTGCACGGGAAGGTGCCGGGAGAAGGGGAAGGGGTGCTGGGGGTGATAGAGGAGTGGACCAGGGTGTCGCGGAGGGAGCGGTCCCTTCAGAATGCTCAAAGGGGAGGTGGTGGGATCATGCTGGAGGTGGTAGAAATGGCGGAGGATGATCCGTTGAATGTGGAGGCTGGTGGGGTGAAAGCTGAGGACAAGGGGAACTCTATCGTGGTTCCAGGAGGGAGGGGCAGGGGTGAGGGCAGAAGTGCGGGAGATAGAACGGACACGGTCAAGGGCCGTGTCAACCACTGTGGAGGGGAATCCTCGGTTGAGGAAAAAAGAAGACATATAGGAAGCACTGGTATGGAAGGTGGCATCGTCAGAACAGACGCGGCGGAGATGGAGAAACTGGGAGAATGGAATAGAGTCCTTACAGGAAGTGGGGTGGGAGGAAGTGTAGTCCAGGTAGCTGTGGGAGTCAGTGGGCTTGTAGTGAATGTTGGTTAATAACCTATCCCCAGAGATGGAGATGGAGAAGTCGAGGAAGGGAAGGGAAGAGTCGAAGATGGACCATGTGAAGGAGAGGGAAGGGTGGAAATTGGAAGCAAAGTGAATGAAATTTTCTGGTTCAGGGCAAGAGCAGGAAACGGCACCGATACAGTCATCAATGTACCGGAAAAAGAGGTGAGGGAGGGGACCTGAGTAGGACTGGAACAAAGAGTGTTCCACATATCCCATGAAAAGGCAGGCATAGCTAGGACCCATGCAGGTTTGGATTTGGAGGAAGTGAGTGGAGTCAAAGGAGAAGTTTTTCAATGTGAGAACAAGTTCAGCCAGGAGGAGGAGAGTGGTGGTGGATGGGGCCTGGTCGGGCCTCTGTTCAAGGAAGAAGCGGAGCACCCTCAGGCCATCCTGGTGGGGGATGGAGGTGTAGAGAGATTGTATGTCCATAGAGAAAAGGAGGCGGTTGGGGCCAGGAAACTGGAAACTGCTAAATTGGCAGAGGGCATCGGAAGAGTCGCAGATGTAGGTGGGAAGAGAGTGGACAAGGGGAGAAATAATAGAGTCGAGATAGGAAGAGATAAATTCCATGGGGCAAGAACAGGCTGAAATGATGGGTCTACCAGGGCAGTCCTGTTTGTGGATCTTGGGAAGGAGGTAGAAGCGGGCTGTGCGGGGTTGGGGAACTATGAGGTTGAAAATCTGTTCCATTTCCTGCTTTTTTCCAGTTCTGATGAAAGGTCATCGACCTGAAACGTTAACTCTGTTTCTCTCTTCACAGATGCTGCCTGACCTGCTGAGTATCTCCAGCATTTTCTGTTTTTATTTCAGATTTCCAGCATCTGCGGTATTTTATTTTTGTATTTTTTTTAAGTTTGTTCATGATATTTCTGCTTCTACCTTAACCCAATGTGCCTGTCCCAATCTTTATTTCGCTCCCTGTAAATTTTTTAAAAAGTGATTGATTATTAGAGCTTTCTACTTCCTGGGTTCCCTGTCTGTGAAAAATCTGCAGTGTGATTGGCTGCTTAGAGAGTTTGTTGATGTCACAGCAGCTCGCACTAGGGGATTCCCACTATGCTACGTTGATTTCAACTGCACGTTGGAAAAGCCAAACTTCTCGCCACAGAGATCACGAGATCTTTGTGGGAAGCTTACTTCAGGGCCAAAGGCGAACGCCTTTGCTTCGCCGCTGGCCACAAATTATGGGCCAATTTTTTTACATTAGAATCTGAAAACATAGGGGATCATGCAGAACAGTCTCCTTGTTTTGAAACGGAAACTTGTACCATTCTACTCAAGTTAATTTTGCTTCGTTGTGTGACGGGGTGAACACGGAACCAAACTGAAACTCCATTTTGGGGTTGGATCATAAAAACTTAAGAAATAGGAGCAGGAGTAGGCCACTTGGCCCCTCGAGCCTGCTCCGCCATTCAATAAGATCATGGCTGATCTTCTACCTCATCTCCACTTTCCTGAGCTATCCCTATATCCCTTGAATCCCTTAATATTCAAAAATCTATCAGATCTGTTAGCATTTTTAACAAAAACAACACTGCAAAACATCACAGCAGTTGTAGCTGCTGTATGTGGCTGCCTTACGGCTTGTGTGATACCTTGGCAACCATGTTGTGAGTGGGCACCTCTTCACCACCCCCCTGATCTGGAGTCTGCCAGCAATCCCTCGTGAGTGTAGTGAGAATATAAATCTATACTCCTTTCTAGCCTGGGGTTGGGCCTGCTATTATTGGGGGTTTGGTTTTAGCATTGTTGGGGCCCCTGAAATCCAATCGATCACAAACGCTCATCAATAACTATTCCTGCGTTTGCCCCCTCTCCAAAAGAAAAGTTTTGAAAGCAGCATACTATTTAAAAAATAAAGCAACTTGTTTAAAATGAACCAATATTTAACAAATCCTGGTCCTTTTCAAGATTATTTTGTTGATACTGTTTCTGCTTTTTTTTCTTCAAAATTCTACTTGATTTAAATGGCCACTATGTGGCAGATGAAAGACTACGTAAGCATCCGTGTTTGTCTTCTTCACTTATTTTCTTCCCCCTCCTGCCCTTTCCTGAAGGGCTTTTTTGCACAGTTCCAAAGACATCAGAACACCCTCCAATACCTTGACCAAGTGCCGATCATTGGTTATGAGCCTTGAGTAGCGGGAGGCAATTCTAACATGGGGAGCATCGCAGCGTAGCCTGATCCTGCCCTCCGTCAACATACATACTCATGGACTGCCAGCAGGATATGCATCAAGAGTCAGGCCAATTTCATTTCCCCTCCCTAACCCAGGGGTACTGAGACCCATTGGTGGGACACTACCACCACACAGCTTCAGATCAAGTAATTCAGCAGAGACTGGGGATCGAACCTATGGCCTTCCTTTTCTGTGCTCACTGAAAAAACTCAAGCCAGCAGTGGAATAATGCACTGTGTGATCAAATAAAACCTACAAACATATTTTGCCACAGTTTTTATTAGCCAGAGGCCTTTGGCTCTGTAATGCTCCATATCTTTCAATGGATACACTTCATTTAATTTAAAACGACTTCTTTTTTTCAATATTGCCCCCTCTCTACCAACAGCCTAATGATGGAGCACACACAGGTAGCACACTATCAGCGTTACTAAGGGATTGGCTTCCCAGTTTGTCTGCCAGATTCTGCTCTTTTGCACTGCATAATGACAGCTGTGTTTATGATGATTGATTTTTAAAAGCTGGTTTTGAAGAAGTTGAAAATTCACTGCTCTAAATAATACTTTGGTGAAGACTGTGAAAGTACATCAGACACCTATGCAATGCTATAAAATATTGAAAGAAATGGCCATAAATCAAAAGTAGTGGGTAGGCTTGACTTATGCTCAATCTTCACAGGATCCAACCCTTCCTTAACCCATTAAGATTTTAAGTGGAATATTCATTAATAAACAATAAAGTAAAAAAATTTACCATAACTACATCTCTCACTGTGTTCACAATTACTTCAGGGACACATATTTTAACTTCAGTACCATAGGATTCTTCCCTTTAAATATGTTCATTTGTATATTTCTGAATACTGATTTGGACAAGTGCTATTTTTCCACCTTATATTTTTACAAAAATGTTCAAACTTGTAATTCTAGTGCAACGGAAATGTTTGTTTCTTAACCATTTGACAGTCATTTCCTTCCAAGAATACTGTTTGGAGCTAGGTATAAATGCCTAATGTTTTAAACATGCTAAAATTGAAAAAAAAGCTATTTGAGATATCCCTGAGACTGTTATTTTCAGAAATGTGTGGAATAAATTGGAATGAAGCTTGATATTCAAATTGCAAAAACTGCTGTATTAAGCCAAGGTTTAATTATAATTGGTAGAGATTTGGATGTTGTGGATACTGACAAACATTGTAATGAACTCGTGGCAAGAAGCATTCATTCTGGCGAAACCACAATTGATAAATCTGATACAGAGTTTCAACTTCAAAAAGGTTGGCAGGAAACAGGACTGCCCTTTACCCAATGGCCAGGGAGCAATGCGTGCAATAAACAGGCAGCCATCTGAGATAATTATCTGTTGCTACCCCAAGTAAACAACTTACTATAAAACTATCTATCGCCAATCAGCAGAGATCAGATAAATATATCTAATTGCTGGCCTTTGGAGCTGTGAATCAAAGCTACAAACATTGGCCAAGGTGGAGAGGAACACCATTCCCATACATGCAAAATTCTTCATCACAAGGTTGAAAGCTTTCCATTCGATTCAGAGAGTGACATTGCACAATGTTCATAGGAGCCTTCTGCTTCTGCGTGTAGCTGCCATTTTATTTCAACGCCAAGTTTATCTGAATGGGACTGGAGTCCAAACTGCCCAAATTAAATAATCCAAGATAATCCTTCCTGACCCATTTTAAGCTTCAATACACAATGACCGGTACCGTTCACATTTCTCTTAAATCATTTGCATACAGAAACGTATTTTCAAACTGCAGTATTTTTCAAATCTATTCTCACATTCCTTTTAAAATCCAATGATGCACACTACAGGTAGTCTTTTTCTTGTCAACTTGCTGAAACATTTTTCATAAACATTGACATTTGTTGGCCTGACTGAGCCAATAATGACAGGACTGCTTCTGCTGCTCTGTGACTCAAAATTTTTAATAATCTTACCAAAACATTTGGTGGCTTGAATTTATAATTCAACTTCAGAATGAATGTTTTGGTTACATTAAAAGCAAAGATAGCAGCATATCTCAATGGCAGTATAGGACCGTAATGTATAAAGAACATTACATTAGATAGGTTGTGGTGAATATTATTCCCATCATGTACCACAATCTACAAACAGGTTGTACCATGGAAAATCAGGCCTGTGTGCTTGGTCCAGAATCTCCGAGGACTATGAGTTGTATCGAGAGAAGTGATTGGTGAGCAGTCATTCTGTGAGGAGAAAGTCGGTATTGTTTTGTATAAGTGGAGGCAAAAACCTTCAGCCATTCACAGACTGACTTGAGAAACGTTATATACTATTATACTGCATTGGTGTACTTTGTAAGCACTCAGCATTGTGATTTTAGAAAATACCCCAACTCGTCACGTTCCGTGGCCAGCCTCCTTAAACTTCAGCTCGCCCAAAGCTCTTCTGCACATATCCTATCTTGTACCAAGTCCCACTCACCCATCAGCCCAGGCCTCACTGACCTACTTAGGCTCCTAGTTCCACACCACCACTAATATAAAATTCTTATCTTTATGTTTAAATCCCTTCATGGGGTTCCTCCTTCCTATCTTTGCAACCTCCGCCAGCCCTATAGTTCTCCCAGAACTCTCGGATCCTCTGGCTCTGGCCTTCTATGCATTCCCCGCCTCCCATCATCCCACCATTGGTCACCTGTCTAGGCCCGTACACTCTGGTATTTCCTCCCTAAACCTCTCCACCTCTCCACCTCCCTCTCCTCCTTTAAGTTCCTCCTTAAAGCCCAACTCTTTGACCAGGTTTTGATCACCCCTTTTAACATCTCCTTCTTTGACACGGTGAGCGAGGTAACCAGTGACAAAACTGGGAGTGGTGCTCATTTTCAACGCCCCAGAAAGTTACACAAGAAAGTCCCTCTGATTAGGAGGTACTGTCCAACTGGGACATAAGCAGATTGCTAGGGCAGAGCAGAAGCACCTCAATCCAATGTTACCTACACTATGGCCAGAATTTTGCCGGTGCTCGGAGGGCGGGTTCGGAGTCGGGTTCGCTGTCTAAATCAAAAAGATTGGCAGCGGGTCGAGATCCCGCTGTCAACCTGCCTCCATGTCAGTTTCGCAAGTGTCGGGTCTGTCTGCGCTTTACAGACCCGACACCAAGCGGCGGGTGAGCCAGTTCAGATACTTAAGAGCTTGTTAAAAGGTACTTAAACACCATTTTACCACGTATTTACCATTTTACCAACTTTTTCACGAGGTTCCCGGCGCTCGGGGATCACGTCAGGTAAGTAGGTCGGGCTGTCAATGACTCGCCATTCCTCTGAATAGTTGACAGCTGCAAAAGTGGTATAAAAGCTCCCATCTCACAGCTGTTCACTTTCTAATCTGAGAAGCTGGAGCCTTCAGGATTCGGAATACACTTTTCAGCTTTATGCAGTTTGGAAGTGTTTGGAGTAAACTCTCTATCCACTGTCACCTCCTTGGAGCAAGCTCTCTCACCATTGACAGATCACTTCTGTCATCTCATCTTCAGCTGCCATCTATTCCAGCAGCATCGGTGCCCTTGAAAAAATCTCACATTAGTCCTCAGAATCCTACCACGATCATCACCAACATCACCAGGCACACCAGCATCACCAACAACCACACCAGCCTGCTCTGCAATCGCCTGATGCTGCACAGGACACAGGGCATCAGCACCCGACCACATTGCTGACTGGGAGGCCAGGGATGGCCTCACCATGGCCAGATGGAATTCTCTACCACAGAAGGCAGTAGAGGCCAATTCATTAAATATATTCAAGAAGGAGTTGGATATATTTCTTAAGGCTAAAGGGATCAAGGGATATGGGGAGAAAGCAGGGACTGGGTACTGAACTTGGATGATCAGCCATGATCGCATTGAATGGCGGAGCAGGCTCGAGGGGCCGAATGGCCTACTCCTGCTCCTATCTTCTATGTTTTTATGTTTCTATGTAAGCCATTCCTTTCACACTCATGACCATTGCGGGGGGTACCGTTATGTCTCACCATTCACTGCAACTCACTAAGCCACTTCCAAAGGTGCACACAAATCTGTCCAAGAACAGAAAGTGTGGAAAATAAAGATTTCAATGTTTGGCAACACATCACCAGAAACTTCACATGAACATTGGCGAAAACACCCAAGTGCCTACCCTTGTGTGCTGTTCGTTGGTATGATTGGACAAGGATGAGGGTGAGTGTGTGGGGTGGCTAGTGAGATGGGGACGTGATGATGTAGATAGAGAGAGTGGGATGGGTGGAGGTGCGAGGTAAGTTGGTTTGAGTAAGGATGTGCAGGAGTAGGATAGGGAAAGCAGAATGATGGGGATGTGATGAGTCGCACAGCAGGATGAGATTGAGTGTGGCTTTGCAGTAACATTTCGTGATCTACTGAGATCATTGCGTCACTGCAGCCAGGTCCTCCTGACAACATCCCTGCTTGTGCCCTCCTGTGCAATGTGCAACCAGGCTGCATTGGTGTCCTGGTGAGGTCTCTTCCGCCCATGGGAAGGGAAGAGGACCTCACTGCGTGCTGTGACTCATGGGAGTCATGGGTGCAGCCATCACCTTTGTGTAGTGCTTGTCAGTGTCTGCAGCACCTCAATGCTGCAGAACACCTGCAGCACAACTGTCAAAATGAATGTGACCGTGGTCCCTTCAAGGAAACCAGCTGATGACCTGTCATCAAATGAGGTCATCAGACCCGCTTCCTTTTAATTGGCCGGGAACATCGCAGGACGGGCTTAACAAGCCTGATCAACGGAAAATTCTTTTCAAAGAGCGGGATGGAGCCGGGAACGGGATTGCAACCTGTCACCTACCTCAGCTGCACTGAGACCACCTCAGTAGGTGAAATTGTGGCCTATAACTGGATTTGAGAATGCGGTGGATTTGAGAATGCACTGGATTTGAAAACACATTATATGCAAAAAGTTAATAAAGAGCGTTCTGTTCTTAGCAGTGGCATTGATCATTTTGCTAAACGACATATTTATAATTAAAAAGTAAGTCATCTTTTGCAAGTGTTCTTTTATCGAGTGGGAAATAAGGAGCTCATTGCGATGTAGCTCTCATTAAAATGAGACACATCTCCTGAACATACCTGCCTTATTGCCACAGTTTGTGTATTTTAACAGCTATATATCGGTCCAATCTCTTGGTGCTTCTGTTGGCCTTCAGAATCAGCAAAAACAAATCATTCAATAAGCCATATACAAGTAACTAAAAGGGTAAAACTTCAATTGTGATAAAAATCCACATTATATTGCAAGAGTGTTCAGGAATCACTGACCTGGAGTTCCATATGTTTAAGCATTTATATAAAAATGCATCAACACAGCTGCTGCATTAGTTGTGCTTTGGACTAAACAGCACATTGCAGCTGCCAATCTCTCCAATCAAAGCAGAACTGACACTTCCCCAACTTAATTGCACTTCACATAAACAACTTTTGCCATCTTGTTTCTTTCACAAATCATTACAGAATTCCATCTGTCATCCACTGGATATTATTAATTGTGCATAAGAGGATACACAAACATCTGCGCCTGTAGAGAGTTTGACGCCAGTATCATTTCACAATTAACAGCTGCAAAATTGCCGGACCAATTCATCATTCCAAAGTGTGTGCTGATTATAAAACTCTTTTCCTCCTCCCGCACACAGAAGTAACACTTAAACTTGGTGGACTTACTCAAGCTTTAGTATAAATGCACAGTTGAAAACAAATCTCTCTGCAGATTACCACATTTAGGATAACTGATAATATCTCACCTTAAACAACAACAGACGTTTAAAGATGTAGGCCTAGAAATTCAGTGCCCTTAGCACCGATTTTGCGGCGCTAGAGGGCCTAGCGCTGCAATTGGCGCCGGTTCCTAAATTGCCTGAGGCCCTTCCGCGGCGGTAGACCGGTAGCGCTGCGCCGGCACCGATGACGTCATCGGTGTGCGCAGCGTCCCGGTTGCCGTGGTAACCCGGCCCCAAGCCGAAATTCAGTTGCGGCCGCCTCGCCAGTGGCAGCCGCAACTAAGACTCCGGCAAACGAGTGTTGCCGGAGTCTGCGCCGGCGCTTTAAGGAGGCGCGGCGGCCGGCCGCTTTCCCGCCGGCCGCCTGCCCGCAGCTCCCTCCCCGGACTTCTCCCCCCCCCCCACCGGAACAGATGCAAGCCCGGCACTTGTCCGAGGTGCCGGGCTCATTTTTGAAGAGATTTGCGCGGGCCGCGGCCGGGTGCAGGCAGCTCCTCCTTAACGGAAGGAGGAGGCCTGCACTTCCCGAGCCTGCCGCACCGCAGCGGGCGCCGCAGCGCCGGAATAGCGCCGCAATGCGGCGCGTTGCACCAGTTTTCAGGCGCTAAAACCCTTCAGTAGCGCCGGCAGCCGTTTGGGCGCGGCGCTACTGAATTTTTGGCGCGTGCAAAGGGACTTAGCGCCGGCGCTAACTTCCGGCGCTAAAGCCCTGGTGCAGCGCAAACTCAATTTCTAGGCCGTACTGTCATCATGGGATCTGGGCTTGTGTGCCACAGGTTCTTGTACGTCAACAAATTGCCCAATCTGCTAGATAGCTCGTTGAGTGTCGTGTTGCTGAGTTGCAACAAGTCTGAATGGGAGAGACTCGATGGACCAGCTGGTCTTTCTCTGTCTGTCCTTTTCGTCTGTTTGTACAAAGTCAACCTCAGCCATTGTTGGATTGCATTGTTGGTACCGAGAGCAGCTGCCCCTGTTCCAAGTCATTGCTCATCACCAAACCATCCCTGGAAAACTGACAATTGTCCTTTCAATGGGAAATGTATTTCTTTACATAGGAACATGGGAACCATATTTGGCCATTCAGCCCCTCGAGCCTGTTCCGCCATTCAAGTAGATCGTGGTTGATCTGTATCTTAACTCCATCTACCTGCCTGGGTTCCATAATCCTTAATACCCTTGTCTAACAAAAACAAACAATCTCAGTTTTTAAATTTTCTATTGATCTAGCCTCAACAGTTTTGGGGGGAGAGAGTTCCAGATTTCCACCACTCTTTGTGTGAAGAAGTATGTCCTGACATCACCCCTGAATGGCCGAGCTCCAATTTTAAGATTTGGCCCCCTTGTTCTGGTCCACCCCACCAGTGGAAATAGTTTCTCTCTATCTACTCTTTTAATTATTTTAAATCCTCAATTAGATCATCCCTTTATCTCCTATAAATTCAAGGGAATACAAGCCTAGTCTATAATTTAACCCTTTTAAAATTTGCACTGCACCCTCTCCAAGGCCAAGATACCCTTCCTGAGGGGCGGTGCCCAGAACTAAATGTAGTTCTCTAAATGGGGTCTAACCAGAGCTTTATATAACTGCAACATTACTTCCACCCCTTTGTATTCTAGCCCTGTTGAGACAAAGGCCAACGTTCCATTAGACTTCGAATTATTTTTTGTACCTGCCCACTAGCTTTTAGTGATTTCTGTACATGAACCCCCTCATCCACAGTTCCGAGCTTCTCGTTATTTAGAAAATACTCTGATTGATCTTGCTTAGGTTCAAAGTGGATGACCTCACACTTTCCCAACGCTGAACTCCATCTGTCAGAGTTTTGCCCACTCACTTAATCTATCAATGTCCCTTTGCAACTTTCTGCTCCCATCCACACTGTTTACTTTGCCACCTAACTTGGTGTCATCGGCAATCTTGGATATAAGATTCTCTATTCCTCATCTAACTCATTAATAAATATGGTGAAAAGCTGAGGGCCCTGGTGCAGAACCTTGGGGATACTACTAGGTACATCCTGCCAATAGGAGTACATACCCATTGGGCCTGATCTTATCTTCGGTGCGGGGGGGTGGGTGTGTGATGTTGGGCGGGGGGGAGTTGGAGTTATGGACGGGATGCCGGAAGTACGGCTTTCCCGAACATCCTGCCACGTCTTCTAACTTTTGTCTGTAGATTTCCCGTCCGACAGTCAGCCTGATTGACAGGCTAGCTGCCTGTTGGGCGGGAAAGCCTGTAGCACAGCCGACCTGAGAGCAGCTAGCTCTACTGGGGGGAGTGGGGAGGTGGGTGGCAGAGATGACGGGGCAGAATGGTAGTTGGGGGAGGTTCCGATTGTGAGGGGTGGGGGGGATGTTGGTTGGGGGGGTTCAATCACAAGAGTGGGAGCAGATGGTGGTGGGGGGGTCCAATCACAGTTGGGCAGGGGCAGAGAGTTGTTGGTGGTTGTGGTGTTCAATCACAAGAGGGGTGAGCAGATAGTGGTGGTGGGGTCCGATCACGGGGCGGGGGGTGGGGGCGAGCAGACAGATCGTGGGAGGCGAGACAGAGGTTAGCTTGTTGGGCCTGGAGGAAACACTCCTGCTCCTCCTGGACCACTAGCAGTGCAAGAAAGGCACTCACCTTATGGATTCAGCCCTTTTTACCTCAGTTTACCTGCTGGATTTCCTGGGGCCAGGGAAACTCGGCCGACTGTGGCTAAAAATAGAATCACTGTTAAAATGGAGGCACGCAGCCTCCTTAAAAGGTTTGAATGACTGACCCACCTCCTGCGAGCGGATTGGTCGCCCACCCATCGTCCCACCTCCGTTAAAACTGCAAGTGGGTGGGTTAGGTTCCTGTTTCAGATTTTTAGCTTTTTAACCTCCCACCCAAACCAAAGCGGATAATTTTAACCCCCGCTCTTTTGGGGTTTAAAATGATTCACTTTAACCCTACTCTCTGTCTACTGCTTCCTAACCAATTCCCTTACAATTTACACATTGAGATGTTCGATATGTTGTTTGTGAAGAAGCTGGCACAAGTAATTTATTTAGCAAATCCTGATAAAATATTAATCATTCCAATAGGCATTGCAAAACTTTGGTTGTGGAAGATGGACTTAAAGGGGAAGCTGACCTGTCAGCGCAACTTAAATATGGTTCAAGAAAGCTTCAACCCGCTTCTCCATAATCAGTATCACCACTATAAAATTAATCAATTTTTGTTTAAATTAAAGGCACTAAGGTGGACAATCGATCTAAGCAGGTGCTCAATTCCCAGATTTCTGAGGGGACAGACTGAAGGATGTGAAAGGTAATTGTAGGATAGACACCAGGAAGCATCGCTTTACACAGAAGGCGATCAAGAGTTGGAACAGATGGTCAGGAAGGGTGGATGAGGTCAGGAGTCTGGATGCATCTGAAACTCAGCTAAATGCTAAAATAGGAAAGTAAAATACTGCGGATGCTGGAAATCTGAAATCAAAACAGGAAAGGCTGGAAACACTCAGCAGGTCAGGCAGCATCTGTGGAGAGAGAAACAGAGTTAACGGTTCAGGTCAATGACCCTTCGTCAATTCTGAAACGTTAACTCTGTTTCTCTCTCCACAGATGCTGCCTGATCTGCTGAGTATTTCCAGCGTTTTCTGTTTTTATTGCTAAAATAGGAAGTTGGGGGTTAATTTTGGCTTTAGGCAATAGTGCAACATGTGGAAAATCGGCGGGGCCACCCGCTAAACACCTCTCCGGATTTTCATGGAGAATGGAAACGAGCGTTGGGAACGAGAGGTGTTTAATGGATGGCCTACCCGATATCGGGCATTTTACACTATCATCTAAAGTCAAAATTTCCCCCATGGGGAGGTTGGTGTTCTCGAAGGATAAGGCTAAAAGCCCTTCTTCATCCAAATCTGTCCCATGAGTAAAATCATATTCCTCCACTTTTCTTTAATACTTCAAATGTAAAACCATTTCTTCCAGTGTTCCAGGGGGCGGCAGATGTTTTGGTGTGCTGTGTGATGTGTTGAATGAATCATGTGGACTACCTGCCTCACATTTAATGCGGACTAAAAATAAGCCAAAGTCAAATCCTGCAGCTATAGGGCCCCGACAGAAGAGGATTCCCAGCAATATTCTGAAATTCTCAAAGTGTTCACCAAGCCTGAGTTTTGTTCTTTATTTTGACAGTAACAGTCCAGCATCCCTGTTAATTCAGGCTTACTTAGTAAGGTCTCCTTGCCCACTCTGACCAATTGCATCCAACAAGATTTTCACTGCATTCCCACGCATTTTTCAAGCCAATGTTACATTTGAATTGAAGTCTCTGCACAAGACAGGACTGTTAAGTTTGTTGGTCAGAGGGGTCGTTAAGCCTTTTCCTGACCAGTGTTTGTGTTTCAGTGGGAAAAGAGCTGAATTATAACTCTCGCTCAGCCCACAGAACACAGTGAAAGCTGGTGATAAACCTAAAAGGACGTTTCTTCTTGTTGATGAGTTCGGAGAAACGGTGAGAGTTGAAAGTAAACCTTGTTGGTATTTATGAACAGTAACACAATCATTTAGAATCTGAGCAATTTCGTATAGCCAGGTAATGCTCTGCATCAAATTCTAGGGATGTTTCAAATTCTCTTGTCTATCACACTGGGTCAAGTTAGGAAACTGATGTGGTTAATCCTGCTACACTGTCTTTTAGTCCAGCACTGCACGCCAGTCAAGTCTCAGGCTGTCACACTCAAGACTCTGCTGATTAAAGGTCACAAGAAGGGAATATTCTGCAGTTTACTATTTCTACCATGGCAACAACAACTTGCATTTATATAGTTCCTTTAACACAGCAATACATCCCAAGGCGCGTCACAGGAGCGTAATCAAATAAAAATTGACACCGAGCCACGTAAGGAGCTTTTAAGACAGGTGAGAGTTAGATTTTAAGGAGCGTCTTCAGGGAGGAGAGTGAAATGGAGAAGTGGAGAAGTTTAGGGAGGGATTTCCAGAGCTTAGTGCCTAGCCAGCTGAAGGCATGGCCACCGATGGTGGGCAAAGGAAATTGGGGATGCACTCATCTTACACATGCGTATAAAGCAACATGTTTATAAATGTGCTATTCACAAGCAAAATAAGTTCCTCTCTCTTCTGCCACATCACCAAACCAACATATGAAGAAGAAGGAAGTATTTCTCTCCCCTAGGCCAAAATTCCTCATTAAACCAATACCAACAAAAACATACAGATTAGCTCGTCCTTCATCAAACTGCTGCTTCTGGGGTATTGCCAGTGCAAGATGGATATTACACTTGTCAACATAATGGTGGTCACAGCAAGATTTCCCTCAGTGTTTGCAAGAATTAGAGAGTTAGTTCAGGTCCTTCATCAAGCTGCCATGGACAAAATACAAACAGAGCCCCTTCAACACTCACCACACCGCGCGTGGTACTGAACAGTGTCGGCTGTGGCTCAGTTGGTAGCACCCTTGCCTCTGAGTTAGAAGATTTTGGGTTCAGGTCCCACTCCTACCGACACTCCAGTGCAGTACTGAGGGAGTGCTGCAATGTTCGAGAGGCCGCCTTTTGGATGAGATGTTAAACCGAGGACCTGCTTGCCCTTTCAGTTGGATGGGAAAGATCCCATGGCGCTTTTCAAAGAAGAGCAGGGGAGTTCTCGCCAGTGTCCTGGCCAATATTTATCCCGCAACAGATAATCTGGTCATTAATATATTGCCACTTATGGAAGCTTGCTGTGCACACATTTGGCTGCCATGTTTTCTACATTACAACAGCGACTACACTTCAACAGTTGGCTGTAAAGTGCTTTGATACTTCTTGAGGTCCTGAAAGGTACTATATAAATACAAGTCCTGTTTTTTTAACCGTACATTCATTAATCTACTAAAGCTATTGGAAAGGGAGTGTGTATGTTGCTCATTAAGTAAAGTGTTTTAAGGTATTTCCAAGTGATAAAGCACCATATTAAGACCAGCAATATTTTTTTGAGCCAGGATCTTCCTGGTTGGTGCGACTATTTGTAACTTTTTTGCCAGTTTTGGCTTGCTTTCACCCCTCCTTTCCTTCAGGCGCTAACCTCTGCGTGAGGAAGAATCCACAAGCACCAGCAGCCCTCCAGCTCAGACATTTATTGATCAGTGGGGCGTACATGTGCGCTTCCCTGCAGAGGTCATCAAATTGGCATCAGGAGTGGAAACTTGACTCATTTTTCTTTTCTCTACTTCCTACCCCAAGAGGTACTGATGCGAATGGCCATACCTCTGCTGCTGCCTCCACCCAGATCAGTTAATTCACCATAGGCCATATATCATTGCATTGGAGAGGGTGCAGAGGAGATTCACCAGGATGTTACCTGGGCTGCAGCACTTCAGCTCTGAAGAGAGACTGGACAGGCTGGGGTTGTTTTCCTTAGAGCAGAGAAGGCTGAGGGGGGACCTGATTGAGGTGTACAAATTATGAGGGGCATTGATAGGGTAGATAGAAAGGAACTTTTCCCCTTAGTAGAGGAGTCAATAACCAGGGGGCATAGTTTCAAGGTAAGGGGCAGGAGATTTAGAGGGGATTTGAGGAAAACTTTTTCACCCAGAGGGTGGTTGGAATCTGGAACTCACTGCCTGAAAGGGTGGTAGAGGCAGGAACCCTCACAACATTCAAGAAGCATTTAGATGAGCACTTGAAACGCCATAGCATACAAGGCTACGGACCAAGTGCTGGAAAATGGGATTTGAATAGACAGGGCTTGATGGCCGGTGTGGACACAATGGGCCGAAGGGCCTCTTTCTGTGCTGTATAACTCTATGACTCAATGACTATCAAAGCTCAGGCCTTCTGTACCACACATAGTGGTACAGATACCCACTAAGCCGTTGGGTGGGGAGGTTCTCGCTCTATATTTTCTTCACAGGCGCCTGATCAAATATCTGAAGGGACTGCAGTTCAAGCAAAAACTGAGGAAAATCTAGTTAATCGCTGATCCTGCTCCAACATCCTAAGCTTTATACACGAGGGGGGTTGGACACACAGAGACAGGATTGCAGGTTTGTTTGTGAAGAATCAATATTGCATGTGAATTGTCACCCCATTCACCAGCACCAATTGGAATTAGTCACGTTTTATTTATTTATTGCTGCAGATCCATTTCCTGTAACATTTACCACTGCAGTACATGAGGAAGAGCAGTGATTGAGGTGAAGTAATAAAACATTTTTTTTTCAAGTGCACACAAAGCAACTCAGTTGCGGAATGCACGACACGTTTAAAACAAACTACAACAGGATAGTCGAATGCCTCGAATGTCAAGAGGGAGTAGCGTCACCAGTATCTTTGATAAGTCAGTTACAAAAAAATTTGTGATTAATTTTACCATCTTTATTGAAATAATTTCTGCCGATGTTAATTTTTTTTTTTATTCGCTTATGGGATCTGGGCGTCGCTGGCAAGGCCAGCCTTTATTGCCCAGCCCTAGTTGCCCTTGAGAAGGTGGTGGTGAACCACCTTCTTGAACCACTGCAGTCCGTGTGGTGAAGGTACTCCCACAGTGCTGTTAGGTAGGGAGTTCCAGGATTTTGACCCAGCGACGATGAAGGATCGGCGATATATTTCTAAGTCGGGATGGTGTGTGACTTGGAGGCTCAGGAATCATTCTCATCTCCTTTCCCCAAATAGTGTTACTTCAAAGAAAACTCAATAGACATGGGAAGAAAAAGAGTTGTTAATCCTAATATTTTTCCGTATCTTTCTTTGAAGGGTATTTTCTGTGAAATGGCCTCTTTGTGATCTACGGATATTGCGTGCTATTTAACTCCTCATTTACACCACTGAACTTGAAGCAGTTCTGTAAAGTTTTAGCTTGCGGTGCTGTGGGACCTGTCTCGTTTCTATTACAGGGAAGGACAGAGCCACAGCAGCAAGGCTGAAGCAAAGGTGAATGCAGTTCTTCAGCATTCTGGCAGGCAGACCTTCCCTGATGCTGAGAGGGGGGATTAACAAATTCTGCCTTGTAGGTATGGGGTGAGAGGTCATCACTTACCTGTGCAGAAAACAAAGTTATTGTCTAATGGCAGCGTCATTGACTCAGCGTCAGCCCTAGTTTACGCCTTAGTGATAGCAACACAGGAATTGCTAAATAAGAACAGGCCAAGGTCTGTCTGGTACACCTGACACCATCCTGTGTATGATGCAACAATAATGGAGTAGTTGACTAATCATGGCAATCAGTCTCTATCAGTCAGTCTACAACAGACCCTAACATGAGACGAGGAAAATCCCCAGTGGTGGAGAGCTTTGGAAACCATAGGTCCAAAGTCACCTGTTCCTCCCAAGTGTGCTACACTCACCACATGTCATGTCTCAAATTGCTCATAAACTGTATCCCAAAATATTATTTTCTGAAAGAAATCGATCCCATTTCCATGTGAATGAATCAATGCTCTCGGCTTCCATCATCTCCCTAGGGACCCTGTTCCATAGATTTACTACTTACTCATTGATGCGCTCCGATACGAGACTCCCAAAACAAGCGCTCTACTCAGAGCTCCGACACGGCAAGAGAGCCCCAGGTGGGCAGAGGAAACGCTTCAAGGACACCCTCAAAGTCTCATTGAAAAAGTGCAACACCCCCCACCGACACCTGGGAATCCCTGGCCCAAGACTGCACAAAGTGGAGGAGATGCATCCGGGGAAGGCACTGAACACCGAGTCTCTTTGCCGGGAGCAAGCGGAAGCCAAGCACAAGGAGTGCACGTCAACCCAAGCACCCCACCCACCCGCCCCTTCAACCACCGTCTGCCCCACCTGTGACAGAGACTGTAGGTCCCGCATTGGCCTCATCAGTCACCTGAGAACTCATTTTTAATGTGGAAGCAAGTCATCCTCGGTTCCGAGGGACTGCCTAAGAAGAAGAAGGCTTACTCATTGAAATAACTGGGGTAACCTAGCCCACCGGGCGGGAAACCCATGGGATCAGGTGGAACGCTGGTCTTACACCCCCACCCAGTATTACTCTCCGTTGATTTCAACTGAGAATAAAATCAGGCTGGGTGTAAAACCAGCGTTGCACCTGATTTTGTCCGTTTCAGTTAAAATTGTCGCCAATGTGTCTGCAAATGAATGTTGAATTTGCCGCCCTTCAAGTGCAGGCCGTGTCCTCTGGTTCTGCTGTTCTGGACAAGGTGTCACACTCATGTTGGAATTCGAAGCTTTCCCTGCCTGGTGGGCCTTGCATGACACTGTCTGTCTCATCAACAATGAGAATGGAATTACTATTTAGCATTTGCTCTGGTTCTCAGTTGACTGGGTGACTTCCTTCATTTTAGTGGTGTCCTCCTCCTGGGGGGCGAGGGCACTTGCAGTGATATTAGTTCTGGTGGAATTGGGCTCATGCCCTATTGGCACAGGAAACAGAGCCCCCACAGACAGGAAGAGAAACCACTTTGAGAGAATGTGGTCTGTGTCTTGGTGCTACTGAAGCACTTCATACTGCACAATCACCCTCAAAAGCACTGTCATAAGACTGGGTAAGAAGCATACATTTGGGCTGTTCAACGTCATCTGTGAAAATCATGCTCTCCACATTCCTAATGATTACAACCTCGCAGTTAGAAGCACAAGCCATTTCTTTGCATAAAATAATGGTACATACGATTAACTCACTACATCTCCCTTTAAACAAGAGTTGCAATGTGAATTGCTAATTAGATTTTGCATCATTGAACCTTTTTCAGTTAAGCATTAAAGTGTGGGGCATTAATGGTTTGTAGATAAGTCTTTGAATTTTAGAAGGTTACATCTTGTGATTTTGTTCAGAAAAATCTCCCAAGTGTCAGCACAATCTTTTTGTTCTTGTGCGAATATCTCTCTTTCATGTGTCACAGTTAATTTTTAATGGATGTCCATTAACTTAATGGCACAGTCGGCCAGGCACTTGCCTGAAACAATGTTATTTCCAACACTCGCAGTGACGTGCAGACTCAAGGTAAGTAATTGGGGCTGCTATCAGTGATGGCTGTTGTGTGTCACTGGCGAAATGAGTTCTGACAATCTCCATCTAGTTCCCAATGGACGCGAGTCCGCGGCACCTCTCCATGATTTGACAGTCTGAGCTCTCACGCATGCACATTGGCTAGGAGATGGGAATTGTCAACTGGTGCTGCTGAGAACTCCCATCTGAAACTAAGATTTTACAACATGGCAGAACGGTGGAGGGAGTATCGAACTTCTGGCTGCTGTTTCATCGTGTCCCTTCCGTAATTGGTCAATTAGTGCTTCCTCAAACATGAGCTTATGATTGCTCAAGGTGTCATTTGATGGTGCTAGTGTGGAGGTGGAAGAAAGCAGCGACGTAATTTGTGCTTGCCCATATCCCCCTTTCTTTCCCTTTCCCAGGATTAATGTTAGACAGCCTCTTTAGTGGTGATTGATGCCAGCGCACTAAGAACTGCTCATTAGAAACATCTCAGACAAAAGAGTAGTCAGTAAGGAGCTCATTTCAGCTTTAGTTTTCCTGCCTCTTTTTTCCTCAACTGCATCCAAGTCATTTCCCTGTAATCCCTGCTAATTCCATAGATAAGCCAGGATCCACAGACAATTGTATTCACTATCAATGTCAGTTGTATATTGCTTCATCAATGAGCGTCCCTCCATCATAAGGTCTGAAGTAGAGTGATCTTGTTGATGATTGCACTGTGTTCAGCTCCATTGGCAATTCCTTAGTTAATGAAGCTGTCCAAACCTTTGGCCTCCATCACTGAGAAGGATAAGGACAGCAGGTGCATGAGAACACCATCACCTCCAAGATCCCCTCCAAGTTGCACACCGACTAGGACAGAAATCGCTGTTCCTTCAGCGTCACTGGGTCAAAATCCTGGAACTCTTTACCGATCAAGACTGTGGGAGCACTTTCACCATACGGACTGCAGCAGTTCAAGAAGAAGGGTCACCACCACCTTCACAAGGGCAACTAGGGACGGGCAATAAATGCGGCCCATATCCCGAGAATGATTTTTTTTAAAAAGAACCGAGTCTTCTGTAAAGAGAGCCATACCCAACCAGCTTCCTTCCCTTCTCACAGATGACTCAAACGTGAATAGAAATGTTCACCAACAAGTAATAAACCAAATACAACTCACTATAATGCTCCAATATTGTGCCTTCTGAGCAACAAGCAGAGCCCCTCTCCTGAGCTTCGAGTTCAAATGAACGGTTATAGAAATGTAGAAGAGCTCTGCTTTTTATACGGCCCATGTATAACTAACCTGGGAGTGCTTGTGCTTATGGTGGCTCCCCTCACCATTATATTCTTCACATTTCAATAGTTGCTGCATCAGGTCAGCTTTGTGATAACACCTGGCAGTTTACACTGGTTTCCTCTTTTAGCTACTGCAAAAAGAAAGTGACACAAATTAATTGTGAGAAAACTGATAAACACTGTGAATACACCCCACCCCCGCTCCCCGCGAATATTTCATGCCTCTCAAAAATTGTGACTTTCAATTCCACATTGACTGAAACATATTCCCCAACCTCAGCACTTGGGGAGATATCCAGTCAGCCTCACTTTTGGAAATAATGATATTTCATGGGAAATCACAGATTCTCCTCCTCTGTGGATTTAAACCCAAGAGTAAAGTGTCACCGGCATTGCCATTGTTTCTCTCTGCTCATCTGCCTCCTAGTTACTATATTCCAACTCTTCAGCAAGTGAAGTATTGCCACCTAGCTGTATGCAGACATGCTCTGACTCTAGGCAGCAGCTCTGGAAGTTACACGGAAAGATAGACCATGGTGTCCACCATGGCTCAGTTGGTACCATTCTTGCCACTGAGTCAGAAATTTACTGGGTTCAAGTTCCAATCCAGAGATTTGACTACTTAATCTCGGCGGACACCATCAGAGGTGTCGCTTTTCAGATGAGACATTAAACTGAGGCCCCGTCTGCCCTCTCAGGTGGGCATAAAAGATCCCATGGCACTTTTTGAAGAAGAGCAGGCGAGTTATCCCCAGTGCCTTGGCCAATAATTATCCCTCAACTAACATCAATAACAGAGATTGGCCTGCATTAGCTGGTAAAAATAACGGTGAGGCTATCGGCATTCGCCATTATTTAAGAGTAAATCAGACAGCAACTTCCGGCAACCACACATGTGTAGTTAAACGCGGAAATCAGGGAGTTGCTGTCCGAGTTGCCATGCTCCTCCAAAAGCTTCGCTATAACAGTATCAATGAAATGCATAGAATAGCATGAAGTTACGTGATAGGTACCCACTAAACATGCCAGAAAAAGTTAGGGCTTGTCTAATCAAGTGTAAGTGAATTTCTAACGGTGTGCTAAGTCTTAATTACTGCAAGTCAACCTCTCCGGCACTGAAAATTAACTTTAACAAGTGTGGAGTCTCATTCCTTCAGGATTAAATTATTGTTGGAAATTTTTTAAAATGTAAAAATTTAAATAATCTTTTTTAACTTTTTCTTTCAATCTATTTTAGCTCTCTCTTAATCCCATTTTTCTTTTCCTCTCTTTATTTCACTTCCTCTACATGATACTCTACATCCAAAACTCGGCTGCCTGTGTCCTAACTCGCACCAAGTTCCGTTCGCCCATCACCCCTGTGCTCGCTGACCTACATTGGCTCCCGGTTAAGCAGTGCCTCAATTTCAAAATTCTCATCCTTCTTTTCAAATCCCTCCATGGCCTCGCCCCGTCCTATCTCTGTAATCTCCTCCAGCCCCACAACCCCCCGAGATATCTGTGCTCCTCTAATTCTGCCTTCTTGAGGATCCCTGATTATAATCGCTCAACCATTGGTGGCCGTGCCTTCTGCTGCCTAGGCCCTAAGCTCTGGAATTCCCTGCCCAAACCTCTCCACCTCTCTACCTCTCTTTCCTCCTTTAAGACGCTCCTTAAAATCTACCTCTTTGACCAAGTTTTTGGTCACCTGCCCTAATTTATCCTTATGTGGATCGATGTCAAATTTTTTGCCTTGTAATATTCCTGTGAAGCGCCTTGGGATGTTTTACTACATTGAAGGCGCTATATAAATACAAGTTGTTGTTGTTGTTAATTTGGCACTGAATTAACTATTCCACCTTACACTTCCTGGTTCAGACCCTGCGGGGGTAATTTTAACTCCCAAGAGCAGTTAAGTCGGGTTTCATTTGGATGCGTAGTTGAAAATTTAAAAAAAATCTCAAACCCTAACTCAACCCACCTCGAACCTGCCCACTTCCGGTTTTAACGGAGGCGGGACGGGGGACCGGGGTGGGGCTGAGAGGGGTGGATGGGTAACCAACCTGCTCCCAGAAGGTGGGTCGCTCATTTAAATATTTTAATAAGGCTATGTGCCAAAGATTTATTCTCTGTTGCAGGATTAATGCTGGCTGGTCGGGTTTCCCGGGCTTCGGGAAACCCGGCAGCTAAAGGAAGGCGAGGACTGCTGCATGGAAGAGGGAAGTGCTTTTACAGCTCTGCTTGTGGGCCATGAGGAGCAGGAGTGCTTTGCCCAGACCCACCAAGCAAACCTGTTAACCTCCCCCGTGATCAGACCCACTCACCGAAATCACTGACTCTCCCCTGACACTCATCTCTCCCTCCGATCTCTCGCTGTCCCTCCTCCGATCTCTCTCTGACACCCCATCACTGCCCCCGATCTCACTCCAACACCCCGGATCACCCCGACCTAAACCATGCTGTACCCAACCCCCACCACCCCCGGCGCGATCTTTACCCCGAGCAGCAGGATCTCTTCTGGAGCGTACCCTGCCTGACAGGGAGCCGCGACTATCAATCAGGCTAGCTTCTGGGTGTGGAAACTGTTAAAAAAAACATGCACCATGGAGTTAAAACTCCATGGCATGCAACCCAACTAGAACTGCTCCCCCTCCACTTGGAAAACCCGCCCCAGTAAATATCAGACTAGCGTGTCTCAGTAATTGTTTCTTCAATCTGATTGCAAGAAGATACACAGGGGGAGAAATTCGGTTGGTTAGCGCCTCATGTTAGCTCCTGGCGGGGACGCTAACGGGGCACTAATGAAGTAGCGCCGGGGTGAGGCGAATCCAGTGCCACATGTCAAATCCAGTCGCCCCTTAGTGCCGCAGCTAACAGTTAACACCTGCGACTTTAGCGCCAGGCACATCATGACGTCAGTGCGTGCAACGTTCACTCAGCACCCGATCTGCCAAATTGATTATCGCCCCCTGCCTTAGTGCCTTGCCCCGACAATGATAGGAAGAGGAGGCATGAAGCAGGCGGATGGTGGCTCCAGGGGCGCTATTTAAAGAAATCAGTCGCAGCTGTCAGGTTAGTGCTGTTTCACTGCTTCCTTGTCAGTTTGCGATTGTGCAAGAGTTTAATAGAGTCACCTAAAGGTTCTTTAGCATCAGGAGTGTTGTGGCTACTAAAAATTTGTTACATTTATTCTGATTAAATTTCATAGTGCTACACATCATTACATTAATGGGGGCTGTACTGGCAGCCGACCTCACCCTCCAGGATCTAAGGCGGAGGGAGTGGAGGCAGCGAGAAAGATTGCAAGATGTGGCAAAGGGAGGAGGTGGGCCATCAGGGTTCTCAAAAGGAGGCCTTACCCTCCGAGGGTATTCCGAGAGCACTTCTACCTCCAATTAAGTGAGCAGCAGTGAATTAGAAGGCTCCGCTTCAGCAAGGATGTGGTCACCAAACTCCTCTGCCCCCTCCTGCAACCAGATGTTGAGACTCAGATCAGGTCGGCCATGGCTCTCTCAGTGGCAGTCAAGGTCACCATCACCCTCAATTTCTTTGCCAGCAGTCCCTTCCAGTCTGCAACAGGAGATATAGTGAACATCTCGCAGTTCGCCATCGATCGCTGCACCCGGGAGGTCACACAGGCTCTCTGCAGTAGGAGAAGGGACTACATTTCCTTCTCCATCACCAGAGAGAAGCAGGACGAATGTGCATGTGTCTTTGCCAGGATAGCGGGCTTCCCCGTGGTGCGGTGCGCCATTGACTGCACCCACGTGGCTTTGCAGGCACCACATAACAATCCTGAGATCTTCCATTAACGCAAAGGCTACCACTCACTTAATGTGCAGTTGGTGTGCGACCACAGACAGTGAATCCTCAATCTGAATGCCCGCTATCCTGGCAGCAGCCACGATGCCTTCATCCTGTGCCAGCACTCTTCCAGCTGCCACATCAAGCTCGTGGCTGGCTCATCGGAGACAAGGGCTAGCCACTCTCTACCTGGCTCATCACTCCACTCCGCAACCCAGCACTCCTGCTCAGCACTCATATAATGAGAGCCATGCTGCCAACAGGAACATCATCGAGCAGACCATCGGGGTGCTCAAGAAACAGTTCCGCTGCCTTGCCCGCAGGTGAGGAGCCCTCCAGTACTCAGCTGAGTGGCTGTCCTATTTCGTGGTGGTCTGCTGCACGCTCCACAATCTGGTCATCATGAGGGCCCAGTCCTTGCCACAAGGGATTGCAGGACCACCTCAGGAGGAGGAAGAGGGAGAGGAGGAGGAAGATGAGGATGAGGAGGAAGAGGAAGATGAGGAGGAGGAGGAGGAGGAACAGGAGCGAGGGTTAAGACAGCCACTCAATTGGCTTTCTGGAAGGTCCGTCCGTGACCACCTCATCAGACTGCGGTTCCAATAAATTAAACCCCAGATCCCCAGCGCTCACCACATCCCCATCATTCCATTCCTGTTGCAGGCCATATCACAGCGCAAAGCTGAAATGAGAGACACCACAAAATCATCCAAAGCCAATTATTAAATTTATCACTAATCAGTGAAACATAGTTACAACAACAATATTAACTATTCACCTTTGTGCAATCCCTTAGTACCTCTCGTTACTGTGCCTTTGCTTACTCTGGTGCTCCTACGAAATGTTGGCCCAATGGCTGAAGCACAGCTGGTGGAAGGTTGCTGAGTGTCCATGCGGGAGACTTCAGATGGCCTTGCAGGACGCCCTCAACCAGCTCTGGGCCTGGAAGGCCCAGTTGTAGACTGCACCACCTCAGCGTGGGCAGCAGCAGTCTGGGCTGGCTGGATGACAGGCAGCGACAAGGGCAATGGCAGAGTGGCAGTGGTGGGAGCAGGAATGCTGTCATCCTGAGAGAGACAGCAAGTTCCTGCTCCACTGACCCACTGCCACTGCCACTCCCCCGGGGCAGCACTTCAGCATCACTACCAATCTGCGGGAGCACAGATTGCTGGCCTGTTGCGACACCGTGAAAGCCTCGGTGGATGGCGGACGGTGGTCGACGCAGCCATGATGGTAGCAGTCAGAGCTTGCGTGGCATCAAGCTGAGACTGCATGAGAGCAGTCTGAGAATCGATGGCACCAAGCATAGACTGCATTACAGCACTAAGACATTGCGTGGCTTCCACCTGTGCTGCAATGGAAGCTGCGACATCGTGCATCACTCGCTGCATGAGGGCTGGGTCACCACGGTCTCTCTGGGAGTTCACCATCCTTTGCAGACTGCAAATGATGGGCTCCATGGTGTGCGCAGAACTCTGTGCAATGTTGGAGTTGGACTCCTCCACGCTCCTTACCATTGCTGAGAGGCTCTCAGGCACCCTTGCCATTGCACCTATCATCTCGGTGTGCATGCGGATCACCCTTCTTCTATAGGCCTCCCCATTGAGGTCCTCATCCGAGTCCTGCATTACAACAGTGACGACACTTCAAAAGTACCTCATTGGCTGTAAAGTGCTTTGGCACATCCTGAGGTCATAAAAGGCGCTATATAAATGCAAGTCTTTCTTTTCTTTTGATAATAGTAATGCTAGTTCTTAATTAAAGGTCAGGTCACATTGCACTGTGGGTACAGTTAAAATAAAATTGGAATCTTAAACATTATTAAAAGGTTAGAAGGGGAAAAATTTGGTTGGTTAGTGCCTCCCATTAGCACCTCTGGGGGGGCGCTATTGGGGCTCTAGGAACTTAGCGCCCGAGCGCTGCAATTTTAGCGCCGCTCGCGAAATTGACCAGTCGTTTTGCGGCGGTGCTAAACACTACCGCCACGATCTCCTGCGCCCGCAGATCATGACGTCAGTCAAGCATGCAATGCTCCGGTAGCGCCCCGGACCAGATATTGAGTCGCGCCCCCTACCCTAGTGCCTGCCACTAGGAATGACAGGCAGAGGGGAATATTTTCAAGTTGGGAAGGGGCTGGGGGAGCGCTATTTAAAGGCGGGCACTTCCTGTCTTTTCTTGTCGGCAAAATTTTTGGAACGCACAGGTTGAGAGGGAGACGTCTGGAGAGATTTAACGCTGTCTGTCCTAAGGCGTTTTGGCCCTCAGCACCACTTTTGAGGTTCCTTAGCACCGAGCTCGTTCCCTGGGCCTATCCATTAGTGCTTCCAACACAATTGCTTTAGGCGTCTCTCCAAGCTGAGATTCAAGGCTGCAATGAGCAGGGAGTGGCTGGCCAGCAAGATGGCCCCTCACCTTTAAGAACTGGACGGCGCCAGTCTGTCTGGCTTCCATGGTAAATGGATCACCCGAGCTTCGGTAGCATTCTGAGGTAGCACCTCACTTCCCGACGTTTGCACCTTAAGGGAGGTGTGTAGCGCTTGATTTAGTGCTCAAATCACCTCCAGGGGCGAATTTTGCAGTTGGAGGCGATAATTAGTGCCGGGCGCTAAACTTTGTGCCCGGTCGATATTAGTGCCCCAAAATGGGCGATACCCAATTTTTCCCCCTAGGACTTTTAAAACGTGCATAAAAAATACATAATGGCCCAAAAATTTGGGTCGGGGGCTTCTCGCGGGTGTAAGCCCCCGACCTGCACTTGCCTTGCACGCCGGCAGTTGAGCTGTAGGGCCCCATGGAATTCCGCTCCGGGGCCTGGCCCAGCTGCCGGCGCGCTGTGCTTGCGTGTCCCAGGGGCGTAGTTAGTGCGATGCGTCCCCTGGGATCACGTGAGCCATGGGCAGCCAATCGGAGGAGGGAAAAGCCCATTCATAAGATTGACAGGAAGACCTGTCTAAACTTATGAATACTACTGGCCTCAAAATAGCATTAAACCTTCAAATATTTTTTTTTTTTTTTTAAATCACACTTTTTCAATAAACTACAAATTACGTTAAATAACTATTTTAAACAATAATATAAATTTTTGAAAAAAATAATTTTATAAAAAAACGGGGCTAAAAATAAACTTACCTTGCTTTAAAGTATTTAAAAATAATAAACCTGTGGAAAAAATGTTTTAATTTTAATTAATTGACCACTTACCTTGTAAAAAGCAGGCCTTACGCCTGCTTTTTAAATGTGTAAATCCTACAGGATTAACCTCGCGTAAAACCTGCAAAAAAAAACTAAGTTCAAAGTGCACGCACAGCCTCCCCTGCGTGTGCGTTCGACCTCTGAACCCCTTCGTTCAGAGGATCGGAAGTGCCGGTTTCCCGCGCATGCGCAGTGCATGCAGGAAACCCGCACTTCCATTCGGCCTACGGGTGAGTACCCCGTGCGTCCTCACCTGTGGAGAGCCGAATTTCTGGGCCATTAAAATTTGCATCGGGAATGTGAAGTCACAAATTCCCATGTTTGTGATGTCACCACCTAAAATTTAGCCACCTTGGTTCTTATGAGCAAACATTGGTGGAGGTTTATTAGCTCGCAAAATGGGCGAATGATCCCCAAATGTGTCCACACTTGATCCTTCTTTAACAGGGAACTGGAACCACTGTCATATGGCTTCGAACGAAAGGTTAACGCTTTGGGTGAGCCCAATCTTTCTCTTTCAGATGCTGACTGACCTGCTGTTTATTTCCAGCATTTTCTGTTCGCATTGTCGATCATAATTGAGCTCGGCACGAGAGACAGAGAGAGAGAGAGAGAGAGAGAGAGATGGATGGTACATTTTTGCAGTCCTTGTGCTATCAGCTTTCCACAGACCTGCACAGTCAGTTACAACTCATCAGCCACAAGTTGTGTGATTTGAGGTCTTTGGCACAAAAGGAGCTTTTTTCCTTTCATTCTCTCGTTACATCACATATATGTGTTTGTAAATCTGACCTCTCCAAACCACTGACCGGAGGAAATTGGGGGAAAAAAAATAAACAAGTCTAAAAATAGAAACTATGGACCTTGAAGAATGCGAGGGCTGCACAGTCCATGTACATCCATCAACCTCGGCACAGTCCTATTTAACTTGCATTAACCTCCTGCTGATAGCCTCAAACTTGCAAACAGCAGTAAACAAGCCTGACATTTGAAGCACACAGCAAAACTGTGCGGAGATTCTCTCACTTAAATTTTTCTTTTAAAGACACCCAGTTGATAAAGATTAATGAATTTGTTTCTGATCTCCAAGCACAAATGAAAGTCTGCAGACTCCTGCATCATAAATCAGCGAAGGTCACTCAATAACAAATTAGACTCTTAGCAATGTGGATCTCGGGTAGTTCAGTTGGTACTGTTTCTCTATCGTCTACTTATGGATTTTGCAGTGAATTTGCTTGTGCCCATCAAGGTGAGGGATGCCAGTGGTGGGGGTTGGAACACTGTCACTTTGTGTGCCCAGTATCAGCAGCGAGACAATGCATATTGCAGAGCAACAGTCCCTCTGTTCTCTCAGTGAGTTTGTCAATTAAGTGACCCGTGGCAGAGTATTTTGGGCAAAATTATGCTGTAAACATATGTCCTTCTGAACCTGCCCAAACCTATTTTGTGTAGGACCCTTACAGATAACAGGTGCATGTCCAATTGGTCTGGGCTGCATTCAAAGCCAGGCATTAAGGGCACGAATCCGGTGCCCTACCGAGTTACTCTTAACATTTTAAATATTTTTCCACTCATTGCTAATCAGAGGCTGTGGAATTCTCCTAAGACTATTGTCAAAGCTGCTTTACTGTCAATTGACAGGAGGACATTTTCTGCCAGTTTTACAATTGCTCCAAAGCAATGCAAAGATGAAGCACAGGATGCTTCATATTGGCGCACCAAAAACGGGCGAAACGCTCAACAGTGCAGGCAAGGCCAAGGATATGGATGACCCTTTCGCCCTGTTCAAGGTTCGATTCACTATTCAATATTAGTCCTGATAATAAAACCCCTGCTATAGAGGATCTTCTGGTGTGTAAAAGAAACTGAAAAGTTCCAATTCACACTTCTGCAGGCTTAGAAATTGTTACCGGCATGTTAGGCCTCTGGTCGCAGCTTTAAGAAAATAATTGACAATGCTCCTCCTCCATAGAGCTTATATTTCACACACACACACACACACACAATAAAATAGGAATCATGATGCACAAAACCTTCAAATTCTGCATCAAGATCTGATTATTGCATCTATGAACCGCAATGACATGTATAAGATCACAGGCCTGTGCCATGTACTGGACGGCCTCTGTACAGAAAAGTACTCGTGACTAAACTTCAATTAGAATAAAAACAGGTGGGGGGGGCGGGGGGGGGGGGGAGGAAATGAGGCTTCATAACAAAAAATATCTTGTCAACACTGTTTAAAAGACATTGCCCATGGCCTCCAATCTATTTATACAACTCATGCACTCAACACTATGCAAAAATGGCTTGTCCCTCGTGCCTTACTCCATCCAGCCCAATTGTTGTATGAATATGACACCATATCAGTAGCTGTGCCATATGTTTATTTGATGCACAGTCCTACTTCATGCCCATAATTCATATTTGTAATTAAACTTTTATTTTGAGTTTTCAGAAGAGCCAAAAATGCAGTCGGGCAAGGTGACAGGGAAGAGTGCCTGAGGCTGTTACCCTGCAGTTACATGGAAAGGCAAGCCTTCATTTTAATGATTTAATGCTGGTTGGTTTGGTGCAAGCTCCTTTCTTAATTTTTGATGCAGCACTGACGGGTTGTGTCACAGTGAGTTAGAATCAGAATTGAAGTCTTTTGGTACTGCTGTGAATTTGAACGACTGGTTGGAGGCTGCCATTGCAGTTTGCAGAAACGTCACCAGAACTCGCTTTGCCCAAAAGCTCGGTTTCAAGCATACAACTTGCAAACTTTTTTGTTAAGTTCTACAGACGCACAGAGCCCCGCCCCCACTTCTGCACTTATGCACAGAGCACCCTTTCAACCCCTCCCTAACTTTTTCCTGTTGCTTTGAAAAAGAAACAAACACAATAAACAGTTGAATGGGAACCTTGATGATTGGAAACAGCTCAAGCTGTCAATTCCAAGTGTGGAAAATGTACTTGAAAACAATGAGCAACTCATTAGGACAGGATATTGGAGCGTCGGTATTTGCTGATCTAATAGGCTGGCCGAACTAACCTTACTTCATAAACTGCACAAGATTAAAAAAAAAAATTTTTGTGAATGCAAATGGCACAAACATTTTTATGACAAGTATTGCAGCTCTTAATTGGCACCTCAGATTCCAAAAAGCTCTCCATCTTTCCTTCATGGCTAAAGCACATGCTTTTCAGGCTGACAACACAAGGGCGACTGTTGCAGATTCACCCCACAATGTTGGCAGCAACAGTGGAAAAGAAAGTAAGAAATGCCTGCATATTTTCTGCACACATACACTTTGCAGACACGCACATTTAAGCGGCGACCTTGAGACGAGAGAATCCTACAATTCAGCAGCCTGTTTGGCCTGTGTCATGTGTGGCAAATCCTCTTCTGCCATTTCAGTGGCCAGAAGTACCCAGCTTTCCAACGTTAGTAATCTTACCTTGTTGAGATACCGCGGCAAACGTGGGAGTCGAGACCAGAGCTAGTAAAACAGAACAGCTTTTTATTTCAGCCTCATGGCAAAACAGGAACTGGAAGAGCCCGCGCCTGACTTAAATACTCCCCAGACAGGAAGTGCTCCCGGCAGCCTGTCCCTGTGGGAAACAAGTTGCTGGAGGAAAGGGCCCCCGGTTGGAGGCGTCTGCTTAAACTGTCCGTACCGCCGTGAGCGGATTGTGTCCAGTGGTGGCGTGTCGCCACAGAGCTCCCCCCAGAATCCGCTTAGGAGGAGTGGACGAGTCGTGACGGTGGTCTGATGGTTCTGCCGCAGCTGCTCTGTGTGATCGCTGGTCTAGTTGGCGGGGCCTGGCGGTTCGCCGCCGGCTGTGCTGGCTTGCTGGTGGGACGGCCTCTAGTTGGAGGCCGGGCCACGGGGACCTGTTCCCCTGGTTCTGTGTGTGCTGGTTTGAGCCGGTCGATGGAGACTGTCTTGACCCTGTCGCCGAGTCGCAGCTTGAAGACCTTGTCCCCGGTTTGTAGTACTTCGTACGGTCCGTCGTACGGGGGTCGCAGGGGTCCGCAGTGTGCGTTGTGTCGCACGAAGACGAAGCGCGCCTGCTGTAAATTTGGCGGAACGTGAGGTGCGAGTTCACCGTGTCGGTTGACCGGAAGTGGGGCGAACTGCTGAGCGGAAGAGAAAAAGTTGAGCCGCTGCTGGTCGGCCGACCAAGGCGTGGTAGCCTCCGGAAGGAATTCGCCTGGGACGCGCAGCGGTTGTCCGTAGACTAATTCCGCTGCCGAGGACTGGAGGTCTTCTTTGACTGCGGTGCGTAGGCCTAGTAGTACCCACGGTAGGCGGTCAGTCCAGGTACTGTCCTGCAGGCCGGCGCGGAGTGAGGCCTTGAGTGACCGGTGGAAGTGTTCACAAAGCCCGTTGACCTGCGGGTGGTACGCCGTGGTTCGGTGGAGCGTCACACCGAGGTTGCGTGCTGTGGCCGTCCAGAGTTCGGAGGTGAACTGGGCGCCTCTGTCGGAGGTTATGTCGGCCGGTACGCCGAACCTCACTACCCAGGTGTTAACGAACGCCCTGGCGATGTCGGCTGTGGTGGTGGAGGTCAGCGGCACTGCCTCAGGCCAGCGTGTGTAGTGGTCGACCATCGTGAGGAGATAAGTCTGGCCTTGCGATGGCGGCAGGGGCCCGACGATGTCGACGTGTACGTGGTCGAAGCAGCGGCTGGGTACCTCGAAGTCTCCCAGGGGTGCTTTTGTATGCCGTTGTACCTTAGTCCGTTGGCAGGCGAGGCAGGAGGTGGCCCAAGTCCGAACATCTCTGCTGAGGCCGCGCCAGACGAAACGCTGGGAGAGGAGTTTGACGGACGCGCGGGAACCCGGGTGGGAGAGCCCGTGGAGCGCGTCGAAGACGCGGTGGCGCCAGGTTTCAGGGACGACCGGCCTGGGTTGGCTGAGTGTGATGTCGCAAGTAACTGCCGTGGCTTCGGGCCCATGCGCGACCTTGGCTAGGCGTAGCCCTGGCAGGCTGGTAGCCGCCGAGAGGAGGTCTGGGTCCGTGAGCTGGGCCGCTGCTAGTTGCGCGTAGTTGACCGCGAGGTGATTCGCGCAGATGGCGGGACGGGAAAGGCAGTCGGCGACAACGTTGTCTCTACCGGAGACGTGCTGGATGTCCGTGGTAAACTCGGACACGGCCGCGAGCTGGCGTTGCTGCCGAGCGGACCAGGGTTCGGTGTGCTTGGCCATCGCGTATGTGAGTGGCTTGTGGTCCACGTACGCGGTGAAGAGGCGGCCTTCCAGGAGGAACCTGAAATGGTGGACCGACAGGTGGAGCGCGAGAAGCTCGCGGTCGAAAGTGGAGTACTTGACCTCCGGGGGGCGCAGTTGGTGGCTGTAGAAGGCAAGTGGCTGCCACGCGCCATTAACCCACTGCTCGAACACGGCCCCGACCGCGTGGTCGGAGGCGTTGGTGGTGAGCGCGACCCGGGCGTCGGCCCTCGGGTGTGCGAGCAGAGTGGCGTCGGCGAGCGCGTTTTTGGTGGCATCGAAGGCGGCTGACGTGTCAGTGGTCCAGGCTACGGCCATCTTGCCGGATTTACCTCGGAGGGAGTCGTATCGGAGCTTCATGAGGGCTGCAGCTCTGGGGATGAACCTGTTGCAGAAGTTCACCATCCCGAGGAACTCCTGGAGGCCCTTGATGGTTGTGGGGCGGGGGAACTGCTGGACGGCCTGCACCTTGTTGGGCAGGGGGACGGCCCCAGCAGGGGTGATGTGGTGACCGAGAAAATCGATCTCGGTTAGGCCGAATTGGCACTTCGCCGGGCTGAGGATGAGCCCGTGTTGGGCTAGGCGCCCGAACAGGACGCGAAGGTGTTCGAGGTGTTCCTGTTTGGAGGAGCTGGCCACGAGAATGTCATCTAGATAGACGAATAGGAAGTTCAGGTCCCGCAGGACCGAGTCCATAAGGCGCTGGAAAGCCTGGGCTGCATTCTTGAGGCCGAAGGGCATCCTCAGGAACTCGAACAGGCCGAATGGGGTGATGACGGCCGTTTTGGGGATGTCCGCGGGGTGTACGGGGACTTGGTGGTAACCGCGCACCAGGTCGACTTTGGAAAAGATGGTTCGTCCGGCCAGTCGGGCCGAGAAGTCCTGGATGTGAGGCACCGGGTATCGGTCGGGGGTGGTGGCGTCGTTAAGGCGGCGGTAGTCCCCACAAGGGCGCCAGCCTCTGCCGGGCTTAGGGGCGATGTGGAGGGGCGAGGCCCAGGGGCTGCTGGAGCGGCGGATGATACCGAGTTGTTCCATGGTGGTGAACTCGGCCCGCGCGATTTCCAGCTTGGCCGGGTTGAGCCTGCGGGCGTGGGCAGAAACTGGAGGGCCGGTGGTGGAGATATAGTGCTCCACCCCGTGTTTGGCGGCTTTGGCCGAAAAGGTCGGGTTGGTGAAGGCGGGAAACTCGGCTAGGAGTGCCGAGTAGTCGTCCACGGCCCTGGCGAGGCAGTAGGTCGTCAGGCCGGCCGAACGGTCCGGGGTAAAGGCTCCGGGGATGGCGGCCATAGTGTTGGCGTCGATGAGGCGGTGCCTCGGAATGTTGACAAGGAGGCCGTGGGCGCGTAGGAAGTCGGCGCCGATGAGTGGGCAGAGGACCTCGGCGGTGAGGAACTCCCAGCGGTAGCGGCGGCCCGCGAGGTCGAGCGTGACCATGCGGGTGCCATATGTGCGGATGTCCGAGCCATTGGCGGCGGCCAGCATGATACCTCGTGTGCTGTGTTGGATTTCGAGGGCGGAGGCGGGGGTGATGCTGTGCTGGGCCCCTGTGTCGCACAGAAATCGGCGGTTGGTTCTGTCGTCAGTGACGTACAGTAGAGGCCCCTTTTGCCCCACGGCCATCGCAGGGGCCGGTGCAGGGGGGGAATTGAAGGTACACGGTGGCGTGCAGCGTTGGGCCTTAGTGCCAAAACGGGTGTGGTAGTAACAGTGGCCCGGAGTGGTAGGGCGGGCGGGCCTGGTGGGCCGGGGAGACCGCGTGGTCGTTGCCACGAGGTTGGGCGTGACGTCGCGCGCGGACTGTGCAGAGAGCAGCTGGTCGGCCTTTCCTGCTATGTCATTCAGGTCCGTGGAGCTGGACTCCACAATGAGCGGGCGGATGCTGGCGGGAAGCTGCCGAATGAAAAGCGTGCGAAAGAGGGCGCCGGGGGGCTTGTCGTCCGCGAGGGACAGCATGTGGGAAAGCAGGTCTGATGGTGAAGCGTCACCAAGACCGGGGAGGTCAAGGAGTTGGCAGTGGCGCTGGTAAGAGGACGTTTGAAATTTTTTAAGGAGCGCAGCCTTCAGATGTTCATACTTGCCAGTCTGTGGTGGGTCCTGCAGCACTGCCCAAACTTTGGGGACGGTAGCGTACGTGAGCGAGGAGACGAGGTAGTCATACTTCGTGGTGTCGCCTGTGATGCCTTTCAGCTGGAATCTGGACTCGGCTTGAACGAACCAGGCTTCGGCCAAGTTTTTCCAAAAGTCTGGTAATTTAACCGTGACTGCGTTTGTATCCGCCATGCTAGCTTAGGATTCGTCCTGAGCGTCGGGGTCACCAGTGTTGAGATACCGCGACAAACGTGGGAGTCGAGACCAGAGCTAGTAAAACAGAACAGCTTTTTATTTCAGCCTCATGGCAAAACAGGAACTGGAAGAGCCCGCGCCTGACTTAAATACTCCCCAGACAGGAAGTGCTCCCGGCAGCCTGTCCCTGTGGGAAACAAGTTGCTGGAGGAAAGGGCCCCCGGTTGGGGGCGTCTGCTTAAACTGTCCGTACCGCCGTGAGCGGATTGTGTCCAGTGGTGGCGTGTCGCCACAACCTAAGGAAAGACATAACAACAGAAAATGCTGGAAAAACTCAGCAGGCCAGGCAACATCCATGGAGAGAAAATAGAGTCAATGTTTCAGGTGAACCCTTTCTCTCCACGGATGTTTTCCAGCATTTTCTGTTGTTATTTCGGGTTTCCAGCATCTGCAGTATTTTGCTATCGTACTAAGGAAAGACATACTTGCCTTCGAGGGAGTGCAGCGAAGGTTCACTAGACTGGTTCCTGGGATGAGGGGATTGCCCTATGAGGAGAGATTGAGTAGGCTAGGCCTATATTACTTAGAGTTTAGAAGAATGAGAGGTGATCTAATTGAAATGTATAAAATTCTTAAAGGGCTTGACAGGGTTAATGCTGGGAAAATGTTTCCCCTGGCTGGGGAACCTAGAACACGGGGTCACAGTCACAGAATAAGGGGACGGCAATTTCTTCACTCAAAAGTATATGAATCTTTGGAATTCTCTACCCCAGAGAGCTGTGGATGCTCAGTCGTTGAGTATATTCAAGACAGAGGTCGATAAATTTTTGGGAAATAAGGGAATTAAGGAATATGGGGATAGTGCGGGAAGGTGGAGTTGAGGTTGAAGATCAGCCATGATCTTATTGAATGGCGGAGCAGGCTTGAGGGGCCAAATAACCTACTCCTGCTCCTACTTCTTATGTTCTTATGATGAGGAACCCATCACGTTACAGCAGTAACACCAGACAAGGATGAATAGAAAACACCCCGAGAAAACATTTTGTGAGTGGCAATCGGCTGAAAGAAACAAAGGCAAGGACTGAAAGTGACTGTCCTCCTTCCTGTCAAATTAGTTTTGCAATTCCACGAGAAACATTTTGAATTGCGATGCCTTGACATATTTCCATTATTGTGCACTGCAGGAAGAACTGCAAAGAGTAATTCAAGAATTGCGATTATTCAATATAGTATCATAGCAAACTACCTTTTTGGGTACCTCTTGGAATTCTCTACCCCAGAGAGCTGTGGCTGTTCAGTCGTTGAGTATATTCAAGACAGAGGTCGATACATTTTTGGGAATGAAATGACGGTCACTTTCCTATCTTCCAGTGGCTACCCTGGGTAAATAAACCCTGTGGCATGATACTGAGCTGAACGGACCAGATCGTGACAGGTTTGTTCTCTAGGATGTACTGAGTTAGTTGATCTCAAGCAGGGCAGAAGTCGAGGCACTGTGATTGGCTTTATCGCTCCTGTGATAGGGATGGTAGAAAAAGATATTAATCTTCTCAACTGCTCTTGATTGCTTCCCAGTGACTCCTTCTGGAAAGATGGAAAGCGGGCATCAGTTGAGGACAGGAATGCATTATACCACCACCCCCTGCACAGTTTTGAAGGAATAAGTCATATTCAGAAAAATACACCATTCTATGAAATCATTCTAGCCTTATTAAAACATGACAAACGGGGTTCGGGAATCTGGGAGCCTCAACAATCTAAAGCTGTAAACAACATACAGGCTATTGAGATAAGATAAGTTGTTGACACTGAATCAATAACCTTATTGAAACAGGAGGTTGGAGGCGACTGAAGTCTGAAGCTTTGGAAAGAACACAATGGTACGCCCTGTTAAGGTGTTCTAAATTACACTTCAGAAAGAAACACATAAAATTAACATATGCCTTCGTAAAAATGACATCAAATGAAACACAGGAAGCATGATTCTGTGTTGCAACCAGTTGAGGTAACTAAGAATTGCATAGATCACCCTGGTTGAGGTGTTTTAATTTAAACATCGTAAAAAGACACAAACAGAAGACCTTGGTAAAAATGACATCAATTAGATGCACCTGCTGTTACACCATTTTTTATGATAAGCTTCAGCCACCTAGGGTTGAGACACAATTCTTAATGCAACCAGCTGATCTGACTGTAAGAATTGCAGAAGTCAGCAGAAAAATGACTAGAGATAATTAGCTTACATCAGCAGAAAACTTCAAAGGAAATACCACTGAGAAAGGATGTAAATATTGAACTTTCAAATGGGATGATAGATTTGCTGTAAAAGGGCAAAGCGATTCTTAGGCTTCAGAGGCAGGCTCTGTAAGTTTGCAACTCTTTGTGTCTCGGGGATCAATGGTACTGTATTTGATTTTGGTGGATATTCTGAATAAGACTGAGAACTGTAAAAATGTAGCGAAGTTAAGATCTGATAATAAGAATTGTAAGCTTTCTCTTTTTGGAACTGTTAATGTTGCGATTGAAACACCTAATGTCGGTTCTTTAATAAATCTATATATTTTTAGAATTGTCTCACATATTGGCCCAGAAATTCGGGTCGAGGGCTTCCCGCAGGTGCAAGCCCCCGACCTGCACTTACCTTACGTACCGGCCATTGAGCTGTGGGCCCCCGTGGAATTCCGATCCTGGGCCTGCTCCAACTGCCGGCGCGCAGTGCTAGCGTATCCCAGGGGCGCAGTTAGTTCGATGCATCCCCTGGGATCACGTGGGCCATGGGGAGCCAATCAGAGCAAGGAATGCTTCATTCATAAGTTTGATAGGAAGGGCTGTCAAACCTATAAATACTATAAGCCCCAAAACATCACTAAATCTTCAAATAATTTTTTTTTTAATCACATTTTTTAAATAAACTATAAATTACATGAAATAACTATTTTAAACAATTATTTAAATTTTTGAAAACAAAAAAATTATTTTCTAATGGGGCTAAAAATGGATTCCGGTTAAGGTGGCAAGCTCATGATGAAATAAATGACCAGAATCTTCAAGAAAACTATAGACAGCTCAGAATCCATTATAATCAATGCCGACAGGCACTTGCTCAATCTTATCTAAATGCTGGAGGTGCAATGATTAATGGTCCAGTAAGCCAATCCCAGCAACCACAAATTGTGCCCCTAGGTGAAGTAAACCTGAGCTCTATCTACACAATGTGTGGTAGACCGGGAAACACCAGCCAGGAAAAAACCTGCTGGATTCTAACTAATCTTGATAAAATGGAAACCTGTTGCCAAGATTGGAATGCCCAACACCTGAGGCAACTACTACAAATGATACTAAGTTCAGACTTAATTCCCCCATTAAACCAGTGTAACAACTGTGTTCAAATATATGCCTATGTTCTCACGGCAACTCAGGGAGGGCATGTAATGGGTTCCATCAAGGAAATACTCACTAATACAGCCACAACTAAAGGGCTGGTAGCTGCCTACAGGTTAGGCAAAGTACTTACACAGGATAATTGGGATATTGTTCATGATTGCCTGGCCAATCAATACCAAAATACAGTCCTCAAACTTGCCTGTGAGGGTGTTCTAAACAATTATCGAGATAACCAACAAAGATGGGTTAATGTCAATCACATTATCTAATTAAATCATGACCTCTTAGGTCTACCCCAAACTAAACCTATAATGAGGTCAGAAACTAGGGTTAAAAAAACCGGAGAAGGTACCTTTGGTCCTCAGAAACAAGGACTGTATAGATGCAAGTCTCAAGTCCACCCCACCCAGACACAAGCTTGTGGCTCGGGACCCCCAAGAGGGTATTCCAAAAGGTTTACACCCCCAACTCGCCCACAATACGAGAAAAATTTCTCCCCGGAAAGATGGGATAGACGAGGGGCTAGACCTCGAAAGGAAAGCGAAGGACAGTGGACTCCCTATGGGGACAGCTTTTACACTGGCCAAAACTATCAGAGAGCCATGGGAGGGTACCGAGCAAACCAAAATTGGGATCAAAAAGATTCCCGGCAGAACCAACGCCCACCCAACAGGAGGATCATCAAGATAATAAACGATCCGACAAACCCCCTAAGGTATCTGGAAAACATGATACCCCCAAGAGGGAGGAACAAAAATGAGTTAAAATAATTAAAGACAAAGCAGCAAATGAAACTCAGGATCCTGAGGATGAACAATCCCAGGATTGAAGGCCTGGCACCCAGCCAGGGCCTCTTGAATTCCTCTATGCCTTGGCAACCTTGCCCACAAACACACAAGTGAAGGCCTGTTGGATATGGGAGCTGATTACACTGTAATAGATCCTGCAATTATAAAAACTAAGTGGACAGATTTGGGGAGCTCAATTTGTAAAAGACCATTAGGGGGATTCACACAAGACAAAACCAAAAGAATTAATTTTTACAAAATATCTATTAACATATATGGAATCACAGTGACCCTAGATGTAGGACTGATACCACAATTGGCCTGTTCCCTCATTATAGGACAACCAGACATGAAACATTACCTTAAAATCTCAACCAGGCCCGTAGAAGCAGCCACAGACCAGGATGACAGGGAAAAACATGTTCGGACACAGCTTGATCGAACTTGCCTAGAGGGGGGAGTCAAAGACCTCCTCGAGCAACTCATTAATAGATACAGGAAACTTTCGATTAACCGGCCACTAAATAACCGGAACGCTCTATCCACTGGCAAAATTCAGGAGTCGGTTCAGATAACTTTTTTTACTTTTAGTAACTTTTTTTCTCATTTGTGGCTGTGCAAGCGTGTAGCTGAAGCTGTTGCTAAGCTACAGAGAAGCTTGCAAGTTGTGCCAATTGTTTTGAAGCTAAGCAACAGGGTTTGTTGCTTTAGACGGAGCTCTGAGCTCCGTATGTTTTAACTATAGCATTCGGTTATCCGGCATTGTTGATGGACCGGCACCAGGTCGGTCCCGTCCGTGCCGGATACCAGAAAGTTTCCTGTACTGCCCTTATCTACAATGCCATCCAAATCAATGTGGGAAGATAGACATCAAACCCCACCCACTTGATGCTGGCTGGCACAAATCTAAAAAACAGTGGCCTATTCAAGACCACAAAGGAAAAATAGATCTCCTAACAATGCTCAAAGAACTAACAGAACAAGGTGTCTTAATCAAAATGGCATCTAGAACTAATTCAGGTGTTGCTAAACCAGATGGGAGGTGGAGATTAGTGGTCGATAATACAGCCTTAAATAGGGTAACGGCCCCACATACTGCACAACAGCAAAATTCCACAGCCCTTCTCTCTGGAATCATGAGGGAAAATATAAATCTTGTATTGATCTAACAAATGGCTTCTGGTCACATTCAATCAATAAAGCTGATTGGCCAAAAACAGCGATGACTTGACCCGATGGTTATCAGTACTGCTGGACCAGATTGTCCCAGAGATTTCAAAACAGTCCCGTTCTCAAAGAACTAACAGAACAAGGTGTCTTAATCAAAAAGATAGTCTGAACCTTTAGACCCAATTAAGCGTCTTTAGGATTCGGCTACCTCAAACTTTAGTTGAAAGTGGAAATTATCCATTCACAGTGTCCGTGGCAATGTACCATGGGAAGCGTCGGCGCTTTTAAAAAGGAAAGGGAAAGGGAAAAAGAGGAATTTTCCAGAATTCTTTTATTCTGAATTGGCCTAGGGTGTATCTTTATCTGTTGTATCTTTATCTGTTGTTTGCCCTCTCCCTGACTACAGGTGGATGGGGAGCGTAGGGGGTACAGTTTCCTAAATGGGACTGACTTGATGGACCAGCTGGGCTTCTGCTGTCCACCTTTTTCCCATGTTCAGAGTTAAAGCATTACACACAAGCAAAATACTAGAAAAAACTGGAACTGGAATCAGTTCGCAAGGGGACAAGACACCTATTTCAGAATGGTCTTTCTTACAGAGACAACCATCCTTTGAAGGAAACATGTGGGGGATTTGTCTATTTCAGAAACTTTCAAGTTGCAACGCTGGATAATAATAATAATAATAATAATAATAATCAACTTTATTGTCATTGTTAGTGTACAAGTGCAGTACAACGAAATGTAGGCTTGCGGCTCCCGAGAGTGTACATTTAGGTTAAGACATTTAAACATTCAACATTCATTTGGCTTGTAATACATTAACATAAACATAATAAAGGGCATTGGCAGATGTGCAGGCTTTAGAGTTTATTTGTGGAGTTCTGTAGGATGACAGCCCTGGGAAAGAAGCTGTTCCTAAATCTGGTCGTTCGGGTGCGAATGCATCTGTAGCGTCTCCCAGATGGCAGGAGGGCGAACAGACTGTGGCTGGGGTGGGTAGGGTCTTTGATGATGGTCCGTGACCTCCGTAAACAGCGTTTCTGGTATATGTGCTCTATGGTCGGTAGCCTGGTGCCGGTAGTGCGTTGGGCAGTTTTGACTACCCGCTGCAGGGCTTTCCGGTCATAGTAGCTACAGCTGCCATACCATACTGTGATACAGTTCGTCAGGATGCTCTCTATTGTGCAGCGGTAAAAGTTAGAGAGGATCAGGGGTGACAGGTTATATCCCTTCGGCGTCCTTAGGAAATATAGGCGCTGCTGGGCCTTCTTCACCAGAGAGGAGGTATTGAGGGACCAGGAGAGGTCTTCCGTGATGTGGACTCCGAGGAACTTAAAGCTGCCCACCCTTTACACCACAGCCCCATGGATGTGGATGGGGGTGTGACTTCCGCCTTTAGACTTCCTGAAGTCCACAATGATTTCTTTGGTTTTCTTGATGTTGAGGGCCAGGTTGTTATCGGCGCACCACTTCACGAGATGATGTGAGTTCCAGTTCACCCATGGGGTTTGGATGCTTTTGCCGGAACTAAAAAATGCAGGAGAATCCCAGTTCTAATGCAGTCTAAGGACTGCTGAAGTTAGTGCTGTCAACCACTGATTAAAGGCACAGCAAGTATTCAGCAAATGAGCCGTGACTCACATGTCACCTGGGTTCTGAGTACTTGCTCCGACAGTGAACAATTCAGTTTGCACCTCGAACAATGCTGATAAATTTCCAAATCAATCAACCTTGCCAGGTTTCCACAGAGAGCCTGTCTCTTGTCCTTCCTTTTGAATCTTGATGAGGGAGGACAGCTTTCACTTTAGCTCAACAGATTTTTATTCAACAAAATAAAACTATGGAAAAAAGAGAGAACTTTCAGTTTTACTCTCTTCCTGTTTAACCTTCAGCAGAACTTCAAGCTCATATCCAATCCTCCGCAACAGTGCCCACTTTCACCCTTGGGCCACTTCACTCCAGCTGAAACTCTCATCCATGAACTTTATCACCTCCAAACTCAGCTTCTTCAGCAACCTTTTCACTCATGAGCTCCATGTGATATGAACTCTAATTAAATCAAATCCTTTACCATCCAAATCCTATTCCACTATCACCCCCATCTCATTGACCACTACCAGCTCCCTGTTGCCCAATAAATTGCATTCAAAATCATGTGGCAGCACAGGCACGATGGGCTGAATGGCTTCCGTCTGTGCTGTACCATTCTATTTTCATTTGAAAAGCCTTCCATGGTTTTTCTCCACCCTACTACTGCAAACGCCTCTCGTCCTGTGTGCTGACCCTCCATGGCTGCTGGCCAGCTTTGCAACCCTCCCTCCCTTCGCTCCAATTTCAGTGCTGGAGCCTTCAGCAATCTCGGCACACTCTCTGCTACTCTCTCCTGAAATCTGTTCAGCTTTCTACCTCTCTGTCCACCTTCAGCAACCTTTGCTAAACTTACCTCTTTAACCATAGAATCATAGGGGGCGATTTTGCCAGCCCTGGGGAGGTGGGTATGGAGGTGGGACTGCTGGGAAAATGGCAGAATTTGGGGGTGGGGACCCAACCAGCCTCCATGCCATCTTCCTAGGAGGCGGGTAGCCGTCCCGTGCCGGCTCCCGTCTCCTTGGAGGCAGGAAGTGATTAAAGCCTATTAACTGCCAATTAACAGGTAGTTAACAGGCAGAAAAATAGGATTATCCCGTTTTTGCCCTCACAAGTGCGGGCTTCCCAAAGGCTGCAAAACACACCAGCAAGGTGAGGCGAGTACTGGGTCTGTGGGGGTGCAAAAATGTGGTGTGAAGGGAAGTGATGGGTGCAAGAGTGTAGAGGTGAGTATCTGAGGTAAGTGCAAAGTATTGTTAAAGGTGTACTTCCCTTTGTTTCTTCCTGCAGGCTTCAGTCGGTTTGTATGCAGAGAGTCTCGGACCTCCGTGTTGCAGATGCGAGATGGCCGTTGCCTTCTCAGATGCAACAACCATCTCATTTCTGTAAAAGAAAGAAGGTTGATGAGGTCTTGTATGCAAGACCTCATCAAACTGCAAAGAATGTCAGTGTTTGACAGCTTCACAGAGCTGTCAAACGATGACAATTCATCTGCCAAAGTATTTTGACAGGTGAAACGTCATACATTGACGTTCTCCGCAAGCCGCTTTCCTTTAATTGGCCTGCTAAGCCTGGTGGGCAGGGTTAACAAGGTCAATCAGGGGAAAATAGCGTGGGTTGGCCACAAGTCGATGGAGGTGGGACTAAAACCTGACAAGCAGCAGTCCCGCCTCCAACGCGCCCCATTAACAAAACCGCCCCCATAGTATAGTACAGCACAGAAGGAGGCCATTCAGCCCATCGAGTCTGCGCCGGTTCTTTCAAAGAGCAATCCACTTAGTCCCACTCTGCCGCTCTTTCCACATATCCTTGCAATGTTTTTCTCCTTCAAGCATTTAGCCAGTTCCCTTTTGAAGGCTACTATTAAATCTATATCCCCCACCCTATCGAACAGTGCATTCCAAATCCTAACGACATGTTGCATAAACAAATGTTTCCTTATGTTGCCTCAGGTTCTTTTGCCAATCACTTTTAATCTGTGCCCTCTGGTTAAGGACCCTTCAGCCATTGGAAACAGTTTCCCTTTTTTTACTCTATCTGAATCCTGCATGATTTTAAACATCTCTATCAAATCTCTTCTTAGTCTTCTCTGCTCTAAGGAGAACAAGCCCAGCTTCTCCGGACTGTCCACATTCCTCATCACTGCAACCATCCTGGTAAATCTCGTCTGTACCCTCTCCAAAGCCTTCAAGTCCTTCCTAAAGTGTGGTGCCCAGAATTGGACACAATACTCTGGCTGGGGCCGAACTAATGTTTTATATAGGTTTAGCTTCCTGGCTTTTGTACTCTATGGGCTGGATTTTATGAATGGAGATGTGTTGGAGGCGGGACTGTTGCTTGCCTGGTTTCAGTCCCACCTCCATCAGCCTCTGGCCAACCAGCGGGATCTTCCCCTGATTGACCTTGGCGGGCTTAGCAGGCCAATTAGGGGGAAGTCAGTGACAGAGCACGTCAACGAATTTTTGAAAGAAGAAATGTCATCATTTTGAGAGCTCTGTGAAGCTGTCAAACACTGACATTCTGTGTAGTTTGATGAGTGCTTCTGTTCAGGACTCATCAAACCTTTCTACTTTGTAGAAATCAGATGACTGTTGGATCAGAGGATCCAACAGCCAGTCTGTGATCGCTACAATGGAGATGTCGGGGCCTCCATCTCCACAGCAGCTGTTTACGGAGGTCACGGTCCATCATCAAAGACCCTACCCACCCCAGCCACAGTCTGTTCACCCTCCTGCCATCTGGGAGAAGCTACAGATGCATTCGCACCCGTACGACCAGATTTAGGAACAGCTTCTTTCCCAGGGCTGTCATCCTACTGAACTTCACAAATAAACTCTAAAGCCTGTACATCTGCCAATGCACTTTATTATGGTTATGTTTATGTTAGTGTATTACAAGCCAAATGTATGTTGAATGTTTAAATGTCTTAATCTAAATGTACACTCTCGGGAGCCACAAGCCTACATTTCGTTGTACTGCACTTGTGCACTAACAATGACAATAAAAGTTGATTTGATTTGATTTGATTTGGCTGTAGGCAGAAACAAAGGTAAGTTAACATTTTCTAACACTTTACACTCACCTCACATACATACCACTCCACACTTGCACCCATCACTCACCTCTACAGCGCACTTTCAGACTCCTCCAACCCCCGCAGACTTCCTACTCGGCTCCTACACCCTGACGGGGTTCCCCCAGGTCAGGAAGCCCGCACATCAGAACGAAAAATGGGGATAATCCTATTTTCTGCCTGTTAACTACCTGGGCCACCTGCCCCCACTTTCTGCAACTTTACCGGCAGTACTGCCTCCATACCTGCCTCCTCGGGACTGAGAAAATCCAGCCTATGTCTCTATTTATGAAGCCCAGGCTCCCATATGCTTTATTAGCCGCTTTATTAACCTGTCCTGCCACCTTCAAAGATTTGTGCACAAACCCCCCCAGCTCTCTCTGTTCTTTCATTCCTTTAAGTCACGTTCCCCATTCTTATCTTACTGCTGTTTGACATCTGTTTTCTCTTCTGTTACCTGCCTTGGGAAATTTGCTACATTATAGGGGTTATACAGTCATTGTTATAATAGGTGTTTTCACCAGGAATACTTTTTCAATAAGATATTTCCTATGGAATCACAGGCCTTTTACCAAAAAGAAAATTAAATTGTCCTGCAGGATCACATCAAACACTGCAAAACTCCACCAGGAAAGGATTCTATACTGTAGTGTTTGAAAATACTGTTGCTTCCTCTGGGACCTGGGTTCAAACCCACTGCAGGCAGAAAGGATTGTCTGATTGCAATGTCTTTGATGAAATTTATTTGGCCAGAGATACACTTGGTCTAAGATTGTTCAACACCGTCACTGAGTGCACTGTGGAAAGGTATTACATTCCCAGGACATTCCTCTGACTACACTAATCACAAAACAAATATCCAATTAGAATTATTTTACAGGATCCTATGTATATAAGGTCGAGTGGGATATTGGAATAAAATGTTCCAAACAATATTTCGGTAGGGAGTGTTAACTGTTTCAACTGCATACAATGGCTCAGTCAATAGAAAATATAAACACACACATCACAGGAATGCCAAATAGGTTATAGCAATATAGAAATATGAGAACACGTTTCAGTTTTCTGCCGCTCTATCCATCTTCGAAAGTCTTTTGCAAACCTACCTCTTTAACCTTAGAATCATAGAATAGTGCAGCACAGAAGGAGACCATTCTGCCCATCGAGTCTGTGCTGCCTCTTTCGAAGAACAATCCAGTTAGTCCCACTCCCCCGCTCTTTCCCCATATCCCTGCAATTTTTTCTCCTTCAAGTATTTATCCAGTTCCCTTTTGAAGACTTTTATTGAATCTGTATACACCTCCCTGTCAGACAGTGCATTCCAAGTCCTAGCCACTCGTCATGTAACAAGATTTTCCTCATGTTGCTTCTGGTTCATTTGCCAATCACCGTTAATCTGTGCCCTTTGGTTATCGACCCTTCAGCCATTGGAAACAGTTTCTCTTTATTTACTCCATCTAAACCGCTCCTGATTTTAAACGCCTCTATCAAATCTCCTCTTAGCCTTCTCTGCTCTAAGGAGAGCAACCCCAGCTTCTCCAGTCTATCCACGGCCCTCATACCTGGAACCATTCTGGTAAATCTCTTCTGTACCCTCTCCAAAGCCTTCATGTCCTTCCACTGTTTCAACTGCATACAATGGCTCAGTCAATAGAAAATACAAACACACACATCACAGGAATGCCAAATAGGATACAGCAATATAGAAATATGAGAACACATTTGTTAGGTGAAACTGTTTGTAACTATTGAAGCAGTATCTGTGCAGAGATACACAGCTGAGAGACTGGAATTATACTGTCCACTATCCATATATACAGGTTCATCTGAGGTCAATGATAAGGAGCTCTGTGCAAATGCATTTGAGAACGCGTGCAGAGCTTCACTTACCAGGTGCCTTATGGGGTGGGGGGGGAGGCGGGGTAGTGGGAGGGGGGCAGTACGGGGAGGGGGGGTGGTTCGTGGGCAGAGTGGCGGCTGGTGTTTCTTCTTTCTGCTAACATTATACAGATTCCATGCAAAGCTTGAAAAGTTCCCAGAGCTTTCAGCATAGTTTTGAAATGTGGCTTTTCACCAAGATGGCATAATACTGCAGCCGATATCATCATATCAAATAGGTATGAGATGGCCTCCTAGCAAGGGTCAAACAACACTTTCCTATAATGTGCTTGGGAGTCAGGTGCATGTCAGAAACTGCCTCCCATTCATGGGCAAAAGGCAATGTAACTGCACTCTAATAGAAATGAAGAACAACGGAGAGGAACATGCACACATGTCCAATAGTTCACTTGTTTCATTCTTATATCCATAGATATAACTTCATATGTCTTCTGCTTGTTGTGTCACGTATAAGTGTCTGTGTCTCTTAAGCTCACCTTTGATTAATACCTTATACTGAATGAAATCTTCCAAATCCACATCCTCTCGGTCTAAGTGTTGTGGCAGACAGTATTTTGTGCAGAGATTGAAGTTCAAAGAATAAAGATACCGCAGTAAGTAATCTCTCTTTCTCTTCGCTATCTTCTGCATGCACCTTAAGGTCTCTCTTAGCAAGCTGCTGACCCCTTTAATCTATTTCTGAGAGAACGAGAGACTGAACAATTTATAAAGATATTGTACAAAGCAAGAAGCAGCCATGCAAATGTCATCTCAAGGTGACTTCCAACTCCATCATTGATGCTGTCGTCTTGAAAATAAAGCTCCAGATATAACTTGTACAAATGTCTTCCTGCTGTGCTACAGAAAATAACAATTGATTTGGTGTTCCAAATCAATAGCCACTATCTATAAAAATTACTTACCCAACCACAATGGCTGACTGTATATAAAACAAACCCATGAGATTTCTGATCTCATTCTGTCGATATATAAAAAGAATAATGCACCTCAAATCATCTAGCCAATGTGAGCCAAAATCTTTCTCAAATTCATAAAAAAACACACAGACTAATAAGAACATAAGACATAGGAGCAGGAGTCAGCCATTTGGCCCCTCGAGCCTGCTCTGCCATTCAAAAAGATCATGGCTGAGCTTTAACCTCAACTCCACTTTCCTGCACTATCCCCATATCCCATGATTCCCTTAATATTCAAAAATCTATCGATCTCTGTCTTGAATATACTCAATGACTAAGCCTCCACAGCCCTCTGGGTAGAGAATTCCAAAGATTCACCACCCTCTGAGTGAAGAAATTTCTCCTCATCTCAGTCCTAAATGGCCGACCCCTTATTCTGAGACTGTGACCCCTGGTTCTAGACTCCCCAGCCAGGGGAAACATCCTCCCTGCATCTACCCTGTCAAGGCCTGTAAGAATTTTGTATGTTTCAATGAGATCACCTCTCATTCTTCTAAACTCTAGAAAATCTAGGCCTAGTCTACTCAATCTGTCCTCATAGGACAATCCCCCCATCCCAGGTACCAGTCTGGTGAACCTTTGTTGCACTCCCTCTATGGCAAGTATATCATTCCTTAGGTAAGGAGACCAAAACTGTACACAATACTCCAGGTGTGGTCTCACCAGGGCCCAATATAATTGCAGTAAGACGTCTTCACTCTTATACTCAAATCCTCTTGTAATAAAGGCCAACATACCATTTGATTTCCTAATTTCTTGCTGTACCTGCATGTTAACTTTCAGTGATTTGTGTACAAGGACACCCAGGTCCCTCTGAACACCAACATTTCCCAATCCCTCACCATTTAAAAAATACTCTGCTTTTCTATTTTTCCTACCAAAATGGATAACCTCACATTTCTCCACATTATATTCCATTTGCCATGTTCTTGCCCACTCAGTTCGTTTCTTTAAGGGAATGGAATATAGTCTCACCTGAAGTTTGATCTGGTTTCTGCAGCGATGGCAGGGACATAAATAACTTTTACTTAAGAGAGCTCGAATACAGAGAGAGTGAAATTCTAAACGGAGTGCATTGCAAAACAGAGTGAATAATTTAAAATGGGAATTTGGTGAGAGTGAGAATTAGATAGAGGGGAAGGAGGTGCGACGTGTTCTAAACCAAGGGACAACAGTAAATAAGTACATATATAAAGTAATAATCAGAGTAATTAATTAAATCATAGAGGATAAAATTAACCAAGTAGAGGATACCAACATTAAAGGGATCTGAATTGCATTGAATGAAAATCTGATGTACATAAATAATAAATAGGAGTTAAGGGGATACTAAACTAAAGCATATTGGTGAGCTGCAGGCACAAATTGCCACATGGGATTATGATACAGTGGCAATAATGGAGAGCTAGCTCAACAAGGTGAGGAATGGGAACTTAATATTCCTGACAAAGTATATAGGAAAAAAAAGAAAGTGGAGTGGCAGTATTGATCAAAGATACCGTTACAGCACTGAAAAGGGATGATGTACTTGGATTAAAAGACAGAGGCCTAGAAATCCAGTGGGCTGCACCACCCATTAGCGCCTTAAGAGGGCGCTAAGTGGGTTGGAAGCCACTGGCCACGCCTCCCGCTAAATTCAGCGGGATGCTAATGGCAGCACTAGCCATTAGTGCTGCGCCGCTACCGATGACGTCATCGGTGTGCGCAGCACCCCACTAACGCCCCGATCACCATATTTAGATGCGCCCCCTGCTTTAACGCCGGGCGCTATTTGCGACCGGTTCAGGGGGGCCTACCTGCGGCGGTAGAGGCGCTAATTAAAGGAGAGGTGCGGAGCAGCCATTTTTTTGCTGGCTGCCTGCCAGCACCTCTCCGCGCTGCCATCCCCGGCCTCCTGAGCACCCCTACCCCCCGCGGAGTGCTGACTGCGTTCCAAGAGCCCGGCACTTCTCCTCGGTGCCGGGGTCTTTTGCCGGCACTCGCGATCCTCGATCGCGCTGCACAGGGCCCCTCCCCTTTAAGAAGGGGAGGAAGGCCTGCAGTACCGCACGTTGCGCAGCGATATTCAGCTGCAGCGCCCCAAGAGGGATGCGGGGCACCTCCAGTAGCGCCTTGCTTCCCTCTGGGGCACGCAAACTGAATTTCCGGCGGGTGGCCGCGACTGCTTCCGGGGCGCTACTTTTAGCGAGGCTGGCACCCCAAACGGGGCTATAGTGAATTTCTAGGCCAGAATCTATTTGGTATAGAAATAAGGAACAATAGTGGAATTATTACGCTGCCGGGTGTATACTGTAGGCCATCAAATAGTGGGAAGGAGATAGAGGAGCAAATTTGCATGCAAATTCCAGAAAGATGCAAGAGCTATAGGGTAGTAATAATGGGGGACTTCAATTCTCCTAACATAGACTGGGAAAATAACTGTGTAAATGGCAAAAGGGGAGGAATTCCTGAAATGTGTACAGGAGAGCCCAACGAGGAGTGTCTCCAGCCCAACGAGGAGGGAAGCAGTGTTGGGTCTGGTTCTGGGAATGAAGTGGGGCAAGTGGAGCATGTTTCAGTGGAGGAGCATTTCAGAACCAATGATCACAATATCATTAGGTTTGGAGTAGATAAGGAAAAGGATAAGGAACAATCACACAGGACAATATTCAACTGGAGGAGGGCTAATTTCAGTGAGTTAAAAGGAGATCTGGCCCAGGTGGATTGGAATCAAAGATCGGCAGGTAAAACAGTAAATGAGCCATGGGAGGCCTTCAAAGAGGAATTAGTTTAGGTACAGGCCAGACACATTTCAACGAGGGGGTGGGGGAAGAAGGGTATTCAAAGCTAGAGCTCTCAGATGACTAAACATATTAGAGATTAAAATGAAACAGAAAAAGGAAGCTAATGACAAATGTAAGGTTCACAATTCAGTAGCGAATCAAGTATACAGAAAGTACAGAGGAGAAGTGAAAAAGGAAATAAGGGGCAAAGAGAGTTTATGAGAATAGATTAGCAGGTAACATATAAGGGAATCCAAAAGTCTTTTATAAACATATAAATAGTAAAAGGGTAGTCAAAGGAAGGGTGGGACTGGTTAGAGACCAAAAGGAGATCTTCTTGTGGAGGCAGAGGGATTGGCTGAGGTATTAAATGAGTACTTTGCATCGGTCTTCACTAAAAAAGAGGATGCTGCAAATGTCACAGTAAAGGAGGAGGTAGTAGAGAAATTGCATAGGAGTTAAATAAAGAGGAAGTATTTAAAAGTTTGGCAGCGCTTAAAGTAGAAAAGTCACCCAGATGGGATGCATTCTAGGTTGCTGCGAGAAGTAAGGGTAGAGATAGCAGCGGCTCTGACCACAATGTTCCAATCCTCCTTCGATATGGGACCAGTGCAAGAGGACTGGCGCATTGCAAATACTACACCCCTGATCTAATAAGGGGAGATATAACCCATATTTTTCAAAGTGACAAATCATTAGTTAGGTCCTAGTTGGAGTGTTGTATTCAATTCAGAGCACTACACTTTAGGAAGGATATCAAGGACTTAGAGAGGGTGCAGAGGAGATTTCCTAGAATGGTACAGGGGATGCGACACTTCAGTTATATGGAGAAACTAGAGAAGCTGGGGTTGTTCTCTTTAAAGCAGAGAAAGATAAGGGGAGATGGAATAAAGGTGTTCAAAACTGAAGGGTTTTTATAGAGTAAATAAGGAGAAACTGTTCCCAGTGGCAGAAGCATCAGTAACCAGAGAACAGAGATTTAAAGTAAAGAACCAGAGGCAGGATGAGGGGAAGTTGTTTTACACAGTGTGTTGTTATGATCTGAGTGCACTGCCTGAAACGATGGTGGAAGCAGGTTCAATAATAACTTTCAAAGGGGAACTGGATAAATACTTGAAGGGGAAAAATGTGGGTAAAGAGCGGGGGAGTGGGACTAATTGGACAGCTCTTTCAAAGTTCCGGCACAGGCACAATGGGCCGAATATCCTACTTCTGCTCTGTATCATTCTATGATTCTATAAATATATTAATCTATTAAGCTGTGTTGGTCAGTTGTTTTCTTAAAGCAAACATTCCTTTGCATGATACGTTGGAAGTTCCCATTCAAGAGCTCTACAATCAACTCAAACCATTCCAAGATGTTAATTAAAACACTCGCTCCAATGTTATTTTAATTGTGGCTCATTCAAGGATCTAAGATTACTTGTCTGGATCCCAATAAGTTCTGGTGGCTTTAAGTCTATTATTCCCAAACACGTCCAACTACCTTTCTTATAAACAAACATAAAAGGATGGTCTGCAGTCATATCCAACAAGCATTTAGTTCTTTGCATTAATCAGTTTTTGTACATAGTCTGCTGATTTAAACCTGGTTTCATGGACATATCCAATTAAATGGCTCCCACTGTTTTAGCGGGCCACTATTGTGTACATTGGCAACTGTCCTGGTTTTGCAGTGTTTTTATCTAATCACACAAAAAATATATAAATTGTTATTTCTATCATTATTTTGGAAACAAATCCATTAAAAAATTCACAATTCTGAGGAAGCAGTGTTGAAGCAGAAACACAGACAGCATCGTATCATTGAAAAAACTGGCTCATGATGTTATCAAAAGATCCTGTTTACCAAATCAGCAGTCTTGAATTAAGAAACTAGTAACCAACTTGGTCTGGTTATATTATTTGGTTCAAATAGGCCAACGTGGTATCACTGAAGTTAATTAGGGGTGAGATAGCAGAACCTTGATGATCCAAATGTTCAAGGTGAATGAGGAGGTCTTCTTCTTCTTATCGTGTCCACGGACAGTCTATACATAGCCCAGCCAGAACGGGACACATTTTTGCACCTTGTTGTTGGATTCGGCAAGATCTGCAACAGTGCAGGGTTCCTCTAACGATGAGCATTGCAGGAGATGTTGCATAGTCTGTGCCTCAGTTCCACATTCACAAGTTGTCGGGCTGGTTGAATATCCCCATTTGCTTAGTGACACCTTTGAGCAACCTACACCAGTCCTAAGTCTGTTAAGGCACTTCCAGATTGCCCAGATGAGCAGGAACTAGGGCTACCAGCATTTGTATTCCACTAACCTTCACTGCTTTTGCTGGCAGACTAGTTGGGACTAAAACAGATGATCTAGCTGGTGACTCGCCAGCTCGCGGCTCCTCCATGGACTCACCCATGACTCCAATTGCTGGACCTGGTACTGGCCCGAGAGAGCATGCCACAAGTGCAGCCAACCCTCCCCCATCCCATGATGGAGGTGAGCAACACTCACCTAAAGAGAGCAACACTCACCTCTGATGACCCTCGTCAGCAGCTCCACTGAAATCAACGGTGCGGATGTTACAGACAGGATTGCTGGAATGCACAGTTGGAAAATTTGCTTCACTTCGTAAGGTGTTGACTTCTTGTGGGAGCACGGCTTCACGGGCACTGGGTGACCTTCATGTGTGAGCAAGGATAGCAAGTTATCGGCAGTGTTGTTTCATCATAAGATGCATCACAATTGACCACATGGTGCAAATGGCAGTTGAAAGACAAATTAAATACATTTTCCTCTCAGGAGCTACACATTGCAACATAATCTTCCTTGGGTACCAGTCACCTCTTCATTATATGTACTTTCAAAGCTCCGAAAGTTACGATTGAATGGAATTATAACACAAAAAATTCTGATTGCTATATTCCTTGAAAAACCCAGATATAAGGCCAAGGTCAACTGACCAGGACACCACCCACCAGGTGCTTAAAGGTGTAGGAGAGAAGATGAGATAAATCAAGAAGTAAAGAAAAAAAACGTGTTCTTACATAGCGCCTTTCATGACTTCAGGATTTCCCAAAACGTCTCGTAGCCAATTGAGTCCTTTTTTGAAGAGCAGTCACTGTTTCAAATTGAGAAAGGCAGCAGTCAAATTGCCCACAGCCAGGTCCCACAAACAGCAATGAGAATTGACCAGATAATGGGATTCATTTAACTCCCTCCCCCACCCGCCCAGCGGGAAACAGGTGGAGGGGCTGTTAAAATGGAGCGAGGCATTTACACATTTTTTTTTCTTTAAAGAGACAACGTTATATTTTGAAATGAGTGCCCTGTAGGAGTCTACGTACTCCTAGCAAAAAATACTGAACTCGGAGAGGTTCAACAGAAAAGGTTTAATTGTTGAGACTGCATGTTGAACACAAAAATGTCGTCAGAGACTACACCAAGTCCGACTGCCTTTCATCAGTCCACAGCTTCGACTGCTCCTCACCTGCTCTGGGCTTAACTATGTTGCAGATCGAGTTTCTTAAAGGTGTGATCCTTCTTAAAGGCATGACGCCTGATTTATAGTCTACGGACCGAAAAGCGGATTGTGTCCTTTCTGTGATCGGTACGCCACACAGCTCCCCCCAAAATCCGCTAGTAGGGAGTGTACGAACCGGCGTGGCGGCTTGATGGCACGGCCGGAACGGCTCTTGGCGGTTGGTGTCGGGAGCGGGGCGGTCGGACGTGTCGGGCTCTTAGGCGGTCTGCCCCGCGGTGGGGGTTGGTCCACTTGAACGGGTTCGTCGGGCTTCAGGTGCGCCAGCTTGAGCCGGTCGACCGACACCTTGTCAGTTCTGCCGCCCACTTCGAGGAGGAAGAACTTGTTCCCCGTCTGGAGTACCTTGTAGGGTCCGTCGTATGGGGGCCGTAGAGGTCCTCGGTGGGTGTCATGGCGCAAGAAAACAAATTTGGCCATGTGCAGGCTAGGTGGTACACGGGTTGCTGGTTCGCCGTGCCGGCCGGTGGGTACCGGAGCGAACTGTTGTGCTCGGTTGGCGAAAGCATGGCATTGCTGGTCAGCTGACCAGGGGGTCATGGCAGTGGGCAGGAACTCTCCGGGTACGCGCAGCGGCTGGCCGTACACGAGTTCCACCGCCGAGGTTGCAGGTCTTCCTTGACCGCGGAGCGTAGGCCAAATAGCACCCACGGGAGGCGGTCGATCCAAGCCTCATCCTCGAGGCTGGCGTGGAGGGACGCCTTCATGGACCTGTGGAATCACTCGCACAGTCCGTTGGCTTGGGGTGGTAAGCCTTGGTGCGGTGTACGGCCACCCCGAGGTTTCGGGCGATGGCGGCCCACAGATCAGAGGTGAACTGCGGGCCTCTATCCGACGTCATGTCGGAGGGGACGCCAAACCGAGCGACCCAGGTACCGATGAACGCCCTCGCGATGTCGGCGGTGGTGGTGGACATCAGTGGAATGGCCTCAGGCCAGCGGGTGGTACGGTCCACGATTGTCAGCAGGTGCGTGTGACCTTGTGATGGCGGCAGGGGGCCGACGAGGTCGATGTGGACATGGTCAAACCTTCTTTCTGGCACGGTGAACTCCTCGAGTGGGGCTTTGACGTGCTGGTGGATTTTGGCACGCTGGCAAGCTATGCAGGATCTGGACCAGACGCGCACATCTTTGCGGAGGCCGCGCCAGACAAATCGGTTGGCCACCAGTCTAATGGACGCGCGGGTGCCGGGGTGTGAGAGGCCGTGGACGATGTCGAACACCCGTTTTCGCCAGGACGCCGGGACTACGGGGCAGAGTTGCGCCAAGGAGGTGTCGCATTTGACTGTGACGGCGGACGGGCCGCAGGCGACATTGGTCAGTTGCAGCCCTGGGAGGGTTGTGGGCACGGAGAGCAGATCGGGGTCGGTGCGTTGCTCCGCTGCCAGTTGAGCATAGTCCACTGCCAGGTGGGCGCCGTGGACGGCGGGGCGGGATAGGCAGTCGGCCACCACGTTGTCTCGACCGGAGACATGCCGGATGTCCATGGTGAATTCGGAAACCACGGCGAGCTGGCGTTGTTGCCTGGCTGACCACGGGTCCGCAGATTTCGCCATCGCGAATGTCAGGGGTTTGTGGTCGACAAACGCGGTGAAGGGGTGGCACTCCAGAAGAAATCTAAAATGGCGGACTGCCAGGTACAGTGCGAGGAGCTCGCGGTCAAAGGCGCTGTATTTGGCCTCGGGGGGCGCAGTTGGCGGCTGAAAAAGGCCAGCGGTTGCCAGGCCCCATCGACCCACTGTTCGTACACGCCGCCGACCGTGTGGTCAGAGGCGTCCGTGGTGAGGGCCACCCTGGCGTTGGGCTGTGGGTGAGCGAGCATGGTGGCGTCGGCGAGCGCCTTTTTAGTCGAGCCGAAAGCGGTCAACATGTCCGCCGACCACTCGATCGCCATTCTGTCTTTCTTACCCCGGAGGGCTTCGTATAGGGGCCGCATGAGGGAGGCCGCTCCGGGAATGAAGCGGTTGTAAAAGTTGATCATCCCCAAGAACTCCTGGAGGCCTTTGATGGTGGTAGGCCGGGGGAACTGCTGGACGGCTTGCACCTGGGCGGGCAGGGGAATAGCTCCGTCCTGCGTGATGTGGTGGCCGAGGAATTCGATCCTGCTGAGGCCGAATTGGCACTTGGCTGGGCTGATGATGAGCCCGTGCTCACTGAGCCACTGGAACAGGGTGCGGAGGTGCTCGATGTGTTCCTGCTTGGAGGAACTAGCTACCAGGATGTCATCCAGGTAGACAAAGAGGAACTTCAGGTCCCGGAGGACCGAGTCCATGAGCCGCTGGAAGGCCTGGGCCGCGTTTTTGAGGCCGAAGGGCATTCGGAGGAAGTCGAATAGCCCAAAAGGGGTGATTATGGCCGTCTTGGGAACGTCCGTGGGGTGGTAACCGCGCACCAGGTCGACTTTGGAGAAGACTGAGCAGCCGGCCAGTCTAGCCGAGAAGTTTTGAATGTGCGGTATGGGGTACTGATCCGGCGTGGTGGCATCGTTTAGGCGCCGGTAGTCCCCGCAGCGGCGCCATCCCCCGTCGGGTTTGGTGACGATGTGGAGTGGGGAGGCCCAGGGGCTGTTGGAGCGGCGGATGATGCCGAGCTGTTCCATTGTGGCGTACTCGGCCTGCACGATCTCCAGCTTGGCCGGGTCCAGCCTGCGGGCATGGGCATACACCGGTGGGCCTGTGGTGGGGATGAAGTCTTCAACACCGTGCTTAGCAACTTTCGCGGAGAAGGCCGGGTTGGTGAGGGCTGGGAACTCAGCCAGGAGTGCTGAGTAGTCGTCCGTTGAGCGGGCGCGGCACTGCCACGCCATTTTGGCGGGTTGGGGGGGGCCATGGCGCCCGGGATAGGTGACATGGTGTTCATGTCCACGAGGTGGCGCCGAGGCATGTCGACCAACAGGCCGTGGGCGCACAGGAAATCCGCACCGAGGAGCGGGGAGAGCATCTTGGCGGTGATAAACTCCCAGTGGTAGCGGCGGCCTGCGAGGTCGATGGTGACGGTGCGGGTGCCGTATGTCCGGATGTCGGCGCCGTTGGCGGCAGCCAGCGCAGGGCCACGGCCGCCTCGCTGGATCTCGAGGGCGGACGCAGGGATGATGCTGCGCTGCGCACCCGTGTCGCATAGGAAACGGCATCCGGAGGCGCTGTCCGTAACGTACAGCAGCACGCCTGCTTGCCCCACGGCCATCGTGTAGGCCGGTGTGGGGGCGGTTGGAAACGTGCAGGGATGGCTGCAGCGGCGTGCCCGTGCGCCGAACCAGGTATGGAAGTAGCAGTAGCCCTGGGTCGGAGGGCTTGGGGGAGGTGGGGGCCCTCGTGGCCAAGCTGTGCGGCCGCGCGATAGAGGGTGGAGCACGCGCCGACGCTGCAGAGGCCAGGTCGGGGGTGACGGCGTGGTTGGAGCCGGCGGACAGGAGCTTATCGGCTTCGTCGGCCAGGGCCTCGAGGTCCGTGAGGCTGGACGCCACGATCGCCGGGCGGATGCTGGGAGGTAGTTGGCGGATAAAGAGCGTGCGGAAGAGGGAGCCGGGCGGTTTCACGTCGGTCAGAGCAAGCATGTGTGAGAGCAAGTCTGACGGCGTGGAGTCACCGAGGCCCGGGAGGTCAAGGAGGTGGCAGTTGCGCACGAATTGGGAGGCTGTGAATTTTTTAAGGAGCGCGGCCTTGAGATGTGCGTACTTGCCTTCCTCCGAAGGGTTTTGTAGTGTTGTCCAGACTTTCGTGATTGTGGAGCTGCCCAGGGAGGCGAGGAGGTAGTCGTACATCGTTGCATTGGCGGTGATGCCGCGGAGTCGGAATTGCGATTCGGCTTGAAGGAACCAGGCGGTGGCTAGGTTCTCCCAGAACTCCGGCAGCTTCACAGAAATTGCGTTTGTGTCAGCCATGGTTACGTTTAGGAGTCGTCCTGAGCGTCGGGGTCACCAATGTAGGAGTCTACGTACTCCTAGCAAAAAATACTGAACTCGGAGAGGTTCAACAGAAAAGGTTTAATTGTTGAGACTGCATGTTGAACACAAAAATGGCGTCAGGGACTACACCAAGTCCGACTGCCTTTCATCAGTCCACAGCTTCAACTGCTCCTCCCCCGCTCTGGGCTTAACTATGTTGCAGATCGAGTTTCTTAAAGGTGTGATCCTTCTTAAAGGCATGACACCTGATTTATAGTCTACGGACCGAAAAGTGGATTGTATCCTTTCTGTGATCGGTACGCCACAGCCCTAATGTAAAGCTGCTGCAGGGCCTCATTCTGAAGTATTCTTTTTTGAAAAAGAAAGATTATAGAATATACCAAACTCGAATGAGATGAGGTGTTAGAGGTGTACACTATAACCCTAACGCACCTTCATTTTCCCACAGTCCAGCAGGCTTCTGAATAAGTCCAAATAATCTTTATAAGAGGGGACTCTCCATTTTCCTGTTGCCATGCTACCATTGCCGAATGACTGTTGTGCATCAGAACCTGGCCCATTTTTCCCCGTTCCTTCCTGAGGAATTGATCATCATTAAGATTTACAGTGGTTACAACATTATATACCAACACACAATGAAGAAATATGCTTAGTAAAGATAGAAGAAAACACAAATTCTGAAATAAAAACAAAAATTACAAGGAATTTATAACAGGTTAGTCAGCATCTGAAAGAGAAAGGCACATTAACATAAGCAACAGCTATTTTGCAGACGATAAGATCTCGCAAGCAGCAATGAGAAAAATCTGAGCAAAACAAACAACAGTGTTCTGATTCCAAAGTTTCAGGGAGCCAGCCAAACATGGTTACAATGCTGAATCCAGCTCCCTTATCCTGCCAGTAGAATCATAAACCCACAAAAAACTAGCTCTATGACTCTGCTATAGGGATAAGAAAGCCTGGTTTATAGTGTAAACATGGATTCCAGTCTCCCAGAATCTGAACTAAACAAGTGATAATATGAAAATGCTTTTAATCTGTGGTAAGGGTAGAGAGAGGAATGTTGATCAGGACCCTGGGCAAACTCCCTGCTCTAAAGGAGTTGCAAAGGATATTTTAGGCCCTCCTGAACAACTGGAACAAGCAGATGGGGTCTCCAACAGTTTAACGTCTTGTCTGAATGAAGGCACTCAGCACTCCTTCAGTCTTGGCGTGCCAGCCTAGATTATTTATTCAAGTCCTAAAGAGGAGCTTGAATCCACAATGTCCTGACTCAGAGGCACAAATCCTACCAATAGAGCCTAGCTGATACTTTGAGTCAGCTATTAATGGTTTCAATAGCCTGCAAATGGATTAAGACACAGGATAAAGTCTATACAAGTCATCTCAGTTCAGTATGTGAGAAGGCATTTGAAAGGTGAGTTAAAGAGCTACAAAATGGAAAGGAAAGCAATGGAATGTGAATGGGAGAATCTGTTTGGAAAGTCATGGAGATAGCAGAGATCTGAAACTGTTTAAGCCAAGCAGCTGAAGTACTGTCATTGGGCTTGTTTGGAGCATTGTAGGACAATGATAGCAACACTAGAGAAAGAAATACAACAGAAAACACAGGAAAAACTCAGCAGGCCAGGCAACATCCGTGGAGAGAGAAACAGAGTTAACGTTTCAGGTCAAAACCCTTCTTCAGAACTAGAGAAAGACTGGTAGCAGCAGTTAAAGGGGCAAGCCACAGGAAATCAGCTAATTAAGCCGTTTACCATGTTCAGGTTAGAAAACAAGGAAATTGACTTTATATTTTTAAATACAGCATACAACAGATATTGTCCCTGTGCTGTGTTAATATTAGCATATGAATGCTTAACACATTAGCATGAAATTCCTTTCCCTGATATTTTAACATAGGCATTGACTCCTGTTAAAAATATATCCTTCAATGTCTCAGTTTAATTGTGTACAAAGGAATTTCATATTAATGCGTTAAGTATTTGTGTGCTAATATTCACACAGCCTGATTCACCCCACCAGCCTCCACATTCAACGGATCATCCTCCGCCATTTCCGCCACCTCCAATGTGATCCCACCACCAAACACACCTTCCCCTCACCTCCCCTTTGAGCGTTCCGAAGGGACCGCTCCCTCCGCGACACCCTGGTCCACTCCTCAATCACCCACAACAGCCCTGCTCCTTCACCTAGCACCTTCCCGTGCAAGCGCAGGAGATGCAACACATGCCCTTTTACCTCCTCCCTTCCCACTGTCCAGGGCCCCAAATACCCCTTCCAGGTGAAACAGCGATTTACTTGTACTTCTTGCAATTGAATATACTGTATTCGCTGTTCACGATGCGGTCTCCTCTACATTGGGGAGACCAAACGCAGATTGGGCGACCGCTTTGCGGAACACCTCCGTTCAGTCCGTACGGGTGACCCTGAGCTTCCGGTCGCCTGTTGTAAAGTCTGTGGGTTGTATAGCGAAGTAATACACAGACTACAAGAGTAACTTAAACAGGACTTTACTATTCGAAGGTCAGGGCGAATCTGCCCAATAAATTCTGCCACAGCACTTATATACCGGTGTGGTCACCGTCGGTATTACAGTATACAGCAGCCAGGATAAAGTAGTGCCACACCTAAAATAGTTCTCTTAAAGGTGGACGGTTACATACAATAGTTCTCTTAAAGGTAGAACAGTTACATACACTACAATCCTCCTTTTTTAGCTTACAACATACTTATTCCCCATTAACATAACATCATAACATATCCAACTTCATGTTACAACAGTTCACAGAGGTAGTCTCTGCGGAAACAGTTCACAGATTCAGTCTCTGCGGGAAACAGTTCACAGATTCAGTCTCTGATCTTCTTGACTCGGTCCGGACCACGCCTCCGTGGTGTAGTCGGGTCACCTTGCTAGAGGGACTCATCCCATAGTCCTTCCCTAGACTTAACAGCTTTCCTTCCATCACTTCTGAACCAGCATTGCTGACTTTTTAAAACAAACAAAAAACAGTTGGATTGCCTTGGGAAATTTTCCTACTTTCCAACTGATTTGGCTCCGTTCGGGGGACCACATGTGTGATCGGGTAGAGGTAATAATGGATCAGATGGTTATCATCTTCTGCTTCGTCTTTTCCTTTTTTGCTTCTTGGAGACTCTCGGGGCTCCATTGTCAGCTGCCAGCTGTAACGCTACCATCTCCCTATGTTCCTTAGACTTTAAGTGATTCATCCTGATTTCGGCACTTTGGGAGTTCTCGGCACAAGCTGGGCAGACCAGGTCCTCGTAATATTCAGTGTCACTCAACAGATCATGGTAATATTCGGTGTCATCCTGAGCTAGGCCAGCGAGAGGGTCTTCTATTTCCTCCTTACCCAGCTGGACGTTAGCCGACTTTTGTTCCAAATCCCAACATCTGTCCTGAAGAGACTTCATCATGCGTTCAGATTCATCCCGCTTTTTCTGGGCTTCCTGCAAGTCTTTTACTAATGACCTCATTTGTGATTTCAATACTTCAACTTCATTCGGGGATTGATTGATCGGACTATTCAATCCCTCTACTGAAGTAGCTGTTTCAGTATTCTGTTGTTCTACATTGCCGTGCATCAGCGTACTTTTGGCATCCAAGGGCTGTTCTGCTGCAGACTTCTCAGTCTGGGTTGCCACCTCAGCTCTTCCAATGACTTTTGAGAGCTCCCTTCCCTTTGAAGATTGAGGCTCGTATTTAAGTTTTTCCCATTTTAGAGTTTTATCCCTCAGCATATGAATGAGTTGGCTGACTGTTAACTCTTCTGCCATCATCCCTTTTCCATTAACTACAGGGCTGTTTATAACCTTGCCCTGGAGGAGTTGGCTGACTGTTAACTCTTCTGTCCTCATCCCTTTTCCATTAGCTGCAGGGCTGTTTAGAACCTTGTCCTGGGGCTCCTTTGCTGCTTCTACTTCGCCATCATCCGCAGCCCCCATCATTCGAATTTCCACAAATGAATCGTCCGGTGATGCTGCACCCAACTTCAGTAGGAGCTCGGAAGTCATGTCGACCAACTCAGCTTTTTCTGCCTGCAACCTGCTAACCAGCGCCTTCAGTTGCGGCACATCTTGTTCCACCGGATTGGAGCACGCCCCTTCAGAAGCCGAATCAGCTTTGATTCATTTGGCCTCCTCGTGCAGACGGTTTGTGTGCTCCTGCTCCCTTTTCTTCCCCAGCTGCTTCTGTTGTCTTTCCAGATTCTCCCATTCGGTATCATAAAACTTTTTCATTGCTTTCATCTCTTGCTCGAGACGGCAATTCAATTGTTCTAATTGCTGTCGTAATCTGAAATAAGTTTGCGTTCGAGCTCGATGTTCCTCAGTAATATATATGTCTGTAACTTGAACAGACTCAGAATTCTCTGTCAAGCTATGTTGTTGTTGTTCAGAGGAATTCTGTTCTGAAACTTTGTTCTCCTCTGGAGCATAAGCCTTTATGCCCACATTCGTTCGACCAACCTTAGTCAGCAAGTTCATTTTAGACTTGTCTTTCATGCTTGGGCTGGTCTTATCGTCATCCGTTTCAGAGTCTGAGCTGATTGTCTGCCCCGAGTCCTCACTCGTTATTGCTTTGAGGTAGTGCCATTCCATGTCTATTTTCTTGATCCACTCCCGTCCTAGAAGTGGTGGTCCTCCCTCAGGTAGTACGTATAAGTCCATTCTGGGGTGTTCTTTGCCCCTGTCTCTCACCTTGACTCTTATCTTTCCCATGGGGTATACTTTATGCCCCATGTATGTCTGCAATACGAACTTGGTATCTCTCAAGGGTATATGTGAGAATAGCCGGTTGTAATCCCTTCGATTTATGACTGATAGGGCTGATCCAGTGTCCAATTCCATTCTCACTTGGACTCCGGCTATTTTTAGCATGACCCAGATAGTTTGTAGGTCAGCTTCCTTACTCACATTATGAATTCTCAGACTACCCAGTTCCTGGCCGCTTGGGTCTGAATCCGAATTCTGTTCATCTGAACTCTTCTCAACCACCTTGTGTACTTTGTTGTACTTTTCCTGTGATGGCTTTTTTTTTTGGTTGTTGGTCTTCTTCCCTGACCGGCATACTTTGGCTATGTGACCCAGTTTGCCACATTTCCTACAGTCCTGGTTTTTAAACCAGCATTGGTTCTGGTCGTGTGTTGTCTTCCCACAACGATAACATTTCGTTGCACCCGAAGTAATTTGATCCACACTGAGGACCGCTGCCTTCAGCTGCATTTCCGCAGTTCCTTTCGCTGCAGCTTCGTGTGATGCTGCAATAAGGACAGCCCTATCCAGTGTAAGGTCGTTCTCTTCGAGCAGTCGCTTTTGCGTTCCTTCCTTCGACAACCCGCACACGAACTTGTCTCGCAATGCCTCCGTCAGATTTCCTCCAAACTGGCAGTATTTCGCTAGCCTACGCAGTTCGACCAAGTATTCCGCGTTGCTTTCCTCTTTCCGTTGCGTTCTCGCACAAAATTTGAATCGTTCCGCCAACATCAGCGGTGTGGGGTTCAAGTGATCCTTCAGAACAGCAACAATATTATCGAAGGTTTGATCCGCCGGTTTAACTGGTGCTAGAAGATGTTTCAATAGCCCGTATGTCTTCGCCCCCATCGAGTTTAGCAAGGTTATAGCTTTATCATCATCCTCTATTTTATTGGCCTCACAATATATCTCAATGCGTTCTACATACGTGGCCCAATCTTCTACCTCGGAATCGAAATCGTTGATGTTACCACGCTTAGGCATCTTCACCTCCCTGATAAACAACAACGAAATATTTCTTTAACTCTTTTTTTTTCAAGATGGCGGTTTCCCCGCGCTTATCTTCTTTCCCCGCCCCTTTCAAAATGGCGGTTCCCGCTTCTGTCTTTTTCTCCGCCTACTGGCGGCTTCCCGCGGTTTCCCGCGCTTATCTTCTTTCCCCGCCCACTTTCAAGATGGCGGTTCCCGCTTTTCTTCCCCTGGCAGGAGGGGTAAGCTTTTCCCTCGGGCGACGGCCGCTGGCTTTCGGGGTTCGCAGCCTGCGCTTCGGCTTCAGCGCGTTCCCTTATCTCGGCCGGGCAACCGGCTCTGGGTACAACCCGTTGACGGCAAACGGTCTCAGCCGCTGGCTGGATCTCGCTCAGTCTCCCTCGCTCGGGCTCTGTCTCTCCGGTGCTGGGTACAACCCGTTGACGGCGAACAGTTTCAGCCGCTGGGCTGGATCTCGCTCAGTCTTCCTCGGGCTCTGTCTCTCCCGCTCACGCGGCTCTCGCTCGCTCTCTCTCGGGCTCTGTCTCTCCCATTCGCGCGGCTCCCGCTCGGGCTCTGTCTCTCCCGCTCGCGCGGCTCTCAATCGCGCCTCCCAGCCCTCTCGCAGTCCGGTGCTTCCCTCTCCGGCTGTGGCTGAGTTCTCCGCGATTTATTTATTTTATCTCTTCCCGCGCCTTACGATCCCGGTCGCAGCGCTTCGTGGCCTCGGTCACTGTCCGACCTTTGTCACCCAATCGCTCCTCCCAGCCTCTCGCAGTCCGGTGCTTCCTCCCCGGCTGCGGCTGCGTTCTCCGTGGTTTATTTATTTTTATCTCTTCCCACGCCTTACGATCCGGTCGCAGCGCTTCGTGGCCTCAGTCACTGTCTGGCCTTTTTCACCCCAATCGCGCCTCCCAGCTTCTCGCAGTCCGGTGCTTTCCTCCCCGGCTGTGGCTGAGTTCTCCGTGGCTTATTTATGTTTATATCTTCCCGCGCCTTACGATCCCGGTCGCAGCGCCTCGTGGTCACGGTATTTGTCCGGCCTTTTTCGCCGTCGCGGTCTAGTCGTCTCACGACGCTCCCCAGCCCGCTTGTACCGCGGCTTCTGCTCCACGCTGCCCCAGTCTCAGCGCCTCTGGGCCTGACTTCTGTCCGGCTCCTTTCCCCCTCAACCGTGGTCGAGTGCACTGCCCTTATCCTCCGTTTATTTGTTTCTATTTTCCCTTTACTCACAGTCACCGTGGTCGACTTGCTTCTCGTGTTGATCGGCTCACTCACCACCGTGGCAGAAGGGACAATCCGTGCCTGTTGCTGATGGAAGACTTCGTGTTTGAAATCTTCCTCCTTTCTTGGTCTGCAGACTCGAGTTTTCTCTCAGCAAAACGACGAGGTCGGGTGCCTCTTCTCGACGCTCGTTTACTTCTTCAGAAGTATTGTTGCCGCAGGGTAAGATCGAACTCGTCGCCACTGTAAAGTCTGTGGGTTGTATAGCGAAGTAATACACAGACTACAAGAGTAACTTAAACAGGACTTTACTATTCGAAGGTCAGGGCGAATCTGCCCAATAAATTCTGCCACAGCACTTATATACCGGTGTGGCCACCGTCGGTATTACAGTATACAGCAGCCAGGATAAAGTAGTGCCACACCTAAAATAGTTCTCTTAAAGGTGGACGGTTACATACAATAGTTCTCTTAAAGGTAGAACAGTTACATACACTACACCTGTCACTTTAATTCACCGCTTCACTCCCACTCTGACCTCTCTGTCCTCGGCCTATTGCATTGTTCCAATGAAGCTCAACGTAAGCTCGAGGAACAGCACCTCATCTTTCGATTGGGCACTTTGCAGTCTGCCGGACTCAACATTGAGTTCAACAATTTCAGATAATTATCCCTGCCCCCATTTTTCATGCAGTATGATTTTTGCCATTCCCATTTGCAACATTTTATCTTTCCTGCCTCTTACAAAAGTACAGGATGTTCTTTCTATTTCTTCCTCCCCTCCTAAACCCCGCCCCCCCCGCCCCCTGTCTCTGCACCTGCTTAATATCTGTTACATCTCCAGCTTTTTCCAGTTCTGATGTAGGGTCCCAGACCTGAAACGTTAACTCTGTTTCTCTCTCCACGGATGCTGCCTGGCCTGCTGAGTATTTCCAGCATTTTCTGTTGTTATTTGAGTCATTTACACAATCCATTCACGCCCTTATCCAGCTAACGGCAATTTTAAATTGCAGGCAGCAAGGAAACCTGCAGGCAGCTGATGATGTCCTTTATTCATTATGATATCATCGGGGTTCGAGTGCTATTGTTGTCTGAGGCCTGAGTGAAGGAGCAGTGGCCAAAGCTGCCGGGAGCTGCATCGAAGACCAGAGGAGCCAGTAAGGTAACTTCCTTGTTGGCCAGGAGGAGCATGAGAACTCCTCCAGACCTAACAAGGAATCCTTGGGCCTCCCCTGTCCTCGGCCTTCACCCCCACCCTCACCTGCTAATGAGGCCCGGCCATTAGAATCAGCCATGTTCTTGCCCGCGGGCAAAAATTAACTTCATTCTGTTTCAGTGGTGGTTGTTTGCAGGATACATGTTGGCCAGTACACTGGGAGAATGCCCCAACTCTTCTTCGAAAAGTGCCATGGAATATTTTACATCCGCCCGAGCTTAAAGTTGAATCTGAAAGACAGCACCTCTGACAGTGCAGCACTCCCTCAGTACTGCATTGAAGTGTCAGCCTGGATTATGCATTCAAGTCTCTGGAGTGGGGCTGGAACCCACAACCTTCTGACTCAGAGTTGAGAGTGCTACCACTGAGCCAAGGCTGACATCTTGGTCACGTTAAGGTGATGTCAAGCTTCGGATTCAAATGTCTGTTGATTGTAAGGGGAAAGGAAGATCTGAAGAGCTCAGGGAGGAGAAATTCGGGCGTGCCCCTTTTGGGGCACTGACTTTTGAAAGCTGGAAAAATTATCAGTAGGCGCAAATGATTCTCAGGTTTCTCTAAATTCGGTGTTCGTGCTCCAGGAAGCCTGGAGCGCTAAAGGATGCAGGCAGGGCAGTAGTGGTGCAACGCTGTACAACGTCCCATGCAGCGCGGCTGAGATCCGAGGTTCCTTCCCTCCCTTAAAGGGAAGGGCCCTTGCTGCAGGCTCTGTTAGCTGGTCCCTGACAGCAGCCGCGATCCAGCCCGATCAGCCCCGTGCACTTGGGCCGGGCTGATCGATCGCGGCCCAAGAAAAATGGAAAAAATTGAAATAATGCATTTCAACAATTTGTATACTTACCGCGCCAACATCCCCTTTTGTTTGCGCCCCCGATGCTCCCAGCCTCCTGAACAACGCCTCCTGCAGCTATCGGTGTTGTCGCCCGGCGATGCTGCAGGGGGCGGAACCGAAGTTCGGGTCCGGGCCGCTACCAGGGCGATGTGCAGGACAATGATCTCATGATCTCCGGGCGCAGGAGATCGTGGCACAGAGTTTTACCGCCGCCGCAAACCTCTCGGCCAATTTAGCGGGAGTCGTTCATTTCGCCCGGTCGGTAAGTCATTGGCGCCCCATTATCGCCACCCGGAGGCGCTAACAGGAGGCGCCAAGGAGGTCAATTTCTAAGCCAAGGAGTTTTAAGGTCCTAAAGAATTTGATGGAGGAGGAGATAATAGACTCATAGATTTCAATAATGAGGACGTAGGCAGGATGGTATATTTGAAGGTAGGGAGAAGGAAAGATAAATGCTGAGGAGCAGTGCCCATAGCAGTGCTGATAAAAAAAGAGGCCAGAAAGATGGTTACAGAACTGAAGCATTGAAGGCTGGAGGTAAGAGAAGGATCACTCATCAGATGACAACCTTTTCGTTGTATCCTATTCATGATACTGAAAGAGGTGCTCGAAGATTACAATTACTGTTATTTTCGAGTGGCAAAATGTTGAGATTCTTTGCTTCTGCAGTCACTTCAGTTTCACTTAAGGTCAAACTGACTGAGAACTATCCCCAACAAACAAACGCTTCTGTGAGAATCATAATCCCTGAGTGTGATTCCCCATCGGAGTAAGATTTATGAAAAATCCTTTTCCTTTGGGGAGTTAAACTACAGCCACTTTTTGCCTGATATTGCACTTGCAATACTTTTAGTTTCCTTGGAGATTGAGATCCAAACTCAGGTGTGCTTTAGAAGTTCCTTTTTTTGCTAGTGATAAACTCTATTTTAATTCACTTTATCTCACTTTCTGTAGAAGAACACCTTCTGCCCTTTCCATTCCTTCTGAATAGTTCTTCTATTAAAATTACAGGGCTTTGGATTTTTATAAGAGACTTTGCTGCTGTACAAAGTGTTGGCCAGTCCTAGGGAGTGACTTTTCCCCGGGCTTCCTCCGCTGCGATGTAACTACAGCGAAAGTTATGGGGAAATCACATTTGCGCATGTAAGCGAGGTGTCCACCCAGAATTTATTTTATTCATTTATTGCTCATCCCTAGTTTCCCTTGAGAAGGTGGTGGTGGGCCTACTTCTTGAACCGCTGTAGTCCATGTGGGGAAGGTACACCCACAGTGCTGTTAAATTGTGAGTTCCAGGATTTTGACCCAGCAATGATGAAGGAGTGGCGAAATACGTCCAAGTCGGGATGACTTGGAGGGAACCCGAGGGTGGTGGTGTTCCCATGCGCCTGCTGCCCTTGTCTTTCTAGGTGGTGGAGGTCACGGGTTTGGGAGATGCTATTGTCGCGTTGCTGCAGTGCATCCTTTGGATAGTATATACTGCAGCCATGGTGCACCAGTAGTGGAGGGTGTGAACATTTAAGGTGGTGAATAAACTGCCGATCAAGTGGGTTGCTTTGTCCTGGATGGTGTCGGGCTTCTTGAGCGCTGTTGCTGCTGCACTCATCCAGGCAAGTCGACAGTATTCCATTACACTCCTGTCTTGTGCCTTGTAGATGGTGGAGAGGCCTTGGGGAGTCAGGAGTTGAGACACTCGCCCCAGACGATGGCGTAGCTGGAGAATCCCTGAGGAAATTCACCCCTTCATCTCTAGTTCACTTCACATAAAGAATATCATTCTCACCAAGAGTTCACGCAGCTGTGCAATCAAATTGGTTTCTAAGTGATGGGTGAATTTCCTTGGGGCCTCTTCCACTGCATCAGCATAACTTTGGCAGAAACCTCACTTACTTCCACTGACGTCACGGCGTCGCAGTGGGAGTAGTCCCGATCATGGAAGCCAAGATTTGAGATGATTAATTGAAGTTTTCACATTTCTAAAGGGAAGTGGCAAAGTTGAACTTTACGAATTGTTCACTTACGTGAAGGGTTTGAATATCGAAGGAAACAAGTCAAATTTGAACAAGCCAGGAGTAATCAGGGATGTCAGGCAGATTTGTTTTTGCACTGAAACAGTGAATTAAAGGGAAACCCTTCTTGTAGACACCAGAAATTGGTTCAAGTTGCAGTTGATTCTGTTTCTGAACTCCCAGAGGCTGGTAGGACAATTGGAGCTTTCAAGACTAAGATGGATGGATTTTTGTTGGATAAGGGTATCAAGGGATATGGAACAAAGGCAGGTAAATAGAGTTGAGATGCAGATCAGCCATAACCTTAATTGATGGCGGAGCAGGTTCGAGGGACAAAATGGCCCACCCCTGTTCCTAATGTTCCTATACAATGAAAACGCTGGTAATGGGGTTAAAATCATCAAAATCATACAGGCCTTGTTGAGCATTAAAAAATATAGGCCCAGAAATTCGGGTCTCCACGGGTGAGTACGCACGGGGTACTCACCCGTAGGCCCAATGGAAGTGCCGGTTTCCTGCATGCACTGCGCATGCGTGGGAAACTGGCACTTCCGTTCCCCTGAAAGCAGGGTTTCAGAGGTCGAACGCGTGCGCGGAGGAGGCTGCGCTTGCGAATCGAACTTCATTTTTTTTTACAGCCTGCAGAATTTAGAAATGTAAAAAGAAGGCGTAAGGCCTGCTTTTTACAAGGTAAGTGGTGAATTAATTAAAATTAAAACATTTTTTCCACAGGTTTATTATTTTTAAATACTTTAAAGCAAGGTAAGTTTATTTTTAGCCCCGTTAGAAAATAAAATTATTTTTTTCAAAAATTTAAATTATTGTTTAAAATAGTTATTTCATAAAATGTGATGTTCTTTTTAATTTATTTGAAGATTTAGTGTTGTTTTGTAAGAAGAAAGGGCCCGTAGTATTTCTAAGTTTGACAGCACTTCCTGTCAGACTTATGAATGGAGCATTCCCTGCTCCGATTGGCTGCCCATGGCCCACGTGATCCCAGGGGACGCATCGAATTAACTGCGCCCCTGGGATACGCAAGCACTGCGCGCCGGCAGCTGGACCAGGCCCCGGATCGGAATACCACGCGGGTCCACAGCTCAACGGCCGGCGCGCAAGGTAAGTGCAGGTCCGGGGCTTGCACCCGCGGGAAGCCCCCGACCCAAATTTCTGGGCCATAATTTTTTGCTTTTCTGTACATTGTATTGTTCAAAATTTGGCCCAGATATCCCAATTAAGGAATCTCATATCATTGAATGTTCTAAGTTCATGATGAGACTATAACATGCCAGATCACAAAAGACGTAAAGAATCATATTCTAATTTCTTCATGAAATACTGAACAGGTGGAGCTTCAATGCACCAAGATGACATTCTTCATTTAAAGACTTCTTTCTTTGCCCATAAACTACTGAAATTTATTTTTGAACACTCAATACATCTTTTCTTTGGTAAAGGACAACTTCTCCAATACAATACCCCATTGCCCCTAAGGGTACAAAACTACAGTACTTCATGAAAAAATCTCTAATTGGGTTACAACAGAGAGAAATGGAGACGATAACTGGATCTCTCCATCTCGTCACTACTGCAACGAATAAGACTTAGGCAACACAAATATGTGGCTACATCAAAAAAATTCTTCAACATCTTTATTGCACTTTCTCACAACTAAGTTAAACACCTACCAGGTTCTCAGAATCTTTCCTCTGGATGTATCCTACACTTCAGTCTGACTCATTGCTGAAAGTAGCTTTATTGTATCGGCCTTAAGTTTCTTGACAAAAAATGTTTTGTTATGCCTGTTAACTTGTTTAGAACTTGATTGAATTGCTCTGTAGAGCTCAACTACAGCACTTCTGACCAAGAGCGAGAGAGACACAACACCATTTTTTAAGCCAGGGGAGATAAACACATTCATAACAGCCTGCAGACAGCGGTTTGATGAAATACATTGTTTGATTTGTCAAATACTTAGGGATATGCAGTCAACTATCATCACTGCATTTGAACTAACATGGATCGTTGTGTATATAATTCATGCTAATGCGATGTTGCTCCCAATGCTCGTTAATGTAGAATATGTAGACCTTTGTGAAACAACTGTGTAGCAAAACATTAGTTAGAGCATGTATTTCATGACTATCAAGTCTGCCAGTAAATCATATGATAAGTTGTGTTTGTTCTCAGCTGTGCTACTAGGCATCTTACAATGATGGGTACTCCTTTGAGATGCTATTGGTGAAGCAAAAGTAGTCAGTGAATTGTGCTGAACAGACAGCCACATGATACACCTGCAATTAGAATGTGTGCCTTGGAACATTTTTATGCGGACAAGTAATAGGAATGAGTATTCCTTTTTTCTGGCAAAGAAGGTTTATGCAATCATAGAAATTTCAGCATTTCCCTCCTTCTGCCTTCCTAGTCTCACACCAAATTTATCCACTCTATTTCTATTTGGTTCCCTTTTCACCAAACCCTTTGAGAGTTTTATTTTTCAAGTGTGTATCTAATTACTTTATAAACACGGTGAGTGAATTGGCTTTAATAATCACTTGTGGTAATGCGTTTCATAGTCTAATAACCCTTTGCCTGAATAAACATTTTCTAATCTCCCCCTTTAATGTTTCCATACTAATACTAAATTCGAAACCTCTTGTTACCAATTCACTGACTAGTGGAAATTGTCTTCCACTATTTACTTTCTCACTCCTCTCAACATGTGTGACACTTCAATTAGAATCTCCTTAACATTCTCTGTTCTAGTGAATACTGTCTGAGCTTTTCCAAATCTCTCCTCATTTCAATGCCTCTCCTTCTTTGGATTTGGTTTACCTTTGCTTTGAATTTAGTTCCAAAATATGTGAAATTTTAATATATGGGAAATGAAGTTTTGACCCAAATCAGCATAGTCCAATGGACAAGCTTTCCTTCAGAACCAGAGAATCAAATGCTCCACTGGGAAACACACAGGCATATCCAACAGTGAGTTGCAAAGGAATCTGATACAGAATACCACGCGAGCGGATATTCTTTTCAGCTTGGAACACGAGCACACAATGATGCTTTCTTAAAAATATTCAGGGAATAATCAATCAACCATCAATTAGATTTGATGGCAGAAGAACATGCATTGCAGCACTGCAAGAAAAAGACAATGTGAATTTGGAGAAGGAGATTCTTTTCCTATTACTGGGACAGCCACAGCAAGGAAGTTATGCTAAACGCTTATAAATCACTGATTAGGCCTCAGCTTGAGTATTGTGTCCAATGCAGGGCACCACACTTCAGATGTTAAGACTTGGGAGTGGGTTGCAGAGGAGATTTACTGGAATGGTACCAGGGTGAGGGACATGGAGAGACTACAGAAGCTGGGATTGTTCTCCTTAGAGCAGAGAAGGTTAAGGGGGGATTTAATGGAGGCGTTCAAAATCACAAAGGGTTTCGTTAGGGGAAATAAATAGAAACTGTTTCCAATGGCTGAAGGGTTGGTAACCAGAAGACACAGATTTAAAATAATAATTGAGAAAGACATAAGTATGACAAAGACCAGGGTAATAGGTCAGAGAAAAGCTGATATTGAGGGGCTGAGAACAGAACTTGGGAAAATAAAATGGACAACAATATTGGCAAACAATGAAGTAGAGCAGCAATGCGAAACATTTAAAACGGTGTTCAGCAGAGTCCAGGAAATATATATTCCTCTAAAAATAAGAACAAGCTAAACACTAATGAGACACCATGGGTGAATAAAGCCATAAGGAAAAAATTGAGGGTAAGGAAAGAGGCATACATTAAGTACATGGACAGCAGGGGAGAGCATGATTAGGGAAAATATGAAGAGATTAGGAAAGAAGTCAAAAAAAGATTAGGAAGGCAAAGAGGAACTATGAAATTAAATTATCAAGGAACATAAAACAAAATAGTACATTTTTTTAAAGGCAAATCAAAAAAAAAAGGAAGTTCGGGATGGGAATAGAGCCACTACGGGATTGATAGAGAGATGGCAGAAATATTAAATAATTACCTTGCCTCAGTATTTACTAGGTAGATATAACAGGTGGACATGACATTGGATGATGAGATTAGTAATGAAATAACTGCATTTAAAATAAAAAGAGATACATTAAATAAACAAATCAAACTCAAAGAGGAAAAAACCCTGGTCCGGATGGATTACATCCGCACATTTTAAAAGAATCTAGGGAAGAGATAGCAAAGGCATATTTAATAATTCATTAGAAAAAGGTGCAGTGCTAAAGGACTGGTGGATAGCTAACATAATACCTATATTCCTATATTTAAGAAGTAAGATAGAACATGTCTGGGGAACTATAGACCAGTCAGGCCTAACATTGGTGGTAGGAAAAATAATGGAATCCCTACTAAAGGAGAAAATAGAAGAACATCTAAAAGCCAAAAATATAATAATGAATAGTCAGCGTGGATTTCAAAAGGGAAAATCTTGCTTGAATTTTTTGAAGAGGTAACAGAGAGAATAGACAAGGGTAATGCAGTTGATGTAATTTATCTAGATTTTCAAAAGGCCTTTGATAAGGAGCCACATAATAGACTAATGCATAAGGTAAGAGAATGCGGAGTCAGGGGACAAGTAGCAGAATGGATTGCTGGCTGGCTTCAGGACAGAAAGCAGAGAGTAAGCGTAAAGGGTAGCTATTCACAGTGGCAGAAGGTGGGTAGTGGAGTTCCACAAGGATCAGTGCTGGGACCACTGATGTTCACAATTTACATTAACAATTTAGACTTTGAAATCAAAAACACAATTTCTAAATTTGCAAATTACACCAAATTGGGAGGGACAGTCAATACTGAGGAGAACTGCAACAAATTACAGGAAGACATTAATAAACTTGCAGAGTGGGCATATAATTGGCAAATGAATTTCAACACATAAATGTGAGGTATTACATTTTGGTAGGAAGAATAGGGAGGTCATTTATTACTTGGAGGGTGCAAGTCTGGGTGGGGTAGAGGAGCAAAGGGATCTCGGAGTACAAATACACAAATCACTAAAAGTAGCGATGCAGGTTAATAAGGCCATAAAAAAAGCAAACCAAGCACTCAGGTTTATTTCTAGAGGAATAGAATTGAAAAGTAGGGAAGTTATGCTAAACTTATATTGAACCTTGGTTAGACCACACTTGGAGTACTGCATACAATTCTGGTTGCCATATTATTAAAAGAATATAGAGGCACTGAAGAGGGTGCAGAGAAGATGTACAAGTATGGTACCAGAAATGCGATGTTATACATATCAGGAAAGGATGAACAGGCTGGGTCTCTTTTCGCTTGAAAAAAGAAAGCTGAGGGGTGACCTAATAGAGGTCTTTAAATTATGAAAGGTTTTGATAGAGTGGATACCGACAGAATGTTTCCACTTGTGGGGAAGAGCATAGCAAGAGGCCATTAATATAAGATAGTCACCAAGAAATCAAATATGGATTTCAGAAAAACCATCTTTACCCGGAGAGTGGTGAGAATGTGGAACTCGCTACCACAGGGAGTGGTTGTAGCAAATAGTATAGATGCATTTAAGGGGAGGCTAGATAAGCATATGAGGGAGAAGGGAATAGAGGGTTATGCTGATAGAATTAAAAGAGGAAAGACGGGAGGAGGCTCGAGTGGAGCAGGCATGGACTGGTTCTGTGCCATATATCCTATGTAATCCTATATAAGGTGATTGGCAAAAGCACCAGAGGCGACATGAGGAAAGATTTTGAACTGGCCCCGCTCTCTTTTGAAGGTTTGCAGAGAGTCAACACTTATCGCATGGGCTGACAACATGTCCCATTGGTCGAATACCATCCGAAAAATGAAGAACTGCCTAACATCTAAAGTAACCTTGTGTAAATTGATCAATCTATCAACTTAAAATAGTCAATCAATAAGAACGCAATCTATCCATTTAGATTTTTATATACCTCTATCAAATCAACCCAATGTCTATGGCCCCGATTTTCGGCTTGTGTGGGAAATGGTCAGGTTTCCCCGAATGTGGGGTTTCTGACACACATAAAAAAGTGTCAGCCAGCTCCACGCAATTTTCCCTCAATTGGCCAATTAATTCCCAGCATGTGGGAAGCCTTGCTAATTGTCCAATTCGAGTCAGAAATCCCCACAGTATGATGTCATATTTCGTGGTGCTTTCAAGGTCCATAGCAAGCACTGCATCCTCTGAAGGCTTCCAAACGAACCACACAGGATAGCAGAGGAGCCTACAGCAGCTGTGGCCAGTGCCAGACCCTGAGCTGCCTTCAAATTCGACGAGGCTTCACTGCAGGCATTATTGGATGGGGTTAAGGCCCACAGGGAGGTCCTCTTCCCTAGGTCAGGGAGGAAGAGGCCTCCCACTGAGACCAATGCTGCATGGATGCAGGTGTCAGCAGATGCCAACTCGCTGGGAGTCACCAGAAGAACCTTGGCATTACATCTTTAGCTCCTTCCTTTACTCCCCCACAGTACCATCCAGAGCCCCCATCCTCACTGTGGAGGAGGAAGAGGCTGTGCAGCCAGATTCCTCAGAGGATGCTCCAACATCTGAGGGCGCAGCGTCAGCAGAAGTAAGCGCACCCAGCACCAGCGCAGACACTCACACCTCGGGGGGACCTTCGGGACATAGAGTCGTGTTGTCACCTGGTGTTTCACAGCTCACAAGTGAGCCTCAGCAGATTCTGGAGACAGGGACAGCAATGGAGAGTCCTCGTCAGAGGGCGCAGGACTCTGCCAGCTCAGCTCAGCTGCGTTGCATCGCGACCCTCTGCCTCTGGGTCCATCCACAAGAGAAGAGGTGATGGATCTCCATCCACAGATGCAGGAGTCTCTGGCAGGTTTTGTCTCCAGGGTCACTACGAGTGTGGAGCGAATGGAGGAGTCCATAGCGACCATGAGCAGAGCCTTTGTGGAGTCATTGGCACATGAACGCATCACCATGGAAAGGTTGGCAACCTCCATGGAGGAGATAACTCGCCAGGGTACGGAAAACATGGTGAGTGCTCATAAGAGAATGACATCTCTTGAGGAGCGTTGGCCATCTGTTGAACAGAGAAGCCAGATCTTCATGGAAGTCCTTCTGAATAGGACTGCCAGTGCAGAAACGGGTCCCCATGGCCCCCTAAAGCACAGCAAGGTGCTCTCAAGCCACTTCCAAGCACTGGCCCCTTCTGGCCTGTGCAGCTTCAGGTGAGTGAGCAGCAGCCTGGTGCTCCTGGTGCTCATCCTGCTGTTCCTGGTTCTGCTGCTGCCGCCTCTGCTGCTGGAGATCCTGTAATGGCAAGAAGGGAAGGAAAAAAAGGCGTCCCATGCTTCTCGCAGATGCCTCCGCTGAGGAAGCGCTGAGTGAGGGTGGCGAGAGGGGCTTCCCAGGAGATTGCATTGGAGAAGTGTGTGAGGCTCCAACCTTCCACAGCTGTGCCTAAGCCTTGAAGAAGTAGCCCCAAACCTGCAACAACAAGGTCCTTCAACATACAAGTGCTGTCCCTTTAAATCACAGCTTTCCCTGACCTGCAGCTAACAGCAAGCAAGCCGGCAAGCTTCATGCCAGGTTTCATCAGCGGGGTTCCCTGCAGGCGTGTTTGATGTGGGGAAAGCCCCAAAGTCGCAACGGCCCCGGAAAATCTTCTTCAACAAGGTCATTAGTGTGCCGACGACCAGTCCCGCCAGCAGCGGCCGGGACTGAAGCGGGTCGCAGGGAAACGGCGGTCTGAAAGTCGGACGGGGCGGGGAATCAGGCAGGGGGGGTCCCGACCCGCCTTTTCGGCGATTTTCGGACCCCGGCCGCCTGAAAAGCCGCCCAACGACGGCCAGAAAATTGACCCCTATGTATTTTGAAAGTGAGTAGATCCAGCTTTTGTAGCCTATATGAGTAACTAAGGTGTTTTAAGCTGTGAATCCTCTTAAGCTTTTCAGAAGCCTCTAAATCACCCACCATATCAGGGGACCAAATCTGGACACAATATTCTAAATGTGGTCTAACATATGAACATACGAGCAATGACGTAGGGCTAGATTTTCAGGGAGCCGTCAGGCGGGGTTTCAGGCGTGTGGGGGGGGGGAAATCCCGGCTTTGGGGGTCCCACCACCATCCCGCCCAAAACCCCGCCCCACGTAATTTTCAGAGGCGGCGGGTACCTGCCCCGCACTGGGACCCGCCGAAACCAGGCGGGAAGGGATTAGTGCCAATTAACTGCCTGTTAACAGGTAGTTAACAGGCAGTTTTTAGCCTAATCCCCATTTTGAGGGGTTTCGTGTGGGTTTCCCGATGGCTCCAAACCACGCCAGGTTGGAGCGGCGGGCCGTCGGGTTAAATGAGTTGGAGAGGTCGCGATGTCGGCGCTCAGGTGAGTGATGGGTGCATGAGTGCAAAGGTAAGTGTGTTTGGTGTGTCTGAAGTGTGTAAAGAACTTTTACTTACCTTTACTTACCTTTACAGCCTTTCTTCCTGTAGGCGTCGGGAGCGCATCAGTCAGCCGGAACTTAAAGCTGAACGGCTGCGATCTGTCAAAAGTGACAGCCTGCAGCTTTTAGTGCTGCTGAGATTTCTAACCGAGTCTGCGTAGAAGGACTCAGCTTAGAAATCAGACTGTCAGTGTTTCACAGCTTCAAACAGCTGTGAAGCACTGATAGTTCATCTGTCAGAAATCTCGGGCTCAACAAGGTCAATCAAGGGAAAATCGCACGGATTGGCCAGATGTCGAAGTAGGCGGGTCAGAAACCCGCAAGAGGAAGTCCCGCCTTCTTCCCAACAGGTTCGACAAAATCAACCCCATAGACTCTCTGGGCTATATCTTAATTCCCAAAAATGGGTGGGTTGGTGTCATGTCAGAGGTTAAAATGCAAAAAATCTGGAACAGGAACCCAACCTGCCTCGAATCTGCCTCCTTCCGGTTTTAACAGAGGCAGGATGAGAGGCGGGCGACCAATCCACTCGCAGGAAGCAGGTTGGTCATTTAAATATTATAATGAGGCTGCCTGCCTTAATTTTAACAGTCGTTCTATTCTTAACCACAGACGACCGAGTTTCCCAGGCCTGGGGAAACCTGGCAGCTGAAAGGAGGTGAGAAGGCCTGAATCTATGAGTTAAGTGCCTTTACAGCACTTCTTGTGTGTCAGGAGGAGCAGGAGTGTTTGCTTTAGGCCCAACAAGCTTACCAGTAAATCTCTCGCGATCTGTCTACTCCCCCCCTTATAAACCTCAATCAGATCGCTCCTCAGTCTAAGGGCTGGATTTTCTCAATGAGAAGCTTTTGGAGGCGGGACTGCTGCTTGCCGGCTTTCAATCCCGCCTCCATCAGCTTCTGGCCAACCAGCGGGATCTTCCACTAATTGACCTTGTTAAGCCCGCCCAGTGGGCTCAGCAGGCCAATTAGGGGGAAGTCACTGACAGAGCATGTCAACGTATGACGTGCCATCTGCCAAGATTTCTTGAAAGAAGAAATGTCAGTGTTTGACTGCTCTGTGAAGCTGTCAAACACTGACATTCTGTATAGTTTGATGAGACCTTGTGCTCAGGACTCATCAAACCTTTCAACTTTGCAGAAGTCACCTGGCTGTTAGTTCGGAGGATCCAACAGACAGTCTGTGAAATCTACAATGACGATGTCGGGACTCTGGATCCACAGCGGCTGAAGGCTGTAGGCAGAAACAAAGGTAAGTGAACATTTTATAAGACTTTATACTTACCACTCCACACTTGCACCCAGCACTCACCTCTACATTGCACTTTCAGACCCATCCGACCCCTGCAGATCTCCTACTCATCTCCTCCACCCTGGCAGGGTTCACAAGGTCGGGAAGCCTGCACTTGGAAGGGCAAAATGGGACTAATCCTATTTTCTGCCTGTTAACTACCTGTGGGGTGCCAGCCGCCTCCACATTCTGCAACTTTAGCGGCAGTCCCACCTCCATATCCGCCTCCTCGGGGCTGACAAAATCCAGCCCTATGCTTCTCTAAAGTGTAAAGTTCCAACTCTTTTAGCATATCTTGATAACCAAGATGCTTTATACTGGGAATCAGTCTGGTGGCCCTCCTCTGCACCCTTTCCAAAGCCTCAATATCACCCACCATCACCCACCATGTGAGGAGACCAAAACGAGACTCAGTATTCCAAGTGAGGCCTGGCCAAGGTCTTGTACAAGGACAAAATAGTATTCCTTGTCTTCGAATCAATTGTCCTATGAATGCAACCAGCACCCTATTTGCTCTAGCTATCGCTTCACGGCATTGCTCATGTACCTTTAGAGATCTATGCACTCGAATCCTCAGGTTGCTTTCTTTCTCCAACTTCTTTGATGCTCTTCCCTGAAGGATGTATGAACCTTGAACATTCGCCCTGCCCACATGTGTAACACTGCACTTATCCAAATTAAACATCATTTGACAGTCATGAGCCCAATTTCCCAACACATTAAGACCCGCCTGAAGCAGTCAAGCATCGTCGACTGCCTGAACACTTGCACAGATCTTTGTATCATCTGCAAATTTCCAGATCATGCCCACAACATCTACATCCAGGTCATTCATAAAAACAGTAAAGAGCAATGGTCCCAACACTGATCCCTGTGGGACACCGTTGGTGATTGGTCTCCAAACATAAATGAAAAACATTAGCGAAAGTAAACGTGGCTCCCTTACAGATTGAGACAAGAGAAATTATAATGAGGTGTAAGGTAATGGCAGAGAAATTAGACAAATAATTTGGCCTGGATTTTCCCAGCGGAGGTGGGTTCGCAGTGGGAGAGCTAGTTGGCGGGTTCCGGTCCCACTCTCGGCTCCAGCCGTTCTGTGTAAACAATTTTGTGCTGATTGGTCTTGTTAAGCCCGCTATGTGCGTTACCCAGCCCAGGGTGCGGGTCTGTTGAGGTCCTCTGATGACGCATTCGTTGCCGGACTACTTAAGAGGGCCATGTCTCCATTTGCTCTCCATTCTGATTGGATGTTCCTGAGTGCTGCTTCTTTGAGAAATGTCTGCAAAGGCCAAAGGCTGCTCCATGCTTCAACAATGACTCCCTCCATGTTCTTGTGGAGGGAGTCAGAGGGTGCATGGAGGATCTATTCCCTAGAGATGGAAGGAGGAAACCTCCTCAACAGACAAAGGCAGCCTGGCTGCAAATAGCTGAGGAGGTAAATGCAAGGTGTGTGCTTACTCGCACCTGAGTCCAATGTAGAAAGAGGTTCAATGATCTCCTGTGTTCAGGAACAGTGAGTATAAAAGCACACTTACCTTCATTCTGCTGTGCCTTTCATCACATCTCCATCACTCTACATTGCCAACCCTACCCCTGCACATCCTATCTCACCCCAACATCCCTTGCACCATCACCCATCCCTCACTCCCTATGTACAGAATCACATCCCCATCTAACTATGCACCCCTCACGCTCACCCACAACATTATGCAATGACAACAACTAAGAACTCAAACGGAGGCAACTTAGTATTGGTACCCCACTCCATCATAGTCTCCCTCTAAACATCTATCCTATCCATTCTTTACACTCATTCCATCACTCTCACTAAAACTGCACTTCTGTCCCTCATTGCAGGAAAAGAGAGCCCACAATGAGAGGGAGAGGGAGAGAACAGGAGGAGGACCACCATCGTTGGCTCAGCTCACCCACGCTGAGCAGGCAGCGCTCGACATTGCAGGAGCAGTTGACCAGCTTGAAGTGGGGGATGGAGAGAGGGGCTCAGTAGAACAACCTGGTGACAGAATTATTTTCCATCTATCTTAATTGACATTCATGAGTGACCCATATGGGGTCTGATGTCAATAGAAATTGAATGCTGATCATGTGCATAGTAGGATATGTCTGCAATCTACATATCACATGTCTAACTCATGTCTTTACACTCCAACAGGACCATCAAGAGCCCCCGTCCCCACTGTCCAGGAGGAAGAGCAGGAGGATTCCTCAGAGAAAAGTCAGCAGAAATGAGCGCACCCAGCACCAGCGCAGAAACGCACACCTCGGTGGGTCCTATGTGAGATAGAGTAGTGTTGTCACCTGGAGTATCACAAGTCACAAGTGAGCAAGAGCAGATGGTGGAGACAGGGACAGCAGTGGAGACTCCTCGTCCCAGCTCTGCTCAGCTGCATGTAGATACTGAGCCTCAGGGGCCATCCAGGAAGAGAGCGATCCTGGAGCTTCAGGAACAATTGCAGGAGGCTCTGACTGGGTTAGCAACTGTGGTGACTGCGAGTGTGCAGAGAATGGAGGAGTCCATCTCAAGTATGAGCACCACCATGTTGCATGCACTGGCAACTGTAGATACTGCCATGGAAAGGATGGCAACCTCCATGGAGGACATAAATCGCCAGACTCAGGAGAACATGGTTTCACTTCTAAATAGATGATCATCTATGGAAGATAGATGGGCATCGATTCAGGAGAGAAACCAAAGGTTCCTGGACATCCTTGTTATGAGGAATGTCAGTATAGACATGAGTCCTCATGGCTCCACTGATGTGCAGCAAGGTGCTCTCCAGCTACTTGCTAGCAGAGAAGTGCGGGTGGCCCACGAAAGGAATGATGGTTGGAGGGGATATGGAAGTGGGGGCTCCTCTCCAAGCGCTCAAACCTCCCCCGCCTTGCCAACCCCTTGGTCAGAGCCCCAGATGCCTCCCCAAACAGTGATAGCTGAGTCTGCCCCTGCAGAGGAGCAGACATTACAACCACAGGAGGAGCAGACTTTGGCAGGGCCCTCACATGCTCCAAAACCCAGAGGATGACCGCCAAAGGTTTCTAAGCAGGAGCAGTAGGGAAGTGAGCAGCCTGCCTCTACAACTGCTGAAGCCACAGGGGTAGCACCTCGTAGAAGCACGTGTAAAAGAAAGCTCCTACATAAATAGTCACTAGGATAGTCACTTGGGTGTTTTGCTCTAAATGAATGTTAAGTTTCTGTTCTTCATTTTGTTGTGATAAAGTAATGTTTTGTGAATGTTTGAATTCATTGCCATATGTCTGCTCACAATTTGAAGTGGCACAGTGAAGGGTAAGGGCGCCTTTTATGTCCAACAATGGTGGTAATAGTGCGCAGAATGCAGTTAATTGTCGAAATGCTCTGTGGCTGTGCCACTCATCACATCCCTGCCTTCCCTACCCTACTCCTGCATATCCTTACTCACACCAACTTACCTTGCACCTCCACCCATCCCTCTCTATCTACGTTATCACTTCCCCATCTCACTAGCCACTGCTCACACTCACACTCAGCCTGGTCCAATCATACCAGCTAACAACATACAAGGGTAGGCACTTGAATGTTTTAGCCAATGTTCATGGGATGTTTCTGTTAATGTGCTGTCAAACATTTAAACCTTTATTTTCAACACTTTGCATTCTTGGACAGATTTGTGTGCACCTTTGGAAATGGCTTAGTGAGTTGCAGTGAATGGTGAGACATAATGGCCCAGAAATTCGGGTCGGGGGCTTCCCGCAGGTGCAAGCCCCCGGCCTGCACTTAACTTGCGCGCCGGCCATTGTGCTGTGGGCCCCCGTGGAATTCCGATCCGGGGCCTGGTCCAGCTGCCGGCGCGCAGTGCTTGCGTATCCCAGGGGCGCAGTTGGTTCAATGCGTCCCCTGGGATCATGTGGGCCATGGGGAGCCAATCGGAGCAGGGAATGCTCCATTCATAAGTTTGACAAGAGCTGTCAAAACTTATAAATACTATGGCCCCAAAACAGCACTAAATCTTCAAATATTTTTTTTTTTAAATCACATTTTTTAAATAAACTATAAATTACATGAAATAACTATTTTAAACAATAATTTAAATTTTTGAAAAAATAATTTTATTTTCTAACGGGGCTAAAAATAAACTTACCTTGCTTTAAAGTATTTAAAAATAATAAACCTGTGGGAAAAATGTTTTAATTTTAATTAATTCACCACTTACCTTGTAAAAAGCAGGCCTTACGCCTGCTTTTTAAATGTGTAAATTCTGCCGCCTTACCCTCCCGGGAAAACCTGGAAAGAAACGTAAGTTCGATGCGCACGCGCAGCCTCTCCTGCGCACGTGTTCGAACTCTGAACCCCTTCTTTCAGGGGAACGGAAGTGCCAGTTTCCCACGCATGCGCAGTGCATGCAGGAAACCGGCACTTCCATTGGGCCTACGGGTGAGTACCCCGTGCATACTCACCTGTGGAGACCTGAATTTCTGGGCCATTGATACCCTCCACAATGGTCATGAGTGTGAAAGGAATGGCTTGGACATTGTAGGGATGCTTTATGGCGCTGATGTGGGGTGGTGCCAACCTGGCACATTACGTGGCAGCCAGAGTGTACAGCGTCAAGTGAAGTAAATCTGGCTATTTTGAGGCCATCCCTGGCATCCCGGGCAGCAATGTGGTCGGGTGCTGATGCCCTGTGTCCTGTGCAGCATCAGTTGATTGTGGAGAAGGTTGGTGTTGTTGTTGGTGCTGCTGATGTGCCTGGTGCTGCTGATGTTGGGGCTGATCATGGTAGGATTCTGAGGACCAAGATGAGATAGTTTCAAGGGCACCGATGCTGATGTAATAGATGGCAGAAGCGATCTGTCAATGGTGAGAGACGTTGTTCCAATGAGGTGATACTGATAGAGAGTTTATTCCAAACATTTGCAACCTGCATAAAACTCAATGTGTCTTCCAAATGCAGTAAGCATAGAAACATAGAAACATAGAAGATAGGAGCAGGAGTAGGCCATTCGGCCCCTCGAGCCTGCTCTGCCATTTAATGAGATCATGGCTGATCATCCAAATTCAGTACCCTGTATTTGCTTCTGAGCTTGGAAAGTGAACAGCTCTGAGATGGTAGCTTTTCTAGCACATTTGTAGCTCTCAAGTAATGAGATGATCCCATGGTCATACAACTCCCGACCTCCTTACCTGACGTGGGAAGGCAGAGTGATGGGGATGTGATGACAGGCACAGCAGGATGAAGTTGAGTGTGGCTTTGCACTCACTTTTATTGATCCCATGAGATCATTGAAACATTTGCGGCTCTGCACCAAGGTGCTCTTCACCACATCCCTGCTGTTGACCTCCACTGCAATTTGCAGCCAGGCTCTTTTGGTCTCCTAGGGAGGTCTCTTCCACCCATCAACAGGGAAGAGGACCTCCCTGTGTGCTCTGACTGCCTCCACAAGAATATGTAGGGAGTCATCTGAAAACCTGGGTGCAGCCTTCTGTCTCTGTGAAGCCATCTGTGCAAGGCTGAGCAATAACCAGATGGTGATACATGCTGCCTGCACACTCCTAGATGAACCTTCAAATGCAACGTGGCCAAGGCAATTTAAATATCCCGGCTGGAAATGAGTCATTGATGACATCATCAGACCCGCACCATTTAATAGGGCCAGGTAACATGCAGGCCTGTCTTAATATGCGCCATTAAGGGAAAGTCACTCTGAGGAGTGGGATGAAAAGAAGAACGGGGTTGCGAGCCGCCATGCCGACCGCCCGCACCCGACCCGCCCAGGTAGTGAAAATTCCGGCCTCACTTATTGTGAGTTACCTGATTAAAGGCCTTCTGAAAATCGAAGTTGAAAATGTCTACTGGGATATCCTCATCCACTCTCTTAGTAACTTCTTCAAAGGATTCTAGCAAATTGGTAAGAGAAGCCGTGTTAAGTGTCTCTGATGACTCCTTGTCTATCCAGGCGATCATAAAGAGCATCGTTTATGATCCCTTCAAGCATCTTCCTTGTAACTGACATCAGACTAATTGCCATACAGTTCCCTGGATCTTATTTGTCACACCTTTTTGAAAATCAGAACTACATGAGCATCCTTGCAATCCAAGTGAACAATCCTAGACTGCGATGAGGTGTTAAAGTTACAGGCACGGGCCTTGCAAAGCACATGTCTCATCCCTTTACTCACCCTGGGGTGGATGTCATCTGGACTGGCAGCCTGATCTAATTTAAGGTTCCTTATTCTCTTTTACAGAATACCCTCAGCTATTTTCATATTTACAATTTTCCTATCTACTGTGCAGCCCATAGCTGGTTGTTGAGCATCATTCACAGAAGTGAACACTGATGTGAAGCACTCATTGAATACCACTGCCATACCTTGGGTGTCCATTTGAATCTGTTCTCAGTTGTCTTTCAATGGCCCTTTACAATCCTTAATAGAGCTCTGACTCCTAACGTAGCTAAATAAGCTTTTATCATTGCTACCGCAAGTGCTATTACATTCCTCTCCATTAATCTCTTAGGTGCTCTGAAAGCTGCTTTGTTTTCCCTTAATTGCACATCGTATTTGTCTCTATTCTCCTGTGAATTACATTCCTTTAATCTGTGAAAGTGAAGTGGAGCTACAGTCGTGGACGGTGGTTTTGGCATCCCACGACGGATTCTATAAATTTCCCCACTTGTGTGTAGTGTGATGTGTTGTCGGATCATCGCAATTTTGCATAAACAGTCCTAGAATCAGTGAAATTGCTGGTTTCTGAGCAGACCTGAGTAATAACAAATCTTTCCCCCAAAGAGCTGTGCATGCTGGGACAGTTGGAGCCTTCAAGACCGATCGGTAGATTTTTGTTGGGTAAGGGTATCAAGGGATCTGGAGCTAAGGTGGGTAAAAGGAGTTGAGGTACAGAGCAGCCCTGATCTAATTGAATAGCGGAGCAGGCTCGAGGGGCGGAATGGCCGCCTCCTGTTCCGACCAGTCCCAGTAATCATTATTGTTCATACAGATTTTGAAATTTTGCAACGATGAAAAATTGACATATCAGGTTTAGAAAACTACCCATTGTTGGTGCGCAGCCTGAGAATAGCAAAAAAATACAATAGATAGAGTTACAAGTTTATAGAATATCTCACCTATGACAGTATTTATTTTTATGTTGAACTTTGAAGAATGTAGAAAACAATAACTGAGGAGGGTAGGAGCCAAGCTACAGTATAAGGAGTCTTTCTTGCAAGTAAGAGAATAGCTATGTCACATCTGTCAATTTATTGTATTGCCAATTGGACATTGTTTGGTTTGATTTAAAATTGTTCTAAAATACAGACAGAGCTGGGAGTATCTGTTAAACAGAGTGGCTTGCTATTCCTAGTGGCAATGGGAATTTGGTGAGAGTGGGAATTCGGTGCAGATGGGGAAGGAAGTGCAAAATCATTTAAACCAAGTAAATATATAAATAATCAGAGTAATTAATTAGATCTAAAGGGACTTTTTAAGCAAAATAATGGGACAGCTGAGACCCGTTGTCTGCAAGTCCTGTGCCATGTGGGATCTCCGGGATGCTTCCTGTGTCCTGGATAACCACGTGTGTAGGAAGTGCCTCCAGTTGCTCAAACTCGAGCTCAAGATTTCTGAGTTTGAGCAGCAGCTACAGTCATGGCAGGGAATATGGGAGGCTGAGAATTTCCTGGAGCGCACGTTCCATGAGATGGTCATCCCACAGCTACAGCGAGTTCAGGAGAATAGTAAGTGGGTGGCCATCCGGCAGGGTAGTAAGAGGCAGGCAGTGCAGGAATCCTCTGGGAATGTGGTACTCTAAAACTGGTTTTTCAGTGCTGAATCCCAATGAGCAATGTTCCCCCTGATTTTGTTTGGGTGCGTGGGCAATTTAACAGGCTGTGCGGGCCATTCAGTTTCGCTCATGAGCGAAATTTCACATTTAAAAAGCCAGTCCTAGGCTGCGCGGGACCGGCAGAGAGCTGTGCATCCGCACACCTTAGAGAGAACGTTGCCACCTTGGGAAGTGCAGCCTAGAGCACATCCATGACACTATGGGGCAAATGTCTGCAAAGGGAGGCACAGCAAAGTGCAGAAATGCAGTGGTCATAAGGACATAAGAACATAAGAAGTAAGAGCAGGAGTAGGCCATACAGCCCCTCGAGCCTGCTCTGCCATTCAATAAGATCATGGCTGATCATCGACCTGAACTCCACTTTCCCACCCGATCTCCATATCCCTTGATTCCCCTAGAGTCCAAAAATCTATCTATCTCAGCCTTGAATACACTCAAAGATTCAGCATTCACAGCCCTCTGGGGCAGAGAATTCCAAATATTCACAACCCTCTGAGTGAAGAAATTCCTCCTCATAGAAACATAGAAACATAGAAGATAGGAGCAGGAGTAGGCCATTCGGCCCCTCGAGCCTGTTCCGCCATTTAATGAGATCATGGCTGATCATCCAAATTCAGTACCCTGTCCCTGCTTTCTCCCCATATCCCTTGATCCCTTTAGCCTTAAGAAATATATCTAACTCCTTGAATATATTTAATAAGTTGGCTTCAACTGCCTTCTGTGGTAGAGAATTCCACAGGTTCACCACTCTCTGGGTGAAGAAATTCCTCCTCAACTCAGTCCTAAATGGCTTACCCATTATCCTTAGACTGTGACCCCTGGTTCTGGACTCCTCCGCCATCAGGAACATCCTTCCTGCATCTAGTCTGTCTAGCCCTGTTAGAATTTTATAAGTTTCAATGAGGTCCCCTCTCATTCTTCTAAACGCTAGCGAGTAGTAGCCTAAACGACTCAATCTCTCTTCAGACATCATTCCTGCCATCCCAGGTATCAGTCTGGTGAATCTTCGCTGCACTCCCTCCATGGCAAGAACATCCTTCCTCAGATAATGCAATCCAAAACTGCACACAATACTCAAGGTGTGGTCTCACCAAGGCCCTGTACAACTGCAGCAAGACGTCTTTGCTCCTGTACTCGAATCCTCTCGCTATGAAGGCCAACATACCATTTGCCTTCTTAACCGCCTGCTGCACCTGCATGCTTACCTTCAGCGACTGGTGCACAAGGACACCCAGGTCTCGTTGCACTTCCCCTTCTCCCAATCTATTGCCATTCAGATAATAATCTGTCTTCCTGTTTTTGTCACCAAAGTGGATAACCTCGCATTTATCCACATTATACTGCATCTGCCATGCATCTGCCCAATCTCCCAACCTGTCCAAATCATACTGGAGTTTCCCTGCATCCTCCTCACAGCACACACGCCCACCCAGCTTTGTGTCGTCTGCAAACTTGGAGATATTACATCTAGTTCCCTCGTCTAGATCATTAATATATATTGTGAATAGCTGGGGTCCTAGCACTGATCCCTGCATGCTTACCTTCAGCGACTGGTGCACTGCCACTCGGAAAAAGACCCATTTATTCCAACTCTTTGCTTCCTGTCTGCCAACCAGTTCTCTATCCAATCAGTACCTTACCCCCATCCCATGTGCTTTAACTTTGCACGCCAATCTCTTATACGGGACCTTATCGAAAGCCTTCTGAAATTCCAAATACACCACATCCACTGGTTCTCCCTTATCTATTCTACCAGTTACATCCTCAAAAAATTCCAGTAGATTAGTCAAGCATGATTTACCTTTTGTAAATCCATGTTGACTTTGTCCGATCCTGTCACTGTTTTCCAAGTGCTCTGCTATTACATCTTTTATAATGGACTCTAGCATTTTCCCCACTACTGATGTCAGGCTTACCGGTCTATAATTCGCCGTTTTCTCTCGACCATCTTTTTTAAATAGTGAGGTTACATTAGCTACCCTCCAATCCATGGGAACTATTCCAGAGTCTATAGAATTTTGGAAGATGATCAGCAATGCATCTACTATTTCTAGGGCCACTTCCTTAAGTACCCTAGGATGTAGGTTATCAGGCCCTGGGGATTTATCGACCTTCAATCCTGTCAATTTCCCTAACACCATTTCCCTACAAATACTGATTTCATTCAATTCCTCCCTCTCATTAGACCCTATGGCCTAGAAATTCGGTGGGCTGTGCCACCAGTTAGCGCCTAAAGAGGGCACTCAGTGGCTTTACCACCACTGGCCATGCCTCCCGCGATATTTAGCGGGGCGCTAATGGCGGCGTTAGCCTGTAGCACTGTGCCGCCACCGATGACGTCATCGGTGTGCGCAGCGCCCCGCTACCACCCCGATCGCGATACTTGGTCGCGCCCACCTCTGTAACGCCAGTCGCAAATCGCGCCCGGTTCATGGGGCCTACCTGTGGCGGTAGTGGCGCAAATTAAGGTGGAGGTGCGGAGCGGCCATTTTTTTCGGTGGCCGCCTGCCAGCACCTCCGTCCCTGGCCTCCTGATACCCCGCTGGGCAGTGCCGGCTGTGTCCCAAGAGCCCGGCACTTCTCCTCGGTGCCGGGCTCTTTTGCCGGCACTCGCAATCGGTCATCGCGCTGGTGCAGGCCCCTCCCCCTTAAGAAGGGGAGGAAGGCCTGCAGTACTGCAGCGCGCCGTGCCGCAGCGTGTGGCGCTACGGCACGTTGCGCTGCAATATTCAGTTCCAGTGCCCCAAGAGGGACGCGGGGCACCTCGAGCAGCGCCCCGCGTCCCTCTTGGGGCGCACAAGCTGAATTTCCGGCGGGCGCAACGGCTCCGATTGCAGCGGTAATTCCGGCGCCCAGGCGAGCTTGGCACCACCGAATTTCTAGGCGTATGTTCCCCGAAATCTCTGGAAGGTTATTTGTGTCCTCCTTTGTGAAGACAGAACCAAAGTATGTATTTAATTGGTCTGCCATTTCTTTGTTCCCCATTATAAATTCCCCTGATTCTGACTGCAAGGGACCTACGCTTGACTTCAGCAAGCTTTTTCTCTTCACATACCTATAGAAGCTTTTACCGCCAGTTTTTATATTCCCTGAAAGCTTGCTCTCATATTCTATTTTCCCCCCTCTTAATTATCCCTTTGTCCTCCTTTGCTGAATCTTAAACTGCTCCCAATCCTCAGTTTTGCTGCTTTTTCTGGCCAATTTATATGTCCTCTCCTTGGATCTTATGCTATCCCTAATTTCTCTTGTTAGCCACGGTTGAGTCAGCTTTTTTGTTTTATTTTTATGCCAAACAGGGATGAACAAATTCTGTAGTTCATCCATGCGATCTTTAAATATTTGCCATTGCCTATCCACCGTCAACCCTTTAAGTAACGTTCCCCAATCCATCCTAGCCAACTCGTGCCTCATACCATCATAGTTTCCTTTATTTAAATTCAGGACCCTTGTCTCTGAGTCAACTACTTCACTCTCCATCTTAATGAAGAATTCTATCATATTATGATCACTTCTCCCCAAGGGGCCTTGCACAACAAGATTGCTAATGAATCCTTTCTCATTACATAATACCCAATCTAAGATGGCCTGATCTCTTGTTGGTTCCTCGACATATTGGTCCAGGAAACCATCCCGTATACACTCTAGGAATTCCTCCTCCACAGTATTGTTACTAATTTGGTTAGCCCAACCTATATGTAGATTAAAGTCATGCATGATAACTACTGTGCCCTTATTGCAGGCGTCCCTAATTTTCCATTTAATGCCATCCCCAACCTCAGCATTACTGTTTGGTGGTCTGCATACAACTCCCACTAACGTTTTCTGCCCCTTGGTATTTCTCAGCTCTACCCATACAGATTTCACATCATCAGAGCTAACATCCTTCCTTACTATTGTGTTAATTTCCTCTATAACAAGCAATGCTACCCCACCTCCTTTTCCTTTTTGTCTGTCCTTCCTGAATATTGAATGCCCCTGGATGTTGAATTCCCAGCCTTGGTCACCCTTGAGCCATGTCTCCGTAATTCCAATTACATCATATCCGTTTACATCTATTTGTGCAGCTAATTCATCCACCTTATTACGACTGCTCCTCGCATTAAGGCATAAAGCCTTCAGGCTCGTTTTTTTAACACTCTTAGTCCTTTTAGAATTATTATTTACTGTAGCCCTGTTTGATTTACACCCTTGATTTCTCTGCCTTCCACTTTGGCTTTTCTCCTTCCTGTCTTTCGTTTCTATCCTTGCTTCCCTTTCCTTTGTCTCCCTGCACAGTTCCCCAACCCCCTGCCATATTAGTTTAAACCCTCCCCAACAACACTAGCAAACGCTCCCCCTAGGACATCGGTCCCGGTCCCACCCAGGTGCAAACTATTCAGTTTGTACTGGTCCCACCTCCCCCAGAACCGGTTCCAATGTCCCAGGAATTTGACTCCCTTCCACTTGCACCATTCCTCTAGCCATGTATTCATCTGAAATATCCTTCTATTTCTACTCTGACTAGCACGTGGCACTGGTAGCAATCCTGAGATTACTACCTTTGAGGTCCTATTTTTTAATTTATCTCCTAACTCCCTATATTCAGCATTTAGGACCTCATCCCATTTTGTACCTATATCGTTGGTGCCTATGTGCACCACGACAACTGGCTGTTCACCCTCCGCCTCCAGAATGCCCTGCAGCCGCTCCGAGACATCCTTGACCCTTGCACCAGGGAGGCAGCATACCATCCTGGAGACTCGTTTACGGCCACAGAAATGCCTATCTATTCCCCTTACAATAGAATCCCCTATCATTATAGCTGTCCCAGTCTTTTTCCTCCCGTCCTGTGCAGCAGAACCACCCATGGTGCCAGGAGGTTGGTTGCTGCTGCCTTCCCCCGATAAGCCATCCTGCCCAACAATATCCAAAGTGGTATATCTGTTTGAGAGGAGGATGGCCACAGTGGACCCTTGCACTACCTGCCTGTGCCTACTACTCTGCCTGGTGGTCACCCATTCCCTTCCTGCTTGTGCAGCCTTTTCCTGCGGTGTGACCAACTCCCTAAACATGCTAGCCACGATGTCCTCAGCATCGCGAATGCTCCAGTGTGTATCCATTCACAGCTCCAGCGCCACAATGCGGTCTGTCAGTAGCTGCAGCTGGATACACTTCCCACACACATGGTCATCAGCGACACAGGAAGTGTCCCTGATTTCCCACAGAGCGCAGGAGGAACATGCCATGGGGCCGAGCTGTCCTGCCACGACTTACCCTTTAATTAATTTAAATTAATTTAAATCAAATCAATACCACTAATTACACTACAATTAAATGATATACTCAAGGGCCCTTGGTTACTAGCACACCCCCATACACAACAGAGACCTTAGGAAGTATAACCACAAAAATTAAGACCTTCTAAATTTTATAAACTATTAATCTTAACTGTCAAACTAAAGAGTAGTATAAATACTCACCTGGCCGTACTCACCCAATCAGCTGCTTCCTCTTGCCCGCGTCACTTTTTGAATCGTGACATGAGTCTGGAACGCCGCCGCCGGTCTGTGAGATTGGTAAGTCTCTTTAAAAAAGCCCACGAAAGTGAGTTTAAGTACTCACTGTACTGCCGCTCTCTGCTCCTCCCGACACCGGCTTCTGTAAAAAAGCCAGCGAAAATGAGTTTAGGTATTCACTGTACCGCCACTCTCTCCGCTCCTGACACCGGCCTCAATCAGCTCCCTCCCCTTGTGCTGACGTCACTTTTGACTTCTGACGTCACTCTTTGAAAATTCTGCCGGTGCTGCCACCACTGCTGCTACTGTGGGGCCTACCTGCGCCTCGGGCTTACTTTATACCGCCACTGCCGCCTCGTCGCTCCTCCCAGCTCTGCTCTGCCACCGTTGCTCATCTCAGTCTTAAATGGCCTACCCGTTGTCCTGAGACTATGCCACTTAGTTCTCGACATGCCAGCCAAGGGAAACTACCTCTCAGCATCTACCCTGTCAATTCCCTTCAGAATCTTGTATGTTTCAATGACATCACCTCTCATTCTTCTGAACTCCAGAGAGTATAGGCTCATTCTACACAATCTCTCATCATAGGACAGCCCTCTCATCTCAGGAATCAATCTAGCGAACCTTCGTTGCACCGCCTCCAAGGCAAGTATATCCTTCCTTAGTTAAGGAGGCCAGAACTGTTCACAGTACTCCAGGTGTGGTTTCACCAAGGCCCTGTACAATTGTAGCAAGTGTTCATTACTCTTGTATTCCAAACCCCTTGCGCTAAAGGCCAACATGCCATTTGGCTTCCTTATTGCTTGCTGTACCTGCATGGTCATAGGGGATTCGACAGTCAGGGGGATAGACAGGCGTTCCTGCAACTGTCGACATGAGTCCCACATGGTGTGTTGTTTCCCTGTTGCCAGAGTAAAGGACATCACTTAGAGGGTGCAGAAAATTTTGAGGGGGGAAAAGTGGAACAGACAGAAGTCATGGTCCATGGGAAATCAATAACATATGAAGGAAAAGGGTTGAGGTCCTGCAGTCAGAGTTTTAGGAGTGAGTGAGGAAGTTATAAAGCAGGACCTCAAGGGTAGAGCGATCTGGATTACTCCCAGTGCCACATGCTAGTGATTATAGGAATAGTAGGATAAAAGAGGTTAACATGTGGCTGGAGAAATGGCGCAGGAGGGAGGGCTGGAGATTCATGGGACTTTGGGACCAGTTCTGGGGCAGGAAGTGCCTGTTCAAGGTGGACGGGTGCACCTCAACAGAACTGGGACCAATGTCCATGCTGGAAGGTTAACTAGTGTTGTGGCAGAGGGTTTAACATAGAAACATAGAAACATAGAAGATAGGAGCAGGAGTAGGCCATTCAGCCCCTCGAGCCTGCTCCGCCATTCAATGCGATCATGGCTGATCATCCAAATTCAGTACCCGGTCCCTGTTTTCTCCCCACACCCCTTGATCCCTTTAGCCTTAAGAAATATATCCAACTCCTTCTTGAATATATTTAATGAACTGGCCTCCACCGCCTTCTGTGGTAGAGAGTTCCACAGGTTCACCACTCTCTGGGTGAAGAAATTCCTCCTCATTTCTGTCCTAAATGGCCTACCCTTGATCCTTAGACTGTGTCCCCTGATTCTGGATTCCCCGACCATCGGGAACATCCTTCCTGCATCTAGTCTGTCCAGTCCTGTCAGAATTTTATAAGTTTCAATGAGATCACCTCTCATTCTTCTAAACTCCAGCGAGTACAAGCCCAATCGACCCAGTCTCTCCTCATACGTCATTCCTGCCATCCCAGGTATCAGCCTGGTGAATCATCACTAAACTCCTTCCATGGCAATAACATCCTTCCTCAGATGAGGTGACCAAAGCTGCACACAATACTCAAGATGTGGTCTCACCAAGGCCCTGTACAACTGCAGCAAGACATCCTTGCTCCTGTACTCAAAACCTCTTGCTACGAAGGCCAACATAACATTTACCTTCTTAACCCCCTGCTGCACCTGCATGCTTACCTTCAGCGACTGGTGCACAAGGACAACCAGGTGTCATTGCACTTCCCCTTCTCCCAATCTATTGCCATTTAGATAATAATCTGCCTTCCTGTTTTTGCCACCAAAGTGGATAACCTCACATTGATCCACGTTATATTGCAGCTGCCATGTTTCTGCCCAATCACCCAACATGTCCAAATCATCCTGGAGTTTCTCAACATCCTCCTCACAGCACAGACGCCCACCCAGCTTTGTGTTGTCTGCAAATTTGGAGATATTACATCTAGTTCCCTTGTCTAGATCATTAATATATATTGCGAATAGCTGGGGTCCAAGGACCGATCCCTGCGGTACCCCACTAGTCACTGCCTGCCACTCGGAAAAAGACCCGTTTATTCCAACTCTTTGCTTTCTGTCTGCCAACCAGTTCTCTGTGCAAGTCAATACCTTGCCCCCAATCCCATGTGCCTTAATTTTACATGCTAATCTCTTATGCAGGACCTTATCGAAGGCCTTCTGAAAATCCAGATACACCACATCCACTGGTTCGCCCTTATCTATTTTACCAGTTACATCCTCAAAAAATTCCAATAGATTAGTCAAGCACGATTTACCTTTTGTGAATCCATGTTGACTTTGTCCGATCCTGTCACTGTTTTCCAAGTGCTCTGCTATTACATCTTTTATAATGGACTCTAGCATTTTCCCCACTACCGATGTCAGACTTCCCCGTTTTCTCTCTACCACCTTTTTTGAATAGTGGGGTAACATTAGCTACCCTCCAATCCATGGGTACTGTTCCAGATTCCATCGAATGTTGGAAGATGATCAGCAATGCATCTACTATTTCTAGGGCCACTTCCTTAAGTATCCTCGGATGTAGATTATCAGGCCCTGGGGATTTATCGGCCTTCAATCCCATCAATTTCCCTAACACCATTTCCCTACAAATACTGATTTCTTTCAGTTCCTCCCTTTCATCAGACCCTATGTTCCCCGACATCTCTGGGAGGTTATTTGTGTCCTCCTTTGTGAAGATAGAACCAAAATATGTATTTAATTGGTCAGCCATTTCTTTGTTCCCCATTAGAAATTCCCCTGATTCTGACTGCAAGGGACCTACGCTTGACTTCAGCAAGCTTTTTCTCTTCACATATCTATAAAAGCTTTTACAGTCAGTTTTTATGTTCCCTGCAAGCTTACTCTCATGTTCTATTTTCCCTTTCTTAATTAATCCCTTTGTCCTCCTTTGTTGAATATTAAACTGCTCCCAATCCTCAGGATTATTGCTTTTTCTGGCCAATTTATATGTCCTCTCCTTGGATCTTATGTTATCCCTAATTTCCCTTGTTAGCCATGGTTGAGTCACCTTTTTTATTTTATTTTTATGCCAAACTGGGATGAACAAATTCTGTAGTTCATCCATGCGGTCTTTGAATGTTTGCTATTGCCTATCCACCGTCAACCCTTTGAGCGACATTCCCCAATCAATCCTACCCAACTCGCACCTCAGACCATCGTAGTTTCCTTTATTTAAATTTAGGACCCTAGTCTATGAGTCAACTACTTCATTCTCCATCTTAATGAAGAATTCGATCATATTATGATCGCTCCGACCCAAGGGGCCTCGTACAAAAACATTGCTAATTAATCCTTTCTCATTATATAATACCCAGTCTAAGATGGCCTGATCTCTGGTTGTTCCCTCGACATCTTGGTCCAGGAAACCATCCCGTAAACACTCCAGGAATTCCTCCACCACAGTATTGTTACTAATTTGGTTAGCCCAATCTATATGTAGATTAAAGTCACCCATGATGACTGCTGTGCCCTTATTGCACGCTTCTTTAATTTCCCTTTTAATGCCATCCCCAACCTCCGCATTACTTTTAATTACTTTTAGTTTAAACTATTTTGGCAGGGGGCTCGGCATCAGGATGAAACATTAGAGAGGAGAAACAAGGTGTATAGCGGACTAGGACCAGGGTAAAGAATAGTTCAGAAATAGGAGGGATCAGACAGGGGGCAAATGTGAAGCAGTCTAAGATATGTTTGGACAGCATATAGATAAATGCACTTAGCATGGTAAACAAGGTTGATGAACTGCAGGCACAAGTTACCACATGGGACAATGATATAGTGGCAAGAACAGAGATTTAACTCAAAGAAGGGGAGGATTAGAAACATAGGGAGGAATTTTTCGGGGGACAGTGGCAGTTTGGTGGTGGGTTGGGTGAGAATTTATTTAACAACAGGTCGGACCCCGCTCCCAAACTGCCGCCACAAGCCTTTCCCAGATGTCAGGTCTGTCAGCACTGAACAGAACCAACAGGCAGCGGCGGGGGAGGCAATTCGGGTCATTATGACCTTGTTAACAGCCCATTATTTTGAGCTCGACTTTACATTTTACGAGGTCACCCACGGGGTCAATGCTGCTCGGCGATCATGTCAGGTAAGCAGGTCGGGAGTTGAAGGGTCATGGAATCATCTCATTACTTGGCAGCTGCAAATGTGCTATAAAAGTTCCCATTTCACATCTGTTCACTTTCCAAGCTCAGAAGCAGTTGCTTACTGCATTTGGAAGATAGATTGAGCTTTATGCAGGTTGCAAGTGTTTGGAGCAAACTTTCGACCCATTGTCACCTCATTGGAACAACCTCTCTCACCATTGACAGATCGCTTCTGTCATCTCAAGTTCATCTGCGATCTATTACATCAGCATCGGTGTCCTTGAAACTATCTCACCTTGGCTCTCACAATCCCACCACGATCAGCCCCAAAACCAGCAGCACCAGTCACACCAGCAGCACCAACAACAACAACAACCTTCTCTGCTATCAACTGATGCTGCACAGGACACAGGGCATCATCAGAAATTCGGGTCGGGGGCTTCCCGCGGGTGCAAGCCCCCGACCTGCACTTACCTTGCGCACTGGCAGTTGAGCTCTGGGCTCCCGTGGAATTCTGCTCCGGGGCCTGCGCCAACTCCCGGCGCGCTGTGCTTGCGTGTCCCAGGGGCGTAGTTAGTGCGATGCGTCCCCTGGGATCATGTGAGCCATGGGCAGCCAATCAGAGGAGGGAAAAGCCCATTCATAAGATTGACAGGAAGACCTGTCTAAACTTATGAATATACGGGCCCCAAAATAACAGTAAATAAATTTTTTAAAAATCACACTTTTTAAATAAACTATAAATTACATTAAATAACTATTTTAAACAATAATTTAAGTTTTTGAAAAAAATTATTTTATAAAACAATGGGGCTAAAAATAAACTTACCTTGCTTTAAAGTATTTAAAAATAATAATAATTTTAATTAATTGACCAAATGCAGGCCTTACGCCTGGTTTTTACATTTCTAAAATCTAAAGACTTACCCTCACAGAAAAACCTGTAAAAAAAACGTAATCTCAAAGCGCACGTGCAGACTCCCGTGCGCACGTGTTCGACCTCTGAACCCCTTCGTTCAGAGGAACGGAAGTGCTGGTTTCCCGCGCATGCGCAGTGCATGCAAGAAACCGGCACTTCCATCGGGTCCACGCGTGAGTACCCCGTGCGTACTCACGCGTTGGGACCCGAATTTCTGGGCCAATGTTGCCCGGGTCACCAGGGATGGCCTCACCATGGCCAGATTTACTTCACTTGACGCTGTGCATCCTGGCTGCTACATGATTCACCAGGTTGGCACCACCTCACACCAACACCATAAGGCATCCTTACATTGCCCAAGCCAATCCTTTCACACTCATGACCAATGCGGGGGCTACCGTTATGTCTCAACATTCACTGCAACTCACTAATCCATTTCCAAAGGTTCACACAAATCTGTCCAAGAACGCAAAGTGTTGAAAATATGCATTTCAATGTTTGACAGCACATTAATAGAAACTTTACATGAACATGGCTAAAACACACAAGTGCCTACCCTTGTGTGTTGTTAGTTAGTATGATTGGACTAGGATGAGTGTGAGTGTGAGAGGTGGCTAGTGAGATGGGGAAGTGATAATGTAGATAGAGAGGGATGGGTGGAGGTGCAAGGTAAGTTGGTGTGAGTAAGGATGTGCAGGAGTCGGGTAGGGAAAGCAGAGTGATGGGGATGTGATTAGTGGCACAGCAGGGTGAGTTTGAGTGTGGCTTTGCAGTAACATTTTGTGATCCACTGAGATCATTGAAACGTTTGTGCCACTGCAGCCTGGTCTTCCTGATGACATCCCTGCTTGTGTCCTCCTCTGCAATTTGCAAGCAGGCTGCGTTGATCTCTTGGGGAGGTCTCTTCCACCCATTGGAAGGGAAGAGAACCTCCCTGTGTGCTGTGACTCCCTCCATTATGGAGAGAGTCATGGGAGAGCCTGGGTGCAGCCTTGCACCTTTGTGCAGTCATTGTCAGCACCTCAATGCTGTAGAACACTGACAGCACCAATGTCAAAATCAATTTGCGCATGGTCCCTTTAAGGAAACCAGCTGATGATGCATCATCAAATGATGTCATCAGATCCGCTTCCTTCAATTGACCACCAAACATGCTGGGCCGGCTTAACAAGCCCAATTAGGGGAAGATTATTTTGGATAGCGGGCTGCAGCCTGCAGCGAGGCCGCGACCCACCACCGACGTCGCCCACCATGGACCCGCCGAGGTTGGTAAAATCAATGCCCTTAATATTCATGGCTACAAGGATTGAGGAAATTTGGGAAGGACAAAAAAAAGGGTTGGTGGCAGTATTGATCAAAGAAACTATTGTATCACTTGAGAGGGATGATGTAGTGAGGGGCCAAATTTAGAGAATATTTGGTTAGAATTAAGGAACAACAGAGGAGCTATTACATTACTGGGTATAAACTATATCTCCTTCCCACTATTTGGTGGTCTAGAGGAGCAAATTTGCATGCAAATTACAGGAAGATGCAAGAACTACAGAGCAGTGATAATGGGGCACTTCAATTATCCTAATATAGACAAAGAGGGGAAGGAATTCCTAAAATGTGTACAAGAGAACTTTCTTGTTCAGTGTGTTTCCAGTCCGATGAAGAGGGAAGCAGTGCTGGATCTAGTTCTGGGGAATGAAGTGGGGCAAGTGGAGCATGTTTCAGTGGGAGTGCATTAGGGGAAGAGTGATCATAACATCATCAGGTTTAGAATGGTTATGGAAAAAGTCACGGTACAGTAAAGTGTAAAAATACTTAACTGGAGGTGGGCTAACTTTAGTCAGTTGAAAAGGGATTTGGCCCAGGTAGATTGGAATCAAAAATTGGTAGGCAAAACAGTAATTGAAGATGGGGAGGCCTTCAAAGAAGGGATGGTTCGGGTATAAAGTAGACACATTCCCGTGAGGGGGAATTCTAACCTAAAGATCCCTGGATGACTAAAGATATAGGCCGTGAAATTCGGCCCATTAGTGCTGGCCATTAAGGCCAGTGTAGATGAAAATATGGTGGCTGCCTCGCTTCCGCCCACTTCCTGTGCAGAATGTGGCAGCCGTCATTTTGGGCAGGTCGGGAATGCTGCCATCGCCTGCGCTCGCTCCAGATATGGAAATGAGTCAGATCGAGATGTCAATCAGCGCGCAATGCTGAATTGATGCACAATCTGATATTTTGGATGTTGCCATTCCTTTTAACACCCTCTCCAAAGCACGCATGGTAGAATGTGCGTGCAGCAGTACGACAGACCCCCTACCAGCACTTCTTAAAGGGACATACGCAACTTTCCAGTTAAGTTTAGATTTTTGCTTTTGTACTGGGTTCTTTACATTTTATTGAAGTAGTTGCTTAGTTTAAAACATTTTAAAAGTTGTTAAAGTGCGAAGAGAGTGCAGGGAGTGCTGCTGGATGTTTGCAAGGCTTTGACTCTTAAAGGAAGGCCTTTGAGAACACCACTTGCTCCCAGTCCTGGGGGCTCTAGTTGCAGCCTCCCTTGGGCTTCAGCATGATATGGAGATAGAGCAGAGGCAGCAAAGAAGACAAAGGTAGGGTAGGGTTGTGGTGAGGGCTGTGGGGGGGGGGGTAAAGCAGAGGGAGGTAGAAGAAGAGGAGGAAGAGGAGGAGGAGGAGTAAGAGGATGAGAATGAGGAGGAAGAGGAAGGAGCAGAAGAGTGGGAAGCAGAAGAGAAACAAGTGACACTCAATGGCATTGCCTTCACCAAATCCCCCACCATCAACATCCTGGGGGTCACCATTGACCAGAAACTTAAGTGGACCAGCCACATAAATACTGTGACAACAAGAGCGGGTCAGAGGCTGGGTATTCTATGGCAAGTGTCTCACCTCCTGACTCACCAAAGCCTTTCCACCATCTACAAGGCATAAGTCAGGAGTGTGATGGAATACTCCCCATTTGCCCAGATGAGCACAGCCAACAACACTCAAGAAGCTCGACACCATCCAGGACAAAGTAGCCCGCTTGTTTGGCACCCCATCCACCACCTTAAACATTCACTCCCTCCACCACTGGCGCACCGTGGCTGCAGTGTGTACCATCTACAAGATTCACTGCAGCAACTCGCCAAGGTTTCTTAAGCAGCACCTCCCAAACCTGCGACTTCTACCACCTAGAAGAACAAGGGTATCAGGCGCATGGGAACGCCATCACCTGCAAGTTCCCCTCCAAGTTACACACCATCCTGACTTGGAAATATATTGCCATTCCTTTATCGTCGCTGTGTCAAAATCCTGGAACTCCGTCCCTAACAGCACTGTGGGAGTACCTTCACCACACAGACTGCAGCAGTTCAAGAATGCGGCTCACCACCACCTTCTCAAGGGCACCTAGGGATGGGCAATAAATGCTGGCCTTGCCAGTGAAGCCCACATCCAAGGAATTAATTTTTAAAAAGCAGTGTTTGAGGCTAGTGGTGTAGTTGGTAGGAGACAGTAGGAGGTCATGAAACTTCATTGGGCACTGGAGCCAGGTCCTGGGGGTGACACTGCTGGCAGTGACTGCCTCAGCGATCTGGTCCCACATTCTTCTTTCTGGAGGGCCTCCTGGCCCTCTGTGGGTAGAGGACCTCTCTACAACCCCTGCACAAAGCTGGACTGCTGCATCCAAGACCCTGGGTGCCCGTTCCCTGACTTGTTGAGCCATTTGGGTTACTGCTGAAGCACTTTTACCATTTGTTATCAGCAGAAGGCAGCTCACCTTTAAGAGCTGTAGTCTGCCTTTAAGAGGAGCAGGCTAGCTTTAAGTAACTCGCTCGAACAGCACGAACTTCGGCCCCTTGCTGAGCATGCAGCCTGTCAGCAGCACATTCAGTGCTAGGCTGTGCGCTACAATCATTGTAATTAACTGGCAGCACAAAGTTGGCGCCAGTTAATTATAATGATTGCAGCATTATCGAATTTCACCTCCATAAAGATTAAAATGAAACAGAAAAAGGAGGCTTATGACAATTTTAAGGTTCATAATAAAGCAGAAAACCAAGCTGAATATAGAAAATACAGAGGATAGCTAAAAGAGGAAATAAGAGGGGCAAAGAGAGAGCATGAAAATAGATTAGTAGCTAACATAACAGGAAACCAAAAGTCTTTTAAAAACACATACATAGTAAAAGGGTAGTCAAAGGAAGGGTGGGGCCGATTAGAGACCAAACAGGAGATCTTCTTGCGGAAGCAGACGGCTTGGCTGAGGTACTAAATGAGTACCTTGCATCTGTCTTCACTAGAGAAGAGGATGCTGCCAATGTAGCACTAAAGGAGTAGACAGCAGCGATATTGGATGTGATAAAAATAGATAAATATACTTAAAAGGTTGGCAGTCTTCAAAGTAGAAAAATCACCCGGTCTGGATGCGATACATCCAAGGTTTCTGAAGGAAGTAAGAAAGAAATTGTGGAGGCTCTGGCCTCAATTTTCTAATCTTGCTTGAATATGGGAGTGGTGCCAGAGCACTGGAGGATTGCAAATATTACACCCTTAAAAAGGGGAGAGGGATAAATGCAGCAACTGCAGGCCAGTCAGCCTAACGTTGGTGGAGGGGGAATTTTTAGAGATAATAATCCAGGACAATATTAAATGGCATTTGGAAATGTGTGGGCTAATAAGTGAAAGTCAGCACAGATTTGTTAAAGGAAAATCATGTTTGAATACCTTGATCGAGTTCTTTGACAAAGTAACGGAAGGGGCTGATGAGTGTAATGTGGTTGATGTTTTGTATATGGACTTTTAAAAGGCGTTTGACAAAGTACCACATAATAGACTTGTTAGCAAAATTAAAGCCAATGGAATGAAAGGGACAGCGGCAGCATGGGTACAACATTGGCTAAGGGATAGAAAGCAAAGTGTAGTGGTGAACACTTGTTTTTCAGACTGGAGGGAAGTATACAGTTGTGTTACCCAGGGGTCGGTATTGGGACCACTGCTCTTTTTGGTAGATATGAATGACCTGGACTTGGGTATGCAGGGTATAATTTCAAAGGATGCTGATGATATGAAACTCGGAAATGTAGTAAACAATGGGGAGGATAGAAATAGAGTTCAGAAGGACGTAGACAGACTGGTAAAATAGGCAGACATATTGGCAGATGAAATTTAACGCAGAGAAGTATGAAGTAATACATTTTGGTAGGAAGAATGAGAGGAGGCAATATGAACTAAATGGCACAATTTTAAATGGGTTGCAGGAACAACGAAACCTGGGGTGTATTTACACAAACCTTTGCAGGACAAGTTAAGAAGGCTGTTAAAGAAGTATATGGGATCCTAGGCTTTATTAATAGAGGAATAGACCACTAAAGCAAGGAAGTTATGCTAAACCTTTATAAAACACTGATTTGGCCTCAGCTGGAATATTGTGTTCAATTCTGGGCACCACACTTTAGGAAGGATGTCAAGGCCTTGGAGAGGGTGCAGAGAATATTCACTAGAATGGTACCAGGGATGAGGGACTTCAGTTATGTGGAGAGACTGGAGAAGCTGGGGTTGTTCACCTTAGAGCAGAAAATGTTAAGAGGAGTTTGGATAGAGATGTTCAAAATCATGAATTGTTTTGATAGAGTAAATAAAGAGAAACTGTTTCCATTGGCAGAAGGGTTGGTAACCAGAGGGCACAGATGCAAGGTAAATGGCAAACGAGCCAGAGGCGACATGAGGAATTTTTTTTTTTAACACAGCCAGTTGTGATCTGGAATGCACCGCCTTAAACGGTGGTGGAATCAGATGCAATAGTAACATTCAAAAGGGAATTGGATACTTGAGGGGAAAAAAAAACTATCGGGCGATGGGGAAAGAGCAGGGGAGTGTGATTAATTGGATAGCTCTACCAAAGAGCCGGCACAGGAACGATGGGCCGAATGGTCTCCTTTTGTGCTGTATGATTCTATTGTATGCTTTCCATAGCAATGGCTCGTTAGATGATAATTCACACATCTGTAGTTGCATCTTGATTCTCGCTGTTGTAAATGATCCCCGTCAGGCCTTATGCAATTATCCTCAACACCCTCAAAATAAAATGCCTTTTGCACATAGTCCAGGGTCTGTGGCTGGTATTAAACATTACCCATTTGTCCAAGTGCGATGCATAAGACCAATTTGTGTGCAATGCAGAATTGAACCCGAGTACACCTGTGAGACTCTTTTACCATGCACCATCAGCCTTTCTTAAAGCACATTTGTGATCAAATAACAGCTGGATATTTATTAATAATGCAACAGTGCCAAAATGTCTTATACGAGCCACCATGGGAGCACTCCAATTTTCCTCAGTCCCCTCCATTGGAATCGATTACTTAATTTACATTGATATCCTGCAGGGGGGAAGACTGTTTAACCTGTCAATGAATGAGTTTAGCAATTAGCAATGAAGAATGAAAGATGTGCATTTATATAGCACTCTCACGACCTCAGGATGTGCCAAAGCCCTTTACAGTTAGTGAAGTACTTTTGAAGTGTAGTCACTGTTGTAATGTAGGAAATGCAGCAGCCAAATTGCGCACAGCAAGCTCCCACAGCAAGCACATGACCAGATAATCTATTTTAGTGATGTTGCTTGAGTGATGAATCTTGGCCAAGGCACTGGGGAGAACACCCCTGCTCTTTTGCCAATAGTGCCATGGGATCTTTTACGTCCACCTGAGAGGGTAGATGGGGCCTCGGTTTAACGCCTCATCCGAAGATCGAGAACGTTTTAAAATTTGGTTTTCAGAAGAAAGCAACCACTTCTACCAAAATAAAATTTTGTTTCTCAGACTTACTGATCACTTTTGATATTCAATAAGTAAAGTAGAGTCTTTCTTAAGAGGGCAAACACTTCTCCATTCCTCAACATGACCACATATGGTTACTGTCATGAACATGGTCCTGTTCCAACCCTAGGTTATCACATTTAGTTACATTTCTCATGGTCATTAACAATAGAGAGAAAGAAAGACTTAGACCTAGAAATTCACTTTGGGCCCGCCAGCTGGCGTGCGCCCAAAAGTTAGCGCTGAGCGCGGAGCCAGTTGCGCCCGTCAGATATTCAGTTTTTGCGCCCCAAGTCGGAACCGGGCACTATTCCAGGGTGTGCCCGCCCCCGCTTGGGGCGCTGAAACTGAATTTCAGCGCTCTGGGCGCCGCTGCGCCACCCGCTGCGGAGCGGCAGGCTGCGGTACTGCAGGCCTCCTCCTTCTCTTAAGGGGGAGGTGCCTGCAACGGGGAGATCGCCGCTGGATAGTGCCGGCAAATGAGCCCAGCACCACGGAGAAGTGCCGGGTTCGCGGAAAGCAGCCGGCAATGCCGCGGTGGGGGGGGGGGGTGGAGGAGGCCGGGGAAGGAGGTGCGGGCAGGCGGCCGCCAAAAAAGCGGCCGGCCGCACCTCCACCTTAAAGCGCCCCACTAAGGCTACAGGACGGCCCTGTTTTCTGATCGCTGTTTGCGGCCGCTGCGGAAGAGGCGGCCGCAACTAAATATGGCGGTCGGGCCGGTAGCGGGGTGGTAGCGGGGCACTGCGCACACCGATGACGTCATCGGTGGTGGCGCAGCGCTACTGGCTAACGCCGCCATTACCGCAGCGCTGAATATCGGTGAAAGCTCAGCAAGTGGCGCAAAAGCCCTCTTTGGGCGAAAACTGGGCGCAAACCCTACTGAATTTCTAGCCCTTAGAATTATACAATGCCTTTCACAACCTCAGGACATCCCAAAAGCCAACTAAGTACTTTTGAAATGTAGTCACTGTTGTAATGTAGAAAACATGGCAGTCAATTTGCGCACAGCAAGCTCCCACAAACAGCAATGTGATAATGACCCATTTTTTTAGTGATGTTGATTGAGGGATAAATATTGGCCAGGACACCGGGGTTAACTCCCCTGCTCTTCTTCGAAATAGTGCCATGTTTCTTGTATGTCTACTTGAGAGGGCAGACAGGGCCTCGGTTTAATGTCCCATCCTAAAGAACGCACCTCTGACAGTGCAGCACTCCCTCAGTACGACACTGGAGTGTCAGCCTAGGTTTTCGTGCTCAAATCTCTGGCAATGTTTTAAGCAACTATTAAGTGATAAAGCCTCAGGCTTGCGGGTGAGGACAAAGAAAAAGAGAGTGTGGGGATGGAGAGAAGAAAAAAAGTACACAGCTGTGTCTGCCACTCCAATGCTGGACAGTGCGAGAGTAGACAACAAGGACAGGATCCAGCTTGGCTGTATTGCATCTTACAGCCTAATCGCCTGCCAACATAGAATCATACAATGCTACAGCACAGAAATGGGCCATTTGGCCCATCAAGTCTGTACCAGTTTTTTCTCCATGAGCCACCAAGTGTAACCCCACTTTCCTGCTCATTCCGGATATCATTTCATATTCCTCTTTTGCCGGCAACATATACCATCGAGGCTCATATAAGAAGACTGGACATTTGGGTGAGGTACTGTAGGACTGTCAGCAATGTGGCAACGTCCCCCAGCATGAGTCACTGTCTGCAGGAAGAGAGTAAAAATAGTGAACCGGACAACGTGACAGAAATTGGTACACATTTTGTTTCAAAAGCTCTTTCCTATTTAGTTACCTGTTTCATTGACTATGAAATATAAACAGATGCAGGCAAAATCTGAAACTTTCACAAGGACATTGAGAACAATGAGGTTGTGACGACATTAACCCTTTCCGACAGCGAATACCCTTTATAACTGAAAATAAACCAATAATGATTCCTGGCTTCAAAACTGAGTTTAGGGTACTGTCTTCAGCAAGTGCGAATGACTTATTTTGCTTAGGTTTAAAGAGGGATGGCCGTCTAGAAAATTCACAGTGGGGCAGCTGACTCAAGGGACTCAAGACCTACTGCCGGACTAGTCAAAGAAGCATTAAGCTGCATCTGATCCACAATGTATTCTTAACATAGGACGCGGACATTTTGGGAGGAGATTTTTGTCATCACCATGTGGCCGATAATCTGGGGAGCAGGCCAGACTGCCCAACCGTTACAGAACCCGTCCAATTTTCATTCCACTGGTACAAACCAAAATCTACCCTTGGTGCCTGAGGAAGAAAAAAAAACGAAGTTTCGCAGCATGAACATATTTCACCTTGACATACACAAAATATGATTAGATGTATGTGCTTTTAGGCCATCAGCCATTTCAATTTAATCTGCTTATGGGAATACAATTGCAATACCTTATTGGTTAACCCAGTAATGAGTCAGACGGCATTATAAATTCATGGCATGCACTTACAGACAGAGTTTGCTGTATTACCAGCATATTGCATTTTTCCAAATGAAGTGAGACATCCCTTCAAGCAAATCTCACTTATTATGTCAGGCTCCTGTGTTGCAGATAAGGTACCTTGGTGTTAATTCACCTGTGATCTTAATTATTAATTTTTTTTTCTACAGCGTATGACTAAATGCTGAGTTACTCACTCACCCCCGTGGTTCTAATTCCCCAGGGATACATTTTTATCGAGAGATTTCGATTTGCATGTCCAGTATTTCAAAATCATTTTTTTTCTTCCAACCAGCGGCGAGATGAGGAGAATTTTTTTACGCAGCGAGTTGTTATGATCTGGAATGCACGGCCTGAAAGGGCAGTGGAAGCAGATTGAATAGGAACTTTCAAAAGGGAATCGGAGAAATACTTGAAAATGATAAATTTGCAGGGCTATGAGGAATGAGCAGGGACTAATTGGAGAGCTCTTTCAAAGAGCCGGCATAGGCACGATGGGCTGATTGGCCTCCTTCTGTGCTGTAGTATTCTATATTCTAAAAGATGATAAGTTCACTTCTTGTCTAGAACTAAGGTAATATCAGGCAACTTGGCTTCATTTCTTGTAAACTACATGACAAGACCTTCCCTTTAAATGCTTCAACAACTGCCTTGATAAGGGAACTTAGGGGAAAAAATTGGGTTGATTTGTGCCTCTTGTTAGCGCCTCCCGCGAAATTCAACGGGAGGTTAGCGGCAGGGGTAGCCAGTAGCGCCCCGCGGCGCTGCGCCACTGGCGATGACGTCATCGTCGTGCACAGCACCCCGCTCGCGCCCCAGCTGCAAACTTCGCTTGCGCCCCCTGACCTACCGCCGACGATATGTCCGACAGGGTCAGGGGGGCATTTTTGCAGCCTCGGCGGCGCTAGTAAAAGGGGCAGGTGTCGGGCGGCCAATTTCTTCTGGCCGACTGCCAGCACCTACCCCTTTCCCCTTTTTTTAATCGGGGTGCTGGCTGCAATTGCTCAGTCTCGCACTCCTCTTGAGCGACGGGCTGTTTTCCCAGCACCCCACTCCCCGGTGGCCTAGCAGGGCCCCAGTGCATGCAGCGCTAGGCCCCTCCCCTTTAATCAGGGGAGGAAGCCTGCAATGATGTGGCGCTACATGCCGACGCTTGTGGCGTTGTTGCACATAGTGCCGCGATCTTCAGTAGTAGCGCCCCAAGAAGGAGGTGGGGTGCTTCCAGTAGCGCCACCTCCTGCTTGAGGCGCTACTAATGAATTTCCAACGGAGGGGCGCTAACTTTTTCGGGGCATTAAAATTAGTGCCCCGGCAACGTTAGCGCCCAAAAGGGGCGACACCCAATTTTTCCCAATCCCAAGAAAAATTCCCATAAGAGCTGCAGTCAAAAGTGTTTCAACCACTCAAGACGCCTTGCTGTTTAAGCATGAACACCTCTATTAAGTGTGCTGTATACAGCAATATAGATTATCTGCTGTTGACCTGGCAGTCAACACATGAACGTAACATTCAATGATTTATTGCGCTAATTGTTGCTTCGCTTTAGTTTTAATCATTTTTTCCACTCTTCATTCACTTTCTCCCCTTCTCTCCTGTGAGTGCCGAATCATCCTGGCATACATTTCCTCAGGTTATCTGCCCAAGTGATCATTCTTCATGTTCTTCATGTCTGAGCCAAGACATTGGTAATTGGCAGGCTACTGAACCATAGGGGATCGCTCCAACTGAGCCCAATCGTGACCTCAACCAATATCCACACTTTCCACCAGGGGTCACTGGATGGCAAGTTAGAATTTTAAAAGAAACGATGAATATAAAAATGTTTAACAACTCTAATTTGTGAACACTGTGATTTTTGCTGACTCTAGGTTGTTCAATGTGGGCCCAGCCAACAACAATCATCCCCTCAAATCCAATTCATGTAATGCTTCAGACACCAGCAATTCCCTAGACACAATCAAAATACCGCACCAATCCATGCAGAGGACATTAAATTGTAATTTGCATTAATATATATAAACACACACACACAGACACTTAAACAAACTCACACAAGCAAACATACACGCACACACAAACAAACATGAACACATGTACACACAGACACACACAAACACAAAAACACACACACACACATACACGAACATACATACACACACAAACACTCAATCAAACACACACAGGCAAACATGCAATATATTTTTGAATCCCTATTTTTCTAATTGATGTGCAATCAATTTTCGAAACCAACAGACAGGAAGAAAGATCTTGCATTTATAATTGAACATTGCAGAAACAATTGTTACATTGGATTTCCTATTTGTTTGCAAGGTCCTTTACAGTTGCCGAGGGTGACTCCACCGCTGATTGTTCCCTCTTCACAAATGACCAATGTCTGGCCCATACTCGGCATTTCCCACAGTACCACAGTTAAGATCAGGGACCCACAGTTTGGGCAATTATATAGTCACAAATCCATTCCCTACCAATCCCACTGTACTGTCCCAGAAGTCAGTTTTATTAACTTCAGCAAGTTCATACTCCCTGGGGGAGAAATTCAACTTGTGCCAAAAACGGGAGCAAAATGGGCACAGCGAGCGATATGCGCATCCGGTGATGGTGAGAGGGTCAAGCCAAATTGGTTTGTCCCTCATTTGATTATGATTGTTGAGCTGCCAGCACGACTTACACTGTTTATTGACAGCTCGTCGATTGGTGGAGGCGGGAAATTGGGCGGCAGTGACGCCATTTAAAATCAGCCTGCACCTCTTAAAGGGGAGGTGCACTCTGGCTGTTTTGCATCATAGCTCTCAGTCATTGCTGTAAAGTGAAGGTGGTGGCTAAGAGAAATTCTGCAAGGCCGTTCCAATTCTCAGACACTGCTCTGGAGGTCCTTGTGGAGGAGGTGACCAGGATGAGGGAGCAGCTCTTTTCAGAAGACAGGAGAATAGTGCCATGTCAAATAGACCGGCTGCAGTGGTTAAAGGTGGCACAGCAGGTTAATGTGAGGAGCATCGCTCACAGGACCCGGCTGCCTGCCACGTATCTTCAGTCAGCAAGGCAAGATGCCCTGAGCTGCAAAGTCGTCCATTTGTGTCATTCTATCAGGAGATGGGAGCAAAGCCTTGAACCTTCTAGTTGCTCCATCTGGGAGACTGAGGTCTCAAACTGTGAGATACTCTATCCAATGAGCTACCTGAATCTAACCAGGGTGTAGCTAACTTTAAAACACAAATAGGGAGGTTAAGCAAGGAACCTGTGGCCAGCATGGTAGCTGTGCTTCCATATGCTTCACCATGGAGTGGTAGGATACAAATCCACACACTCAGTTATTACAAGACAAACTTCTGATCAGAGATGTGCCTGCAGAGGGCTTACCAAGTGAAGGCCAGGTACTTGTTTATAGGAGAAAAAAACCTAAAAAATTAACAGAAGGTCACCCGGGGCCACTGGCAACATCTGGTTACTTAAGGTTGCAAAGGGAGATTAGGAAAGGCCCATGAGGCAGTTGTTCAGCCTCACTGGTGATCGTAAGTCAAAAAACAAGCAAAAATAAGACGTCACAAACTTAAGAGTCCGGAGCTGTATTCCTGAAACCAACTGGCTAGCCATCAGGGCAAACATTACAAGTCAAGTGAACGGGACTTGGTGATACAGTGGGCGAGCAAACTGTGCTATCATCCCATAGACCTGCTTTCAAATTGGGGGGATGAAAGTCTCCATTTTCTGCCAGTTGTCAAGGGCTCAATGCGGAATGAGATTGGACAGAATTAACACAGATCTTTGTGCCTGTGGAGCCTCAGCATACAAGCACTTGTGTGAACTCGCACCGGATGGGAAATTTCACTCGGAGAAGCCACGACGATGTGAGAAATGGAAAAAAAAGTATCGAACCATAACAGTGAACCTGCATTTACCTGGGTAAAGGGAGCATGACTCCTGTGTTCTACTCTAACGCGGGAGTGTTCGACTCACGCTGCGAGAACAAAGTGAAAATCTTGGCTGTTCTTCAACAGGGGCATTAATCTTATAACAATAAATCACCAATTAAAAGAAAAGTTGGAAAGTGCCATCACATCAACACTTGTAATCAACTTTGGCTTTAATGATCTTGGTTTTGATGATATTGCACTTAACAGATTAGGAAAACAAATTGTGAGGAAGCTCATAGGCAGATGGAGGTGTGTTATCATCCGTTTCTTCATTAACCAAGTCTGTCTCATTGTGCAGCAATGCTGTTATAAATTACCAGTGTGTAATTCATCAAACCCCAAATTGAATCTGCATTTCCCCGAACCCTCATTCAAAAGGCTGCAGGAATGATTTGCTCGCTACAAATGCAAATTGCTTTTCTGCAATGCTTCATTAAAGGCGGAGGATTCCCGCAAACCCACCACTCCTATTCCCGCTCGATGATTTTCAAGCCTTCAAGAAGCTTCTGCAGGTGTACAACAAGAATAAAGTGACTGGATGCAGCGATCGCCACCATTCCAATGAGAAATCGCACCATTCGGAAATGACAGTTCAGCACAGTGTTGAGCCCTCCCGCCAGCTCCTGTGGTGAGCTCTGGCGCAGGCTGCTGAATGTCAGACACCCTCGCTGACAACCGCTAAAGGTTCATCACAGCAACGCTGTGTCTTAACCCGATAAAACAAGCGCAAACTAAAGCTGATTGCGCTCCCACTTTTCAAGCTAACAACTGGAATATACAAGCGATGAGGAAATTTCAGGATGAAATACTTTTTGTTTGAGGGAATCCAACCTCCCGGAATGGGGGGGGGGTGGGGGCGGGGGCGGTGCTCTTGTTGTTCTGTGCATTCATTTATAATTCAGCAACAACAACTTGTATTTATATAGCACCTTTAACGTAGTAAAACGTCCCAAGGTGCTGCACAGGAGTATTAAAAGACAAAAAATTTGACACCGAGCCACAAAAGCAGAAATTAGGGCAGGTGACCAAAAGCTTGGTTAAAGAGGTAGGTTTTAAGGAGCTTCGTAAAGGAGGAAAGAGAGGTAGTGAGGCGGAGAGGTTTAGACAGGGAATTCCAAAGCTTGGGGCCTAGGCAACAGAAGGCACGGCCACCAATGGTTGAGTGATTATAATCAGGGATGCTAAAGAGGGCAGAATTAGAAGAGCGCAGATATCTCGTGGGGTTGTGGGGCTGAAGGAGATTACAGAGATAGGAAGGGGCGAGGCCACGGAGAGATTTGAAAACAAGGATGAGAATTTTGAAATTGAGGTGTTGCTTAACCGGGAGCCCATGTAGGTCAGCGAGCACAGGGGAGATGGGTGAATGGGACTTGGCGCGAGTTAAGACACGGGCAGCTGAGTTTTGGATCAGCTCATGTTTACGTAGGGTGGAATGTGGGAGGCCAGTCAGGAGTGCGTTGGAATAGTCAAGTCTAGAGGTAACAAAGGCATGGATGAGGGTTTCAGCAGCAGATGAGCTGAGGCAAGGACGGAGACGGGCGATGTTACGGAGGTGGAAACTCCTCCCCACAGCAACCCCCCTTCTCAGTGAAAGGTGCCGACTCTCTGAAAAATGATTGTTTAACTCCGAACATCACCTCATCTATCACAACAATGCCAGTGGTTATTCCAAATGATTAAGATAGCTTATCAAAAGAGTCATAAATGGCAGAATTATTTATAACACCGTTATTTTTTTAAGGGTCAATATTAAGTTATCTGTGAAAGACCGAGCAGAAACAATTTAATAAAATGATCAGCCGAGCTCAATTCATGCTATGATTTATTATTTGGAAGTTGTTTATTTTACAATATAGAACCGTGAGGTAATATTTCTTATTTTTGACAAGGAAAATGAAAGAAAATTGATTATGACATTGAGAAAATATTAATTGCAAATAGTAATCTTTCAGATTTCCTTAAACTGAAGCTACATTGAAGTTAAGAGAAATGGAAGACTTGCATTTCACGTCCTAAAGTGCTTTACAGCCAATTAAGTACTTCTGAAGTTTAGTCACTGTTGTAATGTACAAAACACGGCAGCGAATTTGCATGCAGTAAGATCCCACAAACAGCAATAAGAGAATGACCAGACAATCTGTTTTTAGTGATATTGGTTGAGGGATAAACATTGACCTGGGCGCTGGGAAGAACTCCTCTGCACTTCTTTGAAATAGTGCCAGGGGATCATTTATGTTTACCTGAGAGGGCGGACGGGGCCTCGGTTTAATGTTTCATCTGAAAGGCGGCACCTCCGACAGTGCAGCACTCCCTCAGTGCCGTTTTTGAACAATGGATAGAAAACTTAAAAAATTGTCGGAAATTCAATTTTCCTCATGGACATGGGATGTACGGGACCCTGAATAAATATTGACACCAATGTCACAAAACTCTTTTTTTTTAATACTAGCAGACCTCCCCTGACACTGCTCACTGAGTTTTATAACAATATAAGTTTGAACAAAATGTGATGGGAAAGTGTTGCAGAAAGTAAGTGTGACCCCGACATGAAGGGCATGATGCATGGCAGACTTTTACTATATAGCTAATAAGCATGACATACATCTAAACACTGAATAAATTATGAATCCATTCATTTAATCAGTCATCTCTTACATAAAGTGTGAACTACATGAAAAATGGTGCCCCCGGGGAGTTGTTTGTCAAGTTAACACACTGGCCCCATGATACTTTATTCAAAATAATAAAGCTGCCAACCTAAGGTCTGGACTCACTGTTTTTTTCCCTGTTGAAATTAATTCCTTGCAGGCTGCTTGATGATAGGGTGCATTACTATATATGCAAAGTGGGAGGATGTGATGTGGGGAGTTCACTGTTATGATTTGATACAGGGAATTAGGAGAAATGTTTACTTGGGAGAAAAATTCACAAACTGGGGGGAAATAATGATTACAACAGAATATAAATTGGATCAAGCTCCAACTTTATCAAATCTACAATGAGCCCTTTACATCTTTCTTGAAAGAGCTGAGGCTGGTCTCCAGTTAACCTTCAGCACTTCTCTTGTCAAATCGCCATGTAGCAGTCAGACATCGCCAATGGCATGAATTTTTATTTTACACCATCCAATGTCCCATTAAGAGCAACCATTGACTGAATTAGAAGCATCCAGAATCCCTAAACAGGAGGCAACTTAATGTGAATCTTTACATTCATACTAAAGAGGTTGAAGTGGGTGATAGTTTGAGGCATATCCAAAACTAATGATATACAGTACTTCAGTTATCACCCATCCAGCACTTCCTGTCAATATCCTTCCCTCGTCACTTCCTGTCTGATGAAACAAAGTAGTGTGGGAGACTACAGTCTCCCGCGTAAAGAAATAGGCAACACAGCGAGCTACAAGAAATAGGTCTTTACTCCAACTCTCACAGCACAGTACTCAATTCGTAAAGCCCACGAGCCTGTGATGACTCACGGATTGGTCACCTGCTGGAACCTGATTGGTTTTCCTTCTCTCAGCAGCAGGCAAGTCTGAATATGCCTTATTCCCCTCAGCTTGCAACTGTCTTGCGGGGGGAGGGGAATACAGCAGTTAAAAGGGGATTATACAGGTTTATCTACATACACACAGTGTTTCCCCAATGTGGCAACGCCACATACGCCCCCCCAGAATCCTCGTTAACTGTAAAAGTCAGTCTCTGCGGAGGTTTGATCAAACGGCCGTAGCGGCTGTAGTAGCCATCTGGCATGTGGGAGGGCTGTCTGGGAGGTCGGCCGGTTGGTTCATCGGCTGGTCTGGCGGCTGGTCTGCCGGTGGGCTGGCTGGACGGGCTGCCGGCGAAGGTGGGGCGGCGGCCGGGAAGTAAGGGTCTGGCGTGTCTTGGTCCTCTTGTGGGGCCGCCGCCAACGCGGGAGGTCTGCCCCACCGTGGGGGAAGAGCCGGACGAAACGGGAAGCTGAGGTCCAGGTGCGCCGGTTTGAGGCGGTCTACTGAAATAAGGTCCGGCTTCCCGCCGACGTCGATAAGAAAAGCTTTGTCCCCCGTCTCCAATACTGAGAAGGGGCCGGTGTATGGTGCCTGCAGCGGGCCTCTGTGCGCGTCCCGGCGCACCAAGACGAACTCCGCATGTCGTAAGTCCCGAGGCACGTAGGACGTCTGCGGGCTGTGTTGCGAAGTGGGCACTGGACGGAATTGCTGGGCCGCGTCCTGGTGCAGGGAAAGCTGTCTGGCGGCTGACCACGGCTCCATTGTCAGGGGGAGGAAGTCGCCTGGTACTCCGAGCGGTTGGCCGTAGACCATCTCGGCTGCGGAGGCGCGGAGGTCCTCTTTGGGGGTGGTGCGCAATCCCAGGAGGACCCAGGGTAGTTTGTCGATCCAGCTGGTGTCGGCCAGGCTGGCGCGGCGGGAGGCTTTCAAGGAACGATGAAAGCGCTCGCAGAGCCCGTTGGCCTGCGGGTGGTAGGCTGTTGTCCTGTGCAACTTGGTGCCGAGGCCGGCGGTGATGGCATTCCACAAGTGGGAGGTGAACTGGGGGCCTCTGTCCGAGGATATGTCGGTCGGCACGCCGAACCGGGCCACCCATGTCGAGACAAATGCTCGCGCGACGTCGGTCGTGGTGGTGGAGGTGGAGGTGAGGGGAACCGCCTCGGGCCATCTGGTGGTGCGGTCGATGATCGTGAGCAGGTGTGTGAAACCGTGCGACGGCGGCAAGGGACCTACCAGATCGACGTGGACGTGGTCGAAACGCCTCTCGGGCACCGGGAAACACTCCAATGGCGCCTTGGTGTGCTGCTGGACCTTAGCGCGCTGACACGCCACGCATGTGTTGGTCCAGTCTCTCACATCCTTGTGGAGTCCAGGCCAGACGAACTTGGCGGACATGAGTTTCTGAGACGCACGCATCCCTGGATGTGAGAGGCCGTGGATGATGTCGAAAACTCGCTTGCGCCAGGCAGATGGGACGACCGGCCTAGGCGAGGGGACTGAGACGTCACACAGGAGGGTTGTGCCGGCTGCGTGGAAGTGGATGTCGGCCAGAGTGAGGCTGGTGGTTGACGTCCTGAGGGCCTGGATCTCCGCGTCGGCAGCCTGGTCTCTCGCCATGCTGGCGTAGTCGACGCCCAGGTGCACTGCGTGGAGCGAGGGTCTTGAGAGGCAGTCGGCCACCAAATTGTCCTTGCCGGCGACGTGGCGGATGTCCGTGGTGAACTCCGAGATGAAGCTGAGTTGACGCTGTTGGCGCGTGGACCAGGGTTCGGTTACTTTGGCCATGGCGAAAGTGAGCGGCTTGTGGTCCACGAATGCGGTGAACGGCCGGCCTTCCAGGAGGAAACGGAAGTGCCGGATTGCCAGGAACAGGGCCAGGAGCTCTCGGTCGAATGTGCTGTAGGCCTGCTCGTTCTTGCGCAGCTGTCGGCTGAAAAATGCCAGTGGCTGCCACGCGCCTTCGACCCACTGTTGCTGGACAGCGCTGACGGCGTAATCCGAGGCGTCCATGGTGAGGGCGGTCTTGGCGCCCGGGATGGGGTGGGCCAGTAGTGTGGCGTTGGCCAAGGCGCTTTTGGTCTGGTGGAAGGCTGTCGCCATCTCGCTGGACCAGGTGAGTTGCTCTTTGCCCGTTTTGCCCCTGGTGGCTTCGTAGAGGGGGCGCATGAGTGAGGCGGCCTTGGGCACGAAACGGTGATAGAAATTGACCATACCCAAAAATTCCTGCAGCGCCTTGACCGAGGTGGGCTGGGGAAAGTCCGCCACCGCTTGCACCTTGGAAGGTAGGGGAATGGCTCCCCTTGGCGAGATTCTGTGGCCGAGAAAGTCAATTTGGGCTGCTCCGAACTGGCACTTGGCCAGGTTGACGATTAGCCCGTGTTGGCTGAGGCGCTGGAAAAGAGAGCGCAAATGCGCGATGTGCTCGGCCTTGCTGGTGCTGGCCACGAGGATATCGTCCAGATAGATGAACAGGAAGCTCAGGTCCTGTAGGACGGAATCCATGAGCCGTTGGAAGGCCTGTGCGGCGTTCTTGAGCCCGAAGGGCATGCGCAGGAACTCGAACAGTCCAAAGGGGGTGATGACCGCCGTCTTCTGGACGTCTGCGTGGTGGACGGGGACCTGATGGTAGCCGCGAATCAGGTCAACCTTGGAAAAGATGGACTTTCCTGCTAGGTGTGCCGAGAAGTCTTGGATGTGCGGAATGGGGTACCTATCGGGCGTGGTGGCATCATTGAGCCGTCTGTAGTCGGCGCAGGGGCACCAGCCACCGCCCGGCTTGGGCACAATGTGGAGGGGGGACGACCAGGGGCTGTTTGAGCGGCGGATGATGCCCAGTTTCTCCATCGTGGCGAATTCTTCCTTGGCCACCGCCATCTTGGCTGGGTCCAGGCGTCTGTCTCGGGCGAACACTGGTGGTCTCGTAGTGGCGATGTGGTGCTCGACACCATGCTTGGCTGCCGCGGCTGAGAAGGTCGGTTGTGTGAGCCTCGGGAAATCTGCGAGTAGGCGGGCGTAGTCGTCATCCGCCGGGGCAGAGCAGGACCCGACGAGGGCCGGGCTGTTGCTCTGCTGGGAGGCCAGTGAAGCGAAAGTTGCTGCGTCGATCAGGCGCCTGTCGCGGACGTCGACCAGGAGTCCGTGGGCGCAAAGAAAATTGGCGCCCAGCAAGGGATGTGCCACCGAGGCCGTCACGAAATCCCACGTAAATCGTTGGCCGTTGAAACGAACCTCGGCCCGTCGCTTTCCAAAAGTAGCGATGGCTGCGCCATTTGCCGCCACAAGGAGTGGGCCGCTGCAGCCTGCCTGGATGTCGAGCTGGGAGGCAGGAATTATGCTGCATTGGGCTCCGGTGTCGCAAAGGAATCTGCGCCCTGAAAGGGAGTCGGTTATGTACAGCAGTTTACCTGCGGTGCCGATGGCCATCGTGGCGGCGGGGGTGCGGTCGCGCGGGCCTAGACGGCGGCGCGGGGCTGGCGCGTTGGGCCGGGCGGCCATCTTGGTTTGATCGAAAGAGCAGGGTGCTCTGCAGCGTTGGGCCTTGTGGCCGAAACGCGCATGGTAGCAGCACAGTTCTGCGGCCTGGCGTGGCAGCGCGCGCTCGGTGGTGTCGGGGAGCCTCGCGGCTGCACAGCCGAGTTGGGCGACGGCGAAGACTTTGTCCGCGGCAGCTGCCCGTTGTACGCAGTCCGTGATCGGGGACCCCGCGAGGGCAGTCTGTACCTGCTGAGGAAGCAGGCTGAGGAAAAGGGCCTGAAACAAGAAGCACTGCGGTTCAGAGCCCAGGAGCGCAAGCATCCGGCTCATCAACTGGGTCGGGGTAGAGTTGCCGAGGCCTGGTAGTGAAAGAAGCCGACGGGCCCTCTCCTCCCCGGACAGGCCGTAAGCCTGCAGCAAGCGGCCCTTAATAGTTGAGTACTTGCCGGTCTGTGGTGGGTTCCCCAGCAGGTCGAGAACTTCGGTGGCGGTGGAGCTTGCTAGTGCTGAGACTACGTGGAGGTACCTTTCTTCATCATCTTGAACCCTGCGAAGGGTGAATTGGGCCTCCGTGTGCGCGAACCAAGCTGGTGCTTGGTGTTCCCAGAAGGTGGGGAGCTTCAAGGACGCGGCGCCGGCCGACATCGGGCTGCTGCTGGTTGCCATCGGGTCGTTGCTGGCCTCTGTAGGGCTACGTGAGTCGGGGGCTTCGGCCGCCAACATTCGGGGTCACCAATGTGGGAGACTACAGTCTCCCGCATAAAGAAATAGGCAACACAGCGAGCTACAAGAAATAGGTCTTTACTCCAACTCTCACAGTACAGTACTGAATTCGTAAAGCCCGCGAGCCTGTGATGACTCATGGATTGGTCACCTGCTGGAACCTGATTGGTTTTCCTTCTCTCAGCAGCAGGCAAGTCTGAACATGCCTTATTCCTCTCAGCTTGCAACTGTCTTGCAGGGGGAGGGGAATACAGCAGTTAAAAGGGGATTATACAGGTTTATCTACATACACACAGTGTTTCCCCAATGTGGCAATGCCACAGTAGCCCTGGCTTTAAATAAAGGAGTCACTTAAGAAAAAGAGACATACTTTTTACAGGTTAAAGAGAGTAACTGGGAGCTAATCTGAATGAAACAAATCAATTTTCAAGTGCCAGGAGTCAATATCCAGTTTCTAGTGACTTAGCCTTGTATTGCATAGTTGACCAGAATCATTTTTCAGCAACTTTATTTTTCCTGAGCATTGGGTTTTGAAAAGCACACTTTAAATATCTGATGTGATATTTGGAAAGCTAGCTTTACTTTTATATAACGTTGTTGTATGTTATCTCTAGACATTGTGTGAATGGGAAGTAAAAATGCCAATTAGTCTTGCCTGGGGCTTGCCTTGCATTTGTGTCAGTGTTGGGCATGAAGGGGCAATGCCAAATGTTGCAAAGAGACAAATGCTGTCAGGCGCGACAGAATATTTTAGCAGTGGCACTAAGAGGCAGCAAGCTCCATTTTAGTTCAGAATTCGTACAATTAAGAACATTTCTAAAAATGTACAGTGTTATGTTGGACAGTTTTGAAATGTGATGCTTTGCTATCCTTGCTGAAGACATTTTAATCTTGATTAACTGTGATGGATAGAAAGGAACAGTTAAATCTCAGAGTTACATTCAGCTGAGCAGCACAACAGATAGTGGATCTGGTGTGGGTATCACATGACACAGAGTTGTCAAATGTAGTTTCTGGCCAGCAATTTCCCACAACGCTTCTAATTTCACCCAATCAGTCCTAAAAGGGGGCAAATTAGCAGACAAGTCACCTGAACCATGTCATGCATTCCTTATGGGCAACTTTAATATTGAAAGCCCTGACTTTAGAACGGTAAGATAAACAACGCAGCTCTGCTATCTGTAGAGGTAACAAAACCCACCTGAAGAGACGATGGGGGGAGAAATTCAGTATCCCCCCATTTGGGGCGCAATTATCGGCCGGGCGCAAAGATTAGCGCCTGGCGCTAATTATCACCTCCGACTGCAAACTTGGCTTTTATTGCCCCTGGAATTGATCGGAGCGCTAAATCAGGCGCTTCACAACTGTTTTAATGCGCAAAGGCCGAGGAGCGAGGCGCTACCTCAGAGCGCTGGCGAAGCTCATGTGATGTCAGTCAGCAATGGCCAGTTCATAAAGGGGAGTTTGACGAAAGGTCATCCACCTGAAACTTTTAACTCTGTTTCTCTCTTCACAGGTGCTGCCTGACCTGCTGAGTTTCTCCAGCATTTTCTGTTTTTATCTTAAAGGGGAGGTGTTGATCTTGCTCTCCATCCACATCCTGCTCATTGCAGCCTTCAATCTCGGCCTGGACAGTCCTGTACATCAAACCTGCTGGAAAGAACAATGGAGCGGCCCAGGGAAAGAGCTCAGAGTGCAGCCCCCACAGTCTCTTCTAAATCGATACAAGGAAGGGCAAATCAATATGAACCTGCAAAGTGCTGCTCAGTACCCAAAACTCCTTCACACAGCGTTGAATCTCTCCAGAAGTCTCTCTCTCAGAATGCATGGTGCAAAAATGTCACCAACAAAAAAGAGCAGGAAGCGGCCGCCTTTAAATAGCGCTCCCCTAGTTGTAAAGTCTGTAGGTATTATGGCGAATTAATACACAGACTACAAGAGTAACTTTAACAGGACTTTACTATTCGAAGGTCAGGGCGAATCTGCCCAATAAATCCTGACACAGCACTTATATACCGGTGTGGTCACCGTCGGTATTACAGTATACAGCAGCCAAGATAAAGTAGTGCCACACCTAAAATAGTTCTCTTAAAGGTGGACGGTTACATACACTACAATCCTCCCTTTTTAGCTTACAACATACTTATTCCCCATTAAACATAACATCATAACATATATCCAACTTCATGTTAAAACAGTTCACAGATGTAGTCTCTGCGGAAACAGTTCACAGATTCAGTCTCTGCGGGAAACAGTTCATAGATTCAGTCTCTGCGGAAAACAGTTCACAGGTTCAATCTCGGTGGATGCGCCTTCCGTGCTTCTTGACTCGGTCCTGACAACACCTCAGTGGTGTAGCAGTTCCCTGTGGTGTAGTCGGTTCACGTTGCTGGAGTGACTCATCCAATAGTCCTTCACTGGACTTAACAGCTTGAACTTCCGTCCTTCTGAACCAGCATTGTTGGCTTGTAAAAACTTGAGTACCTTGGGAAGTTTTTCTACTTCCAAACTGATTTGGCTCCGTTCGAAGGGACCCCGTGCGTGATCTAGTAGTGATGATGATGGTCCAGATGATCATCATCTTCTGCTTCGTCTTTTCCTTTTCTGCTTCTTGGAGACTCTCTGGGCTCCACTGTCAGCTGCCAGCTGCATGCACAGTTCCTCCTTCTCGTCCTCCTTTTTCCGTAGTAGCACCACCATCTCCCGATGTTCCTTAGACTTTTTGTGATTCTTCATGGTTTCTGCACTTTGGGAGTTTTCATCACAAGCTGGGCAGAACAGGTCATCGTAATATTCGATGTCATCCAACAGGTCATGGTAATATTCGGTGTCATCTTGAGCTAGGCCAGTGAGAGGGTCTTCTATTTCCTCCATACCCAGCTGGACATTAGCCAGCTTTTGTTCCAAATCCAGACACCTTTCCTGAAGAGACTTCTTCAGGCGTTCAGCTTCATCCAGCTTTTTCTGGGCTTCCTGCAAGTCTTTTACTAATGACGTCATTTGTGATTTCAATACTTCAACTTCATTCGGAGATTGGTTGATCGGACTATTCAATCCCTCTACTGCAGCAGCTGTTTCAACCTTCTGTTGTTCAACATTGACGTGAGTCAGCGTACTTTTGGCATCCAAGGGTTGCTCTGCTGCCATCTTCTCAGTCTGTGTTGCAACCTCAGCTATTTCAATAACTTTTGGGAGCTCCAAACCCCTCTCCTTTGAAGATTTAAACTCATGTTCAATTTGTTCCCATTTCAGAGTCTTGTCCTTCAGCATATGAAAGAGTTGGCTGACCGTTAACTCTTCTGACCTCATACGTTTCCCAGTAGCTGCAGGGCTGTTTATAACCTTGCCCTGGGGCTCCTTTGCTGTTTCTACTTCGCCATCATCCGTAGCCTCCACCATTCGAATTTCCCCACTTGAATCGTCCGGTGATGCTGCACCCAACTTCAGTAGGAGCTCGGAGTTCATGGCGACCAAATCAGTCTTTTCTGCCTGCAATCCGCTAACAAGCGCTTTCAGTTGCTGAACCTCTTGCTCCACCAAAATAAAAGCACGCACCTTCTGAAACCGAATCAGCTTCGATTCGTTTGGCCTCCTTGCCCCGACGGTTTGTGTGCTCCTGCTCCTTTTTTTCCATCAGCTGTTTCTGTTGTCTTTCCAGGTTCTCCCACTCTGTGTCACAGAACTTTTTCATTGTTTTCATCTCTTGTTCGAGACGGCAACTCAATTGTTCTAATTGCTGTTGTAATTTGAAATGGAGTTGAGTTCGAGCCCGGTGTTCCTCAGAATTGTGCATATCTGTAAACTGGACAGACTCAGAATTCTCTGTCAAACTATGTTGTTGTTGTTCAGTGGAATTCTGTTCTGAAACTTTGTTCTCCTCTGAAGCATAAGCATTTATGCACTCCTTCGTTTTTCCAACCTTAGTCAGCAAGTCCATTTTAAACTTGTCTTTCGCACCTGGGCTGGTCTTATCGTCATCCGTTTCAGAGTCTGAGCTGATTGTCTTCACCGAGTTCTCACTCATTATTGCTTTTAAATAGTGCCATTCCATGTTTATTTCCCAGATCCACTCCCGTCCCAGAAGTGGTGGACCTCCCTCAGGTAGTACATATAAATACATTCCTTGGTGTTCTTTGCCCCTGTCTCTCACCTTGACTTTTATCTTTCCCATGGGGTATACTTTCTGCCCCGTGTATGTCTGCAATACGATCTTGGTATCTCTCAAGGGTATGTGTGAGAATAGCCGGTTGTAATCCCTTCGATTTATGACTGATAGGGCTGATCCTGTGCCCAATTCCATTTTCACTTGGACTCCGGCTATTTTTAGCATGACCCAGATAGTTTGCAGGTCAGCTTCCTTACTCACATTGTGAATTCTCAGACTACCCAGTTCCTGAACGGTTGGGTCTGAATCCGAATTCTGTTCATCTGAACTCTTCTCAGCCACCTTGTGTACCTTATTGTACTTTTCCTGCGGTGACTTTTTTTTGTTGTTGTTGGTCTTCTTTCCTGACCGGCATACCTTAGCTATGTGACCAAGTTTGCCACATTTTCTACATTCCTGGTTTTTAAACCAGCATTGGTTCTGGTCGTGTGTTGTCTTCCCACAACGATAACATTTCGATGTACCCGAAGTAATTTGATCCACACTGAGTACCGCTGCCTTCAGCTGCATTTCCGCTGTGCCTCTCGCTGCGGCTTCGTGCGATGCTGCAATAAGGACAGCCTTATCAAGTGTGAGATCGTTCTCTTCTAGCAGACGCTTTTGTGTTCCTTCCTTCGACAACCCGCACACGAACTTGTCTCTCAATGCCTCTGTCAGATTTTCCCCAAACTGGCAGTATTTCGCTAGTCTACGCAGTTCGACCAAGTATTCCGCGTTGCTTTCCTCTTTCCGTTGCGTTCTCGCATAGAATTTGAATCGTTCCGCCAACATCAGTGGTGTGGGGTTCAAATGATCCTTCAGGACAGCAACAATATTAGCGAAAGTCTGATCCGCCGGTTTAGCTGGTGATAGAAGATGCTTCAATAGCCCGTATGTCTTTGCCCCCATTGCGTTTAATAAGGTGAGAGCTTTATCATCATCTGCTATCTTATTGGCCTCACAATATATCTTGATACGTTCTACGTACGTGGCCCAATCTTCCACCTCGGAATCGAAGTTGTTGATGTTACCATGCTTAGGCATCTTCACTATCTCTCACTATCTTTCTGTGAAACAAACACGAAATTTTTCTTTAACTTTTTTTTCAAAATGGCGGTTTCCCGCGCTTGTCTTCTTCCCCCGCCCACTTTCAAAATGGCGGGTTCCCACTTCTGTTGTCTTCCCCGCCTACTGGTGGCTTCCCGCGTTTCTTCCCCTGGCGGGAGGGGTAAGCTTTTCCCTCGGGCGACGACCGCTGGCTTTCGGGGTTCGCAGCCTGCGCGTCAGCTTCAGTGCGTTCCTTGTTACCTTTTCTCGGCAGGGCAACCGGCGCTGGGTACAACCCGTTGACAGCGAACAGTTTCAGCCGCTGGGCTGGATCTCGCTCAGCCTCCCTCGCTCGGGCTCTGTTGTTCCCTTTTCTCGGCAGGGCAACCGGCGCTGGGTACAACCCGTTGACGGCGAACAGCTTCAGCCACTGGCTGGATCTCGCTCAGTCTCCCTCGCTCGGGCTCTGTCTCTCCCGCTAGCTCGGGCTCTGTCTCTCCCTCAGCGGCTTCCAATCGTGCCTCCCAGCCCTCTCGCAGTCCGGTGCTTTCCTCCCCGGCTGCGGCGGAGTTCTCCGGATTTATTTATTTTTATATCTTCCCGCGCCTTACGATCCCGGTCGCAGCGCTTCGTGGCCTCGGTCGCTGCCCGGCCTTTTTCACTCCAATCGCGCCTCCCAGCCCTCTCGCAGTCCGGTGCTTTCCTCCCCGGCTGCGGCTGAGTTCCCCGCGGTTTATTTATTTTTATATCTTCCCGCGCCTTACGATCCCGTTCGCAGCGCCTCGTGGCCTCGGTAGCGGCCCGGCCTTTTTCGCCGGTCGCGGTCTAGCTGTCTCACGACGCCGTTGCATCTCCCAGCCTGCTTGTACCACGGCTTCCGTGCTCCACGCTGCCCCAGTCTCAGCGTCTCTGGGCCCGACTTCTGTCCGGCTCCTTTCCCCCGACCGTGGTCGAGTTCACCGCCCTTATCCTCCATTTATTTTTATATCTTCCCGCGCCGTGGCCGACTTGCTTCTCGTGCTGATCGGCTCACTCACCACCGTGGCAGAAGGGACAATCAGTGCCTGTTGCTGATGGAAGGCTTCGTGTCTGAATTCTTCCTTCTTCCTTGCTCTGCAGGCTCGAGTTTTCTCTCAGCAGAACGACGAGGGCGGGTGCCTCTTCTCGACGCTCGTTAACTGCTTCGGAAGTATTGTTGCCGTAGGGTAAGATCGAACTCGTCGCCACTGTAAAGTCTGTAGGTATTATGGCGAATTAATACACAGACTACAAGAGTAACTTTAACAGGACTTTACTATTCGAAGGTCAGGGCGAATCTGCCCAATAAATCCTGACTCAGCACTTATATACCGGTGTGGTCACCGTCGGTATTACAGTATACAGCAGCCAAGATAAAGTAGTGCCACACCTAAAATAGTTCTCTTAAAGGTGAACGGTTACATACACTACACTAGTCCCTCCCCCACTGCAAAACGCTCCCCTCAACCTGTCGTTGCTAGCGGCAAGTGGTAAGGCAGGGGGCGCCACTCAATATCCGGTCCAGGGTGCTACCGGGTCATTGCACACTCGACTGATGTCACGATCTGCCAGCGCAGGAGATCATGGCGGTAGTGTTTAGCACCGCCGCAAAATGTCTAGTTAATTTCGTGAGCGGCGCAAACATCGCCGCGCACGGGTGCTAGTTGCTTTGTGCCCCATTAGCCCCCTCTTAAGGCGTAAATGGGAGGCGGAAACCAACTGAATTTTTCCCCCGATCTTTGTTAGCATCTCCAGACATAATAATGCTTTAAAAGCAAGTGTAAATGGTGTCTTTGGAATTAGAAGCCACCATTTTCTCCCAGTCGGGTGCACCAAGCCTGGCTGTGACAAAAGTGTACTTTTTGTCTGCATCACAATTTTGATTAGGATTCTTTACAGCTAGAAACAGCATGTGAAAGATTAATGTCAGTCACGTGTCTTTAAAATTGATCATGGCTAGCTACTTTCTGCAAGATCACAGTTTAGCGCGCGGAAGGGGTCACTTAAGATACATTGCTCCTCAGAAGCGATTTGTAATAACTTACTCTTCAGGTGTAGTCCTATTCAATATGCTGGCCTGGAGTTTCCGCTCAGTTGAGCTGTTTTTTTTCAGCGCACTTCACCCGAAATCAGCCAAACCAGCCCAAAAAGATCGCGAAATTTCAAGCGCACATTATGTCCAGCGCAGTTCGAGTTCCCGTGATCTTTTGAGCTAGTTTAAGAAACATTGCGCTAGAAGCCGGCTACAAAACTGGTCACGCCCCCAGATCAATTTAATCACCATGGCGAATTTTCGCTAATTGCGCCTCTTCGCGACCCTCGTGGAGGTTCTAGAAATTAAGTGTTTTTTCGGCGCAAAGACACTAATAGGCACATTTTAACAGACTACTGTACACCAACATAACCAGCAAATTGTTCTGTATATTTTTTTTAATGTCATTTTCAGTTATTTACAATCGGGTTAGTCACAGGCACACGCTAATTAAAATACTTATTTTGTGATAAACCCATTTTCAGCTGTATTAATCAAACTGCACTGTTAACCCTCTTAAATACATCAAGGAATGTTTTTTAAAGCAAAATGTTTTAATATTATGCTCTAAAATGATTGCACTGTCTCATAGCAGATTTTACATTCGAAGATATGCAAACGAGTTTGAGCAGAAACTTGGGAGGAAAAATATAATCTCAAAACTTCCACAATTTTGGGTGCAATTTGCACCCCAATCACCGATTGCGCCCAAAGCGGAAACTTCAGGCCACTTAATTTGGCACGAGTCACAAGAATTGGACTACGAGTTGTCTCCATAGTTGATTGGGAGAGGCATTTAGTTCCAGTTTTCGCAGATAGATGGGAGAAGAACACATAACCCTGCTGTTGTCAATGATTGGCTATCCATTTCATGTTGATAACAGAAACAGCCTTTTGTGGATGGCTTTTGATCCAATTGTTGTTATTTGTCCTTGGGATGTGGGTGACCCTGGTAACGATGTATTAATTGCCCATCTCTAGTTGCCCTGCAGTGGTGGTGAGGCTGCCCTTGAACTGCTACAGTCCTTTTGAGGATGGTGTTCGATAGTTGAGTCCAATACATTGACCCAGCGATGATGAAGGACCAACGATATATGTCCAAGTGTGTGGTTTGGGAGGGGACATTGAAAGTGGTGATGTTCCCACAACATTGCTGCTCTTGCCCTTTTCAATGGTTGAGGTTGCAGGTGAGAGAGGTGTTGTTGAAGTAATGCAGTGCAGTGCATCCTGTAAATTTGAAAGATGCCTTCGCCCAGTGCCTTTTTTTCAGTATAACTTCATAGCGGTTTCCCATCATATTTCTGTCAGTAAGCTTGTCTAAGAAGAGTCTAAAGTGTGTGTTTCAGTTGCCCAACCAGCAGTCTCAGAGGTGTTTCGTTTTTAAAGTTTTGTGTCGACCCGAAACTGAGATACGTTCCACAATGCAAGAAGTGAGTCCACATTTTAAAGTACGTCTTTCCTGTGAGTGGCATCTTTATTATTGTGGGTGTAGTGGTGTGTATAATTCATGGTATTGTACCATTTATACACGTGTTTCATTTACGTATAACCATTTGTTGGCTCCGAGCCTGAGTCTTGGTCTGGTAAGAGTGTATATTCATAGTGTCTTTCAAAGTAAGGAGGATCACGTGATACATTTCAGTAGCCAGTGTAGAGAGTAAGGCATCTCTGTTACGATCCCTAGGTCTTACTAACGTTTACCTAAACATTGGGCAGGAGAAGGTACACTTTGGATCACAGGTGATGTGAAGTCTGCTAACAAACGTGGCCACTAACGCTGATTCCATGGAAATATCTAATGCAAAAACCTCAAAAAATGTGATACTGGTCAATACATTCATCCCCAAGCATCAGGAAATGGCTGACAGCCAGAAATAAAATTGGAAGCCACAACTTTGAGTTCACAGGAACAGCAGTGGACAAGCTAAAAGCCCTTACTTAGCATTCTCATTAACAACAGAATGGGAGGAAGACACAAGGCAACAGTTAATAGAAGGGGCAATTAGCTACGAATCTTATAGTGAAATGAACCCTTCCCATGAGGTAAAAGAATAACGGATATTAAGATGTGGTTACTCCTACACAAGCAGGAACGCCAGCGTAAGCTTGTAATTTGGTGAACTCCCCCTCGGCTTTCCTGATGCAGGTATTTTTTTTTTCTCCCAATGATACGTGAATTACTGAATTAGCATAATGAAACCAAGCCTAAGGCTGTTCATATCCTGATGATTCACGTGTAGCATTGCATATCAAGTAAATTGCCTGCAGAGTAACATGTGATGCAGTCCTTAAAGCACCCAATAGACCATGTCCTTGTGTTAATAACTTGAACTGGACTCCAGAGCTGTTTTCTGTACTCCTTTTCAACCTGGGGGAAGAGTTATGTCATAGGCAAAAGCGAGACATGCGGCATAAACTCCCACGATTCCTTCATATACAATGTCATCACTCACATTTACAAGCACTTAAAGGTAGTTGTAATCAGGATATGATCATTAATGTTGTCCCAGCTAATGGAGGCCTTTGTTTAAAGGGAGAATTTGCTCAGCCACTGATCCAATCTCTGCTTCACTATTTAGTGAAGAGTGACTGTGTAAAAGAGATTGAGCTACTTGATATTGGGAAATGTCACTAACCAGAGTCTTTTCCTGCAACGACCCAAACACAATTAATTCCAGCGCTTCATGCATTGTGATAATGTTCACTGTGTGGAGTGTAATCTTGATCCTGCTTTGGTGTTGGTACAGAGAACATTTCTGTGTGCTGTTTAGGCAGATTGATACTTCTAACAATGTATCCTGCAATGGAACTGACATTACCCCTTCCTCCCTCCCTCACCCATTTAATAGTGCACCTTTCTTCCCTCCCTCGCAACATAGCATGCACCAATGCCCAGTTGACAGGGAGGCAGATTGCCTTCCCCCAAGCCTTTGATAATCGCACTTTACTGTGACGTTCAAGTTATAATAAATGGTTCTGTAATATGGCCTGAAGCTGGCAGGAGTGGAATTCACCAAGTTCAGACTGGTCCATCAGGTCAGCCCTGGAGCATGTTAGATCTTGGCCATCTGGAAAAGTTACTGAAATGAGCCTCAATTAATGATGAATATATAAGTGCTGTTTATAACAGACTAATGTCAACCTGTCTTTGAAGCCCGGCCATTTCATAATTATCAAAATACTAGTCTGGTGTGTGACATGGAATAAAATCTTCCTCCAATAGGTTTCTTTAAAAGATATTCATAGTACTGAAATGAATCAACATTTACAGTAAATATTCATCATACCTGTAATAGAGTCTAACTGCCTTCTTATTAAACCTGTTGGTTGAATTGCCATCACAAATTCTTCATTTTTATTCTAAAATTTGCTTAATTATCAAAAACAACATTTTTGCTCTGAGGCTATTAAGACCTGATGTGCGTCCTCTTTTCAAAATCAACCATGAATGAGAACTCTTAATTGTACCATTCACTTCTTCCCTTCTGTCTAGACGTTCATTATTTTTGATTACTTGTTTAGTGAATACGGATTGACATCACCAAATTTGTTTGGAATGACTGAGACTTTTATAGACATTGCACGTCACAGCTGTACTGCCAGCACGGGAAGAGCGAGATCACCAACAAAGATCCTGCGAAACTAGCCAGACAGGCACCAAGACACAAAGGGCAGCAGAGAACACCAGATAAACAGGCGCCCATTAATAAAATGGAAACTGAGACCGCCAGGAATGTAAAAACACACACGCACCCTAAAGACTATGGCGGGGGGGGGGGGGGGAGTGGTTGGGGTGGAAGTAAATGGACAAACACTTAATCACAAGATGGCTAGACCATGTCTATCTGGATTACAGACAAAATATAGGTAATGAAGCTGAGAAAGACGTATCCCCTTGACAAGGACAACCACTTCATTGCCCACTTTGCAGCATCCATTAGCTGACCACTCCATTTTTTAACAAAAGAAAAGAATTATTACAACTACTATTAATATCTCGGCTCACTCAAAAGTATTAAAAATGCAGCATCGCACACTGCGAAGTGATTGTGGCCAAACATCAAACCCCCTCCGTCACTGATAGGTTAAGGGCTGACCTCGCGCATTTGTTAGAGGAGCTGTAAGTGTGTGTGTTCTTACTTATAATTTACTCCTCAAATCAACAGGGTTTGCAGCATTGAATGTCAAATGCCAGATGTATTAAGTGTACAGTAATGAAACATACACTTAAAGAAGCAATACTTACGACCAAACCTTGAGAGTTACGCATTACAGTTCTGAACTTCGTATGCAGGTTGCAGACCCGAATTGAATCCCACTTTTTATATCTTTATCTTACCCCTTCTACATGCCAATAGACATGCTTCTGCATTACCTATTACAACTCCATATGAGGTGCACTTTAATGAGCTTCTTGCCTTATCCCTAATCAATAAATTTAGTTTTAACGAGTTATTTTTTCCCATAGACCGATACAGCTCCCCTACTTTGTTGTCTTATCGATAGTTTCACTCTTGTTGCTTTTCTTACAAGTGAAACTTCTAATTATAAATCTGTACCATTGCAGACCAGTCTCCTGCTTCTTGAAATGATTTGAAGGGGGGGAACAAAAATCATAGAATTGTTCTCTCGGACAAGAACAACTTCCATTAATATAGTGTCTTTAACGTAGTAAAACATCCCAAGGTGCTGCACAGGAACGATTAGTATTTTTAAATTGATACCGAGCCACATAAGGAGATATTAGGAAAGGTGACCAAAAGCTTGGTGATAGAGGTAGGTTTTAAGGAGCGTTTTAAAAGAGAGAGATGTAGAGAGGGAATTCTCGAGCTTAGGGCCCAGACAGCTGAAGGCATGGCCGCCAATGGCGGAGCCAAGAAAATCAGAGATGCGCAAGAAGCCAGAATTGGAGGAGCGCAGAGATCTCAGAGGGTTGTAAGGCTGGAGGAGGTTACAGAGATAAAGAGGGGTGAGGACATGGTAGGATTTGAAAACAAGGATGAGAATTTTAAAATTGAGGCATTGCTAGACCGGGAGCCAATGTAGGTCAGGGGTGATGTTTGAACGGGACTTGGTGCGAGTTAGGATACAGGCAGCAGAGGTTTGGACGAGCTCAAGTTTACATTGGGTGCAAAGTGGGAGGTCAGCCAAGTGAGTATTGGAATAGTCAAGTCTAGAGGTTTCAGCGGCAGATGAGCTGAGGCAGGGGCAGTGATGGGCGATGTTATGGAGGTGGGAGTAGGCGTTCTTCCTGATGGAGAGAATATGCGGTCGGAAGCTGAGTTCAGGGTCAAATCAGACGCCACAGTTGCAAACAGTCTGTTTCAGCCTCAGATAGTGACCAGGGAGAGGGATGGAGGTTGTGGGGAGGAGACCGAAAACACTGGCTTTGATCTCCCCCGTATTTAGTTGGAGCAAATTTCTGCTTATCCTATACTGGATATTCAACAAGCAGCGTGACAAATCAGAGATGGTGGAGGGGTTGAGAGAGGTAGAGGAGGTGAGATAGCTGTGTGTGTCATCAATGTACATGTGGAAACTATTGTGGAACCTATTTTTGGATGATGTTGCTGAGGGGCAACATATAGCTGAGAAATAGTAACAGGTCAAGAATCTATCCTTGGTGGACTCCAGAGATAATGGTGCGGGAGCGGGAAGCGAAGCCATTGCAGGTGAATCTCTGGCTATGACTAGATAGATAGGAATGGAACCAGATGAGCGTAGTCCCACCCAGCTGGACAACAGAGGAGAGGCGTTGGAGGAGGATCATGTGGTCAACCTCGTCAAAGGCTGCAGACAGGTTGATAAGGATGTGGAGGGATAGTTTACCATGGTCACAATCACATAGGATGTCATTTGTGACTTTGATAAGGGCCATTTCAGCACTGTGGCAGAGGCGGAAAACTGATTAGAGGGGTTTGTAAGGGGTTTTAGATCGCAGAAGTTTCTCTCTCTAGAGGCCTCTCTCTCTTGCACAGTAAAACCTTGAGTGGTTCAACCCACTCGCCCCTTGAGGCAGGAACTACAATGTAGAGAAAACTCTATAGACCAGGTTTAATGAAAAACGAAATGAAACTTTATTGCATAAAGGAACAAATCAAACTGCAAGCCAATAAGGTACATGGGAGGGAAAAACAAATCATAATACAGCACTGGCTAAGATATATACAGGCATATTATACTTTACAAAAGTCATCACGAAATGGGGAAACACACGGAACATCGAGGGACAACAACTCATTGTTAAAATTACCCTTTAAATGCCCACCCCCTAAGCCTATCTAGATCAGATTGTGAGGGGCCAGAAACATGCTCACCAATCCAGTTGGAAAGTATAGAGTTTTGAAACAGGTCTGCGTTTTGATCCTTTCAGGCGTCCTGTCTCCACGTGGTCAGCGCTGCGGGCTGCGACACTCTCTCTTCTTCCTCAAGGTGAAGGTCATGGACAGGCTGGATGTCAGCAGGCCTGGAAGTCGGTGCAGGGAGAGACCAACTGTTTTACCATTCTCGTATGGGTTTCGTCGCACAGCCCAGTTGGTTCACCGTTTTCATATAGGTTTCACCTATACTTGTCAGCGTCCCGGGGTTGGTCGATGATCTCCCAACAGTTACCCCGGGGCTAGATGCTGACTCGACCTCCCATCCTGAACCTCGATCCTCCGTCGTCTCCGCACCGATGTAGAAGCCCAACTGAAGCCCCGGATCCTGTGAACCTCCTCAGCACCTCGATCTTTCTCAGAACATCGATCGCTACCCCGGGTCTCCCAGATATACTTCTCAAAAGAGGCCTTTATCTCCCGCCAAATCAAGGTTAGTCTTTGTTTAACTTTTGGCGGGCTGCTAACACAGCGGGGTAGTTATTATGTTTTAAACTACTTTGGGATGGCCGGTAACGGCCATCTCTGGTCTGGAATGACCTTGTATTGTTTTGAATGTCTTCTTGATGTCTTTAATGGGTCTTTGATGCTCCCCCTATGAATATAAAACTGTTTCCCTTTGTCTGGGTAAACATGTAGATGGCCTTTATCTACAGGCCGATCTGACTGGATCTGCATCCAATCCATATGTATGTGGTTCTGTCTGGTTTCGTTTTCTCCGAAATGGCCTTCCAGAACTTACTGTGAGCTGAATCCACAAAGGCTGTCTAGGGACTGCAGGAACCATTTTAAAGTGTCCCGAAAAGCTGGTCATGGGGTCTGGCGGCCATTTTGTATGCCCCTTTTTCTGGGCTTCTTTTAAAACAGTCTTTAAAATTAAGGCCTCTTCTGCCAATAGACTCTTACAGGACAATGTTCAATTTTGCGAATCTTACAGGTTCAAACATGGAGTTGTGGAAAAGATGGGCATGGATTTGGGAAGTGACATGTTCAAGGACTTGAGGGGAAAGTCCACAGGAATACAAAGGAGCTTGGCAAGTATATGGGGTGATGAAGGCGCAGGTGTTAGTGTGGGAGGGGACACAGGCCGCCGGATGACTTGTAGCTTGTGAATGGTGGAATTGAGAAGGCCTGCAGGGGTAATGCTGGAGAAATACGTGAGGCGATGGATGTGTGCAGTAGGATTTTAGCAGTTGAAGGGGGAGAGGTAGGGCAGAGGCAGAGCGTATTGCAGATGAAAATGCAAGCGGTTTTGGTGACAGATCGGGCGGGCCACTCAATCGGGCCCACAGCATAGAAAGTGGGTTTTCTGCATGCACAGTATTGAACACTAACCAATATTTGAGAGCAGGTCAAGCTATGCTGGAAATGAAGCAGCTAGTCACTCACTTGTCTGGCATCTGCGATAAGTGATTTATGTGCTGCAATAACTATGATGTACGATAGTGGTTAGCACTGTTGCCTCACAGCGCCAGAGACCCGGGTTCGAATCCGGCCTCGGGCGACTGTCTGTGTGGAGTTTGCACATTCTCCCCGTGTTTGCGTGGGTTTTCTCCGGGTGCTCCAGTTTCCTCCCACAGTCCAAAGATGTGTGGGTTAGGTTGATTGGCTATGATAAATTGACCCTTAGTGTTAGGGGGATTAAATACGTGGGGTTACGGGGATAGGGTGGGATATGTGTTGGTGTAGGGGTTACGGGGATTGGGTGGGATATGTGTCAGTGCAGGCTCGATGGGCCGAAATGGCCTCTATCTGCACTGTGGGGTTTCTGTGATTCTGTGATACCAGTACCAGTGGCAGCTTGTGCGCAGTGTGCATTGCCTTTGCATGGTATCCCACGGCCTGATCTGTCTGGTATGACAAAGCTGAGTGCTTTGATCAGGTGCGCACATGCACACGCACCCTTCTAATGACAGCCAGTTCAGTCCGGGATCTTGTAAGCAATAATTCAACTGAAAGGTTCAACAGGAGAGGCAGCTTTAGTAGCTTGGCCCAACAGATATTCAGCACAGCACAGTCTAGTTCATTTCACCAAAGAGCGTTGGGCTTTCAAATTGGACGTCAATGCAATCTTAGGAGATTTTCAAACAGAACTTGGCCCTTGAGATTGCAAAGAATTGTACAGCAGATAAAATGTTTGCTTAAAACAGGCACCAATATTAAAAAGGATGGCGAAGCAAAAGCACAAGGCAAACAAGCGCTATGACAACATAAGGCAAAATCATTAACTGTCTGACCTGGGCTAAACCACAGTGCAATTTAATAAAACCCCACACAGCAAGGGCTTAAAATCAAAGGTGCGTAAAACTGCATCACAATTTCCACTGTAAATCATACGAGGGATGAATTCCACAGGAGGCTGTGAAAGCACTAAACAAACCCTGCAGGGACAGTGAGCATCTCACAGCCAAAGGTTCCAGATGAATCAGCATTTTTGCAAAAATTTGTGTTTAAATACAGGACCAGCAACTGTTAAATGTTTTTCCTTCCCATTCCTCAAACTGGCTACCTGAGTTTTATTGAGTGTTGCACACAGGTCGTATTCTCACAAGGCCGCCCAACAGTTGAAGCAAGAAGGTAGGCCTCTGTTTGTAAACTGATGGTCAACTGATGCTTTTATTCCACTTAATTTTTGGTTCCGCGCACATCCATTGGCTTTTTCTCAACCTTTCTCTCGTTTCCTGAAGGCACCTAGTCTTGCTGGGTAACAGCTCGATGAGCGCTGATCACTCTTTGGGACCGCGCCCAATGGGCTACTCTCCAAAAGTGAACCTAGGTAGGCAAGTCGGTCATAGAGTCATCAGAGGGAAGTGGGATCTGTTCTCACCCGGATATCTGCACACATACATTGGGCTGAATTTTCCGGGGTGGTAGCGGGCGAGATCGGTGGCGGGTCGTGTGGGAAAGTTATTATTTTTGACAGCGGATCGGGAACCCGCTGTCACCTCGCTCCCAAGCACCTTTCCCCCCAGGCACATCTGTCATCGTGGAGCCGACCCAACCGGCAGTGGCAGGCGACCCAATTAAAATGATTATCAGGTAGATTACAGGCACTTAAGAGTCTTTTTCGCCCTACTTTTTAAATTTCCCTGCATGACCATGAGATTCACGCAGCTCGGGAACCGCATCTGTCAACCTGAGGCGGGAGTTCCGTGGCCATTGCTCCAGCTGATTACTTGACAGCATGAAAAACAAACCAAAATAAAAAATGTTGATGACATTAGCTAACAGATTGATGGAGATTATGTTCTACTTGAAAAGCTACTGGTAAATGTTAAATCAGAAATTCCTGAAGTGATGTGAGTGCTGAAGACTCCCCTCCTACCCTGGACGGTGAGGGAAATACATTTTTCACTGCCCATTCTCAGCTGGTGCCTTCCAATGCAACAGTAATTACAGTGAATTGATCTGCACTATAAAAAATGACACATACCATTTAAATAATTTTTTGTGTTGTTTCTGGTCAGGTTTTTCTCACAGTATACTGTGATTGTTCAGTTACAGAATAAATCAAGTCATCAACCGTAACAATTTCATTCTCATCACATCACTCATTCCACTGATTCAATTTGCTTTCAGTCCCTGAATATAACTAATTTAATTTTTCAGTTTGAGACTTTGGGGGTGAATTTCTGCAGCAGTTCTCACACTTGTCCATTGTTAACTTCAACGGAAGAGCTGCAGAAATCCCAGAAACACATAAGCACCACTTACACTGTTTGTCAGGGATTCCGCAGCTCTTCCGCTGAATTTGCATAAGATTGTAAATCCACCCCTTTACAATTACATTTAAAATCTGCTTAATTTTATATATTACCTATACACACATATCTTTTACTTGTACCAGTTACTGATACAAAGGTCTATAGATTTGTGACTAAAGCATCATTAACTTCCCAATTAATGTACTTTTTAAATTATGTTCTTGATCGTATTTGTAGATGGAGTCATATTACTTAATGATAATATTATTTAAATACTTCTTTGTCACTCACCTACAACTTTTATTATATTATTGTAGAGTAAAGATTCAACACCCATTTTGTTAGATTAAACTTCAAATGTAATGTGGCCATGGTCCCTTTAAAGACTCCAGCTGAAAACACATCATGAATGATGTCACCAGAGCCGCTCCATCTAATTGGGCCGAGTAAAGCGCTGGGTGGGCTTAATAGGCCCCATTAAGGTAAGTTCATTTTCAACAGCGGGATGGAGCCAGCAGTGGGGTCGCGACCCGACATGGCCACCGCCCACACTGGACCCGCCAAGGTAAGGAAAATTCTGGCCATTGTCCAGGATAGTCATTGGGTCAAAAGGAGGATTGAGAGTCCTTGCTGCTTCCTCTAAATCTGTGCGCTGAGGTCAACTGTAGAATTCCTGCTGAGAACAGCTAACTAGCACGCACTGAGCATATGGATGTTGACTTAATGGAACGTCTTAATATTTGTGAATAAAAGGCACATGCAAATATTGACTGCTGTTGAGCACTGTGGTCATAAACCATTGACCTCAAGAATATCAGATTGTCCAAAAACATGAAGACCGAGTGCCTTATTACACAGTCAATCACATTCTGTAACCCAAGGGACAATGAAGTTATGGTTCAGTCACTGCAGTCAATACTTCTTCTCCATCCCGATCCTTTAACAAATGTAGCAATCAGAAATGTTTCTTGCTCAGTAATCCGACAATGAGGCTTCTAAAAGGCAAGTTCCCAGGCCATCAGTGAAGACTGCCATTGCAGCTGAGTGACTTCTTCCAGAGAGGAAAGAGGAAGAAAAAGTTGGTGAATCACCCAATCTATTTTTGTGCACTGCCTCACAGCCAGTTGTAGCAATGGAAGTCCACTTTCCAGCACAGGGGACAGATGGATATAAAGCATTGAACAGAAAAGGCCCATCAAGCCAGTTTCTGACTCCACCCCTCACCTGCGCTGTCCCAGCTCTTATCACCCTGCCCTGTGTCATAGCGCGTCCTGGTTTTCAAATCTCCTCATGGCCTTGTTCCACTCCACGTACGTGACTTCATCCTGCTGTTATTCCCACAAGCATGCTCTACTCCTCCAACACCAGGCTTCTTCTCACCCCTCGCTTCTTACACTCTGCCACACAACCACTTCCTCAATTGCTAAACTCTGTGGCTCTCACCTCACTTCCCTTCATCTTCCCACATCCTCTTTGCTTTCGACAACCACCTCTTTAATGTTGGCTTCTGTTCCCCAACTTATCCTTTCAATATTTAACCCATGCGTGGTTGATGCATCCGGTTCACGTAATCTTCTGAGGAAGGTTTCTGCAGTGTGTCTTCCTGCCCTCCAAAGGTGAATCAAATAAAACACTGGAGCACTGAGCAAATCTTTGTTCCTCTATTATACATCCTTGTTTGACTCCCATTCTTGGTAAGGCATGTCCATACTTCAGTTGAGGATCCATGATATTCTACATGGCATTCAAGCATCTCGATCTGCACTTAGACCCTTCAAGTGCACAGAGGGCTACCAAAGATCGTATTCTGTCCCTATCCTTCATTTTCTATTCCATGTAAAGCTTGGGATAAAGGGTGAGGGGAGACAGTTTTAAGACAGTATCCTCAGGCTGCCAGAGCACTGGTCCCCTCATTTTCTCCTGAAGCTAATGACCCATGTTGCTGAATCGTTCCGCAAATGCCAGCTGGCAATTCTCCTGCTAAAGTGTCCATTCTTCATATATGAGTCAGTGTCGACAGATTATTTTAACATGGAGGACATCAGAGGTGAGCGTGATCCTATGCTCATACATTTCCAGCGCGTGTAACCGTACATTTCCAGCTAATGTCAATCAATAGCTATCGGGGAAGGAACACAGTCTGATTTTTTTCCCCCATTCCCAGTCCAGCAGCACCGAAGCAAACTGGAGTGCCCCAGAAACACCCTGGCTGAGCTCAGGAGAAGTTACCAGTGCCTCAGGCCTCACATGGCATAACGCAGTATTTCAATCCTGATGTGAGTATAAGTGATACATAGCCACAAGCAGCTTCATGCTGATTCTCCACCCAAAGGTTGGAATGGCCTTATTGCTGAGAGAACTATAGGGCCTTTCACGTCCTCAGGACCTCCCAAAGCGTTTTACAGCCAAAGAAGTACTTCTGAAGTATAGTCACTGTTGTCATTTAGGAAAAGCAGCAGCCAATTGCACACACAAGCTCCCACAAACAGCAATGTGATAATGACCAGATAACCTGTTTTTGTTATGTTGATTGAGGGATAAATATTGGTAAGGATACCGGGGAGAACTCCCCTGCTCTTCTTCGAAATAGTGCCATGGGATCTTTTACATAAGAACATAAGAAATAGGAGTGGCAGTAGGCCATTTGGCCCTTTGATAAGATCATGGCTGATCTTATACTTCAACTCCACTTTCCTGCACTATCCCCATATCCCTTGATTCCCTTAATATCCACAAATCTATCGACCTCTGTCTTGAATATACTCAACAACTGAGCCTCCACAGCCCCTCTGGGGTAGAGAATTCCAAAGATTCACTACCCTCTAAGTGAAGAAATTTCTCCTCATCTCAGTCCTAAATGGCTAACCCCTTATTCTGAGACTGTGACCCCTGGTTCTAGACCCCCCAGCCAGGGGAAACATCCTCCCTGCATTAACCCCGTCAAGTCCTGTAAGAATTTTGTATGTTTCAATGAGATCACCTCTCATTCTTCTAAACTCTCGAAAATATAGGCCTAGGCTACTCAATCTCTCCTCATAGGACAATCCCCCTATCCCAGGAATCAGTCTTGTGAACCCTCTATGGCAAGCATATCCTTCCTTATCATAATCATAATCATAATCAACTTTATTGTCATTGTTAGTGCACAGGTGCAGTACAACGAAATGTAGGCTTGCGGCTCCCGAGAGTGTACATTTAGATTAAGACATTTAAACATTCAACATTCATTTGGCTTGTAATACATTAACATAAGCATAACCATAATAAAGTGCATTGGCAGATGTGCAGGCTTTAGAGTTTGTTTGTGGAGTTCAGTAGGATGACAGCCCTGGGAAAGAAGCTGTTCCTAAATCTGGTAATTCGGGTGCTAATGCATCTGTAGCGTCTCCCAGATGGCAGGAGGGCGAACAGACTGTGGCTGGGGTGGGTAGGGCCTTTGATGATGGTCCGTGACCTCCGTAAACAGCGTTTCTGGTATAAGTGCTCTATGGTCGGTAGCCGGGTGCCGGTAATGCATTGGGCAGTTTTGACTACCCGCTGCAGGGCTTTCCGGTCATAGTAGCTACAGCTGCCATACCATACTGTGATACAGTTCGTCAGGATGCTCTCTATTGTGCAGCGGTAAAAGTTAGAGAGGATCAGGGATGACAGGTTACATCCCTTCAGCCTCCTTAGGAAATATAGGCGCTGCTGGGCATTCTTCACCAGAGAAGAGGTATTGAGGGACCAGGAGAGGTCTTCCGTGATGTGGACTCCGAGGAACTTAAAGCTGTCCACCCTTTCCACCACAGCCCCATTGATGTGGATGGGGGTGTGACTTCCGCCTTTAGACTTCCTGAAGTCCACAATGATTTCTTTGGTTTTCTTGATGTTAAGGGCCAGGTTGTTATCGGCGCACCACTTCACGAGATGCTGGACCTCCTCCCTGTAGGCTGACTCATCATTGTTGGTGATCTGGCCTACTACCGTGGTATCATCCACAAACTTGATGATGGTGTTGGAACCATGAACAGCTACACAGTCGTGGGTGAAGAGGGAGTAGAGGAGGAGGCTCAGCACACATCCTTGTGGGGCCCCCGTGTTCAGGGTCGGGGGGGGGGAGGTGCGGTTACCTAATTTGACAGACTGGGGTCTGTTTGTTAGGAAGTCCAGGGTCCAGTTGCAGAGGGAAGTGTTCAGGCCAAGAGTGTGGAGTTTGGTGGCCAGCTTGTTGGGGACGATAGTGTTGAATGCTGAGCTGTAGTCTATGAACAGCATTCTGATGTAGGTCTCTTTACCATCTAAGTGATTCAGTGCAGAGTGTAGAGCAGTTGTGATTGCATCCTCCGTTGATCTGTTTGCACGATAGGCAAACTGGTGTTGGTCAAGAGAGGCGGGAAGGAAACCAAAATTGTACACAATACTCCATGGGGGAGAAATTCGGTATCATCCTGCTTGGGGCGCAATTATCGGCTGGGTGCAAAGTTTAGCGCCTGGCGCTAATAATTGCCTCCGACTGCAAACTTAGCTTCTATCGCCCCTGGAGGTGATTGGAGCGCTAAATCAGGCGCTACACACTTTTCTTAATGCGCTAACGCCGAGGAGCGAGGCGCTACCTCAGAGTGCTGGCGAAGCTCATGTGATGTCAATCAGCAATGGAACACAGACACACTGGCACTGGCCAGTTCTTAAAGAGGAGGGTCGATCTTGCTCTCCATCCACGCCCTGCTCGTTGCAGCCTTGAATTTCAGCCTGGAGAGACCTGTACATCAAATCTGCTGGAAAGAACATTGGAGAGGCCCAGGAAAAGAGCTCAGAGTGCAGCCCCCAAAGTCTCTTCTAAATCGATGCAAGGAAGATCAAATCAAAATGAACCTGCAAAGTACCCAAAACTCCTTCACACAGCGTTGAATCTCTCCAGAAGTCTCTCTCTCTCTCTCAGAATGCGTGGTGCAAAAATGTCGCCAACAAAAAAAGGCAGGAAGCGGTCGCATTTAAATAGTGCTCCCACAGTCCCTTTCCGACTGCAAAACGCTCCCCTCAACCTGTTGTTGCTAGCGGCAGGCAGTAAGGCAGGAGGCACCACTCAATATCAGGTCCTGGGTGCTACCGGGGCGTTGCACGCTCGACTGACATCATGATCTGCGGGCGCAGGAGATCGTGGCGGTAGTGTTTAGCGCTGCCGCAAAATGTCTGGTAAATTTTGCGAGCGGCGCAAACATCACCACACCCGGCCGCTAGTTGCTTTGCCCCCCATTAGCGCCCTCTTATGGCACTAACGGGAGGTGCAAAGCAACCAAATTTTTCCAGGTGTGGTCTCACCAGGGCCCTATATAATTGCAGTAAGATATCTTTGCTCTTATACTCAAATCCTCTTGTAATAAAGACCAACTTATCATTTGCTTTCCTAATTGCTTGCTGTACCTGCATATTATTTTTCAGTGATTCATGTATGAGGACACTCAGGTCCCTCTGAACACCAACATTTTTCAATCTCTCACCATTTAAAAAATACTCTGCATTTCTATTTTTCCTACCAAAGTGGATAACTTCACATTTCTCCACATTATATTCCATTTGCCATGATCTTGCCCATTCACTTAGTTTGTCTATATCCCCTTGAAGCCTCTTTGCATCCTCCTCACAACTTACATTCCCACCCAGCTTTGTATCATCAGCAAACTTGGATATATTACATTTGGTCCCCTCATCCAAATCATTGATCCAGATTGTGAATAGCTGAGGGCCAACCACTGATCCTTGCCGTACCCCACTAGTTACAGCCTGCCAACCCAAAAATGACCCGTTTATTCATACTCTCCTTTTTCTGTCCGTTAACCAATCCTCAATCCATGTTACTATTATACCCCCAATCCCATGAGCCCTAATTTTGTTTAATAACCTTTTGTGTGCCACCTTATTGAATACCTACTGAAAATCCAAATACACCACATCCACTGGTTACCCCTTATCTATTCTGCTAGTTACAAACTCAAAAAACTCTAACAGATTTGTCAAACACAATTTCCCTTTCATAAATCCGTGTTGACTCTGCCTAATCCTATTATTATTTTCTAAGTGCCCTTAATAATAGATTCTAGCATTTTCCCTACTACTGCGGTCAGGCTAACTGGACTGTAGTTCCTCGTTTTCTCTCTCCCTCCTTACTTATATAGTGGGATTACATTTGCTACCTTCCAATCTGTGGGAACTGTTCTAGAATCTATGGAATTTTGGAAAATGACAACCAATGCATCCACTATCTCTATAGCCACCTCTTTCAAAACCCTAGGATGTAGGCCATTAGGTCATGGGGATTTATCGGCTTTCAGTCCCATTAATTTATCCAGTATTTTTTTAATAATACTAATTTTTTACAGTTCCTCATTCTCGTTAGACCTTTTGTTCTCCACTATTTCCAGGAATTTTTTTGCGTCTTCTTCCGTGGAGACAGACAAAAAGGCCTCAAATTTCCCAGCGGAGGTGGGATGGTGGCGGGGAACTGTATTCCAGGTTCCCATCATGAACCTGGCTGCAGCCGCTCTGTCAAAGGGATTTTCCCTTGATTGGCCTTGTTAAGCCCGCCCTCTGGGCTTCCCGGCCAATTAACAAGAAGCTGGTCTGATGACATCATTTGATGATGCATCATCAGCCAGTTTCCTTAAAGGGACCATGGCAACATTGAGTTTAACAGTTGCTCTGTCAGTGTTTAACAGCATTGAGGTCCTGCAATCACTGACAAGCACTGCACAAAGGTGGACGCTTGCACCCAGCCTCCCCAATGACCACCTCCATATGCTTATGGATGGAGTCACAGCACGCAGGGAGGTTTCCTTCCCTTCCAAGGGTGGTAGAGACCTCTTCAGGACACCAACGCAGCCTGGTTGCACATTGCACTGGAGGGCAAAAGCAGCGATGTCGTCAAGGCTCCCTGGCTGAAGTGGCACCAACCTTTCAATGATCTCAGCGGATCACAAAATGTTACTGCAAAGCCACATTCAAACGCACCCTGCTGTGCCATTCAACACATTCCCGGCACTCTGCCTTCCATACCCTTCTCCTGCACATCCTTATTCACACCAACTTACCTTGCACCTCCACCCAACCCTCTCTATCTACTTTATCACTTCCCCATCTCACTCGCCACCCCTCAATCTCACCCTCATCCTGCTACAAGCATACCACCTAACAACACACAAGGGTAGGCACTTGAGAGGTTTAGCCAATGTCCATTTGAAGTTTCTGGTAATGTGTTGTCATACAGTGAAATCTATATTTTCATCACAGCCTCTTATTGGACATATCTGTACGCAGCTTGAGAATTGTCTTACTGAGTTCCAGTGAACGTTGAGACATAACTTGCCACCCCCTACCCCCGCTATAGTGATGAGTGTGCATGGAATGGCGTGGACTTTAAAGGGGTGCTTCATGGTGCTGGTGTGGGATGGTGTCAACCTGGCGCATCATGTGGCAGCCAGGGTTAACACTGTCAAGTGAAGTAAATCTGGCCATGGTAATGCCATCCCAAGTCTCCCAGGCAGCAATGTGTCAGGGGCTAATGCCCTTTGTCCTGTGCAGCATCAGGTGATGGCGGAGAAGGTTGGTGATGTTGGTGTGCCTAGTGATGTTGGTGTTGGGGCTGATCGTGGAAGGATTCAGAGGACCAAGGTATGATTTTTTCAAGGGCACCGATGTTGCTGCAATAGATGGCAGCTGCAGGTGAGATGACAGAAGTGATCGGTCAATGGTGAGAGAGGTTGTTCCAACGAGGTAGCACTAGACATACAGTTGCCTCTAAACACTTGCAATTTAAAGAAATCTGTCTTACAAATGAAGTAACCAACAATTTCTGTGCTCTGAAAATGACCATCTGCAACACGGCATCCTTCACACCACTTCTGCAGCTGTCAGCTTATCAGATACATCAGAGCAGACTCGATGCATCCCGGAGTAGCGGGTAACCCATGGGGGAGAATATAAAATTGGAAGGAAACCTCAAAATAGCATTAAATTGGTTCTTAAAAAGCCATTTAACTTGCTTAATTGTATCCCCCGCCACTTGGTGTCGGGTCAGATCGCCACTAACAGACCCGACACCTGGGAGACTCTCATGGAGGTGGGTTGACAACAAGTTTCCTACCTGCTGTCAATCTTTGCTATTTTGACAGCGGACCCGACTCCAAACCCGCCCTCTGAGCGCCGGCAAATTCGCGGCAAAAGTATTTGTTTAATTTTTCTGCCATTTCCTTATTCCCCATTATAATTTCTCCTGTCTCAACCTGTAAGGGACCCCATTTACTTTCACTAATCTTTTCCTTTTTACATACCTATAGAAGCGTTTACAGTCTGTTTTTATGTCTCTCGCTAGTTTACTCTCATTCTATTTTCCCTTTCTTTATCAATTTCTTTGTCCTCTGCTGAATTCTAAAATCCTTCCAATCCTCAGGCTTACTACTCTTTTTGGCAACATTATAAGCCTCTTCCTTTGATCTAATACTATCTTTAACTTCTCTTGTTAGCCATGGTTGGACCACTTTTCCTGTGGGGTTTTTGTGCCTTAAAGCAATGTATATTTTTTGTAAATTATGTATTAATTCTTTAAATGCTAGTCATTGCTTCTCTACCATCATACTTTTTAATGAAATTTCCCAATCTACCTTAGCCAACCTGCCACTCATACCTACATGGTTTGCTTTGTTTAGATTCAAGACCCTAGTTTCGGATTTAACGAAATCACTTTCAAACTCAATATAAAATTCTATCATATTATGGTCACTCTTCCCTAAGGGCCCCTTTACTACAAGGTTATTAATTAACACTTTCTCGTTGCACAATACTAGATCTAAAATAGCCTGTTCCCTAGTTGGTTCCTCAACATACTGATTTAGAAAACTATCTTGCATACATTCCATGAATTAATCCTCCACACTATTACTGCAAATTTGGTTTGCCCAGTCTATATGTAGATTAAAGTCCCCCATGAATATTGTATTACCCTTGTTATATGCCCCTCTAATTTCCTGATTTATACTCTGCCCTATATTAAACTACTGTTTGGGGGCCAATAAACAACTCCCACCAATGCTTTCTGCCCCTTGCTGTTTCTTAGCTCCACCCAAACTGATTCTACTTCTTGCTTTTCGGAGCTAAGATCCTTTTTCTCTACTGTCTTTATCCCATCCTTTATTATCAGCGCTACCCTTTCTCCTTTTCCATTTTGCCTATCCTAAAAGTTAAGTATCCTGGAATATTTAGGCCTAGAAATTCAGTATAGCCACGTTTGGGGCGCTACAGCCGGGCGGCTGCTAAAGTTTGCGCCCGGCGCAACTTCACGCCACCTTCGCCGATATTCAGTGGCATCGCCTCAAGAGGTTGCTGCTGTGCTAAAGCAGGCGATGCATGACTATCATTAGGCGCTAAGCCGGCAATCCGGGGCGCTAACACCGAGGACGGGCGCAGCGCAGGTGCGGCAAGTTGCTCAATGAAGGCAGACATGCTGGCGCCGGTCAGCTCTTAAAGGGGCAGGGTCGACTTGTTTGGCTGCCATGCCCTGCACACTGCAGCCCTGAAGCAAGGCCTGACCATTGCTGGTTCATCAGTTCTACGCCCTCAACCATGGGGAAGCCCGCTATTCTTCCAAAGCCGATTGCACGCTCTTGCTGCTTGTCCAGGGTCATGGGGAAGGAGATGTACTGACGTCTCCTTCTGAAAAGGGCATTGTTCACCTGGCGGATGCAGCAATGTACCGCGAACTGGGAGATGTTGGCAATGTCCCCAGTAGCGGATTGGAAGGAGCCAGTGGCATCGAAGTTGAGAGCCACCGTCACCTTCACTGCCACTGACAGAGACGTCCTGCTCCTCAGCTGTGGCTGCAGATCTCTGCGAAGCAGGTGGCAGATCTCAGTGACCACCTCCCTTCTGAATCGCATCCTCCGAACACACTGCTCCTCAGACATGTTCAGATATGAGAACTGCTGGCGGTATACCCTGGGTGGGTAAGGCCTCCTGTGCCGACGCCTGTTGGCCAATCTCCGTCTGGCCATGACTGGCACTCTCTCACGGCGTCTCTGATCCCTTTGAATGCAATGCAGAAAGCCAACGTTTCCACCCATTGCAGCCCCCATTATATGTGGCGACTCAAGGCTATGGCACTGAAAGTGAAATCCAAGTGCAAAGCTCTGGCCTGAAGCCACAATACCTGTGCAAGCGCTGAGTCAAAGCAGAAAGCTCTCTGCTTTTGTCTCTCTCCAAATATCCGTCTCTCACACAGAGGGATTGGCACAAAATGGCTGCCACTTATACTGCAGGAGGAGTCCCCTTTAAATAGCGCCCCCCGCGCCCCGCAGCGACTGGGAACCGTTCCCCTCTACCAGTTGCTGGGGGCGCCAGGCGCAAAGAAGGGCGGCGCCACTGAATTTCCGGTTCGGGGCGCACAAAGGGCGTTGCACGATGAAATGACGTCAGGATCTGCGCGCGCAGCTGAGCGCGCGCAAAGGCTTTGCGCCACCGCTAAATCTTTACTGAAGTTGGGGAGAGGCGCAGATCGCGCTGCGCCCGGCCATTAGCCGCCTAGCACCCCACATCTCCTCCTCCTAAGGTGCTAGCGGCTGGCGCAAACAACTGAATTTCTAGGCCTTAGTTCCCAACCTTGGCCACATTGCATCCACGTCTCCGTAATGGCTATTAGATCAAACCTATTCATTTCTATCTGCGCTATTAATTCATCTATTTTGTTGTGAATGCTTCGTGCATTCAGATATAGTGCTTTTAGCTTTGACTTATTTCTATTTTTCCCTGATGTCACCTTAGTCACTGATGCCCTATGACCTTTATTACTCTCTCTGCCCCTTCCTGACCCACTCTGCTTATCTTTACCCAATACTTTGCTCTGCTCTAGAGCCTTGACATTTCTCTCTGCTTTTAAAGTTACTCTTTCCTGAATCCTCCCACCCCTCCCCCTTCATTAATTTAAAACCCTGTAGCTCTGCAAGAAGAAGAATTTGACAAAGTGACAACTGAAGTGCAATAATGTCTCCATTCGCGCTTTGTCAGTGTGGTACAGTACAGCGCATTCTTGTTAAGTGTAATTTTTACTAGTATTTCACACATGCATACCCATGGGGTCTTCGTATTGCACATCAACAGTAAAGGGGTATTTTGGGGGAAAAATACAGGTTTAGATTTGCTATAATGTAAATGATGGCAGAATTAAAGTCATTTGCACTGGTTAGACTGCAGCTGCAAATGAATAATTAGAAGGACAATTAACAGATCAGCATTTGTAGAGGTGTGAATGGGTATCATTCGGCAGCTGCTAAAGTATGTATTGTGTGCACGGAGTGCAAAAATGACAAGTGACTACAAGTACATTGCACAATTAAAGCAGCAGCGCTTTAATTTTGTAATATAAAAAGATGGTATCTACACGTATCTGCTATACATTTAAAACTGCTATGGGAGATAACCATTCACAGAACAGGGCACAAATGTCGGGTTGCTGACGCACTCATATCATTAGGTCACCGGTCACATCTGCTGGAACTGAGTTTTACTTCAAGGGATGTGAGATGAGATTTTGTCAGTGACATTTGAAACTGTTCATTCACCACGACGGTTCTAATCAGATCTTCTATTCGGATCAGCCACAGCACACGATTCATAACCTTGAAAGCAAAATTGACCAGATAACTCGCCAGAGATGGCAGCATTCAAAGTCCCTTCACAAGTAGAAATATTTATGATAACTTGGTAGGACTGAATTGACTCTATTTTTAAAACCTAGAGGCTTTTCAGGTAAAAAAAAAATCAGCTTGAATGAATATTTCTGTAGTTATTGTACCTCAAAGAGAATCAGTTGGAGCTGGTAGTGACATCTATTTATAGTTGCCCACATAATGCTGAGGCATTCAAGTGTTAAGTAGCAGAATAATGTTATTCTCTCAGTTTGGGAAGAATTCCATCATGATTAGCCTGCTGTTGACTTTTATAACAGTACTGTAAAAACATCCAGATAACTTTGAGTAAAGGGTTATTTTGAAGCACTGTGAGAAAATATAATTGATTTTGCATGGATGTCAAGAATCTTGTCTTAAGTTTCAATCACACAGCTGAATGGTACAAGCTGCTTAGTCGGATATCCTAATTCTCAAAGTGCACTGCCTACGGCGAATATGAGGCACCCAGTGGTGCCATACTCTTCAGTTTAAATCCATTGACAGTGATTGTTGATCAAATCCTGCAATGCAACACCATTTCTCCATGACACAATAACACAATGGGGTAGATATCAACTTTGTACAATAGTGTAAAACATGTGATAGTGTAAAACAATGATAGAAAGTCCGCAGCCCATTTTACATCTCTCCGATTTTTATTTCCATAAGATAATTTTTTTTTTAATCGGGAGAGATGTAAAACGGGCTGCGATTCGTCATCACGCGTTTTATACTAGCGCAACAAATCAAAATGTTTAAATCAATTAGTCTGAAACACTTGGTAGAAAATAAGTCAATTCATTAAATGTGTATGCTTGTTAAAAATAGCGTAATTTAAAGCATATCTGAATGTCTGGTTATGAATATTTTACATGCAGTGGATCATTTTTGAGCCTCAGCTTTCTAACTCCTCAAAATAACACCATGGCTTTTATCTACCAGTTTCCAGTAGGGTGGGAGGAGCCCATTTGGGCTGGAAGGTCAGTTCTTAATGTTAAGATTCTACTGCTGATCATCAGTAATTAAATGCAATTATCGTCCTAACCATGAGGACAGCGGCATACCAATTGACTGAGGGACCTGTAGCTACACATGTCTACCACACTTGCTACAATCTGACTCCGTCTCCCAGGGAACAAGTGCAACAGAAACAGACCTCATGGGCTGAAGATTCTATTAATAAGGAGTATAGTCTCAGGATAAGGGGTCGGCCATTTAGGACTGAGATGAGGAGAAATTTCTTCACTCAGAGGGTTGTGAATCTTTGGAATTCTCTATCCCAGAGGGCTGTGGATGCTCAGTCGTTGAGTATATTCAAGGCTGAGATTGATAGATTTTTGGACTCTAGGGGAATCAAGGGATATGGGGATCAGGCGGGAAAGTGGATTTGAGGTAGAAGATCAGCTATGATCTTATTGAATGGCGGAGCAGGCTCGAACAGCCATATGGCCTACTCCTGCTCCTATTTCTGATGCTCTTCTGTGCTTGGCCCCGATTTTCGGCTTGTGTGGGAAATGGTCGGGTTTCCCCAAATGTGGGGTTTCTGACACACATAAAAAAGTGTCAGCCAGCTCCACGCAATTTTCCCTCAAGTGGCCAATTAATTCCCAGCATGTGGGAAGCCTTGCTAATTGTCCAATTCGGTCAGAAATCCCCACAGTATGATGTCATCATTCGTGGTGCTTTCAAAGTGTCCAGCAAGCTTCTCCACCTCTGCAGGCTTCTCAACCACTCTTGCACAATGGCAGAGGAGCCTGCACCAGCTGCTGCCAGCAGCAGAGGCCACGCTGCCTTCAAATTCGACAAGGCCCCACTGCAGGCATTATTGGATGGGGTTAGGGCCCACAGGGGGGTCCTCTTCCCTAGGTCAGGGAGGAAGAGGCCTCCCACTGAGACCAATGCTGCATGGATGCAGGCGTCAGCAGATGCCAACTCGCTGGGAGTCACCAGAAAAACCTTGGCATTACATCTCTAACTCCTTCCTTAACTCCCCCACAGTACCATCCAGAGCCCCCGTCCTCACTGTGGAGGAGGAAGAGGCTGTGCAGCCAGATTCCTCAGAGGAAGCTCCAACCTCTGAGGGTGCAGCGTCAGCAGAAGTAAGGGCACCCAGCACCAACGCAGGCACTCACACCTTGGGGGCACCTTCGGGACATAGAGTAGCGTTGTCACCTGGTGTTTCACAGCTCACAAGTGAGCCTCAGCAGGTTCTGGAGACAGGGACAGCAGTGGAGAGTCCTTCTGAGTAGGACTGCCAGCACAGAAACGGGTCCCCATGGCCCCCTAAAGCGCAGCAAGGTGCTCTCAAGCCACTTCCAAGCGCTGGCCCCTTCTGGCCTGTGCAGCTTCAGGTGAGTGAGCATCAGCCTGGTGCTCCTGGTGCTCATCCTGCTGTTCCTGGTTCTGCTGCTGCCGCCTCTGCTGCTGGAGATCCTCTAATGGCAAGAAGGGAAGGAAAAAAAGGCACCCCATGCTTCTCGTAGATGCCTCCACTGAGGAAGCACTGAGTGAGGGTGGCGAGAGTGGCTTCCCAGGAGATCGCATTGGAGAAGTGTGTGAGGCTCCAACCTTCCACAGCTGTGCCTAAGCCTTGAAGAAGTAGCCCCAAGCCTGCAACAACAAGGTCCTTCAACATACAAGTGCTGTCCCTTTAAATCGCAGCTTCTCCGATTGACCTGCAGCTGACAGCTAGCAAGCCAGCAAGCTTCACGCCAGGTCTCATCAGCGGGGTTCCCCGCAGGCGTGTTTTGCATGGGGAACCCCTGAAAGTCGCAAGGGCAGCCTAAAATCGGATTAAACAAGGTGATAATTGATGATTAGGGTCCCGACGGCCAGTCGGGACTGAAGCGAGTCGGAGAGAAACGGCGGTCCGAAAGTCGGACGGGGTGGGGAATCAGGCGGGGGTGGGGTGGGGTCCTGACTCACTTTATCATCGATTTTCGGCCCCCCGGCCGCCTGGAAAGCCGCCCGACGGCTGCCAGAAAATTGACCCCGTTGTGTATAATGGTGCCAATTTGGTGTATAGAACTGGGTTTGAATAAAATAGAAAAGAAACCACTAGTTTTACAAGAATTGTATTGAGACATTAAACCAAGGCCCTCTCTGCCTGTTCTTATGCTTTACCTGGAAGTTATAGGGCATATAGCACAATTGAGAAAGGAGTAGGGAGTTCCCCTGATTAAATGTCCAATATTTCTGCCTTTACCATTAACATAAAAATGAGATTATTTCTCTCATTGCTGTTTGTACAAAATGGCTACCCATGTTCACCTACATAACAACAGCCACTGTATTCCAAAGCAGTTCACTATGTGAAGCGCAGCTATTTGTCAGAAATTCCGGTCGGAGGCTTCCCACGGGCGTAAGCCCCCGACCTGCACAAACAAACCGCGCCGACTGTAATGCTCTGGACCAGCATAGAATTCCATTGATGTGCCTCCTCAAACTGCCGGTGTGCAGGCCACGCGGATCCCAGGGGCACAGCTAGTCCGCAGCGTCCCTGGGATCACGTGGGCCATGGGGAGCCAATCGGAGCAGGGAATCTCCATTCATAGATTTGACAGGAAGACCTGTCTAGGCCGAGAAGATTTTTTTTTGGTGGGACATGGCCTAACGATTATAAATTTCAGTGAAGCCATGTTCCCACTTAAATACATTCGTATTACTGATACATCCCATTTAATCATCATACCACGGTCATGAATATTCACGATTTGTTAATTATGTTATAAAAATAATTGGATTTACTTTGATTTTATTGCTAATTATTTTATTTTTAAGAGGGTCTGCATTGCTCAACAAATAGAATAACTGTGTAGAGCAGATTACTGAATTCCAATGGAACCTGTGTGTGTGTTTTCCTCAAATGGAACCGGGTCAATGAGAACCAGTCATTTCAAGAGTTACTGGGACATTGTAAAAAAAAAAGTAACAAGCCTCAAAACTAGGAAGGCCTTCCTCCCGTCCTCTCCTCCTACCCGTTTAATCTTCATCATGAAGGAATATCAACTGTTGCCTTTGAAAAGCTACATGAATGGTCCATATTTGCAAGCGTGTAAGGAGAGCTGCACTGCTCCTTGGAAGATTTTTGGCTTCAATAAATGCACACAATAACCACAAAGCAGGAAGATCCTGACGAATACCTACTCGGGGATAATCGCTAAAAGCCCCTGGATTTTAATCAACAGGGACAAAGGTTAAAGCAAAACACTAAACCACAGAATTCAAACAGTGCCCTAACACTGCAATCAAATGCCAGAGATACTAAGCGATATCAATTCCAATTGGCACCAAAGGACTCTGTGATACTTAGTATGTGAGTATTGTCCCTTTGAGGTGGTGAGGTACATCTGAGTGGTTAGTTTCACAGCGCTTGCTCATACAGAGATATAACATACTCAAAAAAGTGAAATTCAGAAGATGAACATAGATAAGGAAAGCCATTCAGCCCATTTGTCCAGACAGAAAAATCATCAGAAACTTATCACCACATCCAGCTCGCTCTTGAATGACAAAGGTTTTTGCCTCCACATCAACATCAACTTGCATTTATATAGCGCCTTTAACCTAGTAAAACGTCCCAAGGCACTTCACAGGCACATTATCAAACAAAATTTGACACCGAGCCACATAAGGAGATATTAGGACAGATGTCCAAAAACTTGGTCCAAGAGCTAGGTTTTAAGGAGCGTCTTAAAGGAATAGAGAGGCAGAGAGGTTTAGAGAGGGAATGTCAGAGCTTAGGGCCTAGGCAGCTGAAGGTATGGCTGGCAATGGTGGAGCGATTAAAATCAGGGATGCACAAGAGGCCAGAATTGGAGGAGCGCAGAGGTCTCGAAGGCTTGCAGGGCTGGAGGAGGTTACAGAGTTAGGAAGGGGTGAGGCCATGGAGGGATTTGAAAACAAGGATGTGAATTTTAAAATTGAGGCATTGCCAGACTGGGAGCCAACATAGGTCAGCGAGCACAGGGGAGATGGGTGAATGGGACTTGGTGCGAGATAGGATACGGGCAGCAGAGTTTTGGATGAGCTCCAGTTTATGAAGGGTGGAAGATGGGAGGTCGGCCAGGAGAACATTGGAATAGTCAAGTCTAGAGGTAACAAAGGCATGGATGAGGGTTTCAGCAGCAGATGAGCTGAGGCAAGGGCGGAGACGGGCGATGTTCCGCAGGTGGTACTAGGTGATGAAGCGGATGTGTGGTCAGAAGCTCCTCTCGGGGTCAAATACGACACCAAGGTTGTGAACAGTCTTGTTCAGCCTCAGACAGTTGCCAGAGAGAGGGATGGAGTTGGTGGCTTGGAAACAGAGTTTGTGGCAGGGACTGAAGATAATCGCTTCAGCCTTCCCAATATTTAGTTGGAGGAAATTTCTGCTCATCCTGTACTGGATGTCGGACAAGCAGTCTGACAAATCAGAGACAGTGGAGGGGTCAAGGGAGGTGGTGGTGAGGTAGAGCTGATTGTCATCAGCGTACATGTGGAAGCTAACTGAGAAGTCTATTCTAAATACTAAATTCTGGGTTAAGAAATTATTCTCAACAGCAATCCAAATTTGCCTTTTACCAGTTTGCACCTATACCCTCTCTTCTACGATCATATTCACCTTGAAATGTTACTGGATTTATTTTTTCTGCACTGTTTAGTCATTTATATACTTCTATAAGGTCAGTCACCTCCATTAAAGGCTCAAGAGCCTGATTTTCTTCAGACTCCCCTTGTAGCTCAGACCTCCATTGGGGATTATTGAGGGCAGGTTAATAGGAGGAGGGGGCATGGAAGCATTGTGGTTATGTTATTGGATCCAGATTCCAGAGTCCAGGACTAAAAGTCCAGAGAGTGTGAATTCAAATCCTACCACGGCAGTTGGAGAATTTGAATTCAATTTTTTAAAAACTGACAATTAAAAAAAAAAGTCTGACAACAATCAAAGTGACCATGAAGCTGTTGCATTGTCGCAAAAATCCAACAGGTCCATTAATGACCTTTGAGGAAGGAAATCTACCATCCTTACTTGGTCTGGCGTATATGTGACTCCAGTCCCACGGCAACATGGTTTACTCTTAATTGCCCTTTGAAGTGGTCTAGCAAACCACTCAGTTGTATCAAACCTCGAGCAGAGGTTCAAGAAGAAGGCCCAACACTAACTTCTCAGGGCAACTCAGGATGAGCAATAATTGCTGGCCTTGTCAGCTATGCCCACATCCCGAGAATAAATATCAAAAATTTAAAGCAGCAGGGATTGGAGTTGGAGAATGATAGAACCAGGGGCATTAACAACGTGGATTCAGAAACTCAATGCAAAATGGTCAGATTTGCAGATGATACCACAGAGAACATTACAGCTGAGCTTCGCCATTCCTTCATGCACACTTTCCAGCAAAAGTCACCACAAGATAATCAAGAGCAGAAACCTTGGGTGACTTTTGACCCACCTCTTTGCACGGACCAGTCGTACACAATTATCTTTTGGATATAAAGTGAGCAATGCAAGCATTAAGAAGTTACAGAATGCTGCATGATTTATAATTATATTGTACCAATTACTCCAGTCACATCAGTAATAACCCGGTGAGATTTTGGACCCAGTCGAAATCTGAAAATCTTACAATCTCCACAGTGTCTCAACACCTATGACGGCAGTGTTAATGATGTTAGCATCACAACACATATACAGCCTAGAAATTGAGTTTGCCTCCGCCAGGGCTGTAGCGCCCGAAATTTAGCGCCAGCGTTAATTGCCGCTGCGCCCGCCAAAAATTCAGCTGCGCCGCGCCCAGACGGCTGCGGGCACTAATGGAGGGTGTCAGCGCCTCGCAATGGCCGCTGAATGCAGGATTGCGGCGCTAATCCCCCGCTGCGGCACCCGATGCGGTGCGGCAGGCTGGGGTACTGCAGGCCTCCTCCTTCTGTTAAGGAGGAGCTGCCTGCAGCCGATCGCTGGCCGGTGGAATCGCACAAAAAATGAGCCCGGCACCTCGGAGAAGTGCCGGGCTCGAGGCCCACACACATCTGTGCCGCGGGGGGGTGGTGGAGGAGTCCGGGGAGGGAGGTGCGGGCAGGCGGCCGCCGGGAAAGCGGCCGGCCGCCGCGCCACCTTAATGTGCCGGCGCTAAGTCCAGCAAGAAACTTTTGAAAAATCGTTGGTTGCGGCTGCCACGGGCGAGGTGGCCGCAACTGAATTTCGGCGTCCGGCCGCGTTACCACGGCAACCGGGACGCTGCGCACACCGATGACGTCATCGGTGCCGGCGCAGCGCTACCGGCTAACGCCGATGGTAGAGCCCAAATCAATTTCCGAAGCGGCTATAATTCCGGCGCAAGGCCCTCTAGCGCCTCTAATTGGGCGCTAACTCCACTCAATTTCTAGGCCATACAAGTTTAAGATGTCTATTTAAAGGCTATTGAATGCTTGCTCATCTACTTAAGTGTTGCCTAATTTATAAGCACTGCTTGCTTAATTACCACAGGAGAAGAAACATTAAAACATCAACTGAGAATGGCTGTAATGTGCCTGAGAAAAGACAACGGGTGGAATCTTACCTTCCAGGCCATGTTGGGGGCGGGACTGCTGGTCTTTGGGTTCCAGTCCCGCCCCCAGCGACGTCTGATGAACTGACGCAATTTTGCGCAGATTGACCTTGTTAAGCCCACCGTCCGGGCTTGCCGGCCAATTAAGGGAAAGCTGGTGTCAGATGAAGTCAGTTGATGACGCTTCATCTGCCGGTTTTCTTAAAGGCATATGCACCACATTTGTTTGACAGATGACTTGTCAGTGTTTGACAACATTGAGGTGCTGTCAAACACTGACAATCACTGTCCAAAGGTGAGCCCTTGCATCCAGGCTCTCCAATTACTCTCTCCTCAGGATAAAACAGATGGCAGCTGCAGCTGAGATTGCAGAAGCCATCTGTCACTTCTCCCAATGAGATGAGACTACACAAACACTTCACAGCTAGTCACCTTCAGAAACATCTAACCACATAAAAAATTACTTTCACCACATTTTCTTACTTCTGATACTCACCAGTTTCCCATTGAATCCTTTAAACCATTTCTGTAGCTGTCATCTAAACACAAAAATTGCAGCAGACCCACTTCACGCCTCACTTACCCTGGCGGGGTTTCCTGACATCGGGAAGACCACAGCAGCAGTCGAAAAATTGGAAAAAGCCTCTTAACTGCTGATAACAGGCAGTTAAGTGGCTGTAATCCTCTTCCCGCCTCTAGGAGTCGGGACCCTGCGCAAATCGGGAACCTGACTCCCGGGAAGATTGGTTCGAGGTTAACATCTTACGTGTAACCCCTCTGTTAGGGCTGGAAACTGGAAGAAAGCCCCTTAAAAGACAAAACTAAGTGAAAGAGGTCTCAAAGAAGAAGAACAGGTGAAAGCCAAGAGTTCGGATGCTGACTTAGAACATAAGAACATAAGAAATAGGAGCAGGAGTAGGCCAATCGGCCCCTCGAGCCTGCTCCACCATTCAATAAGATCATGACTTCTATCAGCGGTGCAATTAATGGATTTAATGACCACAAGCAGGCGTTTAAAAGGCTAGAAAAAAGTGAACGCCAGTACGCTTGAGGCCTTCCGCGACTGACGGGCACCACAGGGACTGGAGGGTATTGTTGACAGTGTAAATAATACTTTTATTTAATTTGATAAATTTCCTTTGGTTTTTATGATTTAGTTATCTATTAGTTGTGCCCCTTTAAAAAGGGGAACATTTGTTAGATGATTGTCTAATTGAGTAGATTATGCTGGGGCAACCCAACGTCTTCTTATTGGTCAATTAAAAGAGTAGAAAGAAGGGAAATTTGGCAGATGATACAAATAATTCAGTGAGTCAGTGAAAAGGTATTAAAAGAAAATAAATGCATGAAAATGACTAAGATCTGGAAATGGGTTGAAAGGCTACAAAGGGAGAGAAATTAAGTGGCAGACCCATAGCAGAAACGTGGCGATTAAATGAGGAAGATGGGGTTCACGTTTAGGAGAATGATGAGCTATTTTTGCTGCCACAATAACATTGCGTTTAATGGTGCTCGCCCTTATTAATGTCTAAAGAGTCCAGCAACTTGTGGCGAGGAAGAGACACCGTGAATGGTCACCGCAAGTTGCTGCATGATTTGTGTAGTGGCGCTTCTTAGTTTCCAAACAGGCAGCCACTGAGCTGTGGGGCTGTTAACAACGAGTAGACGCGTGTCGAAATAAAACGTTCCCAAACGTAGCTTTGTCTTTTAAACTGTTTACTATAACACTTCACAAACGGAATTACAAAGCAAACACGTATAAACGAACACGGTCAAAAACTGTATTGCTCCAAACCTCACAACTTCTGCCTCCTTCAGCCACATGGAGTTTAAACTGTAAAATGGCTGCATACCATGTGTGGCTTAGGGACTGTACCATTGTGGCAGGAATGAAGGGGGTGTCTCGGACTGTACTACTGGAGCAAGAAAATAGGGGGTTTCTTAATACAATAAGTCAATCAGGTAAATTAACTGTATTATGCTATTTAACCAATATTTTAAAGTATTTTCTTAAGCTTTTATGGCTCTTACAATTTGCACCATTCTGCCTTAGTCGCACAAAAATGGCAGCTTGTCCTTAACCTGCCTGTGAGTTTCAAGAAATTGCTACATTGGCACATTATTTGCCCATTAAACTAACAACCTTTTTATTGAGGAGATTTATGTTCCTGCAATGCCACTCAACCTCTCCAGCCCAGCCCTCCAGCCCAGAAAGGGAACAATTTAAATTGTGGAGTCTCATTTATACAGGTAGTAAATTGTTGTTAGAGACTTTTTAAATTTAAAATTTGAAATTTATTTTTTCTTACTTTTCATTTCTGTCTCTTTTTCTCTCTCTCTCTCTTAATCCAACCTTTCTTTCCCTCTCTATTTTTCATTCTGTACCTAATTTGACTTTAACTCACTGTAATTCTCTATTGTTCCTGTTTCTTTCTCAATCTTTAAATCTCACTGGTTAAGGGGATACACTGTTGATCCTGTCGTTCACCGAGGTCCCAGATGCCCTGTTGCCCTCCCCATGCTGTTACTGGCTCATACTTCCAGCTAGTTACAGGGCAAAACATTTTCGACCTGAAGGGTGAGGGAATAAGTCTAACTATCGTGGCACATCACAAGATGCCCCACTCCAGCAAAGTCTGGGCCATTGTTTCTAAATTTTGCACTGAGCTTTTCTGGAACAGTATAAGAGGCTAAAGGTACAGTGGTGAGAATGGGAATAAGAGGGAGAATTGACATGATGAGCCATAAACAGGTCAGGAACATATAAAAAGTAAAAGGATAGCTAAAGGAATGGGGGGCTGCTGATTAGGGACAAAAAAGGATAACTTCTGGTGGAGGCAGAGGGAATGATTGAGGTACTGAAAGAGTACTTTGCATCTGTCTTCACAAAAGAAGAGGATGAAGTTAATGTTGCAGTAGCGGAGAGGGGAGTAGTGATATTGGATAGGAAAAAAACAGATAGAAAGGAGGTGCTAAATAGGTTGGTATCACTCAAAGTTAACAAGTCACCCGGTCCAGATGGGATGCATCCTAGGTTGCTGAGAGAAGCTAGGGTGGAGATAAAAGAAACTTTCAATGCTCCTTGGATATGGGTGTGGTGCCAGAGGACTGGAGGATTACAAATGTTACCACCCTGTTCAAAAAAGGGGAGAGGGATAAACCTGGTAACCACAGGTGAATCAGTCAGTGGTGGGAAAATCACTAGAGAGCATTTTCAAGGACAAAATTAATTCTCACCTGGAGAAGCATGGGTTAATAAGAGACAGCCAGCATGGATCCGTTAAAGGCAAATCATGTCTAACTAATCTGATTGAGTTCTTTGATGAAGTAACAGAGAGGGTTGATGAAGGTAGTGCAATAGTTGTCGTATATATGGTATTTCAAAAGGTATTTGATAAAATATTGCATAACAGGTTTATTCGGAAAATAGAAGCACATGGAATAAAAGGGACGGTGGTAACTTAGGAACAAAATTGACTGAGGGATAGGAGGCAGGGAGTAGTGGTGATGGATGTTTTTCTGACTGGAGGGAAGTATGCAGTGGTGTCTCCCAGGGGTCGGTATTAGGACCTCTTCTTTTAAATAGGCACTAATAACATGGACTTGGGTATACAGGGCATAATTGCAAAGTTTGCACATGACATGAAACTCAGAAATTTAGTAAACAGTGAGGAAGATAGTAGTAGACTTTAAGAAGACATAGACAGGCTGGTGGAATGGGTTCACACATGGCAGATGAGAGTATGTAGTGGGGTCCCCCAGGAGTCATTATTAGGACCATTGGCCCTGAAATTGCGGTCAGTGGCGTAGTTAAGGAGTATGCCATTGACCTCCAAATGAAATCCGCATTTAGCTGGTGTGAGACGTGAAACAAAAACGTTTTTTGAAATGCTGCGGAGTTGTGCGCAGGGTAGTGGCCCACGGATCTCTGGGCCGCACTGTTGTGCGTAAGCGTACCTGGGATCACTTGGGGCGGTGATCCTTTCACTAGCCAATCAGGAAACAAATCTCCGATGCCCAACATCAATCAACTTGTAAATTAAACGGTGTGAATATTTATTTGACAAGTACAGTACTTGGCTTTAAAAAGCACAGGAAATATTTTGGAGTAAATACTGTTACTTACTGGAAGACTCTGCAAGATTAAAAAGTAGATTAAAACATCTCATCCCTCAACAGAGCCTTTACAGCTGCCTGGTAGGTTGATACACGCTGCTTTTAAGTGTTTGTTTTTAATTATTATACAATTTTCTCATCTGCCCCTCCCCTTACGCTGTGCAAACAGGCTCCTGCGCTTGTTTGCACCAGCTGTAAAATTTTCCAGCGTAATTGCTGCGCAGTTGCTGGGCAATTAGCCCAACTTCTCACCAGCAATGAGGATTTGACAGTCACAGCGGATGATCTGTCTAGTCAGAAGTTGACAGGTCGCAAGTTCGGGATATAGCAAATCCCAAGCTTGCAGTCAACTTCAAAGGTGGTATGATGCCGTACTCTGAGAGTGCGCCATCATACCGACCGCAAATTCTTCCCCATTACTTTTCTTGTTATATATAAATGACCTGGACTCGGGTATAGGGAGTACAATTTTGATGTTTGCGGATGATACAAAACTTTGCAACGTAGTAGAGAACATGATAACAACAGACTTCAGGAGGACATAGGCAGACTGAGGAAATGGGCAGACACATGGCGGGTGCAATTTAATGCAGATAAGAGTGAAGTGATTCATTTTGGGAGAAACAAAATGGTGTGCTATTTTGAAAGGGGTGAAAGAAAGAACTTAAAGGTGGCAGGGCAGGTTGATGAGGCAGTTAAGAAAGCATATGGGATACCTGGCTTTGTAAACAGGGGCTTTAAATACATAATCAAGGAAGTCATGCTAAACCTTTACAAATCATTGGTTCAGCCTGAGCTGGAGTACTGTGTACAATTCTGGGCACCACACTTTAGGAAGGATGTCAAGGCCCTGGAGAGGGTACAGACGAGGTTTACCAGGATGATACCAGACATGAGGAAGTTCAGTTATGTGGAGAGATTGGAGAAGCTGGGATTGAAGTTTAAGGGGAGATGTAATAGTGGTATTCAAAATTATGAGGGGTTTTGATAGAGCAAAGAGGAGGGAGAACCTGTTTCCTCTGGCTAGTGAGTTGGTAACCAGAGGTCATAGATTTAAAATCATTGGCAAAAGAATCAGAGGGGAAATGAGGAGAAATGTCTTCAGACAAAGGCGTGTTAAGGTCTGGAATGCTTTACCTGAAAGTGTGGTGGAATCAGATTTCATAGTAACTTTCAAAGGGCAATTCGACATGTACTTGAAGAGGACTATTTTGAAGGGTTATGGGGAAAAAGCTGTGAAGTGGGTGGGTAGATCCAAAATCTCATCGGGTTATTACCGATGTGACTGGAGTCATTGGCACAATGTAATTATAAATCATGCAGGAATGATGGGACGGATGGCCCCTTTCCGTGCTGTAGGATGTTATGATTCTATGATCACACTTGCAGACAGAATGGAGATGCTTAGCAAAGTATCTAATCTGCAGTTGGTCTCATAAGGGTACAGGTGACCGCAGTGCGTACAGCGATTGCAGTATACCAGCTTAGAGGAACTAGACATAAAATTACTGTCTCATATGAAAGGAATTTGTTTTAAATAGCGAGATTAATACAGTGCAGTTCTAATTGTAGGCAAAGTTGTGAGAATAATTTCAAAGCTGAAAAGGCATTGAGTGGATGATCAAATATTTCAAAATTCAGATCAAACTAATTCAGGAGGGCAATGTTAAAAGTATTCAATACTTATGAACGCCTATTTAATTCCACTTTATCCAGCCATTTCAATCAAAAGCAATTAATTATTTCAAAGATTGTGGTTAGAAGGCTTGAATGAGTAATTTTTCTTTGTAATGCCTATTATCAATTGCTCAATCTTCATTCACAAGCCATTGCTGCACTGTCATTGTGCAAGACACATTGCAAGCTCTGGACATGATCTAGGAATGAGCATTATTAAATAAGTCATTAGAAACCCTATAAGATACTAGAACGAAACATCAAACTCTCAAGTTTAGTCATGCACAGTTCCCTGTCACGCAGCCACTTTACAAATAGAGTACTCGGCACTCTGCTAATTGGAACATCCGTCGAATGGGTACATTCACTTAAGCAGGATCAAAAGACAACTAACAGAGGGCACGATGTAGCAGAGGAGATTGAGATACAGGCTGAGAAATGGTCATTTCTGGCCAGAGGAAGTAAAATCAGCAGAAGCAAGAGAGGAAGGGATTGCAAGACTGAATTATCCGCCTCTTAGCCTGAGGTCTCCAATTTCTGCCAAGTTCAAATTAGGACAAAGTGCAGCAAGAGTACAAGCCAGAGAGTAGCTTCAACTGGGGAATATTCTTTGCTGATTATGAAACTTCATCAGAAATCTTAATAACCTAAACAAATCATGACAAAAATGTAATTTTGTTTTGAAGATCAGACTCTTGGGCCGGAATTTTGCCTACCTGGTCGGGTCGGGTGTGGGCGATCGCCATGGTGGGTCACGAGCCCGCTGCTGGTTCCATCCCGTTCCACAAAATGACTTTACGTCAATAGGGCCTATTAAGCCCGCCCTGCGCGTTACCTGGCCCAATGAAATGGTGCGGGTCTGCTGACGACATCCATGACGTGTTTTCAGCTGGGATATTTAAAGGGGCCATGGCCACATTACATTTGAAGGTTAATGTAAAATAGTGCAGTCAGTGCACTACAGCATTGGAGTGCTGCAAACACTTTGGAAATGACTGCACAGAGGCTGAAGGCTGCACCCAGTTCTCTGCTGACTCTCTCCATATGCTTGTGGAGGGAGTTAGAGCACGCAGCGTGGTCCTCTTCCCTACTGATGGCTGGAAGAGACCTCCCCAGGAGAAGGAAACAGCCTGGTTGGAGATTGCAGAGGAGGTCACCAGCAGGAGCGTGGTCAGGAGGACCTGGATGCAGTGCCTCATTAGATCAGGAATGGTGAGTGCAAAGCCACACACAACTTCATCCTGCTGTGCCTCTCATCACATCCCCATCACTCTGCCTTCCCAACCCTACTCCTGCACATCATTACTCACACCAACTTAGCTTGCACGTCCACCCAGCCCTCTCTCTCCATCTACATTATCACATCCCCATCTGAGTAACCACCCCTCACAATCACCCTTATCCTAGTGCAATCATACCAACTAACAACACGCAAGGAGGTCACTTGGCATTGCCGCCTCACTCCATCATAGTCTCCCTCTAAAGATGTAACCCATCGATTCCTTACACTCATTTCATCACTCTCACTCAACCTTCTCTTCTTTCCCTCCTTGCAGGAAAAGAGCCCAAAATAAGAGAACCGGCGGTGGCCCTCCATCATTTGCAAACCTCACAACAGCAGAGGAGGCTGCTTTAGAAATATCTGGAGTCGCTGAGCAGCTGGAGGTGGGAGACAGAGAGAGGGGGACATCTCAGCAACCTGGTGACAGAATTAAATATCATACAGCTACATAGCATACATCAGTCACTCATATGGGGACTGATGTCAGCAGTCATTGAATGGTCATCAGGTGCATAATGGTATGTGTACCCATTCTTCATATGACATATTTAACTCATCTCTTTACTCACCCACAGGTTCCCCCCCCGCCGCCCCTCCTGTATAGGAGGAAGAGCAAGACAGCTCCTCAGAGGAGCCTCCAGCCTCTGAGGGCGCAGCATCACCAGACATAAGCGCACCCAGCACCAGCACAGATACGCACACCTGGGTGGGTCCCATGCGAGATAGAGTAGTATTGTCACCTAGTGTCTCACAACTCACAAGTGAGCAAGAGCAGATGGTGGAGACAGGGACAACAGTGAAGACTCCTTGCAGGAGGGCCCAGGATGCTCCCAGCTTGTGAAGGAATGAGTCATACCTATTCAGAAAAATACAACATCTTATGAACAGAATTCTGACTTTATTAAAACATGACAAACTGGGTTTAAAAATCTAAAAGCCTCAATGACATAAAGCTGTAAACAGAATACAGGCTTTTGAGATAAGATAAGTTGTTAACACAAAGCTGTAAATACCATACAGGCTTTTGAGATAAGAATCAGTTCTTGACACTGAAACAATAGCCCTATTGAAGCAGAGGATTAGAGCTTCCAGAAAGTCTGAGCTTTGGAAAGAACACAATAAGGTATACCCAGTTAAATTGTTTTAAACCAACACTTCGTAAACAGGCACATGAAAGAGCAAAATGGTATAATGTTAAGGTGTCATAAAACAACACTTCGGGAAACAGAAACACAGAACATTAAAGAAACATATGCCTTCATAAATATGACATCAAATGAAACAAGGAGACACAAAGTCTGCTTACAACCAGCTAAGTTGACTTAAAAATTGAATAGAAGTCCTTCGTAAAAATGGCATCAAATAGAACCACTGCTGTCATATTGTTTTTATGATAAGTTTTGAACACCTACACAGCCGACAGAATTCTGCAAGCTACCAGCTGAACTGACTATAAGAATAGCAGGGGTCAACAGAAAGATGACTAGAGATAATTAGCTTACATCAGCAGAAAACTTCAAAGGATATACCACTAAAAAAATGGGTATAAAATATAGAACTTTCAAATAGGAAGACAGAATTCGTTGGAAGGGGCAAAGCGATTCTTAGCTTCAGAGACAGGCTCTGAAAGCCTACAACCCTTTGAGTCTCGGGTAATCAAAGATGGTGGATATCCTGAAATAAGACTTAGAAATGTAAAAATATAATGAAGTTAAGATTTGAGAATAAGGATAACTGAGAATAAGAATTGTAAGCTATTTGTATTTTGAACTGTTAAAGTTGTGATTGAATCACCAGCTGTAATTACATGTCGGTTCTTTAATAAATCTATATATTATGAGAATTGTCTCACATAGTACTTCTGTACCAAACTCGCAAACTCAATCTCTGCACACTCTTTGGTGAGGAGTTGCAAAATTCTGGGGGGTTTTCCGGACCCTCATAATATCCGGAATGTTACAGTCTAGTTACACTTATTAAAAGTGCTATCTGGAGGACGGTAACATCTTCAGGTCATTCCTTTCCTTTAGGGAGAGATAGTCTGGACCTTTAGACCCAATTAAGTGTCTTATAGGATTCGGCTATCTCTAACTTTAGTTGAAGGTGAATGTCTGGGGAATACGCCTGATCCGGGGTAGCCCGAAAAGGGCTAGGACTAGTAATTATCCCTTCAAGCTCTGTTCAGTTGCATGCAGTCACGGAGCCTCAGGGGCCATCCAAAAAGAGGGTAATCCTGGAGGTGCAGGAAGAAGTGCAGGCGGTTCTGATAGCTTTTGCAAGCACGATGTTTGCAAATGTTCAGAGAATGGAGGAGTCCATCTCCAACATGAGCACCACTGTGTCACAGGCGATGGCGACTGTAGGCTCCTCCATGAAAAGCATGGCCACCTACATGGAGCAGCTAATGCGCCACTCACAGGAGCACATGGTCTCTATTGAGAATAGATGGCTAGCTGTGGAGAATAGATGGCAGAGACTCATAGGTCTCCTCTCTAGGAGGGATGTCAGTGTAGACGTGCATCCTCATGGCTCAACTGATGTGCTGCAAGGTACTCTCCAGCTCCATGGCAGCAGGGAAGTGAGCAGGCTGCCTCTACCCCTGCTGAAACCACAGGGGTAGCACCTCGTAGAAGCACGTGGAAAAGAAAGACGACACGCAAGTAAATTCACAAGGGTAGCCACTTCGGTGTTTTATCCAACGATAATATAAAGTTTCCATTAATGTGTTGTCAAACATAAAATCTTTATTTTCAACACTTTCCGGTCTTGGACAGATTTGTGTGCACCTTTGGAAGTGGCTTAGTGAGCTGCAGTGAATGGTGAGACATAACGGTATTTCCAGCAATAGTGGTGAGTGTGAAAGGAATGGTTTGGTCATTGTGGTGATGGTTTATGGTGTTGGTGTGGGGTGGTGCCAACCTGGCACATCATGTGGCAGCCATATGGGTGTACAGCATCAAGTGAAGCAAATCTGGCCATGATGAGGCCATCCCTGGCCTCCCGGGCAGCAGTGTGCTTGGGTGCTGATGCCCCCTGTTGGTGCTGCTGGTGTGACAGTATAAATGGCACCCATGTTGATGAAATACATGGCAGGTGAAGTAGAGATGACAGAAGCAATCCGTCAATGGTGAGAGAGGTTCTTCCAATGAGATGAGACTGGATGGAGACTTTGCTGGAAAGGCTTGCAGCCTGCAGAAAGCTCAATCTATACTGGAAATGTAATCAGCAACAGCTTCTGCCTGAGGAAAGTGATCAGCTGTCAGGTGGGAGCTTTTAAACTACATTTGATGCTGTCAAGTAATCAGCTGGAGCAATGGCCACTCAACTCCCGCCTCAGGTTGACAGACGTGGTTCCTGAGCAGTGAGAGTGCCGTGGGCATCCAGTGAAATTGGAAAAGTAAGGGTAAAAGACTCTTAAGGGTCCGACAGCAAGCTAATAATTCTTTAAATTGGGTCGCCCGCCTCTGCCGTTCGGGTCGCTGCTGGTCTGGCAAACGCGCCCAGGGAAAGGCGTGTGGGGGTGGGATGATGGCGGGTTCCCGACCCGCTCCACGATATTTCAACTTTCCTACCCGACCCACCTCCATTCGTGCCCGCATGGACCCCGGAAAATTCTGGCCTTGGTGTTCAGTTTACACGTTAGAAACTTGAACTAGAAAATCTGACTGTACGGCCCAGCACTGAAAATGTGGCAAGCCAAACTGAGCAATGGATATTTCTGCACCTTGTGTTACTGAGATTTGGCACGAGCATCTTCTATTCCTCTAATAATCTCTACGTAGTGGTAAATCATTAAATAAAGGCATGTTCCCAGTAAAAGCAATAAGGCAGTATAAAATGCGATTACTTCATTCAATCTAAAAGCCAGTTTTCCCTATAGGCCAAGAATCATTTGTCCGACCCAAGCCTCGAAACAACCTACTCCATCTTCTGAATATAGCAACCAACCGTAGGTAAAGATGTTCATTAAAAGAACAAAGGGAGTGGCTCGGAGAACCTTGTCTTTCTCTGCAGAAGGTTATCAGGACATGCACTCTCAGAAACGAGCACAATCCACAATAGCATTTAGGAAGTGGTTAAATATTTGGAAACAAGAAATGTAAATGGGTGTGGGGAGAAGGCAGGAGAATTGGACAGCTGCTCCACAAAGCTGGCGCATGCACAATGGACCACATAGAATTTCCCAGCACTGAAGAAGGCTAAGAGAAAGCTCTGTGAAATATCTCTTCAAGTCCAAGTGCAACACAAAAAACAACCCAGCCTTAGCATTCACACTTAGAACTGTAACCAGTTGTACTCACAGCGAGCACAGTTTCAATCGCAGAGACACCAGTGTATTTCCGTGGACAGAATGGCCAGCTATGTCCATCCTTACCATTGTACCCTTCAATCTTATTCCAAACCAGATATTTATTCAACTGCGTCTATAGCAATGTTAAGTGACATCGCATTGACTGCTGTTGCTGGGAGTCTCTTCCAACTATCACCTACTCTGTGCGAGGAGGAAATCTTCAGCTCCAATCTTTGTGATGGCTCATCAAATTTGTCTTTATGTCCACTAGTTGTATGATTACAGTCCAAGTTACATTATCAACTCACCTCTTTATTGATTTCAAAGACCCAGGTCACATTCTCTCTCCAATAAGTTCAGTTTTGTCACTCTCAGTAATTAAGAGGCTTCTTTTGTATTTCAGTCTTCTCTCAGCACGGAGCAAGTTTTAAAGTTATTAGCCAACACTTGCCAGCTGGCACACTCTTGTATTAATCGCACAATGTGTGTTTGATCGGCCAGTAACCTCCTAAAAGAACGCCTCTCTTCCTAATATTATAGTAGTGGTCATGCTATGTTATATGCCTTAGCACAGTACGTTCACACACGTGATAAGGTTTAGAACACAAGGCACTTAATATGTCATTAATACAGCAATACAATAATGAATAATCCAATCTTGGTGTCTGCTGACATTTTCATATCAAGGTTGGCACAATTTAAGACATGACCATAGAAGTTTACAGCACAGAAGGAGGCCATTCAGCCCATTCAGCCCAGTGCAGCTCTATGCTAGACCAATCCACAACTAATCTCTTGCCCTGTAATGTTCCCATCTTTCTCTGCTTCAAACATTTATGCAGTTTTCTCTGCCTCAATTATTTCTTGTGGCAATGCATTCCATGCTTCAGCAACTCTCTGCTTAAAAGAAATTTCACCCAACCTCTGAGTATTCTACATTAATGGCCCCTTCTCAATTACTCACCAGCCAGAGGAAAGTGTTTTCCTATTAACCCCATTAAAATCCTTCACAATTTAAAAAACCTCCATTGTAGAACTGTAGGTGCATCTGAGATTTACAGCACAGAAGGAGGAGACTCACCTTACCAATTACAACTCACTGCCACATATCCTTTTACCTGCAGGCAATTATTAATATTCATGGTATTCATTGCAAATTCCCCATTAGCCTGCCTATTACCTACTGCCAAGTGTCATTAACCTGCACATTATCCATTGCCAAATGTCCATTAACAGGCATGGTACTATTCACCGCCAGGTATCCATTAACTTGCATGCTATCCACTGCCATCTATTAATAACCTGCGCATTAACTATTGCCAAGCATCCATTAACACACATGGTACTCACTGCCAGGTAGCCATTAACTTGCATGTTACCCACTACTAAGTATCATTAACTTTCACATTAGCCATTGTCAAGCAACCATTAAAATGCACGGTACTCACTGCCAGATTGCTGTTATTCTCCATGACACTCACTATCAGGCATCTATTAATCTCCTCCTTACCCTCTGTTATTCTCTATGGGATGCACGGCCAGTCCTCAATCATCCGCCATATAGCACACTCCAGCTATCTACTGCCCTTCAGTCAACACCATCAGCCATCTATCTTCCCATATTTACTTTGCACAACCATCCTACTTTTGGCCGGGAAGCAGCCATTTCTGCTCCTATTTTTGACGTGCAGTGAATGAGTACACATAACAGAAAGGTGTCTTTTTTTTCTCCTTTTGATCAATCTCCGGAAAAATATTGGAAAAAAAACATCAGATGCCATTTTTGCAGCAGTGCGAAAGTGGCAGCGAGTTTCCCTGGAAACACAATGATCTATGGATCCTGGTTGAAGCATGGCTGGGCACCAGGTCATGGTGGCTTTTTGCCACACGAAATGGTGGCCAGAGGCTGAATGATGAACAGTTCCCTGGCATGATCTGACTGCTGGTCTAGTTCAACAGAAGCACCTTGGCATCCATCACTGACACAAGCCTCAGTGGCCAATAAACAGGGACACCCCAGCAACGGGCTTTCTGTAAATATTCGTGCACACAGTCAACAATCGACCACTGTAAAATGAATAGAACACCTCATACGCTTCTATTAAAAAACCATGTCAAAGCGCAACTTTATGATGATAGACAATGGCTCACAGAGGACCATTAAAGCTTGCTTCATGCCACTGTGAATGTGCTGTACAGTGCTTCGTTGCGCTTATTAAATGTACATCAAGGCATTATAGCAAAAAAAATATCAGTGGCTGAAAGATCTCTTACAATCTGACAATGAAGGCTTTAGCTATAGGAACCCTCGCAGTGTTTTAAAAGAACCCATTTCTGATTGAAAAGACTGGCTTGTTTGAGCTGGCAGGATGTTAAGAGATTGAGCTACATTGTCAGCAAAAGTAACAGTGGAATGAAAGGATCTTTAACTAGAACGCCTTGTAACTGTTTGTCAAATTACAATTACATGCAGCAGTCTCAGACCATAAAGATACATTGAAAAAAAACAGTATAAAAGCACGGCTCAGGTGCATTTTGTTTGCAGTTCAGTTTGTAGCTGACATTTCAATCACATGCTCTGTCAGAATTGGATAGCTTGAAAATCTGTGCAGTGTTCCTGCATATTGCAGTTGTTTTTTGGTGTTGAAATGATTCTCTTTATCTGAATCCGTGTCTTGCTGTGGAGTGCAGTAGTTCATGGTCCTGCATTAACCTGGAGATGATGCACTATTAGAAAGCCATTTCCAATGGCCTTCTTATCCCTGTAAATTACTCACTCTAAATTAGCCCGGCTCTCTTGATACAGCATCTTTCACTGTCATGAGAATTTTACATGCGCACAAATACTGGTCACACAAGGCTTTTCTTTTGCCAAGGCCAGGATAGGGGTAAGAGCTGGGGTGGAATCATCATTGATTACATAGAATCGACAGCACAGAAACAGGCCATTTGGCCCAACTGCTCCACACGAGCCTCCTCCCACCCTCTTCATCGAACCATATCAACACATCCTTCTATTCCTGTCTCCCGCAAGTGTTTATCTAGCTTCCCCTTAAATGTACATAAGAACATAAGAACCAGGAGCAGGAGTAGTCCAATCGGCCCCTCGAGCCTGCTCCGCCATTCATGATCCAATCTTGGCCTCAACACCACTTTCCCGCTCTCTCCCCATACCCCTCGACTCCCCTGTAGTTCAAATGTCTGTCAATCTCCGCCTTGAATATATTCACTGACTCCGCCTCCACAGCTCTCTGGGGTAGAGAATTCCAAAGATTCACGACCCTCTGAGAGAAGAAATTCCTCCTCACCACCGTCTTAAAAGGGCGACCCCTTATTCTGAAACTACAGCCCCTAGTTCTAGATACCCCCACTAGGGGAAACATCCTCTCAGCATCCACCCTGTCAATCCCCCTCAGAATCTTAAATGTTTCAATAAGATCACCTCTTATTCTTCTAACCTCCAATGAGTATAGGCCCAACCTGCTCAACCTTTCGTCATACATCAACCCCTTCATCCCAGGAATCAACCTAGTGAACCTTCTCTGCACTGCCTCCAATGCAAGTATATCCTTCCTTAAATATGGAGACCACAACTGTACGCAGTACTCCAGGTGCGGTCTCACCAGCACCTTGTAAAGTTGCATCAAAACTTCCCTACTTTTATACTCCATACCCCTTGCAATAAAGGCCAACATTCCATTTGCCTTCCAAATTACTTGCTGTACCTGCATGCTAACTTTTTATGTTTCGTGTACTCGGACCCCCAGATCCCTCTGTACCGCAGCATTTTGTAGTCTCACTCCGTTTAAATAATAATTTGTTTTTTCATTCTTCCTTCCTCACATTTTCCCACATTATACTCCATCTGCCAAATTTTAGCCCACTTGCTTAACCTCTCTATATCCCTTTGCAGACTCTTTGGGCTCGAATTTCCAAGCCCTGAGGAGGTGGGTTTGGAGGTGGGAGTAGGGGCAAAATTGCAGAATCGGGGAGCACGAACCCTTAACGCCCCAGCCCGCCTCCATGCCCGTTTCCCAGGAGGAGGGTACCCGACCTGTGCTGGGAGCTGCCTCCCCGAGGCGGGAAGGGGATTAGTGCCAATTAACTGCCTGTTAACAGGTAGTTTTTCACCTAATCCTTATTTTTAGCCCAGAAGTGTGGGCTGCCCGACGGCTCCAAACCACGCCAAGTTAGCAAGGCGGACAGGCTCAACAAGGTCAATCACGGGAAAATCACGTGGGTTGGCCACAAATCGATGGAGGCGGGACTACAGCCCAAAAAGTGGGAGTCCCGCCTCCATCACGTCCCCATTGACAAAATCCAGCCCTCTGTGTTCTCCTGACAACTTGCTAACCCACCTATCTAAATATATTGTACTATTCACCTCAACTGCTCCTTGCAGTAGCATGTTTGATGTTTGCTTTACTGCTGACAAAAAAATGGAAACCTTTAATAATGAATGCCCTCACCATATCATAAATCACGAGGGAGTTGAGAAACTGGCATCAGTTTCTATCAGGAGGGGTGGGGCGGGGAAAGCTACATTGCTCCAGTTTTTGCAATTGCAGTGCATCTTCTGACAGCTCCCAAAGCTGGCGCAGATTGCAGCCTTCGAACTGTGTTCAAAGCAAAATAAGGAGACAGCGGGGTAATTCCTGAATTATAACTGGAACAGCAATAGTCTGGTCCGTTGCAAAGCGGTCACGAAATTAGCATGACCAGGCAAATGTAAGGGGGCAGCATGTCGAATGTAAGAATGAAACTGCACAGCCTGAAAACAGCCCCCCACCCCCAAAAATTAAAGAAATTACAGAGACAACCAGATGTCATCAAATGCTGGGAGAAAACACACAGGGTTTTTCCAATAGTGCTGGTACAGGAAAATTAAGCATTGCTGAGGATTCTGAGCAAGTATAGCAAAAAATGGGAAGCTAGATAAACTCCTGAGGGAGAAAGAAATAGAAGGTTATGCTGATGGGGTTAGATGGCGAGGGGTGGGAGGAGGCTTGTGTGGAGCATAAACACCGGCATGGACCAGTTGGGCCGAATGGCCTGTTTCTGTGCTGTACATACTTTGTAATTCTAGGAGCGGGTCAGTGACTGGCAACAATAATGATAAACTTATTTTACAAATTTATATTAGATCACTTAATACGTGTAGATATGTGCAAGTCTATTTTGTACCTACGACAAAATCCTGACTGATAAATGTCAGCTTGTCTCAATGGAGGGGAAGGCTGCAGATGGCATCTGTTGGAACAGCCCTCCGTGGGGTTCATGAATTCTGCTGATATTGTCTCTGCCGTGGCGGTGCGAGACTCTCTGCATATCCAACTGTTGAAGCCTGCAGGAAGAAACAAAGGTAAGTAAACTTTTACTAACACTTTCCACTTACCTCACACACTCAACTCTCCACACTTGCACCCATCACTTATCTTCACAGCGCACTTTTGCAGCCCCCCGACCCCCGCAGATCCACTGCTCGCCTCGGTGACCCTGGCGGGGTTTGCGGCCTTCGGGAAGCCCACACTTGTGTGGGTAAAATGGGGATTATCCTTTTATCTGCCTGTTAACTACCTGGCAAGATGGCACGGAGGTGGGTTGGGGGCGGGTTGGTCACCTGCCCCCAGATTCTGCCATTTTCCCGGCAGTCCCGCCACCATACCCGCCTCCCCAGTGCTGGCAAGAGCGCGCCCAAAGCGTCTGCCGGTTTTGATTTTGTTTGGCACATTCTTGGCGAACTTGCAGCGAGGTGCTCTGATCTGGAATGCACTGCCTGAAAGGGTGGTGGTGGAAGCAGATTAAAATAGTAATTTTCCAAAGGGAATTAGATATATATTTAAAAGGAAAAAAAAATTTGCAGGGCTATGGGGAAAGAGCCGGGGAGTGGAATTAATCGGATAGCAGGATGGGCCGAATGGCCTCCTTCTGTGCTGTTTGATACTTGTGCCAAGGCATCACTCAATAACAAATTACAACTCGCTTGCATATGGATTCATCATAGATAAAACAAATTATACTCCCTATCCAGCTGTAAGAACCGTGTCTTTTTAATATGGTTCCTGTGTGTTATTCTTGAAATCCTCATCATTGCAACTCAAGTCTCCATTTCTTACTCACCAGCTGTAGCGGACAGATTGAAAGCTGCCTTAGTGTGACCTCTCTGGAGGAAAAAAAAAGGCTTGTATTTACTTCTGTGTCTTACCGCACCAATGGCAAGTGTCTGAAATAATTTGCACAAATTAATTTTCAAATGCAGTGACTGCTGTGATAGGGTCAAACACGGTAGTCAAGTTGCGCACAGCAAAATCCCACAAAAGGTATTGAAGTAATTAGCGAGCTCATCTGGGGTTTTTGTTGTTGATGCTTGTTGAAGGAGAAATGTTACCAAGATACAGAGAGAACTCTCCCCTCGCCTTTGAAAAATGCCACAGGATCTTTAGTGTCTCCTAGAATAGGTGGATGAAGCCTTGGTTAAATGTTTCAGACAAAGACCGATGGTGAATTTTAATCCCCCCAAGGATGGGTGGGTTGGGGGTGGGTGGGAAATACATTTTTTTTTAATCTCAAACTCGACCCCGACCTGCCCACTTCCGGTTTTAATGGCGGCGGGTCCTGGGGCGGGCGACCAATGCGCTCTCAGAAGGCGCTTCAGTCAGTTAAAGCTGTTAAGGAGGCTGCGCGCCTCCATTTTAACTAGATTTTTATTTTTAACCCATGGAGGCCGGGGTTCCTGTGGCTCATGAAACCCGACAGGTAAAAGAAGCTGGGAAAGGCCGTAAGGAAACAGAATGTAAGTGCATTTACAGCACTGCTTGTGGGCCTGGGGGAGCAGGAGTGCTTCCTCCAGGCCCAACAAGTTTAACTCTTACAAAAGCAAAATACTGCAGATGCGGGAAATCTGAAATGAAAACAGAAAATGCTGGAAACACTCAGCAGGTCAGGCAGCATCTGTAGAGAATCAAAGTTAACGTTTCAGGTCGATGACCCTTTGTCAGAACTGGAAAAAGTTGGAAATGGAACAGGTTTTTAAGCAAGTGTAGGGGCAGGGAAAGGGGGGGAGGGGAAGAAAGAACAAAAGGGAAGGTCTGTGATAGGCTGGAAGGCAGGAGAGATTAAGGGACAACAGGGATGATGGTGCAAGGCAAAAGGAGATGGTAATGGGACAAGTTAAGAAACAAAGGATAAGTCTAGATGAAGTGTAAAGCTGCCATGTGAGAGAGAAAATAAATCAATCAATAAATAAATAGGGTCAGAGGTTATAGTCTGAAATTGCTGAGTCCAGAAGGCTGTAAAGTGCCTAATCGAAAGATGAGGTGCTGTTCCTCGAGCTTACGTTGAGCTTCATTGGAACAATGTAAGAGGCCGAGGATGGAGAGGTCAGAGTGAGAGTGGAGCGGTGAATTAAAGTGACAGGCGACCGGAAGCTCAGGGTCACCTCCTACCTCTTTACAGGCCCTGTGATCAGCCGACCCCGCCGACTCTCCACTCTCCATCTATCCCCGCCCCAACTCCTACCCCCGACCTCCACGATCTCTCACCCACTCCAGATCTGCATTTGAAGAGCCCGACATTGATTCCATCCCAACCCCCACCGTGAACTCTCCTTCCCTCTTCTCCGCTCCCCAGCTGCGGTTTTGTCTGTAGGCTTTCCCACTTGACGGGCAGCCAACCTATCGAGCAGCCTGGCCGTCAGGCAGGAAACCTGCTGGAAAAATATAAGACTTCCTGCTGTTAGCTTCCGCAGGATGCACGGTCCGGCTTTCCAATCCGGAATCGCTCCCCACCGCCGCCCACCCTCTCTCTTCGTTACCCCGAGTAAATAGCAGGAGCGACATCTCTGGCAATGCAGCTCTCCCATGGTAAGGCATTGGGTTGTTACCCAAATGATGAGCTCCCGGAGTAACACTTCAACACACAACCTTCTGACGAGGGTGAGAATCCAACCAACTAAACCAAACCAAAGCCTCCCAGGATGCAGTGCACCAGCGGAGGAAGCAAAGTTGGCACATTACATAATCCATGCTCACAGCGTGTTAAGTCTGTGAGTTGTTCAAGTAATTAATACTCAGACTTAATCAGTAACAATAAAACAGGTCTTTACTGGTTGGAGGTAGGGACTACACTGAATACAAGATTACTGCACAGTGCTTATATACCGGTGTGTTCACCCCCGGTATTACGTCTACAGCAGCCTGAGAAAGTAGTACATCTCTTAAGGTGGAACAGGCTTAAGCTCTCTTAAGGTGGAACAGGTTACATACACAACACTCCTCCCTTCTTAGCTTTATAGTCATCCCCCCCATTTAACATAACGTAATAACATATATACATATATAACTTCATGTTTAACGTAACATATCACAGATTCAGTCTCTGCGGAAAACAGTTCACAGATTCAATCTCTGTGGTGTAGTCGGTTCACGTTACTCATTCAATAGTCCTTTCATGGATTTAACAGCTTGAACTTCCGAACTGATTTGGCTCCGTTCGGAGGGACCACGTGTGTGATCTGGTAGAGGTGATAATGGTTCAGATGGGTCATCTTCTGTTTTTACTTTTCCTTTTCTGCTTCTTGGAGACTCTCTGGGCTCCATTGTCAGCTGCCACAGCTGCCAGCTGCATGCGCAGTTCCTCCTTCTCTTCCTCCTTTTTTCGTAGTAGAGCCACCTTCTCCCGATGTTCCGTAGACTTTCGGTGCTCCTCCATGATTTCTGTATGGTGGGAGTCGAAGTTACAAGTTGGGCAGGACAGGACATAGTAATATTCGGAGTCGTCCGACAGGTCAGCGAGAGGGTCGTCTATTTCCTCCATACCCAGCTGGACGTTAGCCAGCTCTTGTTCCAAATCCAGATATCTTTCCTGAAGAGACTTCTTCATGTGTACCTCTGCATCCAGCTTTTTCTGGGCTTTCAGCAAGTCGTTTACTAGTGACCTCATTTGTGATTTTAATACTTCAACTTCCTTTGGAGATTGATTGATCGGACTATGCAATCCCTCTACCGGAGCAGCTGTTTCAGCGGTCTGTTGTTCTACATTGACGTGAGTCAGCGTACTTTTGGCATCCAATGGCTGCTCTGTTGCAGTCGTTTCAGTCTGTGTCGTCACATCAGCCATCTCAATGACTTTTGAGAGCTCCGAACCCTTTTCCTTTGAAGATCGCAGCTCGTGTTCAAGTTTTTCCCATTTCAGAGTCTTGTCCCTCAGCATATGAAGGAGTTGGCTGACCGTTAACTCTTCTGACACCAGATTATGGCACGCACTTTCAGAACCTGAATCAGCTTTGATTCGTTCGGCCTCCTCGCGCAGATGGTCCATTTTCTCCATCAGTTGCTTCTGTTGCCTTTCCAGATTCTCCCACTCTGTAACAAAGAACTTTTTTATTTCATTCATCTCTTGCTCAAAACGGCGAATCATTTGTTCTAATTGCTGTTGTAGTTTGAAATGGAGTTGAGTTCGAGCCCAGTGTCCCTCAAAAATGTGCATATCAGTAGACTTGACAGACTCAGAATTCTCTGTTAAACTATGTTGTTGTTGCTCAGTGGAATTCTGTGCTGAAACTTTGTCTTTTGCACATGGGTTGGTCTTACCATCATCAGTTCTAGAGTCTGGGCTGATTATCTGCACCGAGTTCTCACTCTTTATGGCTTTTAGCGAATGCCAGTCCATATTTATGTTTCTAAACCACTCCCGGCCTAGTAGTGGTGGACCTCCCTCCGGTAGCACATATAAGTCCATTATTTGACTTCCTTCGCCCTTGTTGGCCACTGCAACCTTTATTGTCCCGATGGGGTACACTCTCTGCCCCGTGTAGGTTGTCAATATAATCTCCGTATCCTGTAGGGGAATATGTTGGAATAACCTTCTGTAATCTTTCTTATTCATGACCGACAATGCCGATCCAGTGTCCAATTCCATTTTTACTTGGACTCCTTCTATCTGAAGAGTAACCCAAATTGTCTGGAGGTCTGCACCCTTACCAACGTTGAGTACCCTTAAGCTAGCCAGTTCAATACTGCTTAAGCCAGCCAGTTCATTACTGCTAGCGTCTGAATCGGACTCCTGTTCGGCCACCTTGTGTACTTTTGCGTATTTTCCTTGCGGTGACTTCTTGTTGCTGGTCTTCTTCCCTGACCTGCATACTCTAGCTATATGTCCAAGCCTACCACAAGTTCTACATTCTTGGTTTTTAAACCAACACTGGTTCTGATCATGCGTTGTCTTTCCACAACGATAACATTTGCCAGAACTCACACCCAATTTGTGTGCACTGAGCTCCGGTGACCGTAGCTGCATTACTGCCGTGCCTCTCGCTGCGGCTTTGTGTGCTGCTGCCATAGTGACCGCCTTCTCAAGCGTCAGCTCATTCTCCTCGAGCAGTCGCTTTTGTGTATCCTGTTTAAATAAACCACACACAAATTTGTCTCGTAGTGCATCTGTCAGTCCCGTTCCAAACTGGCAATATTTCGCTAATTTACGCAATTCCAGCAAATATTCAGCATTGCTTTCATGCTGTAGCTGCCTTTTGTCGTAAAATTTAATTCGTTCCGCTAGCATCAGCGGCGTGGGGTTTAGATGATCTTTCAGGACAGTAACAATCTCATCGAACGTCTTATCCGCCGGTTCATCTGGTGATAACAGGTGTTTCAATTGCCCGTATGTCTTCGCACCCATTAAATTTAATAATGTTAGTGCTTTATCAGCCTCACGAATTTTATTGGCCTTACAATAATTTTTAACTCGTTCAACATATATGGCCCAATCTTCGATGTCACTATCAAAGTTGCTAATATTCCCGTGTTTAGGCATTGTAGTACTTTATCAGATTTGCAATTTCTCAGATTTTTTTTTTTTACTGCTATCCAAGATGGCGGCTTCCTGCTCTTGCCGTCGTCCTCCGCCCACAAAATGGCGGTTTTCCCACGCTTGGCGGTCTTCACCCGTCCCCCGACGCCATCTCCCTTCAGCCCCGAGTGCGGCCCTTATCTCCGCCGCGATCGATGGCCCGCGCTTTTCACCGCGGCTCTCGCGCCTTCAGTGTCTGCCGACGCTGCGCCTTTCAGCCCGAATGCGGCCCTTATCAGGGATTTCGATCGATGGCCCTTCTACCTCCGACTTCCCCCAGCCCTGTCTTTGCAGCCAACGCTGCTTGGCTTACCCACCACCGAGGTTGAAAAAGAAGCTGCAGGATGTCTTCTGTCCTCCAGTTTTCAGTCGCTGATGGAGGCTTCAGGGTCCTAATGCCTGTCGCTTCCAGTGGGGTGGTGAGATTTGAAACCTCTCTTCAACGTCCTGTCTGTGGACGAAGCCGCCGTGGAATAACTGCCGCAGGGTAAGAACCTGACTCGTCGCCAGTGTTAAGTCTGTGAGTTGTTCAAGTAATTAATACTCAGACTTAATCAGTAACAATAAAACAGGTCTTTACTGGTTGGAGGTAGGGACTACACTGAATACAAGATTACTGCACAGTGCTTATATACCGGTGTGTTCACCCCCGGTATTACGTCTACAGCAGCCTGAGAAAGTAGTACATCTCTTAAGGTGGAACAGGCTTAAGCTCTCTTAAGGTGGAACAGGTTACATACACAACACAGCGGATGCTGCAGAGGAAGCTCTGCAATCTGGCCTGAAGCTGCTGGTGCTGTGGAAGTCATCTCACTAATATTGTAGATCAAATCACAGAGCACCAATAAAACAGCTGTGCTTACACAATTAATTCAACCTCACTATTTGCGATTCGGTTTTTGGCCACGATACCTTCCCCTAATGGTTGGGAAAAGCCAGCAAACAAAAACCAGATGCGTTGGGTTGACTGGGGCGCTCAGTGACCAGAAAAAGATGGTGGCTTCTCCATCTAGGAACAAGATCCATAATGCCACCGAGGATGTCTCTATCTTAAGAAGCACTGGAGGAAACGGTATCATCAGAGTCCCAGGAGACAGAGCAGTGTTGCCTTCTTCACCTCACTGTGCTGGCATCAGCTGGTGCGCTACGATGCAAAGCAGCGCTGGAGTAAAGTGGCAAAGGCACTAGGGGTCGGGGTCAGTGAACAGGACATAGAAAGCGAAAGCCAATAGGATTTATCTGCTGCAGGTAGACACAATGTAGGAAGAAATAATGGCCCAGAAATTCGGTTCTCCACAGGTGAGTACGCATGGGGTACTCACCCGTAAGCCCAATGGAAGTGCCGGTTTCGTGCATGCACTGCGCATGCGCGGGAAACCAGCACTTCCATTCCCCTGAAAGAAAGGGTTCAGATGTGGAATGCGTGCGCAGGAGAGGCAGCACGTGCGCATCGAACTTACTTTTTTTTGCAGGTTTTCCCAGGAGGGTAAGTCTCCAGCAGTTACACTTTTAAAAAGCAGGTGCAAGGCCTGCTTTTTACAAGGTAAGTGGTGAATTAATTAAAATTAAAACATTTTTTCCACAGGTTGTTTATTTTTAAATACTTTAAAGAAAGGTAAGTTTATTTTTAGCCCCGTTAGAAAATGTAATTAATTTTTTCAAAAATTTAAATTATTGTTTAAAATAGTTATTTCACGTAATTTATACTTTATTTTAAAAAGGTGTTTTTTAATTTATGTGAGGTTTTAGTGATGTTTTGGGGCTTATAGTATTTATAGGTTTCAAACCTATGAATGAAGCATTCCCTGCTACCGTTGGCTCTCCATGGCCCACGTGATCCCAGGGGACGCATCGAACTAACTGCGCCCCTGGGATACGCAAGCACTGCACGCCAGCAGTTGGAGGAGGCCCAGGATCACAATTCCATGGGGGCCCACAGCTCAACGGCCGTCGCGCAAGGTAAGTGCAGGTCGGAGGCTTGCACCCGCGGGAAGCCTCCGACCCGAATTTCTGGGCCAATGTTTTGGTCAGACTGTTAAATGACAGAAAAGAAAAGAGAAAAGAAAAAGAAAAAGAAAAATTTAATTGCATTTATATAGTGCCTTTCACGACTACCAGATGTCCCAAAGCACTTTACAGCCAATGAAGTACTTTTTGAAGTGTAGTCACTGTTGTAATGTTGAAAACATGGCAGCCAATTTGCACACAGCAAGCTCCCACAAACAAAATGTGACAATGACCAGGTAATCTGTTTCTGTGATGTTGATTGAGGGATAAATAGTGGCCAGGACACGGGGGATAACTCCCCTGCTCTTCTTTGAAATAGTGCCATGGGATCTTTTACATCCAGCTGTGCGAGCAGACACTGGCTTAATGCAGTGCTCCCTCAGTACTGCACTGGATCAGCCTAGGTTTTCTGCTCAGGTCTCTGGAGTGGGACTTGAACCTTTTGACTCAGAAGCGAGAGAGTGCTACCCACTGAGCCATGTACTGAGGAATCACTCTGCAGTGATGGGAAGTTAAGTGCCATTTATAACAGTGTCCCCCCAAAGAGTGCAGAGTGCAGGAGTGTCTGACAGCTCATTCTCACCTTGTAGCTCAGAACATCTGATCCCAGGGTGGCGGACTGCTGAAGGGCATGCTCTGACCAGAGGTGTTAATGGCCAAGTACCTAGATCATACTTCATCCCATCTGCAAACACGGCACAAGTCCGACGGTCATGCTCTCAAAAACTCAGCATTTTCTTCAACACTGAGCAGTGTGTTTAACGTCATGGTTTGCTGCCACAGAAGTCGGTGGCAAACTGTGAAAATGACCAAAATTCCACTGGTGCCACCAGGGGCAGCACACCTTGTCGAAAACAGACGTGCCAATAATTAATATTTAAAACAAAAATGTGGTTAGCCTTGGCTCCTTGGTCGCATTCTTGCTTCTGAGTCAGAAGGTCATGAGCGCAGAACTTACTCCAGGCCTTGAGCACAGAATCTAGGCTAGCACAGGGAGAACTGTATTGTTGAAGGTGCCATCTCTTGGATTAGATGGGTTAAACGGAAGCCCCGTCTGCCCTCTCAGGTGCCCATGACACTACTATAAGAAGAGCAGAGGAATTCTCCCAGTGTCCTGGCCAATATTAATCCCTCAACCAACCCAGCAAAACAGATTACCTGGTCGTTCAGTTCATCAGTGTTTTTGTGGGGCCTCGCTATGTGCAAATTGGCTGTCGTGTTTGCCTCTACGAGAATAGTGACTACACTTCAAAAGTAATTCCTTGTCTGTAAAGCAGTTTGCGACGTCCTGGAGATGTGGGGGTAGAGTTTCCACTTCGGGTGCAAATTGCACTCAAATTTGCATTAGTTTTCTGAATTAAATTTCGCTCAAGTTTCCACTCAAACACATTTGCCATGAACCACTGCAATCGGGCAGTGTTTTAGAATGTAATTGCACTTTTTTTTTCTTGCATTAGAAACTATTCCTTGATGTATTTAAGAGTGGTAACCTGGTGCAGTTTGATTAATACGGCTGAAAATGGGTTTATCACAAAAGATAGGCATTTTAATAATGTCTGGTCCACCACCTGTGATTAACCCGTTTTTAAATAACTGAAAATTACTTTAAAAAAAAGGCACAGAATTTTTACGAGTTTCATTGGTGTACATTAGTCAGTTTCTTAGTTAAATTAAATATATAGGGCCAGAAATTGCTGAACGGGGCTTGCAGCCCCGTTTTTGCACTTACCCCGCGCTACTGCCGATCAGCTCCAGGGACGCCTGCACTTGCTGAAACAGAAAGAAGAATCCCCGGCAGCGTATGACGTCACGCCGCCCAGGAGTGCAGCCAGCGCGAAGCCAGGAGCGTGCAGTGCAAGTGAGACACGCCCCTTGAGGTCTCAGTTTCACTGGACACGCCCCCAATGTTTCTGTCAAGCTGCTAAGCATTTTTACATGCAAAGCAGCAGTTTAAATAGGTTTTTGGAAGTTTTTTGAAGATTTTGGTAACTTTTATAAACTTTTTAAAATGTTTACATTATTTTGAGTAATCTGAAGTAGTTTTAAAGAGAATTAAAGCAATTTAAAGACTTTTAAAAGCCCTAAAATAATTTTTTAAATTCCATTTATTTATTTAGCAATGTCGTCGTCATACGTGTCTTCACACTGTTCCCTTTGGGGAACTGTATGAAGTGGTGGAAGGATTTATGGCCATGATTAACGCTCATTCCGTGACCGTAACCATCTTTGAACCAGCCATTAGGGCGGTTAGTCCTATGGCGGGAGGGTTTTACGGGCTCCCACAAGCTATACAAGGAGGGGGGGCCACCCACACCCACGGACGCAAATATCCCACTGGATGTCAACCCAGAATTTAGAGCCGGAGCTCCGACTCCACTTGCCGGGACTGTCTGGAGCGGGGTTCGAAACCCTACCCTAATCTGGCCCAGCGGCGGGGATCCTACCGCTATGACAAAGGCCCAATCCGATTAGCAACGTGAAATGGCAGCATAGGGCTCCAGTCACGGGGAGGGAAAAGGCGCAGGAAACGTATGGGTGTCACCTTTTGTGCGGAGTGGGCCTTTTGCGTAGCAGTAAGCATCCCCGCCGCTGGGCCAGAAGGAGTAGGGTTTTGAACCCCACTCCAGACAGTCCCGGCAAGTGGAGTCGGAGCTCCAACTTTAAATTCTGGGTGGACATCCAGCGGGATACTTGCGTCCGTGGGTGTTGGTGGCCCCCCCCCCTCAGATGGGTTGTGGGAGCCCGTAAAACCCTCCCGCCATAGGACTAACCACCCTAATGGCTGGTTCAAAGATGGTTACGGTCACGGAATGAGCTTTAATCACGGCCATAAATCCTTCCACCACTTCATACAGTTCCCCAAAGGGAACAGTGTGAGGATACGTACGATGATGACCTTTTGCGCAATGCACCTCCTTGGACCCTCAGTCGCAGATGCGAGGGGGCAAGTCGTGCAATTGTTAAATTTTTCATTTTATTGACATGTAAAATGTTGGCCCAGTAATTCCCTTCCAAATGCGCGAGTACGGTCGGGGTACTTACGCATCTGGCTGGATGAAATGCCGGTTTTCAGCATGCACAGTGCATGTGGGGAAAACCGGCATTTCCTGTCCTCTGAACGAAGGGGTTCAGAGGCAGAACGCGTGCGACTGCACAGGCAGCGCGTGCGCAGTATAATTCGCCGCTTTCATTAATGCTTTCAGTGAGGTCAAGTCATTACAACTTACACATGAAAAAAGCATGGGTACAGTTGCTCCAGAGGCTGCGGAGGAAGATATTTATTATCGTGGAGCTTCTGAAAGTATGTATGTCTGTATATATTGCTTTGCGTGTTATGTATATATTCCTTTACTTATGTGTATGAATGTATTATTTAATTATGACTTTCAGAGAAAGTAACTTATTGGAAAATCATAATTAAAAACATACATTCATACACATTAGTAAAGGAATATAAAACATACATACATATACATAAAGGAATATATGTGGACATACATACATAACTCATTCTCACATTCCATTCACACAGCCACAATTGCTCCTTCTACCTACCGTTCTGAAAACCCTTTTTAAAAAAAAAAAAAAATTTTAACTTTAAAACTTACTTAAAATTTCTTAAAATAACTTCCCTCCCTTTCCCAAACAAAAATATTGCATTTCAGAAGCTCCACGATAAAATATATCTTCCTCCGCAGCCAATGAACAACTTTAAACTTGCTTTTTTCAAGTGTAACTTCTAAGGACTTACCCTCACTGAATCCATCATTGAAATCCACAAAGTTCACTGCGCAAGCGCTGCCTGTGCAGTCGCACGCGCTGTGAATAGACCTCGGGTCTGGAAATGCCGGCGTTCCCCGCATGCGCTGTTCCTGCTGAACGCTGGCATTTCCAACGGCTAGATGCGTGAGTACCCCGACCGTACTCACGCTTCTGGCCGCGAATTTCTGGCCCATATTCGCGGAAACTCGATTTGCGCTGGATGCAAGTTGGGCTTGAAAGTCCTCGATCTTTTGCACTGGTTTGGCTGACCGTGGGTGCATTGCGCTGAAAAAAACCAGGCGCAACTCCAGGCCATGATAGAAATGCAAGTTCTCTGCAGTTGATGGGGAGCCTTAAAGTTCTGAGACTCTGCTCCTGGCATGGGTTCTCTCAGTCTCAGAGGTTGGATATTTACATCTGTTAATGTTAAACCTTTTCTTTTAGTGCAAATATAACTCCTGGTGTGATGAACGCATAATAAATTTAGGAGAGATACCAGAAGGAATTTTTTCAAGCAAAGGGTAATAAATGTGACAGTAATCTGCCAGACAGCTGCAGACTTTAAGGACCTTTTACATACACTGGATACTCAACTGAAGAGAGTTACAATATTCTAAGGGGTGAACTACAGTGGGCTAAATGCCCTTGACCTTTCTTCAGTTCTGTATATTTCACTAACATTCTTCCACCAGACACAAGAAAGTAAAATTCAATGTAAAAAGTCTCACAACAATCTACTGGAGAATTTATTGTCAGAACTTCAAACAAAGCTTCTCATCTTCATCAGCCAGAAGAATGAGACTCACTCGAAGTTGCCAGGGAATGTCTAATCACGGAGAAGAAGGGCAAAAGCAACAATCATCCATTGCTAAATAATTGGTGACCCCAATCCCACCCAGAATCCTAACGAGTGAGCATATGAAATGAAACTGGGTTGGCTGTACCTCTAATAGAAGTTTTGATTCTCACTCAACTTTTTCTCCCATTACAAGATCCTACCATCGTGGAGCCTTCTTTTGTTTTCCAAACAGTAGTAGTTGATCAATCCAAGTTCCAAGCACATTTTAAGGCACGTAACACAAAGCAAACTCACAAAAATCATCTTTTCAACTCTTAGCGCCTCTCTCTCAACCCTTACTTCCCCTGAACCCCCACTTTTATGTTCACCTAGCTGGGGAAATTCTCCCCCCCGCCTCACTCCAGGTGCTCCCACTCCAGGTGCAAATATCTTTAAAGGGAAGGTTCTTAAAGGGGCCATACCCTTATCGGGGATCAGAGCCCTCATCATATACCGACCCTCAATCACCCTGCTATACCCCAAAAAACAGAAAAGTCTGTCCGGGTTGCTCAGTTGAGGTAATATTTTTCTTGAAATAGGATCAGAATATATGCAATGACAGTTCCGCTATGATCGTATTTGGAGCCTGAAATTGGCTGTTGCCCTAGAATAAAACTTAGGTCATTATCAAAACTGCATATTGGGTTCCTATAAATTCTATACTGATTTAGAATCGCTGAAACTTTGCGGTTGACTCCCAGTCTAACAAGCATTTCTACTCGGCTGTCCCAACCCTACCTGTGAAATCCTGGAATTGTTATACCCCCAGGTCTCTCTGTTCATGGACCCCCCTTTAGGATTGTACCCTTTACTTTATATTTCCTCTCTGCATTCTTTCTACCAAAATGTATCACTTCGCTCTTTTCTGCTTTAAATTTGTCTCTTTGTGTCTCTCTTTCTGTCATTCCCTCTTGTCTCATCTCTCTCTCAATCACTGTCCCTTTGTCCCTCCATCTTGTCTCTATTTCTCTTCCTCTTGTCTCTGTCTCTCCCCTTCTCTCTCTTTCTCTGTCTCTCTCTCTCGCTGTCTCTCTGTCTCTGTCTCTATTTTTCTCTCCATCATTGCCTCTCTCCTTCTTGCTCTGTGTCTTTCCTTCTGTTATCTCTCACTGCCTTTCTCTCTGTCTCTCTCTAATTCTCCTCCTCTGTCTTTCCTCATTTGTCTCTTAATGCTCTGTGCACAGTTTTGGTCTCCTTATCTGAGGAAGGACATACTTGCCTTAGAGGCGGTTCAAAAAAGGTTCACTAGATTGATCCCTGGGAGGAGAGGGATGTCCTATGAGGAGAGATTGAGTAGATTGGGCCTATAATCTCTGGCATTTAGAAGAATGAGAGGTGATCTCTTTCATATAAGATTCGGAGGGGGATTGACAGGGTAGATGAAAGTTTGTTTCCCCTGGTTGGAGTGTCTAGAACTAGGGGTCATAATCTCAGGATAACGGGTTTGCCATTTAAGACTGTGGTGAGGAGAAATTTCTTCACCCGCTTCTCCCTTACAGGATTGTGAATCTTTGGAATTCTCTCCCACAGGATTGTGAATCTTTGGAATTCTCTCCCACAGAGGGCTGCGGATGCTGAATCGTTGAGTATATTCAAGGCTGAGCTAGATCGTTTTTGGACTCATGGAGAATCAAGGTATATGGAGATCGGGTGGGAAAATCAGCCATGATCTTATTGAATGGCAGAGCAGGCTCGAGGGAATGTATGGCCTACTCCTACTCCTAATTCTTATGTTCTTATGTTCAGTGTTTGATTTTGATGTAGTGAATTACCTGGCTCTTCAGAATTTGTTTTACTCAATTATAAATCAATAGTTTATCAGGAATTGGCTTTTTGAAAGGCAATCTGAAAGGAGAAATCAGACACTCGTGGACAAGTGTTTAACAAAAAATGGTGCAACAACGTAGATGGTATCGCATGTGTGCGGTGTGAGCAGGATAAAAATAATATACGGTTCTTATCACCTCTGGAGCAAAATTAAAGAGCAAAGAAAATCTCCTTAATATTGTCTTCATTAGTTTCAGGTACATAGAAATACAGAGAAGTTACAACATGGAAACAAACCATTCGTCCTAACAATTCCCTGTCGGCCTTTACCCTCCATTTGAGCAAATAGTCCTAATTACTTTATCTACCCTGTTCCCATATACCTTCATTGACCTATCCAATCTCATCTTGAATGTTGACAAAGTTTCTGCCGCAAACACTGCACATTTATTCTAACTGAGGTGTTATTAAGGTTTCATATACAATCATCATTGCCTCTTATATTCTATGCCTCTTCCCATGGCTCAGGGGTTGCTCTCTCACCTCTGTGTCAGGCCGTTGTGGGTTCAAGTCCCTCTCCAGAGACTTGAGCATATAATCTAGGAAGACGCTCCAGTGCAGTACTGAGGGAATGATGCATTATCAGAGATGCCGTCTTTTGGGAGAAACATTAAACCGAGGCTCCATCTGCCCTCTCAGGTGGACGTAAAAGATCCCATGGCACTATTTCGAAGAAGAGCAAGGGCGTACTCCCTGGTGTCCTGGCCAATATTTATCCCTCAACCAACATTCACTAAAGCAGACTATCATGCCATTATCTCAACGCTGTTTGTGGGACCTTGTTGTGTGCAAATTAGCTGCCGTGTTTGCTACATTACAACAGTGACTACACTTCAGATGTACTTCATTGGCTGTAAAGATGAGCCAGAAGTTTATTATTATACACAAGTGTCAAGTGACGGACTTCTTAACAGTCAGTTTTTTCTTAACCCAGCTACTGTCCTCCAATAAAGATGATTTACATTAAGAACCGTATCATATATTGACCACACAATTCACCTTTGTTGTTCTACCAACATTTTAACATAGAAACATAGAAGATAGGAGCAGGAGTAGGCCATTCGGCCCTTCGAGCCTGCTCCGCCATTCAATGAGATCATGGCTGATCATCCAAATTCAGTACCCTGTCCCTGCCTTCTCCCCATATCCCTTGATCTCTTTAGCCTCAAGAAATATATCCAACTCTTTCTTGAATATATTTAATGAACTGGCCTCCACCGCCCTCTGTGGCAGAGAATTCCACAGGTTCACCACTCTCTGGGTGAAGAAATTCCTCCTCATTTCAGTCCTAAATGGCTTACCCCTTATCCTTAGACTATGACCCCTGGTTCTGGACTCCCCAGCCATCAGAAACATCCTTTCTGCATCTAGTCTGTCCAGGCCTGACAGAATTTTATAGGTTTCGATGAGATCCCCTCTCAATCTTCTAAACTCCAGTGAGTATAAGCCCAATTGACACAATCTCTCCTCGTACGTCATTCCTGCCATCCCAGGTATCAGCCTGGTGAATCTTCGCTGCACTCCCTCCATGGCAAGAACGTCCTTCCTCAGGTAAGGTGACCAAAACTGCACACAATACTCAAGGTGCGGTCTCACCAAGGCCCTGTACAACTGCAGCAAGACATCCTTGTTCTTGTACTCGAACCCTCTTGCTATGAAGGCCAACATACCATTTGCCTTCTTAACCACCTGCTGCACCTGCATGCTTTTAATAGTCCATTGGTAATGTGCAATAATTTAACACAATGCACCTTGGGTGTGGCTTTGCAATCATGATACCCTCCAGATGAATTGTGTTATTATAGCACAACCATCATCAACAACAACTTGCATTTATATAGCACCTTTAACATACAAACATATCTCACAGGGCTTCACTGAAGCATAATGGGGTAAAAGTGGGTGCCGAGCTAAAGAAGGGGGCATTAGGTGTGACCAAAAGCTTGGTCAAAGAGATGGGTTTTAGGGAGGGTCTTAAAGGAGGAGAGTGAGGTGAAGGTATGTTGCTGAGAAGGAGCGGTGGGAGTTTCACTCTGCATATACAACGATAACGTGCATCTATATAGCGCCGTTAACATAGTAAAACATCCCAAGGTGCTTCACAGAAGTGTTATCAAGCAAAACAAAATATCTACCCAAGCTGTCCCTGACCTAGAAGTGGATGATGGTGACAATGAATGTCCAAAATGCGAGATTGTTGTATTACCCAGTGCTGTTGCCCACCAGCACAATGCCACAATAATTCACAAAATAGGGCAACATTTTTTTAAGCAACGAGGTGGTCGAATTGCAGTGTGGTTGAACAGACAACCATTACACGCATTAAATAAGATTGGGATGAACCCCTATTAGGAAAGGGGAATAGGGCTATTAAGTCCATAAACATGGAAAGGAAATGGACAGGAGATTTGGAAGGGTCGACTGACAGACCAATGGTCTTTCTCCTACCCAACGCGTTACTATATTATCGTCATTTAAAAATGAAAAATTCCATAATGTGACTTTGATAAAACTTGTAATCAGGGAAACATTCTGTTCCTTTTCTAAATTGTGAAATTTTTGTTTTGGCAATTATAGGTAAATATGTCAACTAATTGGGCACGTTTACAGTAGGTATCACGCTGGTTGCCTTCTGACAGTTCAAGGTCACAGCTGTTGCGTAAGGAACTGTATATGAATAAAATTGAAGAGTAACGACGCCCTTTACAGATCACCATCTGTTTTTGACTCCGCTTCAGATCATTACTTCAACAGTCTTAATACTAACTTGTTGATCCTCGACCTTTCTTCCAGCAGTTTATCAAATCAATCACAGTGTTACTCCAGGCAACACTCCCTCTGTTGGATACAATAGTAATTACATAATATAGTCAGGAACACTACAACAGCTGAAAATGTGCTTTAAGACATCAGGGAGAACAAAGAGCGTGAAATTCTCTTTTGTTGCACCTAATCCTCCATTCCCTTCCTGTAAATGCTTTGCCTGTTCCTGCAGTTAGCAGCAAACCTTGCACCACAGTGGTGGCTTAGTAGTAGCACTCTCACCTCTGAGTCAGAAAGTTGTGGATTCAAGTCCCACTCCAGGGACTTGAACACAAAATCTAGGCTGACACTCCAGTGCAGTGCTGAGGGAATGCTGGCTGCACTGTTGGAGGTGTCGTCTTTTGGATGAGATGTTACACCGAGGCCCCATTTGCCTGCTCAGGTGGACGTAAAAGATCCTCTGGCACTATTTCAAAGAATGACAGGGAAGTTGTCCTGGTCAATATTTATCCCTCAACCAACATCACTAAAAACACATTATCTCATTGCTGCTTTGCGCAAATTGGCTGCTGCGTTTCCTATATTATAGCAGTGACTACACTTCAAAGTACCTCATTGGCTGTAATGCGTATTGGGACGTCATGAGGTTGTAAAAGGCGCTAATAAATGGAAGTTCTTTCTTTTTTCTTTCACTGATTGATCATCAATGTTCCCAGAAACTCACTGGTGGATACATTAATAGAAGTTACAAACACCAAGTTATTACTGATAACAGCCATGAAGGTTTTGTCCAAGAACTTTTAGGAATGTTGTCCCCATAATATATTTGCTCAGTGTTATTAACAGGTCAACATGTGGGGAAGGAAACTAATCAAAAATGATGTTGCTGGTATTGTTGGTCAAAAGGTCTGCACATTTAGATAAGTTTAAAACAATCCATGCCATTTGAAACTTGAACAGTACGGGGGAAAAATTGGGTGAGGAGCGCCACCTGTTAGCGCCTAAAGAGGCAGTCAGTGGCTGTAGCGCCACTGGTTGCGCCTCCCGCGATATTCAGCAGGGGCGCTAATGGTGGCGTTAGCCTTTTGCGCTGCACCGCCACCGATGATGTCATCGGTGTGCGCAGCGCCCCATTTGCACCCCGATCGCGATATTTGTTAGCGAATGCCGCTGTAGCGCCGTTCGCTACCCGCGCCCGGTTCACGGGGCCTTGCTGCGCTGGCAGAGGCGCAAGTTAAGGTGGAGGTGCGGGGCGGCCGCTTTTTCGGCGGCCGCCTGCCAGCACCTCCGTCCCCGGCCTCCTGGTCCCCCCCCCCGCCCCCCCCCCGTGGCATTGCCGGCTGTTTCCCGAGAGCCCGGCACTTCTCCTTGGTGCCGGGCTCTTTTGCCGGCACTCGCGATCGGGGCTCGCAGGCCCCTCCCCCTTAACAGTGGGAGGAAGGCCTGCAGTACCGCAGCGTGCCGTGCTGCAGCGTGTGGCGCTGCGGCACGTAGTGCTGCGAAATTCACTTTCAGCGCCCTAAGAGGGACGCGGAGTGCCTCGAGCTAATGCGGCGATCGCGGCACAAATTCCAGCGCCCAGGCGAACTTTGCGCCGCTTGGGCGCCTCAGGCCAATTTCTAGGCCACTGAGTCATACGGATTCAAGATAAATAGACTTTAAATGATGGAAATTGAAATAAAATTATAAAATGTTGGAAATACATAACAGGTCCAAACAAATAGAGAAAAGGGAGGTTCTGATCAAGAGTCTTTCACCCAGAACATGAACCAGGCTTTCTCTTCACTATTGTTAATGAGTCTTTGTATGGCCTTGTGTTTATATTTCCTTAACAACCAAGGTTGAGAAAACACCACTCAGTCCATCAAAGCACACCTCTCTTGTATCATAAATCTCCCAGCCAAACATTTAACTACCTTTTCTCTAGTGTATGACTCCGTGACTTTACCTCCATTACTTATTCCCAACTTTTATCCTCTTTTAATAAAGACATTCTAATAACCATTTTAAATTACTGGTTAGAATGTGGAACTCGCTACCAAAAGGAGCAATTGAGACGAATAGCATAGATGCATTTAAGGGGACGCTAGATAAACACATGAGGGAGAAAGGAATAGAAGGATATGCTGATAGGGTTAGACGAAGAAGTGTGGGAGGAGACTCATGTGGAGCATAAACACCAAATGGCCTGTTTGTGTGCTGTACATTCGAAGTAAAATTGCTTTTCACTCATTTGTAATTAACTCTGAATGAATAATCTGGCTTTCCTTTATCTATATCTCTTAATATATTTTTTAAAACCTCAATGAGATCCCCCTTGACCTTCTGTCTGGACTGTGGAGTGTGAGCTGCTCTAAGGTTTGTTTATGCTCACCCCCATTACACTTGGGACCAACATCTGGCTCTTCTCTACCTATTCCAGTGTATCGCTGTCCATTTTGTGACGCTCATGCTCATTAGATCGTCTGGCCAATATTGTGGTTGGGCCTAAAATTGCCTGAGCTCCCAGCATTCATGACCATACTCGCGCAGTTTGACTGGTGGCTCAGGCCCACCTCTTTGGGGCTGGCTAACATGAATAATTTGTCCAGGCTGCCTGAAACATTTTAATGTGCACTGCGATGTGCTGGGCATAGTCTTAATTTCCAATGCAAAAATTCTCTTTGCGAGAGGACATGCACTGGGGGCAGACCACCGAACTGGTATGGGTAGCAAGCCCTTCAAATAATAGGCGTGGAGGGCATTGATGGAGTGGGTATTCAGTGGTACATCTGTCCTCCTCCTGTGCCCTTGGAAACCATTCAGGCCTTGATACGGTGATCACAGCCATTTAGGCTGCATAACCTAAGTACGCTGCGTAACATGGACCTGAGCTCCACAGTCTTGGAAGGTCCCAGATTCCATCCTTGGGCTGTGCGGAGTTTGCTGCTCTCACCAGGGCAGCAGTGGATGGGCTACAATCGGCCTCTGTGACTCTGGGTAAGAAAGGGTTTCCCCTCCCAATCACTATTGTGTGCACTTGAATGTTGAGTGAAGACTGGAGCAGACTGGGCTTCGATGCCCAACCCATGGTTGATTAGCCTGCCAGCACTCACTTAAGGAACAGCCACTTGGGTGAGATATTGAAGGCATCTGGAAACGGTAACAGAACTCTACAGGTGCCTGAAGGCCGAGGTCCAACAAAAAACTCGTGACCTAAAGAACAGATGGTAGGTGGAGAAAGCGCAGGAGATCCAGCAGCTAGCCGACAATCACGACGTGCGTGGATTCTTTAGCGCAGTCAAGACCATTTACGGCCCAAACACCCAAGGCCCTACCCCACTGCAGGCCAAGAACAGAGAGGTACTCATCAAGGACAGAGAGGCAGTCAGTGTCCGCTGGAAGGAGCACTTCGAAGATCTCCTAAACCGAGACTCCGTCTTCGACGCAAGTGTCCTCAACTCCATCCCGCAGCATGCTACCCACCACCATCTCAGCACAACCCCAGCCCAGCATGAGGTTGAAAAGGCCATCCGACAACTGAAGAACAACAAGGCTTCAGGAGCAGATGGAATCCCCGCTGAGGCACTAAAGCATAGTGGAGAAGCACTACCGGTGCAAATTCATTAACTAATTTCTCTTATCTGGAAGGAGGAGAGCATGCCAGGGGATCTCAGGGATGCCGTAATTGTGACCATCTTCAAGAAAGGTGACAAGTCCGATTGCGGTAATTACAGAGTAGTTTCCCTGCTGTCTGCTACAGGGAAAGTCATCGCAAGAATCCTCCTCAATCACCTTCTCCCAGTGGCTGAAGAGCTCCTCCCAGAGTCACAATGTGGATTCTGCCCACTAAGGGGCACAATGGACATGATCTTCACCACATGCCAATTACAAGGGAAATGGAGGGAACAGCACCAACCACTGTACATGGCCTTTTTTGATCTCACGAAGGCCTTCGACACTGTCAAACGTGAGGGATTATGGAGTGTCTTCCTCAAATTCGGCTGCCCTCAAAATTTTGTCACCATTCTCCGCCTGCTTCACAACGACATGCAAGGTGTGATTCTGACCAATGGTTCCACCACAGACGCAATTCACGTACGAACAGGGGTCAAGCAAGGCTGTGTCATCGCACCAACACTCTTCTCGATCTTCCTTGCTGCAATGCTCCATCTCACCCGCTGTAAGCTCCCCACTGGAGTGGAGCTAATTTACAGAACAAACGGGAAACTGTTCAACCTCCGTCGCCTCCAGTCCAGATCCAAAGTCGTCCCATCCTCTGTTGTCGAATTACAGTATGCAGACGACGCTTGAGTCTGCGTTCACTCAGAGGTCGAACTCCAAACCATTGTCAACACCTTCATAGAAGCATACGAGAGCATAGGCCTTACACTAAACATCCGTAAGACAAAAGTCCTCTAACAACCTGCACCCGCCACACAGTACTGTCCCCGGATTATCGAAATCCACGACAAGGCCTTGGACAACGTGAACCACTTTCCATACCTCGGGAGCCTAATGGCCCAGAAATTTGGGTCCCCACGCATGATTACACGCTGGGTAATCACGCGTAGGCCCAACGAAAGTGCCGGTTTTGTGCATGCACTGCGCATGCGCAGGAAACCGGAACTTCCATTCCCTTGAAAGAAGGGGTTGACAGGTGGAATGCATGCGCCGGAGAGGCAGTACGTGCGCATCGAACTTACATTTTTTTTGCAGGTTTCTCTGGGAGGGTAAGTCTCCAGCAGTTACACTTTTAAAAAGCAGGCACAAGGCCTGCTTTTAACAAGGTAAGTGGTGAATTAATTAAAATTAAAACATTTTTTCCACAAGTTTATTATTTTAAATACTTTAAAGAAGGTAAGTTTATTTTTAGCCCCGTTAGAAAACGTAATTAATTTTTTCAAATATTAAAATTATTGTTTAAAATAGTTATTTCATTTAATTTATAGTTATTCTAAAAATGTGATGTTTTAAAAAAAATGTATTTGAAGTTTTAGTTATGTTTTGGGGCTTATAGTATTTATAGGTTTGACAGCTCTTCCTGTCAAATTTATGAATGAAGCATTCCCTGCTACCATTGGCTCTCCATGGCTCATGTGATCCCAGGGGACACATCGAACTAACTGCGCCCCTGGGATACGCAAGCACTGCGCACTGGCAGTTGGAGGAGGCCGAGGATCGGAATCTCACGCGGGCCCACAGCACAACGGCTGGCGCGCAAGGTAAGTGCAGGTTGGAAGCCTCCGACCCGAATTTCTGGGCCAATGTCAACCAGGGCAGATGTCGATGACGAAGTCTAACACCGCCTTCAGTGTGCCAGTGCAGCCTTCACTTGCCTGAGGAAGAGAATGTTTGAAGACCAGGACATCAAACCCGGCACTAAGCTCATGGTCTACAGAGCAGCAGTGATACCCGCCCGGCTGTATGCCTCAGAGACATGGACCATGTACAGCAGGCACCTCAAAGCACTGGCGAGGTACCACCAATGCTGCCTCCGCAAGATCCTGCAAATCCATTCGCAGGATAGGCGCACCAACGTTAGTGTTCTCGCTCAAGCCAACATCCCCAGCATCGAAGCTTTAACTATGCTCAATCAGCTCCGATGGACGGGTCACATTGTCCGCATGTCCGATACGAGACTCCCAAAACAAGCGCTCTACTCGAAGCTGCGGCACGGCAAGAGAGCCCCAGGCGGGCAGAGGAAACGCTTCAAGGACACCCTCAAAGCCTCCTTGAAAAAGTGTAACATCCCCACCGACACCTGGGAATCCCTGGCCCAAGATCGCACAAAGTGGAGGAGAAGCATCCGGGAAGGCGCCGAACACCTCGAGTCTTCGCCGGGAACAAACGGAAGCCAAGCGCAAACAGCGGAAAAAGCGCACGTCAACCCAAGCACCCCTCCCACCCGCCCCTTCAACCACCGTCTGCCCCACCTGTGACAGAGACTGTAGGTCCTGCATTGGACTCATCAGTTACCTGAGAACTCATTTTTAATGTGGAAGCAAGTCATCCTCGGTTCCGAGGGACTGCCTAAGAAGAGAAGAAGGAGCAGCCACTTGGGCGAGGTACTGAAGGCAACTGGAGGGGGAAAAGAAATAGAAAGTGCAAGTTTGCTCGATACAGCGAAGGAAGTAAGTCACCTATCATGATGCAAGTCTGCTCGGTTCAGCTTGCCCACTGAGCATCAATCAATCCACGCAGTTCGACATTAATAATGGAAACCTTAAATTTAAAAAAAACATTTCTGTGGAGTAACTACTTTGCTGAGATTCCAGACAGAGTGTGTTTCTATCACATGTAATGTAGACGGATCTGCTCAAAGGGAGAGACTTCACAGAAATCTCTACCAACTGAGTCACTGTCAATCTCAATATTTCCCAGTGTCCAAGTATGAAGTATTATTCAACAATGTTGCAATAACATCATGATCATTAATCATTTAGTACTGGTACGATGCATCAACTCGGTGAAATGGTTTGCCCAGGGTTTACCGTGACACCCACATAAAAACTGACCCAAAAACAATGCCAGACCCATAATTCCAAACTATGTATTACTTTTTTAAACCAAGATATCAGATTTTTTTTTTTAAAAAGCTCTCCTGGCTTGCTCTTTTAATGGGTGTTGGCTGTTTCTTGAACTCTTTGATCCATTTAAGGCCTAGTAGTTAATCTTAGCTGTCCAGTGCACTACATGCAAATGGAATGGACCCCTACAACCAGGTTCTGCCTCGTTAATAGTCCCCTGTAGGTCATTGACTGGAGTGCTAACAGGCTGGGATCGCCTTGATCCAGTGACCCCCTGCTGGGAAATACCTTTGGGTGCATGTCAGATGAGGACAGCGATCAGGCCCAGCTGCAATTTTCCCCTGAAGGCGAATAACCTGCCATCACTGACCACACAGGTTCACAAATAAAGTCTGGTCACTAGGGCAAGGCACTAGGTGTCTGCATGGACTCACAGAATTACACCGCAGCAAAGGTCAGTAGCTTCAGGAGAAGGGGAGTAACGGAAAGATCAATGGCTAGGGGAACCAGTAGCTGTAATTTGAAAAGGTATCTAAAAATATCTAAAGGGTCTTTAAGGATAAAGGTTAAATACTTACCTCCTAAAGCCTTGCTCTGACTGTGACTTTTCAAAAAATATTTCTTTTTATCAGAGCCTGTATGTGGACTGAAGCCGAAACATAAAATCAAAGCAACAAGTCACTGTTCACTGCACTCTTTAGAAGTCAGTCACAGTTAGGCCTTTTTCCTTCAGGCTCCATTGAGCATCAGGGGACTTTCAGCAAACAGCCTGCCTGTGCCAATATGACAATTCCTTTCCCATTCCAGCTGATCCTGTGGCCTCTGACACCAACAAAGCCAATTTAGTATCCAGTACGGACTCTTTTCTATCCCTTCATCTCTGGGACCTGAATCTGAATCCAAATCCAGAATGATGAAGTAAAAGTCTCTTTTCTTTGAAGGATTTAAGAGAGTCTCAAGTGAACTGGGTCTGGGCAGTTGGTTCTCAACAGCTTTACAATTGGTAATGTAACTCATGAGGCCCACAAGGATGACTGGTGTAGCAAATGGAAATGTCAGGCACACCAGATGGCATTCTTCTGAGGTTAGAGCATATTGTGGAGGTAGAGCTGAAAGAACTTTATGCTACATGTAAATTGTGGAGGAATCCAAAGCTAGAGCCCAGAAATATAAGATAGTCACTAATAAATAATAAGGAATTCAGGAGAAACTTTTTTACCCAGAGAGTGGTTAGAATGTGGAACTTGCTATTACATCTGGTTGAGATGAATGGCATAGATATATTTTAGGGGAAGCTGGATAAGTGCATGAGGGAGAAAGGAATAGATGGATATGCTGATAAGGTGAGATGAAGTAAGGTAGGAGGAGATGTGACGGAATAAGCCATATTCCAAGAGATGCACCATCAGATGAACAGATTTCTGACATTATTAAAACATGACATACTGGGCTTAAAAGTCTGGAAAGGCTCGGCGACACAAGCTGTGTCAAAACAGGCTTCTGAGATGGGATATTTGATAACACAAGCTGTAAAAACCATACAGGCTTTTGAAATGGGAATTGATTGTTAATGCTAAAACAATGGCCCTATTGAAATAGCAGTTTGGCGCTTCCAGAAGGTCTGGAGTTTGGGAGAAACACAATGGAATGACCCAAGTAAAGTGTTAAAAACTAACACTTGGAAACAGAAACACAGAATATTTAAAAACCTTGTGCCTTCGTAAAAGTAACATCAAATGAAAGACAAGAAACATAAGATTATATATGCAACCAACTGAGATAGCTAGAAATGCATAAAACACCCCTGGTTGAAGTGGTTTTTTAATTTACAAGTTGTAAGTATGATACCAACAGAACATTTTGAAGATATGACTTCAACAGATGACACCAAGCAATCACATGGTTTTTGTATTGAACTTGGAACACCACGGAGTCACAACGTCTGCTAATAACCAAGTAAGCCAATATTAAGAATTGAATGAAAGATTTTCGTGAGAATGGCATTAAAGAGATACATTTCTAATAACCATTTTATGATACATTTTTGAAACACCTAAACACAGAGACAGAATTCTAAAAGTTAACAGCTGAATTGACAGTAAGAATAGAAAAAAGTCAACAGGAAAATGAATAAAGATAATTAGCTTACATCAGCAGAAAACTTCAAAGGATAAACCACTAAAAAAAGGTATAAAAATAAGAGTTTTTCAGATAGACAGTCAGAAGTCGCTGGAAGGGCAAGCATTTCTCAACTTCACAGGCATGCTCTGTAAGTTTTTAACTTTGAGGCTCGGGTAATCAAAGTATTTGATTTTGGTGGATATCCTGGATTAGAATAATAAGAAATGTAAAAATGTACAAAGTTAAGATCATAATAAGGATCTCTGAGGATAAGAAATGTAAGCTATTTGTTTTTGAACTGTTAATGTTGCGACTGACTCAACAGCTGTTAACGGTATGTCGGCTCTTAAATAAATCTATAGATTTTTAGAATTGTCTCAAGTAGGATTTCTGTATCAATCTCGCAAACTCAATTTCTGTACACTCTTTTGTGAGGAGTTGCAGAATTCTGGGGGGTATTCCGGACCCTCATAATATCCGGAAGTTACAATCTAGTTAAACTTATTAAAAGTGCTATCCGGAGTACGGTAACATCTTCACGTCATTCCTCTCCTTTAGGGAAAGATAGTCTGAACCTCTAGACCCAATTAAGCGTCTTATAGAATTCAGCTATCTTTAACTTTAGTTGAAGGTGAACGTCTGGGGAATACGCCTGATCTGGGGTAGCCCGAAAAGGGCTAGGACTAATAATTATCCCTTCAGAGACTCGTGTGGCGCATAAACATTGGCATAGACCAGTTGGGCTGAATGGCCTGTTTTTTGTGTTGTGAGTTCTATGTAATTCAATGTAATACGTATCTAACACTTCAGCACTTTTAGCCAAATGGGGGTATAGATTCTGTCCCTCAAGAGACATCATCATTGAGGGAGGTGGTGCCTAGAATGTGCAATCAGACAGCTTCCTGGAATCACCGCACCTCTACAATATTCTGGATCGGATTTATCAACAGACCTTAGGTAAACCTACCTGTGCTCTGAAAGTACCTTCGCAAGACCCACCCCACATTGTAAACTCTCAGTGTCTTTATAACATTGTATAAAACCCAATCTGATCCTGCTGCCAGCTGCCAAAAGGAAGACTTCCATTGCCTGACACTGACACCATTGACCACGGAGAGTCAGAAAAGGAAAAAGGAAAAATTGGAAAAAATAAATAAATCAGGGAACAGGATACAAGGAAAAAGGAATGGGAGCCTGTCACATTTTTGGGGGGTTTGGATATTCTACTTAAGTTCTGTCACTACCAACCCATCATGGATTTTTAAAATTCATTTATGAGATGTGGGCATCGCTGGCAAGGCCAGCATTTATTGCCCATCCCTAATTGCCCTTGAGAAGGTGGTGGTGAGCCGCCTTCTTGAACCGCTGCAGTCCGTGTGGTTAAGGTGCTCCCACAGTGCTGGTAGGAAGGGAGTTCCAGGATTTTGACCCAGCGATGATGAATGTAAGTGGGCTCACGTCACCTATGGCCTGGAGTATGCTTTTATCTGCCCAAATAAATGATTGTGAGACCTGGGGTCAAATAAACAACCCTTGCCACTGTATTCTGCATTACTAGAATGAACCACATGCCACTATATGATTCATTTCTGTTTGAATAGGCAGACTGAATATACAGTCTATCCGGCCAAGACTCAAGCTTTAAACCAACAGATGGTTTATTTAAATATAAAAAGAGTAAATTAACAATGTATAGAATAAAACAGCATGTTGCACATAATTTCTAAACCTTGCTATACTTCCCGATATATTTGCAATATAATGACGACTCCTTTCCTTGGGCTATCTCTCTTTTAAAGCCGATGTTAACTCCTTGTGTGCTGAATCCCAGCCACAGAGCTCAACTTGTTCTTCTGCTGGTTGGAAAGCTGACTTAAGGCAGACTCTCGGCTAGCTGAAGACTTGGTTCAGACAACCTCAGGCAAACCCTGACTGGGATTCCTGGCTTCAGTGTCGTCAGTCAAGGACTGCAGCCATGGACTGACCCCCTCCCCCTCTTCACCGGCCTGTTTTGAGATCCTGCCAAAACAAGCCTAACAAATGAACATCTTTGATTACTTAAGATCGGGCCACCATTCTTTGACGATGGCATCAGATGGTGTTCCACAGCAAAATCAAAAAAATGCTGGAAACGGTCAGCCGGTCAGTCAGCACATGTGGAGAGAACAGATGAGTTAATCTTTCAGGTTTGGTTCCAGCAGTTTCTGTTCTTGTTTCAGAATTCCAATATCGGCAGTTTTCCTTCTTTTTATTTTTTGCTTCTTTTGTTCTAGAGTCAACGCAGCTGCGAAAATGGAGCTAAACGCCTCTTCCAACCAAACATTGAACAATTCTACTCAATGCCTCAGCATTTAATCTACATTAACACACTGAAATGCCTTAGTTCTGCAGAAGCCACTTCGCAGCCACATATCGTTTAACCATTGACTGCCATAATGTGTATTCTCCGTGCCTTGCAGAACCAGCTCACAAAGAAACATAATTTATGCCGCAGGCACTGGTTCTAGCAATAGGAGATGCAAATCAATAATCTAATACAGACAAAACAAAATGTTTGTTTGTCACAGAGAAATAGAAACTTAAGATGACAGAACACGGCAATACTCTTACATTAATGCCAGAATTTCTCTGCTGAATTCATCGGAAATGAGAAGTTCATTATTTGATCAAGCACACTGAAGGAACTTAAACTAGTTTGCCACCGTATTTAATAGCTAAATTAGAGCATGCTCAGAGATATCAAGATTGTACGCTGAAACACGAAACCCCAGTATTGTGCCCAGTTTTGGTCCCCACACATGACATGGAATATCAAGCACCGACAAGGGTACAAAGGAAGGCAATACTCAAACTTAGGGCTTATAATTGTTAGGATAGGCTATTTGCAGTAGGGAAACTAGGCTTAGAAGAGATATGGTTGAGCTTTTTAAAATGAAGGGATTAGATTCTGTCCAGTTGGTTAGGTTATTTCCAGAGGTGGGGGGTGGTGGTGGGTGTAATGATATCAGAAATTGTGATGGTATTTGCCTGTTTGATTATGATGCCTTGCCAGCATAATTGCATGTATTGATTATTTATGCCTGACCAGCAGAGGGCATGTGAGAGAGGCAGTTTTAGTTTAGTTTCAGTTTCGTTTTACATGGATCACTAACATGATGTCTCCTGTAAATGCTGTTAACTGAGTTGAACATACTTTAGATAAAAAGTCATTCTCTTTCATAAATGTCTCGTCATTGAACCCACAATACAAATCGATACATGGTGTCAGAAGTGATTGAAAGAGATGAAGAGGAAAAATCTGAAGTTAAATCAGCTCTCCACATATTAGCAAGCCAAAAGAGAACATCGTTACTTACCATTGGAGAATAGCTAACGAAGTGAAAAAATGGAAGGTTTACACCCACTGGCGAAGCTTCAGTTGACAGGTAATGTGGTTGAAAATTGGAGAAGGTTCAAATAACGTTTGGAGTTGTATTTATCAGCAATCGGAGCTGACGAGAAAAGTGATAAAATGAAAGCGTCAGTGTTCTTACATGTCGTGGGTGATGAAGCGCTGGAGGTGTATAATAACTTCACATTCACTGCTGATGGAGACAAAATGAAGTTGAATAAAATAATGGAACAGTTTGAGGCCTACTGCATACCTAAATGTAACGTGACATTTGAGAGGCACAGATTTTTCACATGTGTACAGAAAACGGGTGAGACTATTGATCAGTATGTGACTGAAATGAGAAACCGAAGCAAAACATGTGAATTTGGGGGACTGACAGACTCGCTGATAAAAGACAGACTGGTGTGTGGTATTCCAGATAATGGTCTAAGGGAAAGACTGCTAAGAGAGCAAGATCTAGACCTGGGAAAAGCCATAGCACTGTGTAGGGCTACAGAGACTGTGAAGTCGCAGGCAAAGGAGCTGTTCAGTGACAGTAGCTGCAACGTGGATGCAGTGAGAAAGAACAGACACAAACCATTTAACAAAAAGAGCGCCAATGTGAAAAAAGAGGCGTGGCCAGCGAACAAAAATGAAAGGGGCAATTGAAAGTCATGTGGTTGATGCGGTACACAGCATACACCAAAAAATGTCCAGCATATGGTAAAACATGCAATAGTTGCAACAAAAACAACCATTATGCCCGTTGCTGCAAGAACCAAGCGCAACAAAGCAAGGTCCATGCAGTAGATGAAAGCGAGATAGAGGAGTTCAATGTAGATGTTGTGTCTGAAAACAAAGAAGAAAAAAGAGACTGGATGTTGACACTAAAAGTGAATGACATACACATTCCATTTAAATTGGATACTGGAGCACAAGTTAATGTGATATCAGAGACTGATTTTAAGAAAATTAGACCCAGACCAAAGATACATGGAATAAAAGTGAAAGTGACAGGATACTCAGGTACTGATATACCAGTGAAAGGAAGATGCATTGTCAAAGTAACACACAAGGACAGAGAGCACACACTAGCATTAATCATGGTGCCAAAGGATGTGCAAGCAATACTAGGTTTAAAAGCCTGTGAGAGACTGAACCTGGTAAAGAGAGTCCTCGTTGTGGAAAGCGAAGGAGAGACAGTCTATGATGAACTCATGAAAGAGTACAACGACCTATTTAAGGGTCTAGGCTGCATTCCAGGAGAACACACGATCAGAGTAGATAAAAGTATGCCAACGGTCATACATCCATGCAGAAAAGTTCCGTTTGCTCTTCAAAACCAACTGAAGGCAGAGTTGGACAGGATGGAAAGCCTGAACATGATTCAGAAGATAGATGAGCCAACTGAGTGGGTGAGTTCCCTCGTCGTTGTGGACAAAAAGAATGGAAAGCTGAGAATTTGCCTGGATCCAAGAGATCTAAACAGAGCAATAAAGAGAGAGCACTTCAAGCTTCCTACACGTGAGGAAATCATGTCACAGTTTGCAAATGCAAAGTATTTCAGCAAGTTAGATGCATCATCAGGATTTTGGCAGATGAAATTGGACGAGGCAAGTACAATACTGTGCACGTTCAACAGTCCATTTGGCAGATACAGATTCCTAAGGTTACCATTTGGCATTGCCTCAGCTCCTGAAGTGTATCACAAAACTATCCATATGATCTATGAGCATCTGGAGGGAGTTGATACATCAATGGATGACATCATAGTATGGGGAACCATGAGAACTGAGCATGACGAGAGACTGAAAAAAGTGCTGGAAGCAACAAGGAAAACAAACCTGAAGCTGAATAGAGAGAAATGCCAGCTCGGGGTGACAGAACTGACATTCGTGGGAGATATCCTTAGCAGTGAGGGCATCAGACCAGATCCCAGAAAGGTGTCCGCCATTGAGAATATGCCAAAGCCACAATGCAAAAAGGACGTGCAGAGGTTTAATGGAATGATCAACTACATGGGTAAATTCATATCCAACCTCTCAGAAAAGATGGCGCCACTGAGAAGACTAACTGAAAAGAACATAGAATGGGAATGGAATCATGAGCATGAGAAGTCATGGAGCGATCTAAAGAAACTGCTCACAGAGGAACCAGTTCTGAGGTTTTATGACCCAGCGAGACCCATCAAGATATCATCAGATGCATCACAGAGTGGGCTCGGTGCCGTTCTTCTGCAAAAATATGACTACTGGCAACCTATTGCATATGCATCGTGCTCAATGACAGATGCGGAGACGCGATATGCTCAAATAGAAAAGGAGCTGCCCAGCATCACATATGCCTGTGAAAGATTTCACCAGTTTGTGGCAGGACAAGCAATCAGTGTAGAGACTGACCATAAGCCCTTGATTGCATTGTTCCAAAAGCCACTAAATAGCTGTCTGCTTAGAATACAAAGAATGATGATCAGGCTGCAACGCTATACACTGAATGTTGCGTACACACCGGGTAAGCTGATGTATACAGCAGACACGTTGTCCAGAGCTGTTGACCCAAGTAAGCCCGCAAACACCAAAATGGATGAAAAAGTGAACGCCTACGTGGACATGATCACAAGTGCACTGCCCATAGCAGATGCAAAAATGGAGCTCATAAAGACTGAGACAAACAAAGATGAAACAATGAGACGACTGAGAAAAAGCATCTTGGATGGATGGCCCAACATGAAACAAGACTGCTCACCTGACATGGCAGAGTACTGGAACTGCAGGGCGGAACTATCAGTGGTCGAAGACATCATCTACAAAGGAAGTAAAATAGTTATCCCAAAGAGTCTGAGAAAAGAGATGCTAAAAAGGATCCATGGAGGACATCTGGGAATCGAAAAGTATAAGAAAAGAGCATGAGAGGTGATGTACTGGCCACGAATCAACCAAGATGTGACAAATGAGGTGTCAAACTGCACAATATGCCTGAAATATCGAGCAAGCAATCCGGTAGAACCATTAAAGCCACACCCAGCACCAGACAGACCTTACCAGAAGGTAGGCGCTGACCTATTTGTATGTCAAGGGAAGGACTATCTTGTAGTCACAGACTATTACTCCCTGTATCCAGAGGTTTGTAGACTGTACACCACCACTGCAGATGCTGTGATAAGATGTATGAAAGCCATATTCTCCAGACATGGCGTGGCAAGCGAGGTCTTCACAGACAACGGACCCCAGTTTTACAATGCAAGTTTCCGACACTTTGCCAAAGAGTGGGACTTTGTCCACACAACGTCAAGTCCTCACTTTCCACAGTCCAATGGACTAGTGGAAAAATCAGTCCAGACAGTGAAAAGACTGATGTACAAGGCAAGACTTCTACCAGAGCATACTTGTATACCGCACAACGCCGCTCGAGTGTGGTATGTCACCAGCCCAACTCCTTATGGGACGTCAGCTAAGGTTAAACCTACCCATCCCGGAGAACCTCCTGAAAACAAAAGAGGGGGAGAAAGTGAGGAAGTTCAAAGAACAGAAAGAAAAGCAAAAGTAATACTATGACAGAGGAACACAAAACCTACTTGAACTCCACACTGGTGACCAAGTAAGGTTCAAAGACAAAACAAACATATGGACTCAGAAGGGAACTGTCCTAAGTGAAGTTCAACCAAGATCATACACCATTCAGACAGATGAGGGTGCTGTTCTGCGAATAAATCGTCAAGATCTTCTCATGGGACCAGCCACAGCAAGTCAAAAGACTGATACTGTTGAACAACCTGATCACACAGCAGATCAAAAGACTGATACTGTTGAACAACCTGATCACACAGCTGAGAAATCATCATCGGAGGCAACAACTCAGATTCAAGGACAATCAATCAGAAAATCCTCAAGACACATGAAGCCTCCTGAGATACTCATTGAGCAAATTTAAGGACTCTTGTTATAGAAGGAAGTAATGTTATCTTATTCTCTCTTCAAGTTCTAGTGTATTTCCATATTTCATGTGAACACACAAAACAAGGTTAAAAAACCTTGATAATGATAATGATAATGTAAGTTCATTAAGTGTTACATTTAAAATGCAGAGCAATACAAAGAAAACATGTTGTTAGATAAAAGTAAAATACTTTTGTTTTAAGAAAGGGAGATATAATGATATCAGCAAATAGTGATGGTATTTGCCTGTTTGATTATGATGCCTTACCAGCATAATTGCATGTATTGATTATTTATGCCTGACCAGCAGAGGGCATGTGAGAGAGGCAGTTTTAGTTTAGTTTCAGTTTCGTTTTACATGGATCACTAACATGATGTCTCCTGTAAATGCTGTTAACTGAGTTGAACATACTTTAGATAAAAAGTCATTCTCTTTCATAAATGTCTTGTCATTGAACCCACAATACAAATCGATACAGTGGGGGATGGGGTATAGGAGACCTAGGCAACATGCATATAAAACACATAGGCCTAGAAATTCACTTTGGGGCGGCCAGCTCGCTCGCGCCCAAAAGTTAGCGCTGGGCGGGGAGCCATTAGCGATCGTCAGATATTCAGTGTTTGTGCCCCAATTCAGAACCGGGCGCTATACCAGGGTGTGCCCGCCTCCGCTTGGGGCGCTGACACTGAATTTCAGCGCTCTTGGCGCCGCTGCGCTAGCCACTGCGGAGCGGCAGGCTGCGGTACTGCAGGCCTCCTCCTTCTCTTAAGGGGGAGCTGCCTGCAACGGGGAGATCGCCGCTGAAGAGTGCCGGCAAATGAGCCCGGCACCATGGAGAAGTGCCGGGTTCGTGGAAAGCAGCCGGCGATGCCGCGGGGGGGGGGGGTGGTGGAGGAGGCCGGGGAAGGAGGTGCGGGCAGGCGGCCGCCGAAAAAGCGGCTGGCCGCACCTTCCCCTTTAAAGCGCCCCACTAAGGCTACAGCACGGCCCCGTTTTCTGGTCGCTGTTTGCGGCCGCTTCGGAGGAGGCGGCCGCTACTAAATATGGGGATCGGGCTGGTTTCGGGGCGGAACCGGGGCACTGCGCACACCGATGACGTCATCGGTGCCGGCGCAGCACTAACGGCTACTGCCGCCAATACCGCTGCGCTGAATATCAGCGCAAACTCATTTTTGGCGCAGAAGCCCTCTTTAGGCGGTAACTGGCCGCAAAGCTGGCAGCGCCTTAATGAATTTCTAGGCCATAGTGATTAGATTGTGGAATTCGATACCACAAGGAGTAGTTGAGGCAACTAACATAGATGCATTTAAGGGGAAGTTACATCAACACATGAGGGAGAAAGGAATAGAGGGATATGTTGATGGGGCTAGATGAAGTTGGGTGGGAGGAGGCTCATGAGGAGCATAAACACTGGCATGGACCTGGTTGGTCGAATGGCCGGTTTCTGTGCTGTAAATACTATTTAATATACAGGCCAAACCTATAGACCCTCTCGAGCTGATTACTGAAGTGTGAGGTGAGTGGATTCCCTGCAATCATTCAAAAAGAAGCTGGACAAGTTCCGCAGAGAGGAGGATATTTCAAGTTATAAAAGGAAAAGTGTGGGATAACTGGGAATAGTGGAAATCATAAGCTTACTTGATTGCTGTAAAGGTTTGGAGAATAATTTCTCAGAGCTTTTCCTAAATTGGCCACAGATGTTTTCTCTGATTTCTGCCTCTCTCATGAGATTGTGTGCTGGGAGAGCCAGACTCAAGCTTTTAACCAACAGATGGTTTATGCGGCTGCAGCATGTCTGGTTTGCTGCACCAGATGGTCTTTTCCTGTGACTGTCTTTTTCAAACGTTCACTGGCTAGTGTCATGATCAAGCCCAACAACCAGGGCTACAGTCCAATCAACCAGGTAGTTTTGTTTTTCCTATTCCTATGCATCTGCAGATTCCAGCTGTCTTTAACTAAAACGTTCCAGCAATCCTTCTTCTCGTAGAAAGCCACAGCAACGTTACTGGAAGTCCAGCTATTCTGTCTTCCATATCACAAGTGAAAGAGCTTTCTTACCCTACAGCTGTCCCTTGCTTGCTCCCCAAATGAACAAATCACAGTGCAATGGCACAGAGAGGTGGGATGGGGAACTGAGGCACAAAAGCACATGGGGTGAGTCAGCTGGGACAGAAGCGTGCAAGGGAAAAGAGGTGGGAACCAGCTGTAAATGTGTGGAGTAGACAGTGGTGAGGAACTTGAAGGCAGAAGTTGGAGGGGGGCAATTAGATGAAACAATTGCCTACGATTTTTATTTCTGTTCAATAATTTAAATCTCAGGGGCTAACAAATGTCGTCTCCCATTGTAGTGTAATCCATATACACTGTAGACTTGTAAGTCGTGTACATACCTAGAATCATAGAATCTTATAGCACGGAAGGAGGCCATTAGGCCCTTCATGCCTGTGCCGGCTCTTTGAAAGAGCTGTCCAATTAATTCCACTGTCCCGCACTTTCCTCATAACACAGCAAAATTTTCCTTTCCAAGTATTTATCTAATTCCCTTTTGAAAGTTAAGATTGAATCTGCTTCCACCATCCTTCAGGCAGTGCATTCCAGATTGCAACTACTCGCTGCGTCCAAATAATTCTCCTCATCTCCTCTGTGTCATCTTGCAAACTATTATGGCATTCGATAAGGTGCCACACAAGAGGTTATTAAACAAAATTAGAGCTCATGGGATGGGGGTAATATATTAGCATGGATTGAGGATTGGTTAGCGGACAGAAAACAGAGAGAAGGAATAAACGGATCATTTTCGGGTTGGCAGGTTGTAATTAGTGGGGTACCGCAAGGATCAGTGCTTGGGCCTCAGCTATTCACAATTTACATCAATGATTTGGATGAGGGGACCAAATGTAACATATCCAAGTTTGCTGATGATACAAAGCTGGGTGGGAATGTAAGTTGTGAGGAGGATGCAAGGGGATATAGACAGGCTAAGTGAGTGGGCAAGAACATGGCAAATGGAATATAATGTGTAGAAATGTGAAGTTATCCACTTTGGTAGGAAAAATAGAAAAGCAGAGTATTTTTTAATGTTGAGAGGTTTGGAACTGTTGGTGTTCAGAGGGACCTGGGTGTCCTTGTACACGAATTACTGAAAGTTAACATGCAGGTACAGCAAGCAATTAGGAAAGCAAATGGTATGTTGGCCTTTATTACAAGAAGATTTGAGTATAAGAGTAAAGACATCTTACTGCAATTAGATAGGGCCCTGGTGAGACCACACTTGGAATATTGTGTACAGTTTTGGTCTCCTTACCTAAGGAAGGATATACTTGCCATAGAGGGAGTGCAACGAAGGTTCACCAGACTGGTTCCTGGGATGGGGGGATTGTCCTATGAGGAGTGATTGAGTAGACTAGGCCTATATTCTCTAGAGTTTAGAAGAATGAGAGGTGATCTCATTGAAACGTACAAAATTCTTACAGGCCTTGACAGGGTAGATGCAGGGAAGATGTATTCCCTGGCTGGGAAGTCTAGAACCAGGGGTCACAGTCTCAGAATAAGGGGTCAGCCATTTAGGACTGAGATAAGGAGAAATGTCTTCACACAGAGGGTGGTGAATCTTTGGAATTCTCTACCCCAGCGCACAGTGGATGCTCAGTCGTTGAGTATATTCAAGACAGATAGCGATAGATTTTTGAATATTAAGGGAATCAAGGGATATGGGAATAGTTCAGGAAAGTGGAGATGAGGTCGAAGATCAGCCATGATCTTATTGAATGGCGGAGCAGGCTTGAATGGCCAAATGGCCTACTCATGCATGTTCTTGTGTTCTTATGTTATTAACAATTTAAAGGAATGCTTATTTTCAACAAATTCTGGCTTTGAACCCGGGCAGTAAGGCTTTATAAGACCACAGTGTGCATGAGTCCCTTGATGGAACTGTAACAGGAGCTGGTGTTGGAACTTTGGCATTTTTGGGGAAAAATGAAAAACAATTTTGACTCATTCATTCGACTATGTAAGACAAGGGTTCAGGCACACAACATCTCTTGAACACGTGTTCATAAAATGTCAAACAATTAATCTTGATCCCAGCAGTTTTACTGCAACTGCAGAGCTAAAATGTTATTGAATCCTTGCTTCCACTTCCCTGAAAATAAACTCCTTGAAATTCTAACTCCAGGTGGATTTACCACGCAGGCCTGAGTCAAAATTACAGTCGGGTCTCAATGATGACGTTGGGCCGCAACATGCATATGTAAAGAAGAACCCCTGTTGGCTCCGGGCGCGTGTCTTTGCTGCCTGCTCAGGAGAGCAGGTTAAAATTGCAGATGTTGGTGGCTTTCGGACCGGTAAGAGCCAGGGCGACTTTAACTGCCCACCCGCCAGGTTTCTGCTGAGCGAGAAGGGTTTAAATCGCCCCCTGACTGGGCCATGTTCTCTTGATGCTGGAGCCCCCACCAAACGTTGGGTTCCAGTATTTATCACTTGTGCAGGTCAAGTAAATGATCTGTGTTTTCCATGCTAAATGTCCGTCAACTCACGGTGAATACTTTTATGGTTGCTGTGGAAGCATATCCCACCAAGGCAACGACACCTACAGGAAGAGATAATGAAAAATTGTCTGAAAAAAGTCAAGGTGGGGGGAGAGGGGAAGAAAACTGTTGTGTATGTAACCTGTTCCACCTTAAGAGAGCTTAAGCCTGTTCCACCTTAAGAGATGTACTAATTTCTCAGGCTGCTGTAGACGTAATACCGGGGGTGAACACACCGGTATATAAGCACTGTGCAATAATCTTGTATTCAGAATAGTCCCTACCTCCAACCAGTAAAGACCTGTTTTTGATTGTTATTAATTAGTCTGTGTCTTAATTAACTAGATAACTCACAGATTTAACACTGGCGACGAGTCTGATTCGGACCCTGCGGCAGTCACTCCACGGCAGCTTCGTCCACAGCCAGGACGTTGCAGAGAGGTTTCCACCCTCTCCACCCCACTGGAAGACATCCTGACCTCGGAGCCTCCATCGGCGACCGTCAGCTTCTTCTCCAGCTTGGTGGTGGGTAAGCCGTTGTCTGAGCCGGGCAGCGACGCGACAGGCAGTCGACCGCGTTGGCCGCACGAACGGGGCTGGGGGAGCCGGAGGAATAGGGCGCGAGAGCCGCTTCGAGCGGGAGGCGTTTCAACAGAGCGATCGCATCTCCTGATAAGGGCCGAGAGCCGCGAGAGCGATCGCATCTCCAGATAAGGGCCGGGAGCCGCGAGAGCGATCGCATCTTCAGATAAGGGCCGCACTCGGGCTGACAGCGTCGGGGGACGGGTGAAGACCGCTAAGCGCGGGAAAACCGCCATTTTGGGGGCGGAGGACGACAGCAAGAGCGGGAAGCCGCCATCTTTGATTGTAAAAAAAAAAACATCTGAGGAATTACAAATCTGATAAAGTACTACAATGCCTAAACACGGGAATATTAGCACCTTTGATAGTGACATCGAAGATTGGGCCATATATGTTGAAAGAGTAAAAAATTATTGTAAGGCCAATAAAATTCGTGGCCAAGATAAAGCTCTAACATTATTAAATTTAATGGGTGCGAAGACATACGGGCAATTGAGACACCTGTTATCACCAGATGAACCGGCGGATAAGACGTTCGATGAGATTGTTACTGTCCTGAAAGATCATCTAAACCCCACGCCGCTGATGCTAGCGGAACGATTTAAATTTTATGACAGAAGGCAGCTACAGCATGAAAGCAATGCTGAATATTTGCTGGAATTGCGTAAATTAGCGAAATATTGCCAGTTTGGAACGGGACTGACAGATGCACTACGAGACAAATTTGTGTGTGGTTTATTTAAACAGGATACACAAAAGCGACTGCTCGAGGAGAATGAGCTGACGCTTGAGAAGGCGGTCACTATGGCAGCAGCACACGAAGCCGCAGCGAGAGACACGGCAGTAATGCAGCTACGGTCACCGGAGCTCAGTGCAAACAAATTGGAGTGGAGTTCTGTCAAATGTTATCGTTGTGGAAAGACAACGCATGATCAGAACCAGTGTTGGTTTAAAAACCAAGAATGTAGAACATGTGGTAGGCTTGGACATATAGCTAGAGTATGCAGGTCAGGGAAGAAGACCAGCAACAAGAAGTCACCGCAAGGAAAATACGCAAAGGTACACAAGGTGACCGAACAGGAGTCCGATTCAGACGCTAGCAGTAATGAACTGGCTAGCTTAAGCTGTAATGAACTGGCTAGCTTAAGAGTACTCAACGCTGGTAAGGGTGCAGACCTCCAGACAATTTGGGTCACTCTTCAGATAGAAGGAGTCCAAGTAAAACTGGAATTGGGCACTGGATCGGCATTGACGGTCATAAATAAGAAAGATTACAGAAAGTTATTCCAACATATTCCCCTACAGGATACGGGGATTATATTGAAAACATACACGGGGCAAAGAGTGTACCCCATCGGGAAAATAGAGGTTGCAGTGGTCCACAAGGGCGAAGACAGTCAAATAATGGACTTATATGTGATATCTGAAGGAGGTCCTCCACTACTAGGACGGGAGTGGATTAGGAAAATGAATATGGACTGGCATTTCCTACAAACAATAACGAGTGAGAACTCGGTGAAGATAGTCGGCCCAGACTCTGGAACGGATGATGGTAAGCCCAACTCAGGTGCAAAAGACAAAGTTTCAGCACAGAATTCCACTGAGCAACAACAACATAGTTTAACTGTGGATTCTGAGTCTGGCAAGTCTACTGATGTGCCCATTTCTGAGGGACACTGGGCTCGAACTCAACTCCATTTCAAACTACAACAGCAATTAGAACAAATGCTTCGCCGTTTTGAGCAAGAGTTGAATGCAACGAAAGAGTTCTTTGATATAGAGTTGGAGAATCTGGAAAGACAACAGAAGCAGCTGATGGAGAAAATGGAGCAGGAGCACACAAAACGTCTGATGTCAGAGGAGTTAACGGTCAGCCAACTCCTGCATATGCTGAAGGACAGGACTCTGAAATGGGAAAAACTTGAACACGAACTTCAATATTCAAACGAAAGGGGTTCGGAGCTCTCAAAGGTTATTGGAAGAGCTGAGGTGGCAACACAGACTGAGATGACTGCAACAGAGCAGCCCTTGGATGCCAAAAGTACGCTGACTCACGTCAACGTAGAACAACAGACCGCTGAAACAGCTGCTCCGGTAGAGGGATTGAATAGTCCGATCAATCAATCTCCAAAAGAAGTTGAAGTAGTAAAATCTCAAATGAGGTCATTAGTAAACGACTTGCTGAAAGCCCAGAAAAAGCTGGATGAAGAGGTACGCATGAAGAAGTCTCTTCAGGAAAGATGTCTGGACTTGGAACAAAAGCTGGCTAACGCCCAGCTGGGTATGGAGGAAATAGAAGACCCTCTCGCTGGCCTAGATCAGGACGACACCGAATATTACCATGACCTATTGAGTGACACTGAATATTATAGTGACCTGGTCTGCCCAGCTTGTGATGAAAACTCCCAAAGTGCAGAAACCATGATGAATCACAAAAAGTCTAAGAAACACCGGGAGATGGTGGCGCTACTACTGAAAAAGGAGGAAGAGAAGGAGAAACTTTGCATGCAGCTGGCAGCTGACAGTGGAGCCCAGAGAGGATCCAAGAAGCAGAAAAGGAAAAGTCGAAACAGAAGATGACCCATCTGAACCATTATCACCTCTACCAGATCACACACGTGGTCCCTCCGAACGGAGCCAAATCAGTTCGGAAGTTCAAGCTGTTAAATCCATGAAAGGACTATTGAATGAGTAACGTGAACCGACTACACCACAGAGATTGAATCTGTGAACTGTTTTCCGCAGAGACTGAATCTGTGATCTGTTTTGACATGAAGTTATATATGTATATATGTTATTATGTTACGTTAAACATGAAGTTATATATGTATATCTGTTATTACGTTAGGTTAAATGGGGGGATGACTATAAAGCTAAGAAGGGAGGAGTGTTGTGTATGTAACCTGTTCCACCTTAAGAGAGCTTAAGCCTGTTCCACCTTAAGAGATGTACTACTTTCTCAGGCTGCTGTAGACGTAATACCGGGGGTGAACACACCGGTATATAAGCACTGTGCAGTAATCTTGTATTCAGAATAGTCCCTACCTCCAACCAGTAAAGACCTGTTTTTGATTGTTATTAATTAGTCTGTGTCTTAATTAACTAGATAACTCACAGATTTAACAAAAATAAACAAGAATTATTTATTATGTTAGGTTAAATGACCTTAACATTCAGTCTTCTTTGGCGCACTATTACGCATGTGTATACACAGGAGATCACCAAGCAAGCACAAAGTAAATACAGGAAAAAATAACGTTATATATTGCTTTCATATCCACAGTGTGTGACGTAAGAAGTGGAATAGAGTTCTTCAATTCTCAGAGCACTGCAAGAGTATTTTCTGCACTATTTGCAGAAGTCTGCATTAGCTGCAATACTATTCTTCTTTCAGCCAATAGGCAATTGTTGGTCTTACTCTATAGAAACACCTCTCAACAGAGGTGTCATTAACTTTGAGGTGTGTTGGGAGTGGGGTTGGGGGGTCCAATATAGCGTGGGAATCCCAGAAGTAAATTCAGCGTGTCTGTCTCTGGCATTTAACTTAGACACCTCATTATCATTTTACTTGGATAGGAAGGACCTGTTTTCTGTAGCAGAAGGGTCAATAACCAGGGGGCATAGATTTAAAGTAATTGGTCGGAGGTTTGGAGGGGATTTGAGGAGAAATTTTTTCACCCAGAGGGTGGTGTGGGTCTGGAACTCACTGCCTGAAAGGGTGGTAGAGGCAGAGACACTCATCACATTTAAAAAGTACAGGAAACTTTTTTATCCGGCAGCGACGGGACCGGTGCGGTGCCGGTTTATCAAAATGTCTGGATTACAGAGAGGTATAGTGAAAGGTACGAGAGCCCCGTACATGGCCACAGATTCAGGCGTCCCTGTTGCATAGCAACAGGTGCAGGAACCCCGGTTACACGGCCACTGATCCAGGAACGGCCACTAATATGAAGTAAAACTTACCTGAACCTACTCCTGAATTTTGCCGGTTAACAGAGATTTCCGGTTATTTTAGGTGCTGGTAAATCGAGAGTTTCCTGTACTTGGATATGCACTTGAAGTGTGTAACCTACAAGGCTATAGACCAAGTGATGGAAAGTGGGATTAGGCTGGATAGCTCTTTGTTGACCGGCATGAGCAAGATGGGCCGAATGGCCTCCTTCTGTGCTGTAAATTTCTATGATTCTATGATTCTGGATTTGGCGTCGATTGCGTGGCAACAGGTGTGATGAGGAGGACCCGCATGACACGATCTCAACTCCAGCATTTAAAGGGCCAATCCAAAGATGGAATTTGGAGGATTTGCAGGGTTTGGCACAGAGGCTGCGCTATCAGAATACAGACTCAGTACGCTCAAAGGCTGCACCTCGCTTCAAAGACGCCTAGCTTGATGTACTGCTGGGGGCAGTGAGGAGCCAGAGAGAAATACTCTTCCCCTGCAATGGGAGGAAGAAATCTGCTGCTGCTACAAAGAAGGTGTGGCTGGAGGTGGCTGAGGAGGTCAGTAGCAGGAGCATTGTGTCACTCATCTGGCTTCAGTGCAGGAAGTGCTTTAATGACCTAACCAGGCCAAGAAAGGTGAGTACAGCTGCATATTCAGCAACATCCTGTTGTGCGCATTACCCGCCGCCCCACTCTGTCTTGTCAAGCCTACTCCATCACATCACTCCTCACACCCACTTATCTTGCACGCGCACATCCATCATTTCCTTTCTATGCACTTCCTCACATCCCCATCTATCCATTCTCCACTCACCCTCATTCTAATGCAACTTCCAGCCTTTCCCTGATAGCCACCCTCACCAAATGCACTGCATCCATTGGGTGAACACATGCCATTACAATCAGTCACTTACAGGTCTGCTCTTCCCCCATTGCAGGAGCATAAAACACAAGGGAGAGGGAGAGGACCGGAGGTGATCCTCCACAGATCTCACAGTTGACAGCTGCACAGGAGGAGGCGCTGGAGATCAGTGGTATCTCGGCATCCTTGGCCATCGGCGATGGGGACCTTGCAGCGCCCTGGTGACAGAATTAAATATCAGCGTCCCACATGTCATACAACACTCAGTCATGTTAACTTGATTTCAACAGCGAATGAAATATGATCACCTTCATAATGCTAAGTTGCAAAATTCTTACATTGCCAATACAAATCATACCTTTTATCTCCGACAGGGCCTTCATGTGCGCAGCAGCAGTCGCTAGAGGTCACGGACGACGAGCCCTCAGAGGAACTGATTCCTTCTGACGCTGCACCGTCACAGCTTTCCATGCACCGGCTCAGATACTCGCACTTTGGAGGAACCAGTTAGACAGATAGTTGGGTTTTCACCTGCTGACTCACACTTCACGAGTGAGCAAGAGCAGAGAGTGGTGGCAGGGACAGCTGGAGAGTCCGCATCGGAGGGCACCAGCCCGCTCCAAGCTAGACTCAGATGCTGTACCCCGGGGGCCGTCGATGACAAGGAGAATCAGTGAGCGGCAGCAGAGAATGTGCGATGCACTGACGGGCCTTCCACGCACACTGCGCACGATTGCAGAGAGAACAGAGGAGTTTAGCTCAAGCATGAGTGGGTTGCTGTCGCAGGGCGTTGGGAGGATTTCTTCTTCCATGGATAGAGTGGCCTACTCTATGGAACATCAATTGCGGCAATCAAATGAATCCACGCAGACTTTGACCACAGCCTTGTGGTTTCTGGATGCCAGCATGTCTGGCGCCATAAATAGGTTGACAGATACCTTGGCCTTACAACTCCTCACTGACCTGCACCAAGCTGCTCTCCAGCAGAATAGTAGCAGTGAAGTGCGGCTGGCCCATGAGAGGGATGATAATGAAAGGGGACATAGAAGTGGGAACTCCATTCAAAGCTCTCCCACTTCTCACCCGTTGCTCCCCTCTCAGTCAGTACCCGACATGCTGCCTTGTCTTCCGATGGTTGAGTTTGCATTCTGCACAGGTGCAGGTGGAGCATTCTTTGGCGGGGCCCTCATGGGCTTCAAAACACAGAGGTTGTCGGTCAAGAGCATCTAAACAGTCAGAGCAGGGGTCTGAGCAGCCTGCCTCTACCTGCAAAAGGCACAGGGGTTGCACCACGTAGGAGCAGTAGGAAAAGAAAAAGTAAAGCTTTGTAGTTGCACAAGTGTATGCACATGGGTGTGTAACAAAAGGTTATGTTGTTAAGTTTCTGTTATTTAGTACAATCACTTAAAATGTATTACTTTACACAACTTTCCTGTGTAGGCAATTCTTGGTTACCAGGTGGCAACTAACTGAGCCTTACAGCTATAAGGAAATGCCTGGCATCTTGGGCAGCAATGTGAGTGGCTGGCACTGCATTGGGGTCGCCATCTTTCTCTTCATCCTCCTCCTCCTTGGATTCCTCCGCAGATGATGTGTGCTAAACGCCTTGTTCCTCCTGCAGCTCCAAACCTCGCTGCTGTGTAATGTTGTGCAGAGCGAAGCACACCGCGATCATTCTGGAGTTGCTGGTTGGTGAGTACTGAAGGGCACCTCCAGATCTGTCCAGGCACCTGAAGCGCACATTGATCATGCTGATCACTTGTTCAATTACACATCAGGCTGTCATATGGCTGTCGTTGTACCACTCCTGGGCTTCATTGGGCTGGATTTTATCAATGGGGATGCGTTGGGGGCAGGACTGCTGGTTGTCGGGTGATAGATGAGTGGGACCTGAGTGGTACAGAATAAAGATAGGGCAGCACCATTTTGGATGAGCAGAAGTTGATGGAGAATGGACTATGGTAGACTGGTCAGCAGAGCATTGGAATAGTCAAGTCTGGAGGTGACAAAGGCATATTTGAGGATTGGGAGCAGTATAGGATTCAGCAAAGGAGGACAAAGAGATTAATTAAGAGGAGGAAAATAGACTATGAGAGTAAGCTTGCAGGGAACATAAAAACTGACTGTAAAAGCTTCTATAGATATGTGAAAAGAAAAAGATTGGTGAAGTCAAGCGTAGGTCCCTGGCAGACCAATTAAATACATAGTTTGGTTCTGTCTTCACAAAGGAGGACACAAATAACTTTCCAGAGATGTCGGGAAACATAAGGTCTAATGAGAGGGAGGAAATAAATGAAATCAGTATTTGTAGGGAAATGGTGTTAGGAAAATTGACGGCATTGAAGGCCGATAAATCCCAAGGGCCTGATGATCTACATCCTAGGGTACTTAAGGAAGTGGCCCTAGAAATAGTAGATGCATTGCTGGTCATCTTCAAATACTATAGACTCTGGAATAGTTCCCATGGATTGGAGAGTAGCTAATGTAACACCACTATTTAAAAAAGATGGTAGAGAGAAAACGGGGAATTATAGACCGGTAAGCCTGACTGCGGTAGTGGGGAAAATGCTAGAGTCCATTATAAAAGATGTAATACCAGAGCACTTGGAAAACAGTGACAGGATCGGAAAAAGTCAACATGGATTTACAAAAGGTAAATCATGCTTGACTAGTCTACTGACATTTTTTGAGGATGTAACTGGTAGAATAGATAAGGGAGAACCAGTGGATGTGGTGTATTTGGACTTTCAGAAGGCTTTCGATAAGGTCCCGCATAAGAGATTGGCGTACAAAGTTAAAGCACATGGGATTGGGGGTAAGGTACTGACTTGGATAGAGAACTGGTTGGCAGACAGGAAGCAAAGAGTTAAAATTAATGGGTCTTTTTCCAAGTGGCAGGCAGTGACTAGTGGGGTACTGCAGGGATCGGTGCAAGGACCCCAGCTATTCACAATGGCCCAGAAATTCAGGTCGGGGTCTTCTCGCGGGTGTAAGCCCCCGACCTGCACTTACCTTGCAAGCCGGCCGTTGAGCTGTGGGCCCCTGTGGAATTCCGATCCTGGGCCTCCTCCAACTGCCGGTGTGCAGTGCTTGTATATCCCAGGGGCGCAGTTCGTTCGATGCGTCCCCTGGGATCACATGGGCCATGGAGAGCCAATGGTAGCAGGGAATGCTTCATTCATAAGTTTGACAGGAAGGGCTGTCAAACTTACAAATACTATAAGCCCCAAAACATCACTGAATCTTCAAATAAATTTTTTTTAAATCACATTTTTTAAATAAACTATAAATTACATGAAATAACTATTTTAAACAATAATTTAAAGTTTTGAAAAAAATAATTTTATTTTCTAACAGGGCTAAAAATAAACTTACCTTTCTTTAAAGTATTTAAAAATATAAAGCTGTGGAAAAAATGTTTTAATTTTAATTTTAATTAATTCACCACTTAACTTGTAAAAAGCAGGCCTTGCGACTGCTTTTTATATGTGTAACTTCTGGAGACTTACCCTCCCGGGAAAACCTGCAAAAAAAAGTAAGTTTGATGCGCACGCGTAGCCTGTCCTGCGCACGTGTTCGACCGCTGAACGCCTTCTTTCAGCGGAACGGACATGCTGTTTTCCCGCGCATGCGCAGTGCATGCAGGAAACCGGCACTTCCATTGGGCTTACGGGTGAGTACCCCATGCGTGCTCACCCGTGGAGACCTGAATTTCTGGGCCAATATATATTAATGATGATCTAGACAAGGGAACTAGATGTAATATCTCCAAGTTTGCAGATGACACAAAGCTGGGTGGGCGTGTGTGCTGTGAGGAGGATGCAGAGAATCTCCAGTATGATTTGGACAGGTTGGGTGATTGAGCAGATGCATGGCAGATGCAGTATAATGTGGATAAATGCAAGGTTATCCACTTTGGTGACAAAAACAGGAAGACAGATTATTATCTGAACAGCAATAGATTGGGAAAAGGGGAAGTGCAACGAGACCTGCATGTCCTTGTGCACCAGTCGCTGAAGGTAAGCATGCAGGTGCAGCAGACGGTTAAGAAGGCAAATGGTATGTTGGCCTTCATAGTGAGAGGATTCGAGTACAGGAACAAGGATGTCTTGCTGCAGTTGTACAGGGGCTTGGTGAGACCACACCTTGAGTATTTTATGCAGTTTTGGTCGCCTTATCTGAGGAAGGATGTTCTTGCTATGGAGGGAGTGCAGCGAAGATTCACCAGACTGATACCTGAGATGGCAGGAATGACGTATGAAGAGAGATTGGGTCAATTAGGCTTATATTAGCTAGAGTTTAGAAGAATGAGAGGGAATCTCATTGAAACTTATAAAATTCTAACAGGACTAGACAGACTAGATGCAGAAAGGATGTTCCCGATGGCGGGGGAGTCCAGAACCGGGTCACAATCTAAGGATAAAGGGTAAGACATTTAGGACTGAGATGAGAAGGAATTTCTTCACCCAGAGAGTGGTGAACCTGTGGAAATCTCTAACAAAGAAGGCAGTTGAGGCCAACTTATTAAATATATTCAAGAAGGAGTTAGATATATTTCTTAAGGCTAAAGGGATCAAGGGATATGGGGAGAAGGCAGGGACAGGGTACTGAATTTGGATGATCAGCCATGATCTCATTAAATGGCAGAGCAGGCTCGAGGGGCCGAATGGCCTACTCCTGCTCCTATCTTCTATGTTTCTATGTTTAGTCCCACCCCCAACAACATTCGGCCAACCCACACTATTTTCCCTTGATTGATCTTGTTAAGCCCGCCTTGCAGGCTTTGCTGGCCAATTAAGGGAAAGCCGGTGACAGAGGACGTCAGCGTATGACGTTTCATCTGTCAAAAATTTTTGACAGATTAATTGTCAGTGTTTGACAGCTTAGTGAAGCTCTCAAACACTGACACTCTCTGTTCTATGGTGAGTCCTTGCACTGAAGACTCACCAAAACCTCTTTCCTCAGCAGAAATCAAATGGCTGCTCCACACTTGCACTCATCACTCACCTCCACAGCCGACTTTTCACTCCCTCTCACCCCCACAGACCCACTGCTCACCTCGCTGACCCTGGCGAGGTTCGCAGCTGTCAGGAAGCCCGCACTTGCAGGGGCAAAATGGGGATTAGCCTCTTAAGTGCCTGTTAACTACCTGTTAATCGGCAGTTAATTGGCTGTAATCCCCTTCCCGCCTCGAGGAGACAGGTCCCTGCGCGAGTCGGGGTCCCGCCTCTGCAGAAGATGGCATGGAGGCGGGTTGGGAGCGGGTTCGGTACCCCTCCTGGCCTCTGCCATTTTCCCGGCAGTCCCACCTCCATACCCACCTCCCCAGGGCTGGCAAAATTATCCCCAATAGTTGAGATCCCCACGGGTGTCATCCACCAAGTTTAAAGGGGGTATCCTTTGTCTCCTAGCATCCGCCCCTGAAGTCTGCTTGCCAAAGACTTGAGGGAGCTTGGACTGCCAGAGGACAAAAGCTTCATGGCAGCTGCCCGGGAATCTGGCACACACCTGCATAAACCTGTTCTTGTGGTTGCGCACCAGCTACACATTGATGGAGTGGAACCCCTTGCAGTCTACGAATACTCCTGGTTGATCTGGGGGTGTGCGGATTGCCACGTGTGTACAGTCGGTGACGTCTGCACCTGTGGGAAGCCAGCCAGAGATGCAAACCCGAGTGCCCACTCATCCTGCCTGGTGTCATCGCAGGCAAAGTTAACATAATTGCAGACCCAGGCAAACAACCCAGTGATTGCTGCTGCACTTGGCGGAGATAAAAGGTCTGATTAATACTGGCAAGGTGTAAGGGGTGGTGTGTGTGTGTTGTTTGTCAGCTTCACCTCTGACTCCTTTGAGCGGTTCGAATCACTCCCACTCCCTTTTGTTCTAGACTTTGGACTTATTTGGGGGTTGTAATAAACTTGCAACGGACACCTGGGTTAATCAAAAGAATTCGGATCTTTATTTTGAGACAGGAAAATATACAATACAATAAAACTTATACTCTAAAAGGGTGCGGAACACTCGGAAATAAGCAAGGGAGAATTACAATACACAAAAAACCCTTACCCTCCCAACCCCACTACACTAGCACGGCTGGAATCCAGAGGACCAGGAAATGCTCACCAAAATGACTTTCTTGACAGATGTAGAGGTTCGCAATTTCAGGGTTCTCTTTAGTTGTGGTGGTTGGGGCCTGCCGTACCTCGGACGTGGTAGAAGACTGCACCTGCGTTGGGTCTTCAGTTTGGGTTGGTCCGCTGATGCGGTTGGTCGCGCTGTTGTATCTATCGGGTAAGTACCTAATTTTCTTTGGTTAGGGCTAGTTTTAGGGTCTTTTGTGTCCAAATCTTACCCAGGGGTAAGTCAGACTAGCCTGTAGAATGGAAACAAGTCCTTGTTTGTGAGTTTTTTGGCGGTTGGTTTCTTGTTGGTCGCGGTGGCCCAATGTTACCTGGTTGGAGGTAATATTGGTGGCTGTTGGTTTCTGTAGGCCTTTGGTTGCCGCGATCTGTTTCTTCTTTCTTCCTTCGAGTCACCGATGATGATCTCTCTCTTGAGCTGGTTGTCTGAACTTGAACTTCTGTCTCCTGAGCTGACTCAAACCAATGACGAACTTAACTGTTGAACTCAAAAGGCAGGCCTCAATTATACTAATTTGGGGCCTGGCTTATCTGACCGCCAAATCTCGGGTTTCTTTGTTAAATTTGGCTGGCTCGTTATTTTTAATGTGCTTTAAAACTAACGAGCTTCGGGGATGGCCCATCCAAACTTAACGAGTTTAGGGGATGTCTCATCCAAACTTAATCGGCCTTTAACTGGTTTTGGGATTGCCTTGAAACCAGCTTTAAAATGCAAAACGTTTGTTAATCTCTTTATTTGACTTTGGACTGTTGTTTGTTTGTGGTAACCTGTAGGGCTAATGTTCCTCCCTTTGTATTCCTGGGGACATGTCCTGTTTATTCGATACCTGGCTCTGCGAACTCTCGGCGGGAAAACAGTCCAAAGATTTGCGGGTTAGGTTGATTGGCTATGATAAATTGACCCTTAGTGTTAGGGGGATTAAATACGTGGGGTTACGGGGATCGGGTGGGATATGTGTCGGTGCAGGCTCGATGGGCCGAAATGGCCTCTATCTGCACTGTGGGGTTTCTGTGATTCTGTGATTGTCCATATGTAAAACTGGGGCGGCCCTGGACATTCCTTAGACAGTCCAATATCCAAACCTCGGGGGCCTCCCCCGCCTCCCCGTTGTTCCAGCATTTTGCAAGCCTGAACATGTCTTTTAAACCAGCCAAACTTTCTGGGATTTTTATTTTAAATCCCTTTTGTCCAATAACTCTTTAAAACAGTCCAAAAGTCTCTTCCTTAATCAACTCTTTGAAATCTTCTACGATAGCAAAATACTGCAGATGTTGGAAATCCGAAATAACAACAGAAAATGCTGGAAAAACTCAGCAGGTCAGGCAACATCCGTGGAGAGAAATTTGAGTTGACGTTTCAGGTCGAACCCTTCTTCAAAACTGGAAAGAAAAGAAAATCTATATCGACCCGAAACGTCAACTCAAATTTCTCTCCACGGAGGTTGCCTGACCTGCTGAGTTTTTCCAGCATTTTCTGTTATTATCTTTGAAATCTTCTGTTTGGCCCAACCACACTTTTACCCCTTTTACAGATTTCTTCTGTGATGTTCCCAAAATCATTTTAAAAATGACTTTCCTTGTGTTTTGGGGTTGTGCAGAAATTTTTGAACCTTACACAAGACAGCAGTCCTGCTACCAACCATCCACTCATTGCACCCCCCCCCCCCCCCCCAATTGGTTCCCATCAATACATGACTTCCCTGGGAAACAACCCACCTGTATGCATTTATGTGCAGTCAACTGGGAGATCCTGCATATGTCTCCGGCAGAGCCCTGGAAGGATCCAGAGGCACTAAAGTTGAGAGCAGTGGTCACTTTCACAGCCGCTGGTAACGTGTGGCCACCAGGTCCAGCAGGCAGCAGTTCTTCTTCTAGGAAGCTGCAGATGTCGGCCTCCACCTGATGCAACAACCTGAGCCTCCGGAGGCGCTGCTCTTCCAGGAGGTGAAGGAATCTCGGCTTCTCCCTGCTCACCCTATTGGGCGGGTAGCACCTCCTACAAACTTGACCCCTCTGCTGCTCCTCCCCTATCTTCTCACCACCTGCAGGTCTCTCAGCAGCAGGCTACTGACGCTCATCTTGACCCTCGTCCAAGGATCCAGTCTAAGGCAGCCAAGGCGCCACCCACCCTGATCGGAGTCTCAACACATCCAGACTGCAGAAACTAACCTCTCACCACCAGTACGGCCATCAAACCCTTTCCCAGCAGTCGGTAACAATGCAGCTGTGAGCGCTGAGTATTTATCGCACTATTTGCCTGAATTTTAAAGAGCCCGATGAATTTGCTTCGTGTTCTACCCTTGGGTTTCAATGGGGGTGTTTCAGGATGCCCGGGAAACCAGTGGATGCCCCGTTAAATCTGAAAGTACGTTGGAATATCGCTGCAATCCAGCGATTTGCAGATTTAAATTGCTAGCCCGCCTCTCCCGAGGTGGTTTACCGCAAACAGCCGAACTCTTCAGAGTTAAACGCGAAAGTTGGCGGGTTGGAGTCAGCTTCCGACGCACTCACACTTCCCCCGCTCACACAACCCTCGTGCTGCACCATGTTAAAATCCCCCCCACTTTATTCTGCTGGACTGAACTTCCTACGTTCGGTTTCTACAGTGTTCTGACCTCCAGTTCCACCATCCCGACTCAGCACGAGCTGTCGGCTCCATTCTCTCAGCCGTGTCCCGATCTTTACAACTCTCAAGACTCCCTTCTGTTGACTTCATGTAAGAGCAGACTATACACCTCAGTGACAGAGCACACACATCTACAAATCAATATAATGATTCAGAGCAAATGTCTGCTTGGATGTTGTAGAACACAGAAAATCTTACTGAGCAAGCACTTTTGCGATTTAATAACCATTGTAAACCACGGAAATAAGGTCACTTTTCAGACAACAGCGCATTTTTTTGCGGCTCTAAATATTCTCACTCTTCACTGACTTTTGTAGATACCGTCCTTTCTTCTGTGTGGTGTAGTTGGTGTTGCTTTCCCCGCCCACCCCCCACTCCCGCTAAGCTTCAATCGGAAGTCCATTATCTTCTTTCTCTTCTCTCCTTTGATTCCTCAGATTTATTTAATCTTATCAGCCCAAAAGTCTCTTAGGAACTCAAGTTCTTAAAGTCACCATCTGAGGAGGTGACTGCTCCTCCTGATCAATAATTTCAACCAATCCCCTGTCAACTGGTATCACCCAGCTGAAGGTAAAGCAGCTGATACAGCTGCCTAACAGAAGTCAATCAAACTGTGGACCAGAATTGCCCTCACGAAAAAAATTTGTAACTCAGAACTTGCTGCAACATCTTAATTGCAACAATTGCCAAACTTGGCTTTGCAAACTGCTTAACATGTCATGCTCTCAATCTCACAATATAGAAAATGCTGGAAATACTCAGCAGGTCAGGCAGCATCTGTGGAGAGAAAAACAGAGTTAACAGCAGCGATTTTGTCATCGGTGGAGGGTTGGTTGGTCGGCGGGTTTCAGTCCCGCTGCCGGTTTCAGCCGCTCCAAAATAACTATTTTCACTTAACTGGGCTTATTAAGCCCACCGTGCGTGCTACCTGGCCCGATCAGTGGGTGCGGGCGCCGCGGGGACTGGAGTGCATAATTGGGCTGGAGAACCAAATTTTAATTTGATTATTAAGGTTTATTTGGAGTTTTATTGGTTTATTTACAGTTTTATAGTTTATTTACAGTTTTTATTTGTCTAAATTATGGGTTCACATAAAGAGGATCAGTGGGTGCGGGTCTGTTGCTCGCCTCTGCTGACGTCTTCCATTCAGGAGCTTTTAAGGGGCCCATGTTGCCTTTGCATTTCATTTCCTTTCTGCTGTTCCTGAAAATGGGTCTTTGGAACATGACTGCTGCAAGATGTAAGGCTGCTCCTCGATTTGATGAGGACTCCCTCCATGCTGTTGTGGAGGGAGTAAGAGGTCGCAGGGAGATTCTGTTCTCTCCCAATGGCCGGAGGAAACCTCCTCAGCAAACAAAGGCAGCCTGGCTGCACCTTACGCTCACATACATGGGTTCAGTGCCGAAAATGGTTCAATGATCTGCTACGCTCAGCAAAAGTGAGTCTAACATCACACTTACCTTCAATCTGCTTCCCTTCTCTTCTCATCACCAGCACTTTGCATTGTCAACCTACTCCTCCACATCCCAACTTACTCTTATTTCCCTTGCACCCTTAACCATCCCTCCCTCTCTATGTACAGAATCACTTCACCATCCTACTATGCACCCCTCACACTCGCTCTCACTGTTATGCAATGACAACAACTAACAACTTTAACAAACGCGGGGAGGCTGCTCTCGACATCGTCGGAGGTGCTGAGGAGCTGGAAGTGGGGGACGGACAGACAGGTGCAGTAGAGCAAGCTGGTGACAGAATAGATTTGCAACCCTCATTTCGATTTCATGAGTGACTGATATGGCATCTGATGTTCCTACAGATTAACTTCTGCTCATCTGCACAATAGTATGTGTCTGCTACCTAAATATCACATGTCTAACTCTTGCCTTTACTCCCCCACAGGACCATCGAGAGCTCCCCTCCCCACTGTCCAGGAGGAAGAGCCGGACAACTCCTCCGAGGAAGCTGCAGCCTCTGAGGGAGCAGCGTCATCAAGACTCAGCACACCCAGCACGAGCGCAGATAGGCACACCTCGGTGAGTCCTTCACGACATGGAGTAGTGTTGTCACCTGGTATATCACAGCTCACAAGTGGAGACAGCAGTGGAGAGTCCTCGTCGGAGGGTGCAGGACGCTCCTAGCTCTGCTCAGCTGCATGTAGACGCTGTGCCTCTGGGGCCATCCAGAAAGAGAGCGGTGCTGGAGCTTCAGGAACAAGTGCAGGAGTCTCTGACAGGGTTTGCATCCAGGATAACTGCGAGTGTGCAGAGAATGGTGGAGTCCATCTCAAACATAAGCAAAGCCATGGTGCACGCAATGGCGCATGAATGTGCTGCCATGGGAAGGATGGCAACCTCCATGGAGGACATAAATCACCAGACTCAAATGAGCATGTTTACTCTTCTAAATAGATGGTCTGCTATGGCGGATAGACGGGCATCTATTGAGGAGAGGAACCAGAGGTGGAGGCTCAGTCATTGGGTATATTCAAAACAGAAGTCGATAGATTTCTGACTAGTAAGGGCATCAAGGGATATGGCAATAGGGCCGGTGAATGGAGTTGAGGCAGAAGATCCGCCATGATCTCATTGAATGGCGGAGTAGGCTCGAAGGGCCGAATGGCCTACTCCTGCTCCTATTTCTTATGTTCTTATGTACATGGACGTCCCCTTATGAAGACTGTCAGTGCACAGATGCGTCCTCATGGCCCCACTAATGTGCAGCAAGGTGGTCTCCAGCCACTTGCTAGCAGTAAAGTGCAGGAGGATAGGGTGTACCTGTAGGATTTAGTAAACATTATTAAAATTCTATAACCATTTTTATATAACTATAATATGTGAAATTGTATGCTAAAAGCCTAAAAAGCCTGCATAAAATGGCAAATGGCTGAGATCAAAGCAGGATGGGAAAACCTCTGTTTTAAATTACTGAAGTAATGGAATGTGGTGCTAAGTAAATACGGAGACTGTCAGGGACATGGAGTTCGGTAATGTTATGGAAGAGAGATAGGAGTTGGAGCCTGCATTTTAGAAACAGCAGAATAAACAAACTGTTTAGAAAACACCTCAAGGATGTTCTGTAAAGTGACGTTCTTAGATAAGGGTATTTTGTTATGCACAGAAATAGGCTGAGCGGAACTAACGAGGTCATAAGATGATTGACAAGGGAAGGGAAGCATAAACGGTACTTGTGAAGGTCAGAATGGTGAGATAGCCCAAGCAGCTGCAAGTTGCTATGCATTTTGAAGGGGAAAAAAAGGTAGAAAGGAACAGCTATTGAACACTGAAGGCAGCGTGAAACCAGAGGATGAGAAGCTTCAGTCAACAGAACACAGCAAGAGAATAAAGAGGCTGCGCCACAGTCACTTGGAAGGAACGCCGGGGTTCAATGAACAGACTGTGACTATCTTCTTGTTAAGTATTATTTCTTTGTACTGGATGTTTAATGCTCAATAAACCTGTTTTACTGATGCACAATATACCTGTACCCAGAGTGGCTTGTGTAGCCACGGACAAATTAATTCAAAGCTTTTAAAACTACACTCTGGAAGGAGCCCGAAGCAAAGAAGTTGAGGGCGGTGGTGACTTTGACAGCCACTGGTAAGGAGTGTCCACATGCTCCTCTGGGCTCCAGGTGTTGGTGCAGCATTGAGCAGATTTCAGCGACTACCTCTCGTGAAAGTCTCAGTCATGTTGAGGAAGCTCATCCTTGGCCTGTAAACCCTGTGTTGGGGGTATCTCCTGCGGCAAGGTGCAGCCCTGCGCTGACGCCCTCTGCCCTGTGCATCATCAGGTGGCTGAGGAGAAGGTTGGCGCTCCTGTTGTTGGTGCTGCTGTTGTGCCTGGTTCTGCTGCTTCCTCTGATTCTGAGGACCAGGATGAGAGGGTATAAATGGTTCCCATTCCACTGGTGTATATCTCAGTTGAGGAAGAGATGTTATAAGCACTCAGTCAATGTGGGGAGAGGGTTTTCCAAGGAGACTCCCAGACCTGACACCTTGCAAAGTTGCATGGAGACGGGATGGTGGCAGGTTCGCAACCCGCCATCAATCATTTTGATTTTAGCTCCCGACCCGCCTCCAAACCCGCCCACTGAGCGCCGGCAAAATCGCGGCCAACGTTTCAGGTTGATGACCTTTCATCAGAACTTTCGCAGAAAAGAACCGATTGTATTGATGTCTGGTGTGGTGTCAGACAGGTTGATGCTGTCAACCTATTCAGAACACATCCTCCTTTCCCCCAGCTCAGTGAATTTGTGCAACAAAGATCTGTTTCCATCGCCGGAGTGTGATGAATGAGCCGATTTCCACCAGACTGGCAGTATATTTGATAGGACATGCCTCTGTGCATCTGCCTCCCTCTCTAATGTGATCAGACAGGGTCACTATCCTTGGTTGCTACTCAGCAACCACTTTTGGAAGTGTGCATGAACACCAGCTCATTGTATTGACACCATCAAACTCGTATGTAATGCTCCACCCCTCAACAGCACCAGGTCAAACAGTCAACAAAAACTTGTACTGAAATAGCACCTTTAACACGGAGAACATCCCAAGGCACTTTGCAAAGAGGCATAAGAACACAGGAACAGGAATAGGCCATTCAGCCCCTCAAGCCTGTTCCACCATTCAATTAGACCATGAATGACCTGCAACTCAGCTCCATTTACTCATTTTTGATAACGAAAATCTATCGATCTCAGTCTTGAAAATTTCAATTGACTCGGCATCCACAACTGTTTGAAGGGAGGGAATTCAACATTTCCAGTAACTTTTGTGCACAAAAGTGCTTCCTGATTTCAATTCTGAATGGCCTTACTCTAATTTGAAGATTGTGACCACTGAATTCCCCCACCAGAAGAAATTGTTTTTCTGTATGTACTCTATCGAATCCCCTTACCATTTTAACAAACTGAATTAGAGCACCCTTCAACCTTCTAAACACAAATGATTACAAGCCAAGCTTATGCAACCTGTCCTCATAATTTAACCCTTTAAACGCTGATATCATTCTGGGGAATCTGCGCTGTACCCCCTCCCAGGCCAATATATAATTCCTGGGGTGTGGTGCCCAAAACTCCAGATCTACTCCAGATGGGGTCTGACCAAGGCTCTGTACAACTGAGACATATCATCCTCCCCTTTGTATTCCAGCCCTATTGAGATAAAGGCCAACATTCCATGAGTCTTTCTGATTACTTGTACCTGTGCACTAGCTTGTAGTGATTTGTGTACCTGGACACTCAATCCCTTTCTTCCTTCACAGTTCCTAATCTTTGCCATTAAGAAAATATTTTGATCTATCTGTCTTGGATCCAAAATGGATAAATCTCATTTCTCCACACTGAATTGCATCCATCACAGTTCTTCCCACTCACTTAATCTGTCGATGTCCCTTTAGAATGTCTTGCTCCCATCTATATGTAGCCAAGTGGGGAAAATGCAGTGAATATTTAAGTCCACTAGATGGCACGGTTCATTTTCCCCTTTAGTAATTTGAACAAGGAGAAAAGGGTTATGGGTAGGACCATGTGATGCCAAAGGAACCTCCCCTTTCTTCACAGCTTCCATTTTCTACATCCAGCGTGAGAGATTGCTCTGAAAGAGCTGGGGTGAATATGACTTTTGAAATGAACTTATTCTGTGTAAAGTACAACTAAAACAGTATTAAGTGCAACCCAGACATAGTTTTAAAGTGATATGGTTTCCCAAATCACTCGATACCACGGGGATGCTTGCAGATTGTCCCACCATGTGCTGGTGTTAACACTTGCTAAAATTGTTGTTGAGTCCTTGGGGGCTACGTTGCGAATGAGTTTAATATTCTGTGTTTTCTTGTAAGATGTAACAAGTGATAACGGGACATAAGAATGTATTGTACCATTGGTTTTGTTTTGTATAATGAGTGTTAGCTAACTAACTAACTGCACCTGTGGTTTGCCTTGTGTTCTGTTCTACAGCAAGCCACTGCTGTATTTTATCGACTGTGTTTTCTTGTATTTGCTGTATTTCCGTCTTTTCCGTATTTTATACAATTAAATGTGGTTTTATGTATTTACAACTACATCCTAAGCCTAGAACCCAAGTTATCAATTCAGAATAAAAAAAACCCAGAAAAAAGAAAGTTCTGTGTCCTGTGCTGCTCCATTTCGCCAGGCTACACATTTTGGTACCAGGAGTGGGGTCTGTTAGCTTGGAGTTTCTCAGGCTCGGTAAAGAAAAAATACATAAAATACGGCAGTGGGGGAAGAGCGGTGTGGTGCCAAGTGGACCTGGAGACGGACGGAGAGTGCTGCCTGGGGTTGCTAAGGAGGACCAGACCAGACAGACGGGATCCAGAGGGTGCCAGTCTGGGAGAGGACCCATCAAGGCACCGAGGAGGGACACCATTGGAGAAGAATCGTCGCAGCTGCCATCCCATTCAGTGGCTTTCAGGGACTTGTGAACTGAGTCAAAATGTTAGAGTCTCCTGATGAGGCGGTTGGAGCTCACACTTCGGATGTTGAGGACAATACCTCTAGTGTGGGTGAGGGCCAACGGATAGATGAACTCAAGTCACAGATTTCAGAGTTGAAAAAAACCATGACCAAGCAATGGCAATTATTGCCACTCTAGGTAATGGGGCAACCAAGTCATATGTGTATGTACCTAGAGAGCGTCAGATCCAACCATTCAGTGGTGAGGTATCTGAAGATAGTCGTTCAGTTGATGAGTTCATTGAAGAGGTTGAAAGTGTACTACGAGCTAGAGATCAGACTCCTGCAGAGCAGGTAGATTTCATTCGATCTTTGTTGAGGGGGGCAGCCCTACAGGAAATTAGGTTACGGTTGGGTGGAGAGTCTAAGCAGCCCAGTGACCTGTTCAGTTACCTAAGGGGGGCTTTCACCGAAAAACGCAGTGAGTCTCAGCTGTTAGAAACTTTCTATGGACGCAAGCAAGAAGAGGGTGAAGATTTCCAAGAATACTCACATGCACTCTCTCAGATTATTAGAGCTGTGGTAAAGCAATCACCAGATGCTGTGCCGAACACAAAACGGGTTGTCAGAAACAGATTTGTTGATGGTGTTAGAGATCCCTCACTCCAGAGAGAGTTGCGCAAGTTTGTACGAGGCAACCCCCAGTCTACCCTGTTTGATGTACGTGAGGAAGCTGTCTTATGGTCCTTAGAAGACCAGCCCTGTAGCACTAAAGTTGCAAAGAGCAAGAATGTAGTGTGTGACAGTACGGGGAGGGATCTTCAGTGTCCTGCCATTGGGGTACCAGGCAGCCAGGCTGTCACTTTACAGGATGTTCTTAAAGTGGTGGCGGAGCAGGGTAAAGCTATCGGGGAACTAACAGAGGCAGTACGGGGTCTTGCTCTACAGAAGGAAAACACTGGTAATGACAAGGTTGGGAAACCTAGAGCCAAGCCAAAGTTCACTGATGAAGGTCAGCCTATTTGCTTTAAGTGTAACGGGGTGGGACACATTGCCAAACAGTGTCCTCAGAAGCACAAGGTAGCAAACACATCCACCGATACCGGCTGGGGTGCAGGAAAACTAGCTCCCTCGATTGCCATGAGCCGGGCAATGCGAGGAAAACCTGCAGGCTCTCAGAACAGTACTTGTATTCGTGACCGATTTCTTGACCGTGCAATAGGTAAATGTCCAGTAGTAGATCTCAAGATTGGGGGGGTTACTGCTAACTGTTTACTGGATACCGGGAGCCAAGTCAGCACTATTACTGAAGGTTTTTTCAGAGAGCACCTACTTGGGAGGGATGAGGATATGCTGTCTACAACCGGGTGGCTTAAGATCACTGCCGCCAACGGGTTGGGCATTCCCTACTTGGGCTACCTTGAGTTAGACATTGAAACTATGGGCATAACCTTACCCGAGTGTGGTTTCCTGGTAGTCAAAGAGCATCAGCAGTCACAGCCTGCAGCACCAGGTCTTATTGGTATGAACATCATCAGCCGATGCAGACAACTAGTTCATGCTGAGTTTGACACTACTCTAGGGGGAAAGTTAGATTCAGATTGGAGGGAAGCATTTCAGCAAGTACAACAGTGTAACATCACTCCAAAGTCATCTTCTGTCCGTGTAGCTGGTAGGGGTTCTGTACATGTGCCTGTGTCTTCCATAGCTACAGTCTATGTAAAGAGACTTAAAACTCAGTCAGATGACAGCACTAAAATGCTGCTGGAGCCAGGTAACACACCGGTGGCCTGGTAGTTGTCCCCACTCTAGTTGAATCAAAGGGACATTTATTTCCAGTGCAGGTGGTAAATTTCTCTGAGGAGGATGTGTGGTTAAGCCCCAGGACCAGGCTTGGTATTCCGACTCAGGCAGAGTGTGTAGACAAGGACTCCTGTGAGGTGCGATTTCAACGCATCTCCGCTGATACAGAGGAAGTAACTGTTGGCAGAAAAGAAGGACAGATGACAGACCAAGACATTCAGTTGCTTTTGGACAAACTACACATAGGTGGCACACAGGGCCAACAAGCAGAGTTAGGTGCACTTTTAGCCAGGTATTCGGAAGTATTTGCTTTTAAGGATGAGGACCTAGGCTACACTGATAAAGTTGAGCATGAGATTAACTTGGTAGATGACGCACCAGTTACAGAGCCATACCGTCGTGTCCCACCTACACTGTACAAAGAGGTGAGGGACCACATCACTAAGCTTCTAAGAAAGCGTGTCATCCAGGAGAGCAATAGTTCATACACTTCACCCATAGTGGTAGTTCGTAAGACTGATGGAGACATACGACTATGTGTTGACTTTAGGAAACGAAACTCAAAAACCAGACGTGACGCATTTCCTTTGCCCCGCATTGACGAGAGTTTTGATGCCCTTCATGGTGCAAAGTTCTTCTCGACCATTGATCTTGCAAGTGGGTACCACCAGGTTGCTGTTCGTGAAAGTGACAGGCCTAAGACTGCTTTTACAACTCCTTTTGGCCTTTTTGAGTACCTCCGAATGCCTTTTGGTGTCTGTAATGGACCTGTGACTTTTCAACGACTTATGCAAACGACTATGAGCGACTTAGTGTTCCACATCCTATTGGTGTATTTAGATGACATCCTTGTGTTCTCTCAGACCTTCCCGGACCATTTAGAGAGGCTTGAGACAGCTCTAAGATGACTGAAAGAGACAGGCTTGAAAGTAAAGCTTGAAAAGTGTCACTTCCTGCAGCAGGAAGTCAGGTTCCTTGGGCATCAAATTTCAGGGGAGGGTATAGGGACAGGTCCAGAGAAAATTGCCACCGTAAAGAAGTGGCAGGTCCCCAGTACAGTCAAAGATCTGAGGTCATTTCTTGGCTTCTGTAGTTATTACAGGAGGTTCATTGAGGATTTTTCTAAACGAGCTGGCCCTCTCCATGATGTAGTCAATGCATGCCTTAGGGAAGACAGCCCAGCAAAAGCAAAACGGTTGTTTGAAGGTTCATGGACAGCTGAGTGCCAAGCTGCTTTTGAACAGTTGAAAGAAAAGCTGATCAGTGCTCCAGTGTTAGGTTACGCAGATTTCACTCAGCCTTTCATTGTAGAGACGGATGCCAGTAACCTAGGATTAGGTGCCATCCTCCACCAGCAGCAGGGAGGTAGGAAGAGAGTGATAGCATATGCCAGTAGGAGGCTCCGTAATGCTGAAAGAAATGACAGAAACTACAGCAGTATGAAACTAGAGCTCCTCGCCCTCAAATGGGCTGTTTCAGAGAAATTTCGAGGTTACCTTCTAGGTTCCAAGTTCACTGTCATAACAGATAACAACCCCCTGTGTCACCTTTCTACAGCTAAGTTAGGTGCTGTTGAGCAAAGATGGGTGGCTCAGTTAGCTGTTTTTGACTTTGACGTCAAGTACCGCCCAGGCCGCTGTAATGCAGCAGCAGATGCCCTCTCTAGGCAGCCGTTAGCAGGGGAGCTCGAGTCAGACAGTGGGGATGCAGACTATGATGATTGTGTGGCCATATGTAATGTCATTCACAAGGGAACAGCTCTAGGACCAGACTTAGTGACAGCAGGAGTCAAGTGCTGTAAAGTCAGACAGATCCGTGTTTCGGATGCAGAAGAAAGTACTGAGCGTAGTGAGTCGCAGGGTAACACACCAACACTTCCCGGTTACTCTAAAGAGGAACTACATAAGTTTCAGGACACAGACCCCACCCTCAGCGTGTTTAGGAAGTTTTGGGGTGAGCAGCGAAAGCCAACTTACAAGGAGAGGTCGCAGTTATCCAAGCTAGTATTATCCACGTTAAAGCAGTGGCACCGTATTTGTGAGCAAGATGGCTTGTTGTACCGTGTAATCGAGGATGTCCATGTTGGTGAATGTCACCAGCTACTACTGCCCTCTTGTTTGAAAGAAGTCATGCTTGAAGGTGTGCATGATCGTATGGGCCATCAGGGAATAGAGCGCACACAGAACCTTTTGAGACAGAGATGTTTTTGGGTTGGGATGTATGAGGATGTGGAACAGTGGGTCAAGAAATGCGAGAGGTGTGTTTTGACAAAAATGCCCCACCCCAAGATACATGCCCCTATGAAATCATTTCTAGCCTCCCGGCCTCTTGAAGTAGTTGCTGTAGATTTCACCATGCTGGAACCGGCCTCTGATGGTCGTGAGAATGTGTTAGTGGTGACAGATGTTTTCACTAAATTCACACAAGCCTTCCCTACTCAGGACCAAAAGGCTGATACCACGGCAAAAGTCCTTCTCAAAGAGTGGTTCATGAAGTATGGGGTCCCAGAAAGATTGCATTCAGACAGAGGTCGAAATTTTGAGAGTGAAATCATTGCCGAGCTGTGTAAGCTTTATGGTGTAAAGAAAACCCGCACTACCCCACACCACCCGGAAGGAAATGCTCAATGTGAGAGATTCAACAGATCTTTACATGATCTTTTGCGTACACTGCCTCCAGAAAAGAAATGCCGCTGGCCTGAGCACTTATCTGAGTTGGTGTATGCCTACAATGTAACACCCCATGCTACGACTGGCTACTCACCGTACTATCTGCTTTTCGGGGTTCATCCACACCTTCCTGTAGATGCTTTATTAGGTCAGGAGCAAGTGTTAGACAAGAAACATGAGTGGTTGGTTGTCCACCAAGAGCGTTTGAATGAGGCACATGCAAGGGCAAGAGAGTACACTGAAAAGAAATCAGCTCAAAGAATTGAACTTAACAAAGACAAAGTGTACTGTCCAACCATTGAGGTGGGTCAGCTGGTATACTTACGACACAGGCCTTTGGGTAGGAACAAAATTCAGGATGCTTGGGGTCCTACTGTGTACAGAATGGTGGAGGTACAGGGCACTACACATGCAGTTGAGCCTTTAGAGGGCGGTCCTTTAAAAAGGGTCCATAGAGTTAACCTTAGGCCATGTGTTACCCCTGTCCCTGAGCCTAGGCGGATGAGAACCAAGTCCCCTGTCACCGTACCCCCTGTCACTCTTTTGACGGAACCGTTGCCAGAGCCCTCTGATACTGAGTTTGTTGTGGTAGAGGAAGTCACCTATCCAGAGTTAACTCAGGAGGAAAAAGTAAACAATGATCCTGTTGGTAACGCCCAAGATGTACAGGAATCAGAGGCTGTTTCTGAGCCAGAGCATTCAGATCCTTCTGAGTGTGGGACTGAGGTTGAGGTACCCATTCCGGCTCCTCGCAGAACTAAAAGAGCCAATGCTGGGGTAAACCTTAACCCGTACCATTTGCCTCAGTCAGCCTGTAATGCAGTCTCACTCAGTCCTGAGGTGTTCTCTCATGTTTTATCTAGTCTGGGTGCTGCATTTTTTCGAGAAGCTGTAAAAGAAGTTAGAAACTGGTGCTAAGTCACCGAGGACGTTAACTTTAAAGCAGGGGAGAATGTAGCCAAGTGGGGAAAATGCAGTGAATATTTAAGTCCACTAGATGGCACGGTTCATTTTCCCCTTTAGTAATTTGAACAAGGAGAAAAGGGTTATGGGTAGGACCATGTGATGCCAAAGGAACCTCCCCTTTCTTCACAGCTTCCATTTTCTACATCCAGCGTGAGAGATTGCTCTGAGAGAGCTGGGGTGAATATGACTTTTGAAATGAACTTATTCTGTGTAAAGTACAACTAAAACAGTATTAAGTGCAACCCAGACATAGTTTTAAAGTGATATGGTTTCCCAAATCACTCGATACCATGGGGATGCTTGCAGATTGTCCCACCATGTGCTGGTGTTAACACTTGCTAAAATTGTTGTTGAGTCCTTGGGGGCTACGTTGCGAATGAGTTTAATATTCTGTGTTTTCTTGTAAGATGTAACAAGTGATAACGGGACATAAGAATGTATTGTACCATTGGTTTTGTTTTGTATAATGAGTGTTAGCTAACTAACTAACTGCACCTGTGGTTTGCCTCGTGTTCTGTTCTACAGCAAGCCACTGCTGTATTTTATCGACTGTGTTTTCTTGTATTTGCCGTATTTCCGTCTTTTCCGTATTTTATACAATTAAATGTGGTTTTATGTATTTACAACTACATCCTAAGCCTAGAACCCAAGTTATCAATTCAGAATAAAAAACCCCAGAAAAAAGAAAGTTCTGTGTCCTGTGCTGCTCCATTTCGCCAGGCTACATATACAACTTACTCCGCCTCCTAACTTAGTGTCATCTGCAAACTTGGAAAAACTCTCTATTCCTTCACCCGAGTCATTTATTTATATATATATATATGGTGAAAAGGTATGGCCCCAATACAGATCCCTGGGGAACTCCACATTCCACCAATCAGAGTGCATTCTGTTTATCACTCCTCACTGTCTCCTATCTCCCAACCAATTAACAACCTATGTCACAAGGTTACCTCCAATTCCATGCACCCTCATTTTTACTAATAATCTCTTGTACAGAACCTTATCAAATGCCTTCTGAAAGTCCATATGGCCAACATCCATAGATACTCTGCTGTCCACCATGTTCATGACCTCCTCAAAAAATTCAACTACATTAGGCAGACATGACCTACACTTTGCAAATCCATGCTCACCCCCTTTGATCAGCTCATACTTTTTCAAGTGTTCAGTCAATCTGTCCCTAATGACAGTAACTTCCCATAACTTCCCTACAACTGATGTTAAATTATAGTTTCCTGGTTTCTTCCTGGCACTGGGTAGGCAACACACTCTCCTGGACTCTCGGTCATGACTGCAGAGGATAGCCTATGTTCCCCCTAATTCTCAAGTCCCCTATAACTACAATCTTTCGGCATTTTTTATTGCTCAGTTTAGTTTTATTATTCCATTTCTTTCTCTAATTGACATCAGTTTTTATTTATTTACTTCTTAATTACTTAAAGCTGTTAGTTAGATTTTTGCCTTTGCCTCATTTATCATTTTTATTAAGTTTAGTAGCCTTATAGTTAAGTGTTACAGGAACAGTAAATAATTGAACACAGCCTCTGATCTTCAATTAATTTACTCAACACCTCCTTCCCCATTTCCCGTAACTCCCACTCCCACCAAATTTCCTTTTTCAAAAAGCTCACTCTATTCCCAGCTCACCCTGTTCCCAGCTCACCCTGTTCCCAGCTCACCCTGTTCCCAGCTCACCCTGTTCCCAGCTCACCCTGTTCCCAGCTAACTCTGTTCCCAGCTAACTCTGTTCCCAGCTCACCCTGTTCCCAGCTCACCTTGTTCCCAGCTCACCCTGTTCCCAGCTCACCCTGTTCCCAGCTCACCCTGTTCCCAGCTCACTCTGTTCCCAGCTAACTCTGTTCCCAGCTCACCCTGTTCCCAGCTCACTCTGTTCCCAGCTCACCCTGTTCCCAGCTCACCCTGTTCCCAGCTCACTCTGTTCCCAGCTCACCCTGTTCCCAGCTCACCCTGTTCCCAGCTCATCCTGTTCCCAGCTCACTCTGTTCCCAGCTCACCCTGTTCCCAGCTCACTCTGTTCCCAGCTCACTCCATTTGCAGCATGCTCTGCTTGAGCTCTCAAGGAAATGAATAATCAAGCCAGGAAAGGAGAGATTACAAAAGGTGATTGAAAACTTGATCAAAAAGATGTTGAGAAGGTTTTTAAAGGTGGAGCGAGGAGTGGAGCGAGAAGTGGAGCGAGGAGTGGCGCGAGGGGTGGAGCGAGGGGTGGAGCGAGGAGTGGAGCAGCACAGATGCTTATGAAGGGAGTTTCAGACAGTAGGACAGAGGAAACGCATTGGAGGAAATTATTGTGGTTAATTATATTGAATCTTAGTAAAAAGGTTGAGGACTGAAGTAGATTAAGACTCACTGTCAAGTCTCACACATGAACAATAGCAATTTGAGCACAGCACCAGAGGTGACTACCACTCATGGAACTTTACCTGAGCAATGAAACAACAACTTCAGAGAAAATTGGTAAAAGAAGAAGATCAGAACGTTTGATAGTGACAAAGTTGGACATTTATGGATTTGCTGGGGATTCATTAATTTGCATGAATGACTTCCTCAGGGCACAAACCCCAGATTATAATGTTCACCCACTTATTACAACATTGGAGTCAAACCAAGCTGCCTCTTTCACTGATGTTATTTAATTTAGTTATCTTCATATTTTAAACTGGTGGGAACGCACCATAATGGTTCTCGCCGCTGACATCACACTGCAGAGTGGTTCATTCCCACCTAAAAGAGTCTTATGGGATGTTTCATTTAATTATTGAATTGAGCTCACACTATCCAGGAAAATTAAGGGGCGGGGTGCCTTAAAAAAGTCTGACTTTCTGTGCCACTAAATATTGGAACTACCCTGTAAAGTACAAAAAGCTCCGGCTAAACAAAATAGAATATCAGACTGGAACATGCAAGACACATCAACAGAGTAATTGCGAGAGTTGTTAAAAGTCTTGAGACTAAAATTACTATGCATCTGACCTGTCAGAGGTTAAGAAAAAATACTCCTTGCAGACCTCTGAAATGGAAACTAGAATATTAAATATTATTTTCTGCCACATTTTACTCCCAATATGCAGCTAACGCCTTGCTATTCAACCATCTAAATGCTTGATCTTGCTTAATGTTTCAATGGATCCATCTCCAATTTGCAAGAAACGTTTATTACAATGACATGTTGTGCTAAATGAGTGCATATTAATGAGGCAATTGACAGATGAAAATATCAATTTTCATTTAATTTCAGGAATGAAAGGAAAATTAATTCTTAAAACTTCTAAAAAATCTGTGATCTGTCATTCATCTGGAGACCTACCACAACTGGATAGGTAGACAAGACTCGTTAATCTGCTAAATAGCTCAAACACAAGGTAATTTACATATTAATCAGCCTTCGTCGACATTTGTAAGCAAGCGCTTTCTGGGCATCAGTGTTTAACATATAAATCCATTCAGTAATCTCCAGGCTTACATGAATTCTCAGTTATTACAGGTAGAACAGTGACGTGATATCTTTCCTGCATTTGGTGATTTTAGTGTGTTTTTATTAACTGGGAGTGGGAGTGGACCAAGGTTTCAAACTCTTATTTTAAAATTTTGCACACCATACCACAAGTGTATTTACTTAAGCATACCCTGCGCGTTAAATTGACAGCCCGTGCGTTTCATGAGAAAAATTGCTTGCATCCCTGGGATTGGTGTTCATTAGTCTCAATCAATCGGATGAGTTGGAAGGTCGGATTGGAGCTTGCCAAAACCAAGGTGTTCCTTTCTCACACTGCTGCTGTTTGCACATGAACTTGAGGCAGAAAAATCTTTAAGATAAGCTGATTTGTTTTTGAGCTGTATTTATAGGTTTAATTAGAGTTTGTCCCCAAATATATTGGGCCAGAAATTAGGATCGGGTGCTTGCCGCGCGTGCAAGCCCCCAACGTGCACTCACCCGGCGCGCCGACATCTGAAGCCTGGGCCTGCTTGGAATTCCTGTCACTGGCCCGGTTCAGATGTCGGCGCGATGTGCTTGCCTGATCCAGCGGCGTAGTTAGTGCGATGTGCCGGCTGGGATCAGGTGAGCACTGTGCAGCCAATCAGGGGAGGGGAAACTTCATTCATGAGTTTGACGGTAAGAACTGTCAAACGCATGAAAAGTACGGGCACCCAAAAGACTAGTTTAACTTTAAATAAAATTTTTAAAAAATCCCAATAATTAAATACACTATAAATAACTTTAAAAAACTATTTTAAACAATTAATAAAATTTTTGAAAAAAATAATTTTTTAATAAATCGGGTCTAAAAATAAACTTACCTTACTGTAAAGTCCTTAAAAACAATGAAGCTGTGGAAAAAACGTAATAATTTTAAATAATAGACACTTACCTTCAAAAATCCAGTACTTATGCCTCCTTTTTATATGTGTAAAAAGTTCAGGCCCTTGCACACGGGCAAACCTGTCAAAAAGAAGGAAGTTCAACGCGTGCGTGCAGAGTCCTGCGCGCATGCGTTTGACCTCTGAAACCCTTGGAGGAAATGCCGGTTTCCCGCGCATGCGCTGTGCATGCTGAAATCCGGCACTTCCAACGGGCCCACGCGTGAGTACACCGTCCGTACTCACGCGTTGGGACCGGAATTACTGGCCCATTAAACATAACAAATAAACTATCACTGCAGCTTTTCAAACCTGATTCTCCGGGACACGCCCGGCCATTTACTTATACGAGGGTTCACTTTCCTTAAGACTGGTTGCAACCACGTGCTCCTAGCTATGAATGCATTAACTGGCTTTATTTCAACATCCCCCATCGCTGCACTTACCAGGGTTTGCAAATAAAATAGAGAGTGCAGTCAGAGTGCTAATAGCATGACTTAATTTAGAAATGAAATACGGCGAGTCACAAACTTAGCATTTTACGGCAGCGTGCTGCTGTGTGATATGTGCTGCAGACGGTTTACACCGAAGTCCACGGAAGTCACCCCCCCATCCACATCAATGGGGCGGAGGTGGAAAGGGTGGCCAGCTTTAAGTTCCGCAGAGTCCACATCACGGAAGACCTCTCCTGGTCCCTCAACACCTCCTCTCTGGTGAAGAAGGCCCAGCAGCGCCTATATTTCTTGAGGAGGCTGAAGGGATGTAATCTGTCACCCCTGATCCTCTCTAACTTCTACCGCTGCACTATAGAGAGCATCCTGACAAACTGTATCACGGTATGGTATGGCAGCTGTAGCTCCCATGACCGGAAAGCCCTGCAGCGGGTAGTCAAAACTGCCCAATGCATTACCGGCATCCGGCTACCGACCATAGAGCATATATATCAGAAACGCTGCCTACAGAGGGCACGGTCCATCATCAAAGACCCTACCCACCCCAGCCACAGTCTGTTCGCCCTCCTACCATCTGGAAGACGCTACAGATGCATTCGCACCCGTACGACCAGATTTAGGAACAGCTTCTTTCCCAGGGCTGTCATCCTACTGAACTCCACAAATAAACACTAAGGCCTAGAAATTCAGTGTAGCCACTTTTGGGGCGGTAAAGTCGGGCGGGCGCTAAAGTTAGCGCCCACCGGAAAGTGGAGGCCACTTCACCGATATTCAGTAGCTTTGGCCAAGGAGTTTGGGCGAACGCTGAAACTGGCGTTGCACTCCTATCATTAGGCGCTAAGCCGGCAGTGCAGACTGATAACGCCGAGGCCGGGCGCAGCGCAGGTGCGGTCATGTTTTGATTGACAGCAGACACCCTGACGCCGGCCAGCTCTTAAAGGGGGAAGGGTCGACTTTGTCTGCTGCCACGCCCTGGATAGTGGAGCCCTGCAGCTAGGCCTGAACACTGCTGGTGGACCCAAATAGCGCCTGAAGCCATGCAGAAGGCCCGTGAACGAGCGCAGCGCTTCTCAGAGCACGCTTTGAGGGTGCTGCTTAGGAATTTGGGAAAGAAAAGAGAGATCTTGTGCCTGGACAGTGGCAAGAAGGCTCCCAGGAGGCAGTACAGGAGAGCCTGGAGGGAAATCGCCCAGAGGGTCTCAGCCAACAGCGATGTCCCCAGGACTGGTGACCAATGCCGCAAGAAGTACAACGACCTCACTCGGTTGGTCAGGGTGAGTACCCTTTCCAGTGTCCTCCTCATCCTTGCATGTGCACCTCACATTATGGGCAAAGGGACCTCAAAGGCCTAATGGCCAGCCCTCCTCCCGCAGCTATGGCACTGGCATGATCATCAATAGCACTTTCTGCACTTTACACACTGGCCAAGCTATTCGACCATGGGAGGCAGTGCACACAACAACAGGGCACCACACTGGCCAAGCTATTCGACCATGGGAGGCAGTGCACACAACAACAGGGCACCACACTGGCCAAGCTATTCGACCATGGGAGGCAGTGCACACAACAACAGGGCACCACACTGGCCAAGCTATTTGACCATGGGAGGCAGTGCACACAACAACAGGGCACCACACTGGCCAAGCTATTCGACCATGGGAGGCAGTGCACACAACAACAGGGCACCACACTGTACTTAGAGGCCGTCCTTTCTCTTGCAGGCCAAGCTGGCGCAGAATCTGAAGAGCCGGACTGTCACCGGGGGAGGCCGTGTCCAGTTCCAGGAGCTCAGTGACCTGGAGGAGCGCGTGGCTCGACTCATGCGTGCCCGGGTGGTTGGCCCCGTAGCTATTGGAGATGCCGACCCTGTGCTGGGCCCCAATGGTAAGGACATGACCGTTTGGACCTCTCTCGTTCCCCTTGCGCTTCAGATCTACATCCTTTGCCACTGTCCCACCAATGCGCATAATGCCAACACTCATGCCTCCCTCGCTGACGCCCTGTCCTCACTCTAAAGCTACTCTTGTGCCTTCCTGCTTTCAGCTGGTGAGGAGGAGGTCCCTGAAGCCGAGAGTGCCAGTCCCTCGGAAGAGGAGGACGACGAGGACCAAGAGGAAGGCGGCACATCGGGGGAACCCTCATCCGCGCCAGGGGATGGCAATGGAGGGGACACGTCTTGCCTGGAGGAGAGCCAGGGGGAAGTGTTGCAGGGGGGTGTAGCTCCTGGGCCCAGTGGCGCCCAGGCACGCGGGAAGGGTCGGGCAGCACGGCTGCCTTCTCCCCAGAGGGGGGAAGTGTTGCAGGGGAGGGCAGTTGCTGGGCCCAGTGGTGTCCAGGCACGCGGGAAGGGTCGGGCAGCATAGCTGCCTTCTCCCCAGAGGGGGGAAGTGTTGCAGGGGAGGGCAGTTGCTGGGCCCAGTGGCGTCCAGGCACGCGGGAAGGGTCGGGCAGCACGGCTGCCTTCTCCCCAGAGGGGGGAAGTGTTGCAGGGGAGGGCAGTTGCTGGGCCCAGTGGCGTCCAGGCACGCGGGAAGGGTCGGGCAGCTCGGCAGCCTTCTCCCCAGAGGGAGAGTCCGGCCTCCAGTCCGGAGACGGTCCTCGCCCAGGAGGTGCGCCTCCTTGATGAAATGTCCGCGAACTCGGAGCGGCGCCACACCGAGTTCATGGGGGTTGTGGGACAGTTGCCTCAGGCCATTGAGTCCCTGTCTCATAGTGTGGCCGATTTCGGGGACTCACAGGCCAGGGGTGTCGACCAACTCGCGGCAGCACAGGACGCGAGTCGAGAGTTCCTGAGTGGTGCCGTGCAGACACTGGCTGGTCTGATGCGGGCACAGACCAGGGCAGTTCGGGCACTCACTTCTGCCACACTCGCTGTGTCATGGATGCATCGCCAGGGCACCCGCCGCCCTGCTGCAGCACAGCGGTCTGGCCTTCACCAGATTGCTGCGCTTGCTGCAGTGCCAGCCCGGCCGAGTGCCAGTGTCTCTGGCGACCAGCGAGCGCCTGGCATCAGCCAGCTTGCCCCCATTGCTGCAGCCGCCACTGCCACTCCCCCAGCCAAGCTGCGACGAGCTGCTGGTGAGACTGATGCTGCCCAGCCACAGCTGCAGCAGTCAGCAGCAGGCCCCTCCAGGGCCGGACCTCGTCTAGGCCGACCCCCAAGGGCATCTGCCGTCACGCATTGTGCCCCTCAGGAGCCTTCCCCCAGCCTTGCAACACCCACAGGGCCCAGGTTGAGGCGGAGCAACAGGTCGGGCAGGGGCCGGAGAAGCCTGCACAAGGACTCGCCCTCTCGGCACACCAAGTAGAGTGTGTTGCCAACTGTTTTTTTATATGGGGGTGTTTGTGTTCTGTATGGGGGGGTTTGTCTTGGTTAGGCCGAGGATGAAGGCCAATGGGATGGACAAGTTTTGTTATTCCTCCCCAGGTTGTGGGAGTGAGATGTTTTTGACTGTTTTTTGGGGGTCTTGTCTGTTTTTCTGTTTCATGTGGGAAGGGCCCTGAGTTTGTTAAATAAAGCTATTTATTTATTCAGCTTGTCCAGGTGTCATGTTTCAAGTGGTTGTTGCGTTAACCGGCTGAGGGCTTGCGGAGCGGCTGCATTCAGGTGCGTTCATTGCCACAAACCATTCCCTGACAGGGGGCCTAGAAGTGTCGTTCAATAAGCCGCCGGCGGACGGCCCTTGGACCTTGTGGCTCCCTCCTGGGCTGGTACTCCTCCTCCTCCTCCTCCTCCTCATGGTCCTCCTGCTCGTCCTCCTGAGGTGGTGGTCCAACGTGAGGTGGCAGTGCCTGAGTCCTGCGGATAGCCAGGTTGTGCAGCATGCAGCAAACGACCACGACCTGGGAGACTCTATTCGGCGAATACTGTAGAGATCCGCCGGAACGATCCAGGCAGCGGAACCGTTGCTTGAGGACGCCAATCGTTTGCTCTATGATGTTCCTTGTGGCTTGATGGCTTTCGTTGTATGCCTCCTCAGCAGGGGTCCTGGGCGCGCGGAGCGGGGTCATGAGCCATGTACACAAAGGGTAGCCCTTGTCCCCAATAAGCCATCCCCTTGGTGGAGGCTGTGCCTCGAACATGTCAGCCACAGTAGTCTGGCGCAGGATATATGCATCGTGGCTGCTTCCTGGAAAGCGGGCATTGACAGCTAGGATGCGCTGCCTGTGGTCACACACCAGCTGTACATTGAGGGAATGGTAGCCCTTCCGGTTGCGGTAATCCTCGGCATTGTCGATAGGTGCCCGCATAGCCACATGCGTGCAGTCAATGGCGCCCTGCACCATGGGGAAGTCGGCGATCCTGGCAAATCCGACTGCACGCTGCTCCTGCCTCTCTAGGGTCATGGGGAAGGAGATGAATTGGCGTCTCCTTGCGAAAAGGGCATCGGTGACCTGCCGGATGCAGCGATGCACGGCGAACTGGGAGATGTTCGCTATGTCCCCAGCAGCGGCTTGGAAGGATCCGCTTGCATAAAAGTTCAGAGCCACCGTGACCTTCACTTCCACCGACAGAGACGTCCTGCACATCAGCTGTGGACGCAGATCTCTGTGAAGCAGCTGGCAGATCTCTGTAACCACCTCCCTTCTGAAGCGCAGCCTCTTAACACAATGCGCGGCAGTCATGGTGAGATAGGACACCTGCTGCCGGTATTCCCTGAGTGGGTAAGGCCTACGTTGCCGACGCCTGATGGCCCCTCTGCGTCTAGGCATGGCTGGCCCTCTCACACGGCGTCTGCGAGCCCTTCGCACATAATGCTGGAACTGAGGGTTGGAACCCCATGCAGCCCCCATAATAAACTTGCAAACAGTGAAATCACAATGAGTCAAATTTCCAAGCTCTGGCCAGAAGCCAAAAATACCTCTCCTATGTTGTCCCAAATCAGTAAGGTCTGTTCCTTGGTCTCTGTCCAGAAATCCAAAGCACGAAAGTCATTGCAGCAAAATGGCTGGCCTTTATAGTTCAGTCTAAGTGCCCTTTAATTAGCGCTCCCCGAGGCCCGCAGGGCCTCTGCTGCGTTCCACTTCACAGTTCTTAACAGCGCCACGCCCACATTGGGCGGGCGCCACTGAATTTCCGGTTTGGGGCGCACAAACAGCGTTGCAAGACGAAATGACGTCACAAGCTGCGCGCGCAGCTGAGCGGGCGCAAACACTTTGCGCCGGCGCTAAATGTCAACTGAAGTTGGGCGTAGGCGCAGATCGGCCTGCGCCCGGGCGCTAAGTGCCTAGCGCTCGAAATCTACCCCTCTTATGGCGCTAACGGCTGGCGAACGCAACTGAATTTCTAGGCCTTAAGCCTGCACATCTGCCAATGCACTTTATTATGGTCATATTTATGCTAATATACTGCAAGCCAAATGTATAAATGTATGTTGAATGTTTAAGTGTCCTAATCCAAATTGTACACTCTCGGGAGCCGCAAGCCTACATTTCGTTGTACTGCACTTGTGCACTAACAATGACAATAAAAGTTGATTTGATTTGATTTTGATTTTTGATTTGGTTCTGTTATGTGACTTTGAAAGTGGTCAGTGTCCACAAGGAAATGTTAGGGGTGGCATTATAATTATTATTAATAATAAGAGAAAATTGAAACCACCAGACTTAAGGCAGTACACCTGGGAGCAAGAAAATTTGCTTTCCATACCTGTTGCTGCATTATTTCTGTGCATTGCAGATTTAAAAAAAAAATGATTGCACATGTTTAATGGTTTCCAATGCAGGAAATAGACCTTCATCACAGTGTAAGAAGGGAGCAGAAATTAGAGTTTGCAATAATAATGGCTGAGTGCTTAGTGTGGTTCCATGATACTTTAAGCGGGGAGGGGTCATTGGACTTGGACGGGGGACATAAAACAGGTGGAATGGCATTGCTTGTCCGTTTTATGACACGCCCGGTAATCAATTCTATTAAAGTCAGAAGGAGTGTATAATGGGCGATTGATGCAGAACCACCTGTTTTGCATCACCACCCATGTTCAAGTTTCATCTCCCCTATGTCTGCAATTTTAAAGAAGATGTTACCTTATTTATTTTAAGTAGGTTACTGTCTCGATAAGATGGAGGATGGAGGAATGCGGCGCAAATGTGCTAAGCATTCACTTGTCAAACACAATAACCAGCCTTGTGCTACAAGATTTAAAAAAATGAAAGTGCTTGAGGGGCAACAGCAATAGGCAAGTATCTAAAAGAGGAAAATCGCACTCATGTTCAGCTGTGATCCTTCATCAGAACTCAGTTCTGAGCAAGTGTTTCGACCATACTGACTCGCCCGTATCCTTCCTAAAGCTGCTGAAAAATGAAAATGTTTTTATTTATAATTGTCCACCCTCAAACTCACAATTGCTTCTGGGCTGCCATGATGGGTTTGGACAGGGACAGATGGGATAGTAAGTCAGTCCTGTCCTGTAAATGTAAAATGCCCTGTCAGCTCAGATTTCCAGGGGAGAGTGTTGTACAAGCTTTCAGTTCCTCAAAGTATCTGGGATTAGATTCACGATAAAAAAAGGAACTGAATCCTTTAAAGTTGTATTTAAATCACTGCAACTACTTCAATTTTCGTATTTAATGTATCGGTAATCTGATCAGGGAATAAACGTTTTTAGCTTAAAAGGCAAATTTTAACAATCTCCAAAATACTGCAAAATGCCTCAATGAAGTGTCGAAAGTTGAATTTTTTTGTGGTGGGAGGAGGGAGGGGAGGTCCCAGACACCACTGGAACAATAAATCTATCCTTCAGCATTCACATCCCCCTTCAGTCATTTCTAAATTCTCCACAGTTGCATCTGCTGTCCTTTGTGATCGAACGTAGGTTATTGTAATGGAGCCACCTGGTGGACTACTGATGTATATAATAATAAAGCCATATGCAGTACAGTTCTTACCGGAAGCCATGTTGTGCTGTTGTATGTATATATATATATGCTATGTCTCAAGATATCACAGAATTGGCGATGAGGATGCGATTGTGGATTCCCTAGCGAAATTTTAGTTGGAGGATAATCCTGCCAACCAACGGAGGGACTGTTAAAGGTTCCTCGTTTTGCAGAAAAAACTTAAAAATGCAAGATAAACTTAAAGCACACGTGGCTGAACTGTCGACTTTGCCAGAGCCCAGATGACCGCGCCTATGGGAATAACAGGACACTTGGGTGAGTTATATCTTGACCAAGAGACTCTCGGAGAGTATGTGGAGCGGCTAGAAATGTTTTTCACCGCGAATAGTATTGTCGAAGTCCCCGATGATGTAAACCATAAGCAGGCAGTTTTAGAAATGAAAAGGGCTATTTTTTTGACTGAAGCAGGCCCCGAAGTGTATGAAACCCTAAAAATTTTGCTTGTTCCAGCCAAGCCGAAGAACACGCCACTGAAGGAGATCCTAACCAAGTTAGAACAGCACTACAGTCCTGAGCCCCTATAAATTGCTGAAACTGATTGTTTTGGAACACGTGATCAAATAAATGACGAGGGTATCAGTGAGTACATTGTAGCTTTAAAAAAGCTATCCATTCACTGTCATTTCAGAAACTTTCAGGACCGAGCTTTGCGTGACCACTTTGTTTGTGGGTTGAAAAATGAACGTATCAGAAGTAAATTGTTGACAACCTCTAACGTGACTTTTGACTTAGCTTGTCAGACAGCTATGTCGATGGATATGGCCGATCGACACTCACGAGAGTTCCGCGCCATTTCCAGTCATCAGACAACCGAGGTGAATCGGCTGCCAGCTAAAAGTAAAACATAAGAACATAATGGGCCAACATTTGTGATCGAAGGCTTCCCCGTGGGCAGATGCCTCCAACCTGAAAAATGTCTACGAAAGTACCTGGTGGCCCGGGAGGTACGGAGGCTTGCGATCTTGGGCTTCGCCGAGTCCGCACGGGCAGAGCCCCATGTACCCCAGGGGCACATGCGGTTCATAAGCGCTCCTTGGATCACGTGGGCTGGCCCAACCAATAAAAGAAGGGAATCCCCATTCACACTTTTGACAGTTCTGTACGTACGGAAGTGTCATAAGTATGAATGGGGATCACTTAAAAAATGCACCAACACATGAAATAATTTTTTTTTTAATTACATGAATTAAAATGCCATTTAATTAAATATTTTAAACAAAAATTTAATTTTTTGAAGAAAAGAAATTAAATGTTTTTACAGGGCTAAAAATAAACTTATCTTTTTGAAGAGTATTTCTAATTTATAAATGAGTGATAACATTTTATTTTTCTATTTTTTAAAAATCTTATGCTGGTAAAAAAACAGGCCTTACGCTTGCTTTTACCATGGTGTGGAGATGCCGGAGTTGGACTGGGGTGGACAAATGTAAGAAGTCACACAACACCAGGTTATAGTCCAACAGCTTTATTTGAAATCACAAGCTTTCGGAGCGCTGCTCCTTCTTCAGGTGAAGTGGAGAAATGCATAAAGACACAGCTTATATAGTCAGAGAATCATGTCAGATGTTTACAGGTAACCTTTCCAACTGCCATTTATCGCACCTCGGCAGAGAGATAATCACAGCAGTCAAAGGTGTGAATGGTGTCCAAACAGGTCAGTCAGGGAAACATTACATCAAAGAACAATGAGGTGGGGTCACAAGGGGTCAAATATTGCAGATGCTGGGGTCTGTATGAAAAACAAAAAAACAGACAAAAAACATTTTTTTTGGCTGGAAATCACAGCAGGTCCGGCCGCATCTGTGTAGAGAGAACAAGCCAATGTCGACTCGAGTCTGGATGACCCTGCATCAGGTGGGGTTACATGTAGCGTGACATGAACCCAAGATCTCGGTTGAGGCCGCCATCATGAGTGCGGAACTTGGCTATCAGTTTCTGCTCGACGATTTTGCATTGTCGTGTGTCTCGAAGGCCACCTTGGAGAATGCTTACCTGAAGATCGGAGGCTGAATGTCCTTGACTGCTGAAGTGTTCCCCGACTGGGAGGGAACACTCCTGCCTGGTGATTGTTGCGCGGTGTCCGTTCATCCGTTGTCGCAGTGTCTGCATGGTCTCGCCGATGTACCATGCTCCGGGGCATCCTTTCCTGCAACGTATGAGGTAGACAACGTTGGCCGAGTCACATGAGTATGTACCATGTACCTGATGGGTGGTGTCCTCACGTGTGATGATGGTATCTGTGTTGATGATCTGGCATGTCTTGCAGAGGTTGCTGTGGCAGGGTTGTGTGGTGTCGTGGTCACTGTTCTCCTGAAAGCTGGGTAATTTGCTGCGAACGATGGTCTGTTTGAGGTTAGGCGGCTGTTTGAAAGCGAGTAGTGGAGGCGTGGGGATGGCTTTAGCGAGGTGTTCGTCGTCATCGATGACATGTTGAAGGCTGCGAAGAACATGGCGTAGTTTCTCCGCTCCGGGGAAGTACTGGACGACGAAGGGTACTCTGTTGGTTGTGTCCCGTGTTTGTCTTCTGAGGAGGTCTATGCGATTTTTCGCTGTGGCCCGTTGGAACTGTCGATCGACGAGTCGAGCGTCATATCCCGTTCTTACAAGGGCGTCTTTCTGTGTCTGTAGGTGTCCATCGCGTTCCTCCTCGTCTGAGCAGATCCTGTGTATTCGCAGGGCTTGTCCATAGGGGATGGCTTCTTTAACGTGGTTAGGGTGGAAGCTGGAGAAGTGAAGCATCGTGAGGTTGTCCGTGGGCTTGCGGTAGAGTGAAGTGCTGAGGTGTCCGTCTTTGACGGAGATTCGTGTGTCCAGGAATGAGACTGATTCTGAGGAGTAGTCCATGGTGAGTTTGATGGTGGGATGGAACTTGTTGATGTTATCGTGTAGTCTTTTCAGTGATTCTTCGCCGTGGGTCCATAGGAAGAAAATGTCGTCGATGTATCTGGTGTAGATACATCGACGACATTTTCTTCCTATGGACCCACGGCGAAGAATCACTGAAAAGACTACACGATAACATCAACAAGTTCCATCCCACCATCAAACTCACCATGGACTACTCCTCAGAATCAGTCTCATTCCTGGACACACGAATCTCCGTCAAAGACGGACACCTCAGCACTTCACTCTACCGCAAGCCCACGGACAACCTCACGATGCTTCACTTCTCCAGCTTCCACCCTAACCACGTTAAAGAAGCCATCCCCTATGGACAAGCCCTGCGAATACACAGGATCTGCTCAGACGAGGAGGAACGCGATGGACACCTACAGACACAGAAAGACGCCCTTGTAAGAACGGGATATGACGCTCGACTCGTCGATCGACAGTTCCAACGGGCCACAGCGAAAAATCGCATAGACCTCCTCAGAAGACAAACACGGGACACAACCAACAGAGTACCCTTCGTCGTCCAGTACTTCCCCGGAGCGGAGAAACTACGCCATGTTCTTCGCAGCCTTCAACATGTCATCGATGACGACGAACACCTCGCTAAAGCCATCCCCACGCCTCCACTACTCGCTTTCAAACAGCCGCCTAACCTCAAACAGACCATCGTTCGCAGCAAATTACCCAGCTTTCAGGAGAACAGTGACCACGACACCACACAACCCTGCCACAGCAACCTCTGCAAGACATGCCAGATCATCAACACAGATACCATCATCACACGTGAGGACACCACCCACCAGGTACATGGTACATACTCATGTGACTCGGCCAACGTTGTCTACCTCATACGTTGCAGGAAAGGATGCCCCGGAGCATGGTACATCGGCGAGACCATGCAGACACTGCGACAACGGATGAACGGACACCGCGCAACAATCACCAGGCAGGAGTGTTCCCTCCCAGTCGGGGAACACTTCAGCAATCAAGGACATTCAGCCTCCGATCTTCGGGTAAGCATTCTCCAAGGTGGCCTTCGAGACACACGACAACGCAAAATCGTCGCGCAGAAACTGATAGCCAAGTTCCGCACTCATGAGGACGGCCTCAACCGAGATCTTGGGTTCATGTCACGCTACATGTAACCCCACCTGATGCAGGGTCATCCAGACTCGAGTCGACATTGGCTTGTTCTCTCTACACAGATGCGGCCGGACCTGCTGTGATTTACAGCCAAAAAAAATGTTTTTTGTCTGTTTTTTTGTTTTTCATACAGACCCCAGCATCTGCAATATTTGACCCCTTGTGACCCCACCTCATTGTTCTTTGATGTAATGTTTCCCTGACTGACCTGTTTGGACACCATTCACACCTTTGACTGCTGTGATTATCTCTCTGCCGAGGTGCGATAAATGGCAGTTGGAAAGGTTACCTGTAAGCATCTGACATGATTCTCTGACTATATAAGCTGTGTCTTTATGCATTTCTCCACTTCACCTGAAGAAGGAGCAGCGCTCCGAAAGCTTGTGATTTCAAATAAAGCTGTTGGACTATAACCTGGTGTTGTGTGACTTCTTACATTTGCTTTTACCAGGCATAAGAATTTGACAGGCATTTAGCGGGCGGAAGTTGGGAAAATAGCGCAACTCTCCACCCACAGAGGCCCATCTCCCGCGGATGCTGAGGATCTGTCAAGAGTTTCAGCGCATGCAGGTTTCAGCGCATGTGCTTCGCATGCCTAAACCCAGAACTTGCGCGGCCCCTATGGGCGCGTACGCACCTGTGGGGGGGGGTCACAAAATACGGCCCAACATAAGAAATAGGAGCAGGAGTAGGCTTTCGGTCCCTCGAGCCTTGCTCCACCATTCAATAAAATCGTGGCTGATCTTCTACCTCAGCGCCACTTTCCTGCACTATCTTCATCTCCCTTGATTCCCTTAATATTCAAAAATCTATCCATCTCTGTCTTGAATATACTCAACGACTGAGCCTCCACAGCCCTGTGGGGTAGAGAATTCCAAAGATTCACCACCCTCTGAGTGAAGAAATTTCTCCTCATTTCAGTCCTAAATGGCCGACCCCTTATTCTGAGATGGTGACCCCTAGCTCTAGACTCCCCAGCCAGGGGAAACATCTTTCCTGCATCTACCCTGTTTCAGTGAGATCACCTCTCATTCTAAATTCTAGAGAATCCTTCACCAACGCCTCTCCACTGGCATTCAGCTGTGTGGGACTCCACTCGCCTGGTTCCATTCTTATCTATCTAATCGTAGCCAGAGAATAACCTGCAATGGCTTCTCTTCCCACTCCCACACCGTTACCTCTCATATCCCCCAAGGATCTATCCTTGTCCCCCTCCTATTTCTCATCTACATGTTGCCCCTTGTCGACATCATCTGAAAACACAGCGTCAGTTTCCGCATGTACGCTGACGACACCCAGCTCTACCTCACTACCTCTTCTCTCGACCCCTCCACGGTCTCTAAATCATCAGACTGCTTGTCTGACATACAGTTCTGGATGAGCAGAAATGTTCTGCAATTAAATATTGGGAAGACTGAAGCCATTGTTTTCGGTCCCCACCACACACTCCGTTCCCTAGCCACTAACTCCATCGCTCTCCCTAACATCTGTCTGAGGTCGAACCACACTGTTCGCAACCTTGGTGTCATATTTGACCCTGAATTCAGCTTCCAACCACATATCCACAGAATAACAAAGACCGCCTATTTCCACCTCCGTAACATCGCCTGTCTCTGCTGTTGCCTCAGCTCATCCGCTGCTGAAACCCTCATCCATGCCTTTGTTAACTCCAGACTTGACTATTCCAATGCACTCCTGGCTGGCCTCCCACATTCTACCCTACGTAAACTTGAGGTCATCCAAAACTCGGCTGCCCGTATCCTAACTCGCACCAAGTCCCGTTCGCCCATCACCTCTGTGCTCACTGACTTACATTGGCTCCCAGTTAAGCAGCGCCTCGATTTCAAAATTCTCATCCTTGTTTTCAAATCCTTCCATGGCCTCGCCCCTCCCTATCTCTGTAATCTCCTTCAGCCCTACAACCCACGATATCTGCGCTCCTCTAATTCTGCTCTCTTCAGCATCCCTGATTATAATTGCTCAACCGTTGGTGGCTGTGCCTTCTGTTGCCTAGGCCCTAAGCTCTGGAATTCCCTGCCTAAACCTCTCCACCTCGCTACCTCTCTTTCCTCCTTTAAGACGCTCCTTAAAACCTACCACTTTGACCAAGCTTTTGGTCACCTGCCCTAATTTATCTTAATGTGGCTCGCTGTCAAATTTTTTGTCATATAATACTCCTGTGCAGTACCTTGGGGAGTTTTACTACATTAAAGGCGCTAAATAAATACAAGTTGTTGTTGTTGTTGAATAGAGGCCTAGTCTACTCAATCTCATAGGACAATCCCCCATCCCAGGAACCAGTCTGGTGAACCTTTGTTGCACTCCCTCTGTGGTAAGTATATCCTTCCTTAGGTAAGGAGACCAAAACTGTACACAATGCTCCAGGTGTGGTCTCACCAGGGCCCTATATAATTGCAGTAAGACGTCTTTACTCTTATACTCAAATTCTCTTGTAATAAAGGCCAACATACCATTTGCTTTCCTAATTGCTTTGTGTACCTGCATGTTAACTTTCAGTGATTCATGTACAAGGACACCCAGGTCCCTCTGAACAACAATATTTCCCAATCTCTCACCATTTAAAAAATACTCTGCTTTTCTATTTTTCCTACCAAAGTGGATAACTTCACATTTCTCCACATTATATTCCATTTGCCATGTTCTTGCCCACTCACTTAGCCTGTCTATATCATCTTGAAGCCTCCTTGCATCCTCCTCACAACTTACATTCCCGCCCAGCTTTATATCATCAGCAAACTTGGATACATTACATTTGGTCCCCTCATCCAAATCATTGATATAGATTGTGAATGGCTGAGGCCCAAGCACTGATCCTTGCGGCACCCCACTAGTTACAACCTGCCAACCTGAAAATGACCAATTTATTCCTACTCTTTGTTTTCTGTCCATTAACCAATCCTCAATCCATGCTAATATATTACCCCCAATCCCATGAGCCCTAATTTTGTTCAATTAAAAGGCAGGATGTCCATGGAATTCGACACTGGTGCATCCATGAGCGTAGTACCGAAATCACTATATTGTGACAAGTTGCATGATTATCAACTAGAGAATTTGAAGGTAGAACTGCGAGGCTACTCAGGAGAGCAAATCCCTGTAGTAGGAAGTGTCACCATACCCGTGAAATACAAGGATCAGTGTCAGAGCTTGCTTCTCATAGTAGTGGCAGGAGGCAAGCCTGCCTTGATAGGTAGGAATTGGTTGGGATCACTGAAGCTGGATTGGAATGAGACTTTTTGTGTGTAAGCGAAATTCGCATCGAAAGATGATGGCCCTGAAATTAGGATCGGTGGCTTGCCGTGCATGCAAGCCCCCGATCTGCACTCACCCTGCGCGCCGGCATCTGAAGCCCGGGCCTGCTTGCATTTCCTGTCACAGGCCCGGTTCCGATGTCGGCGCGATGTGCTTACCTGATCCAGCGGCGTAGTTAGTGCGACGTGCCAGCTGGGATCAGGTGAGCACTGTGCAGCCAATCAGGGGAGGGGAAACTCATTCATGAGTTTGACGGTAAGAGCTGTCAAACTCATGAAAAGTATGGGCTGCCAAAACACTACTTTAACTTTAAATAAAATTTTAAAAAACATCCCACTGATTGTATTAACTATAAATAAGGTTTAAAAAATGTTTTAAACAATTAATCAATTTTTTGAAATAAATAATTTAAAAAAAAATAGGGTCTAAAACTAAACTTACATTCCTGTAAATTCTTTAAAAATAACAAACCTGTGGAAATTTTTTTTTAACATTGTACTAAAAGCCCACTTACCTGAAAAACTAAATACTTACGTCTTGTTTTTCCACGCGTAAAGACCGGAGGCCTTAACGCGCGCGCAACTCTGAAATAAAAAAAGGAATTTTACTGCGCATGCGCTGCCTGTGCAGTCGCGCGCGTTCTGCCTCTTAACCCCTTGGGTCAGAGGACAGGAAATGCCGGTTTTCAGCGCATGCACTGTGCATGCTGAAAACCGGCAATTCCTCCGGGCACACGCGTGAGTACCCCGTCCGTACTCACGCGTTGTGCCCGGAATTACTGGGACGATGTCAGCAAGCAGTATCCAAAGGTGTTCAGTGAAACGGGCAGTCTGATCGAAGACTTCAAGGCGAGTTACAGAGTGCAGAAGGACACGAGCAGTTTACTCCAAGCCACGTCCTGTGCCATACGCACTCAAGGAAGAAGTTGAGCAAGAACTCAAACGACTAGAAACTGAAATCTTTATCTTTAAGGTAGATCTGAGTAATTGGGCTATACCTATGGTTGCTGTACTAAGTCAGATGGTAAGGTAAGGTTGTGTGGTGATTATAAGGTAACCGTAAACCAGGTTCTAGAGTGTAATCTACCCAATACGTTACCAAATATGGAAGATTTGTTCACAACGCTGACAGGTGGCCAGATCTTTTCGAAGTTAGATCTAACAAACGCCTATCTACAACTTGAGTTAGATGAAGAGTCCAAGTCATGCTTGACTATAAATACTCACCGAGGTCTATATCAGTTCAAAAGGCTACCATTTGGAGTGTCATCTGCCCCCGACATATTCCGGGAGGTGATGAACCAAATTTCGCAAGGGATTGAAGGGGTAGTTATTTGGATGACATTGTGGCGGTACCACTGGTTGTCCCTTACATTGAGACACATAATTCCCTTTAACTTACCTTACTGTATGTTTAACTTACCTTTTGGGGCCGTTGCCCTTTTAACTTACCTGTTGAGGCCATTGCCCCTTTAAGGCGCGCCCTAGTGCGCTGACGTCATGTCACGTACGACGTGATGTGCGTGCGCCGGCACAGCCCGGCCTAGCATCTTCGGCCTCAACGGCCAGCCGACAGGAGCGACGTGATCTTCCGCTCCTGCAGCAAGCACCGGCACAGCCCGGCCTAGCGTCTTTGGCCTCAACGGCCAGCCGACGGGAGCGACGCGATCTTCCGCTCCCGCGGCAAGCACCGGCACAGCCCGGCCTCGCGACTTCTGCCTCAATGGCCAGCGACGCAACGATGCGCATCACGTGATGCCCTAAGCGCGGGAAACGCGAACACCGTGATGACGTCACAACACAAACGCGATGATGTCATCACGCTCCCCACAGGACTGCGAACTCAGTCCTCGTGGAGTCCCCGCTGGGACAAGACCTACACCACGGTGCTCCTACAGTCAGCCATCTTACCTGCTATCTTACCTGCTGTAATTAGCCTGTTCCTGTAAATAAACAACTTATTTATAGTTCGTTGAAGTCAAACTCTCTTATTTAGTGGCGATCTACACGAACCGCTACATTGGTGACCCAACGACGTGAGTACGGGAGTTCATCAATTCCAACGCTACAATTGGTGAACCCGTATCCGTGAATGATTTTCACGGTAGCAACACGCGCCTGAACCTCGTCTTCACTCAAGACGACCAACGCACAACCGATGAACAACCACGGAACAGCAACCGCCTAACACCGATTCCACCAAAAGCGACCCCGTGTTTGCGTACGTATTCGCAATGGAAGCGCAGCTTGGAGGTGAGCCCGTTTTTCACGAACGATTTCACAGAGGTAGAGCACGACCAACGGCAACCGTCATCCACCAGCGCTACAATTGGTGGGTTTGTGAACGCCTTTCACAAACGAAGCACGCTATGGAAGCATCAGCCATTCTGCTCTCACTACCGCAATCCAGGGAGTCACGGTCTCCCTCGTGCTTTATGCAGGTAGAAGCCCTGTTCGCCGAGAACATCGATGCGGCACAGACCACGCACGTGCTCACGGTCTCCATATTCGACTCTTCTACCGCCACACGGATCGTCCGCCTCTACGTCCAAAGCAACAGCAAGTATACATCTCTCCAAGCGCAGGGTACAGCATGTTCGGGCCCACAAGATCGGAGCGCGCCCCACGGGGATACCACGAGGACTCACCCCCGCAAAACACGAGGACGCACTCCTCGCACACGAGGACACATCCCTCGTGAACACCAACGACTCCTTCTCCGCTGACGATGCACCAGCCCTTCAGCTTGCCGGTTGTGTTACCTACTGCACGATTCGGCGTGAACAAAAGGCGTGCCGCCCTCCCGGCTGTTTTCCCCTAAATCTACAACTGTTACAAGTGTTGCCGCCCCCCAGGCAGAGTTAACCCCTCCTGAAAGCAACAACATCCTGGACCGTTGCCGCCCTTTCTCCAGTTTTCCCTTTAACAAACGCAAACGTCTACTGAAGCTGCACACACTGAGGACGGGTCCAACGGGCATCCTGCGGATGCGATCAGCCACGTGAAATTTGCTAGCCTCACCGATCACAGATCAACGCAGCAACTCTTCACCCTCCATTGTGTTATCGTCGTAGCACTATGGCATGCACCGTTCCGTGCGTTCCAGCCTCCCGAAGGTTTCGCTCACCTGTCGGCGAGTTCACCGACTTCACCAGTCAAGTCCTCCTGGATCGCCCGTCGGCATTCCTGCAGAGTTCGTCGGAACAAGGACTTGTTTCAACATCAACGGAGACATCGCCCGCGTCTGCCCAACCTGCCCGTCACTCTGACAAGGCCTGCTGTTTCGCACGTCTCCACGGTCCTTCGCCTGATGGATACGTTTTATTTGCCACGACATGCGTAAGGATCCGCTCACGAGCAGCATCTTCATACCTCGCCTACCAAGCCGAGACAGCACGACCGCCGAGACCATCAGCTCGTCAGACCATCTCATCCTTGGACTTTCGTTAAAGCGAATTCTGGGGGGGCCTATGTGGCGGTACCACTGGTTGTCCCTTACATTGAGACACATAATTCCCTTTAACTTACCTTACTGTATGTTTAACTTATCTTTTGGGGCCGTTGCCCTTTTAACTTACCTGTTGGGGCCATTGCCCCTTTAAGGCGCGCCCTAGCGTGCTGACGTCACGTCACGTACGATGTGATGTGCGTGCGCCGGCACAGCCCGGCCTAGTGTCTTCGGCCTCAACGGCCAGCCGACACGAGCGACGCGATCTTCCGCTCCTGCAGCAAGCACCGGCACAGCCCGGCCTAGTGTCTTCGGCCTCAACGGCCAGCCGACGGGAGCGACGCGATCTTCCACTCCCGCGGCAAGCACCGGCACAGCCCGGCCTCGCGACTTTGGCCTCAATGGCCAGCGACGCAACGACGCGCATCACGTGACGACCTAAGCGCGGGAAACGCGAACACCGTGATGACGTCACAACACAAACGCGATGACATCATCACGCTCCCCACAGGACTGCAAACTCAGTCCTCGTGGAGTCCCCGCTGGGACAAGACCTACACCACGGTGCTCCTACAGTCAGCCATCTTACCTGCTATCTTACCTGCTGTAATTAGCCTGTTCCTGTAAATAAACAACTTATTTATAGTTCGTCGAAGTCAAACTCTCTTATTTAGTGGCGATCTACACGAACCGCTACAACATACTCATTTCAGCACCACACAAGCAAATCCATGATGAGATGTTGAATGAAGTGCCCAAACAGCTAGAGAAGCACAGAGTACGAGTGACAGCTCACAAGTGTGAGTTGTTTCAAAACTCAGTGGAGTACTTAGGGCACAGAGTAGACAAAGATGGTTTACATCCAACCAAGGGAAAGCTGGATGCAATCAGAAATACACCCACTCCCAAGAATGTCTCTGAACTGCGATCATTTTTGGGTCATTTGAATTATTACGGGAAGTTCCTCCCAAACTTGTCTGCATTGTTACATCCACTGAATGTGCTGTTGAGAAAAGAGGTCCCTTGGAAGTGGTCAAAAGAATGCGACACAGCATTCAAAGAGTGTAAAAGCCAGTTAGTAGAGAGTACCATGTTAGTTCACTATGATGTATCTAAGGAGATCAAGCTAGCGTATGACGCCTCTCCATACGGAGTTGGGGCACTAGATAGTGGGGAGGAGAGACCAATTGCTTTTGCTTCACGCACTCTCAGTGCCAGCGAGCGGAATTATGCGCAGATCAAAAGGGAAGCTTTGTCATTGATTTTTAGGGTCAAGAAGTTTCACAAATACTTCTTTGGTCATAAGTTTACCATAGTTACTGACCATAAGCCCCTGACATCCTCCATCCAAAGCCCCTGACATCCTCCATCCAAAGTCCCCAGTTCCAACCTTAGCCGCAGCCCGAATGCAGAGATGGGCTTTGATTTTGTCAGCGTATACGTATGACGTTTAGTGCAGATGATCAGCTGATCACAGTAATGCTGATGCTATGTCCAGGTTGCCATCCCCATCACAAGTTACACCCAATAAGGAAGAAGTGTTCTATTTCTCATACATTGATGAGCTGCCAGTCACAGCTGAAGAGATTGGCAGGGCAACCAAACGTGACCTAATGATGTCAAAGGTGTAGCATTACATAGCAAATAGATGCCCAAAACAGGTATCAGTGGAAGATATCCATCCATACTTCATTTGTAGGAATGAATTGTCAGTGGAAAAAGATTGTATCATGTGGGGAACAAGAGTGGTTATCCCAAATAGGTTCACGTCTAAATTGTTGGGAGATCTTCATGACCTGCACCTGGGAGTGTGCTGGACCAAGAGCTTTGCATGCAGTTACTTATGGTCGCCAGGTTTAGAGAAAGAGATTGACTATATACTCTATCAGTCTACAACATGTCAATCGGTGAGCAAGAAACCACCATCAGTACCATTACAGCCATGGAAATGGCCTCCCAGAGTGTGGCAAAGGTTACATGTAGATTTTGCTGAGCTAGAAGGGCAGCAATTGTTCATAGTGATAGATAGACATGCAAAGTGGTTTGGGGTGTTTCCGATGTGGATAATAACAACAAGCAAAACACTAGACAATTTGTGAAGATTGTTTTCTTCATACGGCCTCCCAGAAGAAATTGTGTCTGATAATGGCCGCAATTTTGTTCAGAAGAGTTCACACAGTTCATGAGCAGAAATGGTGTGAAACATACCAAAGTTCTACCGTACCACCTTGCTTCAAATGGTGCAGCAGAGCGCACAGTACAAATTGTCAAACGTGCCCTCATCAAGCAAATGTTGGATCCAAATCCAATGAAACTTCAGTTGTTGTTGGACCACAAACTGGCAAATTTTCTGATTGCCTATCAGAATACTCCTCATACCACTACTGGTAGAAAACCAGCAGAGTTGTTTCTCAAATGACGGCCACGAACCAGGTTCTCATTGTAAAGCCAAACTTGGCACAGTCCGTAGAAGAGAAACAATCAAGGCAGAAAGAGAGTCATGATAAAGGTAGAGTTAGAGAGAGAAGTGCGAGGTTGAACCAGAAGGTTAGAGTGAAGAACCATCACCATAAATGGTTAAAGTGGTTACCAGGAAGAGTAGTGAAGATATATGAAGGCCCTCGCACATATTTGGTCAAGATGTTTGATCATGGAAAGGTTAGGTTTGTTCACATTGACCCTATCTTACCTACAGATGTGGAAGGAGTTGAAAGCTGGGATGATTCAATTTACTCTGATGAGTCAGATACTCTTGTTACAAGTAGAGTACCAGTAGCAAATTCTACATCAGACGTACCAGAAACAAGTCCAAGACAAAGTCAGAATTTAAGTCTGAGTCCGAGTCAGGCAGACAAACAGTCTGAACGTGTAAAGAGTCCAAATGTAGATCAAGATATCAAGGTCAGCCCTTGGAGAAAAGTTCTCTGCAGGCTCAGCCTAGAATGAGTCAAACTCCTTCAACAAGATCTGAAAGTTCTGTTCAAGAAAGAAGGAACCCTCTTCGAAACAGAAAACCAGTGGTTAAGGTTAATCTTTAAATATGGAAAATATGTTCATATCTTTTGTTTGTGTTACAGAATTCTACCGTAGAATTTGGAAACATAAAATGGGTTCCATTTGAGAAATGTATACCAAGAGTTGTGTATGCCATGCAAGTCATGTACAATGATTATTTGCTATGACTAACTTCTTCAATAAGGAGGAAGAAATGTAATAGAGCCACCTGGTGGACTACTGATGTATATAATAATAAAGCCACGTGCAGTATAGTTCTTACCATGTTGTACTGTTGTATATTTATGCTGTGTCTCAAGATATCACAGTTATACTTGAAGCTTATGACAAGCCCTTATCCTGCTGCACTTTCAGTCACTCTCTTTGTCTTTACCAGACTTCAGTGCATCGAATTTCTAGGGGGGTGTTCGGGCAGGAAATCAGTGGAACTCCCAGAGAAAATGGATATTTGCTGAAGTTACGGCAGGAGATCAGGAGAACCCTGTGGAATTCAGGGTCAAGGTGTTCATTTAAGGCTGTTTTTAAGTTGTCACCTTATTTGAAGCCGTTGAACTTTCACTAGTTTTTTTTCCTTTGGTAAATATATCTGGGGGCTGCCAAATCCTAGACGCACAGCAGCAACTCACCAAGGCTTCTTCAACAGCACCTCCCAAATCCGTGAACTAGAAGGACAATGGCAGCAGGCACATGGGAATACCACCACCTCCAAGTACCCCGCTAAGTCACACACCGCTGTGACTTGGAAATATATCACCGTTCCTTCATCGTCACTGGCTCAAAATCTTGGAACTCTACTTATCTGCAATGTGGGAGTACCTTCAACATACTGACTGCAGCGGTTCAAGAAGACGGCTCACCACCACTTTCTCAAGGGCAATTAGGGATGGGCAATAAATGCTGGCCTTGCCAACGATGCCCACATCCCAGGAACAAATAACTGGCAGCCTCACCTCTGGCATGGGAGAGGAACTTCACCAGTATTCATACTCTGGATTGGCTTTTTTTTTAAATGACTTTCCAGCTGTTTCCCCACCCCTCCTTTTTTTTTAATAATAGTTGCTGCCTCCTCAAAAAATGGATGGTGGGAGCCAGGAACAGTAAGTCAGTAAAGGAGATTTAAGTTAGAAATTATTAATTGCTGACCTTGGGGTAGATTTTCAACTTACCGCCCAGATGTATAACTGGTTTTATGGAACAGAAACCCGTTAATGAAAATCGGGCAGCTCCCTAATTGCGCTTGAGAAGGTGGTGGTGAGCCGCCTTCTTGAACCGCTGCAGTCAGTGTGGTGAAGGTACTCCCACAGTACAGTTCACTAGGGAGTTCCAGGATTTTGACCCAGTGATGATGAAGGAACAGAGATATATTTTCAAGTCAGGACGGTGTGTGACTCGGAGGGGGAACTTGGAGGTGGTGGTGTTCCCATGCGCCTGCTGCCTTTGTCCTTCTAGGCGGTAGAGGTTGTGGGTTTGGGAGGTGGGCAATCTAAAACGCCGGGTTTATGCCCGATCCGTAATTTGAAAATCTACCCCACCTCATTCAAAGATGAACACAATGTTGTAACGCAAACAGCAACATTTTTTTTTTCTAGAAGAAGTAGACAGCTACTGTTGATCAACGACTTCCATTTATCACTGGCTACAATTTTTTTGTTTTCAAACTGGACAGTTTTGTTCGTGTTTCGTTAAAAGGTGATGATCTGTACACAATTCCAATTGTTGCATTTCAGTATCCTAAGTCATTGCTTACACCAAAGCCCTGTCTCTATCTGGCTGAGAGATTTGTGAGATGCAGACTTACGTGTCAGTAATAGTCTGCTATCAGTAACCACTGAATTTGAGAGGTTGACCTTGACTAATTCTAATTAGTATGCAAATGTGATGGCATAATAGATTGGACATAAAACTCCCTATTAAACAATGTTAGATTATGTTACTATAATCTTGAAATGATTACACTGCAATCATTAAACATGACAATCTGTGCCCTCACTGACTCTCTGGCCAGCACAAGAACTGAACCAGAACAAAATGGCCACCAAACATAAAGAGGAGGATTTTAACTTTAAAAAACAGGTGGGTTGGGGGCATGGGGGTAGTTAAAGTGTTAAAAATCAGAATCCCGACCTGAACCCACCTCCAACCCACCCACTTTCTGTTTTAACGGAAGCGGGCCGTCTATTTAAATATTATAATGACGCTGGGAGCCTCTTCTTTAACCTCCATTTTGTGTTTGACTGTAGCTGGTTGGGTTTTGCACACCTCGTGAAACCCGCCAGCTGCAGCAAGGTGAGGACTGCTACATCCAGGAGGTAAGTGCCTTGACACCTACCTCCTGGATCCAGGGTCCCTGCTTAACCCACCCCCCATGATCGGAGACCCTCTTATGAGGCTTCCAATTTCCACACCCCCGCCACCCCAGGCCCCCTGAGCTTCCTGACCACCTTGGAGCACAACCCCCCCCCACCCCACCCCACCCCTCCACCCTCAAGCTACCTTCCCCATTAAAGTTCAGCCCAAAATTGGAACTGTAAGTATTTTACATCCCACAAATATTACGAGCGTTAATTAAACCTCAGTGTTAGAAACAGCTTCAGGATGCCCCTGGTTGCTCAGTGAGTTGGTTCAGTGAGTAGCCAAGCCGCACAGATCAAGGTGGTTCCAGGTTCAAGCCTTGGTCAGTGTTGAGTTTGGTGACTGTCAGTAGGGTTGTTAAAATTCACCTCAGCACCCCTCGGTTAGGGGGGAGGGGAATCCGCACGGCTCCTGCTGGAAAATGCACGTGTGGACATCGGGTGAAAACAGCAATATGCTTGACTGTACCGCCTCTGCATCAAACAGCCTGCCAACATCCATTGTCAAGGGTGACACATGAATGATGGCCACACAGTGGATTGTACCAGAGAGTTGCTACTCCCACCACGACTACACTTGCCCACTTTGATCATTACTGGAAACTATGTCAAAAGTGGCTGATAGCCCAAATCGAAGAAAAAGTGTTGTTTGGAACTGCATTTTGATAAATAAAGTTTTGAAGCTGATTTTTCAGTTATCAAAAACTCAGTCAGACTGAGAGGTGAGCGTAGTCCTTCCATGCCTCAGGAAAAAAAGACAAACTCAAAGAGAAAATATCAATAGCAAATGCTTCCTGGCCTTTATAAAAAGGAAGATTTCTATTCATGTAGCGCTTCATCACATCTCTCAGAGATGTCTCATTGTGCTATACAATGAATTAATTGAAAGTCAGTGGCTCCGGTTGTGTAGATATAAGATGACATTTTTGGAGCCTTGACAGAAAGCACTGGCTTCACAAAGTCTTGAAATACAGGGTGTGATTTTCTCTTCGTCTCTCTGGAGAGCAATGACCTTTTCCAGCAATTATTTTCTTTTTGCTCACGGAGTGCTTCCAACATTGAGCGAACAGTCCAAAATCCTTTTATTTCATAAATCCCAAAGCAAATGATCCAACAAATTAGTTTCACAACCGATCTTTAAGAGGCTCCGATGAACAAGCAGAGTGATTAGAATCTATGGTAGTGAAAAGAGCCTTGTTAAACAAACCAGTACCTGAGTCCCGAACCATCTCATCTTGATAACGTGATTTAAGTTTGATTATTAAGTAATTTATGAGCCACGTGCGGCACTGACAGAAAAGCAAACTCCCCGTCAAGAACTCTGCAAGCAGATTTAATCAGCTGACATCCGGCACAGGCGCGATGTGCCGAATGGCCTCCTTCTGTGTATCATTCCATGATTCCATGAATCTATCTCAAGTCAACCTAACACTCAGCTGTTCTCTCACTCTACTTCTGGGATGGTAATCATAGAATAATAGAGTCTTACTGCAAAGAAGGAGTTCATGCTGTGCCGGCTCTTTGAACGAGCGGTCCAATTTAGTCCCACACGCCAGCTTTTTCACAATAACCCTGCAATTTAGTCCTCTTCAAGTTCATGTCCAATTGCATTTTAAAAGTTCCTCTGGAATTTGATTCTACTGTGGCGGAACCACCAGAGGATTACGGACAATTGTATATAATTCCTTTTACAGCAATGTAGTACAGCTGGGGGCTGCACCTTTAATGTATCTGTTAACTGTACTAGGGCTTCTTTCCTGTACTCCGCGTGATGACGTCATGCCGTCCGTCACGTGATCTCTCAACGGCGGGAAGAACGTGATGACGTCATGACGTCAGAGCTTGGAAACTTCTAGCAGTAGAGCTCGGAACCATCTAGCAGTTCCAGAGAGGCTTTCAAGCAGACCAGACCTATTTGCATTGTATCCTACAGTTTCCTGTACAGCTTCGTTTGTTCATTAAATTTTATTGTTTTTGATTTTCTGAGTCGATCTCAATTCTTCGGCTAGGAACCCCAGTTCCTACACTACCACATTTTCCAGTAGTGTGTTCCAGATCTTAATAACCCTCTGTTTGAAGAAATTACTCCTCACTTCAAATCTCTAGTTCTTTTGCCAATTATTTGAAATCTATGACCTTTGGTTACTGACCCACTTGCCAGAGGAGCTAGCTTCTCTGTACTTGCTCTGTCAAAACCCCTCATAATTTTGAATCCCTCGATTAAGTCTCACCGTAACATTCTCTGCTCTAAGGAGAACAATCCTAGCTTCTCCAATCTCTCCAAATAATTGAACTCCTTCATCCCTGGTATCATCCTGGTAAACCTCCTCTGCACCCTCTCCAAGACCTTGGGATCCTTCCTGTAGAGTGGTGCCCAGAATTGTGCACAATACCCCAGCTGAGGCCTAACCAGTGATTTGTAAAGGTTTAGCATGTCTTCCTTGGCCTAAAAATTCGGTTGTTTTGTGCCTCCCATTACCTCTAGGGCGCTAATGGGGCGCCAAGCAACTAACGCTCGGGCACAGTGCCGCCAACGCCTCCCGTGAAATTCAGCAGGAGGTTAGCGATGGCGGTAACTGTTAGCACCCCGCGACATGGCGCCACCGGTGATGACATCATCGCCATGCGCAACTCCCCGCCCATGCCCCGACCGTGACCTTCAGTAGCGCCCCCTGGCTTACCACCGGAAGGGGTCAGGGGGGCCTACCTGCGACCGGGGCGGTGCTAATTAAAGGTGAGGTGCCGGGCAGCCATTTTTGTTGCTGGCCTCCTGCCAGCACCTGCCCCCGTTGCCGTCCCCGGCCTCCTGACCAACCCCCTCCCGCGGTGTGGCGGCTGCGCTCCGTGAGCATGGCACTTTTCTTGAGCGCTGGGCTCTTTTGCCGGCACTCTGATCCCTGGTGGCCCAGCTGGGGCCCGGGTCGTGCTGCGCAAGGCCCCTGCCCTTTAAGGAGGGGAGGAAGACCTGCAGTACCGCGGCACGTAGCGCCACAATATTCCCTTGCAGCGCCCCAAGAGGGAGGCGGGGCACTTCCAGTCATGCCCGGCTTCCCTCTTGGGGTGCTACCGATGAATTTCGGCCACGGGGGTGCTAATTTTTTCGGCCCGGCGAAGTTAGCGCCCCAAAGGGGGCGCAACTCAATTTTTCTCCCCTTGTTTTTGTATCAATGCCCCTATTTACAAAGCCAAGTATCCCAAACACTTTCTTAACTATCTTAACTTTTTGTTTGGATGAGCTTAAGTTTATGGAGGGTGGAAGATGGGAGGTCGGCTGCCTGTATCCTAACTCACACCAAGTCCTGTTCACCCATCACCCCTGTGCTCGCTGACCTACATTGGCTCCTGGTTGAGCAATGCCTCGATTTTAAAATTCTCATCCTCATTATCAAAACGTTCCATGGCCTCGCCCCCCTTATCTCTGTAACCTCCTCACGCTCTACAACCTTCCGTGATCTCTGCGCTCCTCCGATTCAGGCCTCTTGCGCATCCCCGATTTTAATCGCTCCACCATTGGCAGCCGTGCCTTCAGCTGCTGAGGCCCTAAGCTCTGGAATTTCCCCCTAAACCTCTCCGCCTCTCTTTCCTCCTTTAAGATGCTGCTCCCTTAGGGATCATTTTAGCAACACTTCTTTTTAAACTGCACAAATACAATCTCCCTGCAACTAGATTGGGGAAATTCATCTATGCTGATGACAGTGCCTCTGCTACTCAAACTAATGACTTTTCAACCCTGGAAACCACAATCATTAATGATATGAAAGTTATGGCAGAACACTTCCTGAAGTGGCAACTAAGTACCACTAAGACTCTGTCCTCCATCTTTTACTTTCACAATGCTGGTGCCTCTTGTGAACTCACTTTTTTAAATATGGCAAAGCAGACCGCTTGATTGGCACCCCATCCACTACCTTAAACATTCACTCCCTCCACCAGCGGCGTACCGTGGCTGCAGTGTGTACCATCTACAAGATGCACTGCAGCAACTCGCCAAGGCTTCTTCGGCAGCACCTCCCAAACCCGCGGCCTCTTCCACCTAGAAGAACAAGGGCAGCAGGTGATGTGCCTCAATAAATCCGAGACTCGATGTTAGCGAAACAAAACAAGGCTTTTATTGACTTAGAAGGTAACACACAGGAGAGAGGTATCTTCCATCCAGAGCTCTGCCGTACTGGATGTGCTGCAGGCTGGGCCAGCTTACATAGGGGCCAGGTATGGGCGGAGCCCTACACATAGTACAATACAATGGGCCAGGTATGGGCGGAGCCCTACACATAGTACAATACAATGGTGAGGAAACGGAACAGAGGTAAGGGAAATGAAACTGAAACCAACCACAGTCACAGGCAGTGATGAATGGAATATTTCATCACAGCAGGTGCATGGGAACACCGCCACCTCCAAGTTCCCCTCCAAATCACACACCATCCTGACTTAGAAGTATATTGCAGATCCTTCATCGTCGCTGGGTCAAAATCCTGGACCTCCCTACCTAACAGCACTGTGGGAGTACCTTCACCACACGGACTGCAGCGGTTCAAGAAGGCAGCTCACCACCACCTCCTCAAGGGCAATTAGAGATGGGCAATAAATGCTAGCCTTGCCAGTGCCGCCCACATCCCATAAACAAATAAAAAAATGATGCTCAACCTGTTTACCTGGGCATCAACCTCGACCGGTCACTAACCTACAAAAACCATTTACGGTAAACAGCTGAAGAAGTCAAAACCAAAACCAATCTAATCAGCAAACCTGCTGGCTCTGCCTGGGCAGCAAACACCTCCGCTTCATGCTCATCTGCTCTCGCACTCTGCCATTCAGTTGTGGAACATTGCACTCCCATTTTGGCTCGCTCACCGCACACTAAGCCAATGGATACTCAACTGCAGGTGACTATGCGCCTTGTGTCAGGCATATTGCGCCCTACCCCCCTCCTGTGTTTACTAGTCCTCTACTAGCTCCTCCACATCTTCGTCATTCAGACGCGGTAGCAAAATAGAAGAATAGACTCCTTGACAAAGTCATGTTGCCAGTGCACTCGGATTTGTTCTAGCCACCAACAGCACAGCTCTCTTTGAGATACCAGATATGGTCAATCTTTCCTGATTTCTTTCACTTTTCCTGAAGAGTGGACAGCAGATTCTCTTTTAAATCAGCACATTCTCCAGAACCCTGCAGGCAGTGAACCAGGACTCAACTGACCATGAGGTAGTTGGGAGCTTCTCAACCGCTTTCAAACTGGACAGTGACAGTGCGGCTCCAAACTTCACCCTTTGGGCCTTCGTGCCGACAAATACAAACCATGTCCCACATTGTTGAATCCTGCCCACTAACTAAACTATCTGGTGGCTCACATGCTTTTTTAGGCTGGTGATGTCAATGTTTCAAGATGGCTGGAATGAAATGCCGAATCTGAACATATTGAATAAATAATAATCACTGTTCGATTTCCTTTGCCACACCAACTCTGTGCTGGCTGCTCAAATCTGGAAAAGTTTGTTCAGGCATGAAGTTCTGGATATTAAATATTCCATCTGATCTTGCAGTTTATCAAAGCAACGATATAATCCTCTTCATTAATGAAGCTACTTCAGAATATCATCATTCAGAGTGCTACGGGTATATTTTTGTCATTGTCAAATAGACAATTAAAATTGCATTTAAAATTCAATGAATTCAGATCTTTGAAATTATGGATGCAGTTAAGTGACTCTTTTGTTGTACTTCATTAATTTATGATCCAATTAATTAGTTTCTTACACATGTAACATTCTTATTTTGTCAAGGCAGTTCATTACATGAAAAGCAAGAATCTCAGTGACAGTTTTTTGTATCAAGCTTTGTAGTACATTTGTACTGAAGAAAAGTTTTTTAATTCAATGGTATGATCTTTTATAATTTGGACCAATTCTCTAAGTTATTCTCTTTCCCTTCATTATGAAGGGAAGCTGGAGCACAAGAAGCAGAATTTCTAAGTCACCACACAATGACCAGCGATGACTCAGGATTGACAATGTTCAGGTGAAGATTGTGCCTTGTCATTATATAAAGAACATTGTGAAGGGATAATTACTAGTCCTAGCGCCTTTCAGGCTACCCCGGATCAGGCGTATTCCCCAGACGTTCACTTTCAACTAAAGTTTGAGGTAGCTGAATCCTAAAGACGTTTAATTGGGTCTAAAGGTCAAGATTATCTCTCCCTAAAGGAAAGGAACAACCTGAAGATGTTACCGTCCTCCAGATAACACTTTTAATAAGTTTAGCTAGACTGTAACGTTCCGGATATTATGAGGGTCCGGAAAACTCCCTCAGAATTCGGCTGATTAATATGTATTTTAACTGTTCTTTCGTTAATAACAGAATGTATTTGAACAGGTTTTTTCCACTTTGGTCTTAAACCAGGTTTCTGCTCAAACTTCTTTTCCTGTACCCATTCTCCTACTAGGGGTTGCCATGCTTTGTTTGTCAATTTTTTCTGTCTATTTGCCTCCCTTATCCTCTGATCAATTTGATGAATCTCCTCTGTTACTTCTTTTAAAAAATCTAACTGTTGCTGTCGGGTCAAGGAATCAGAGAGTGTAGAGGCAATAAAAGAACTATGGGTAAGTGGTGTTTGCATCTCAACCCCATACATCAGATAATATGGAGTTTTAGGGGACACTGTCCCTGATGCAGATGTGGGCACATTATTAAATGATAGCTGCACCTCTGGAATGATGGTGGTCCACTTATTTCCCCTGATTCTCAACAGTTTGACCAATAGCTTTTTTACTTCCTGGTTTTTACGTTCCACCAGCCCCGCTGATTGCTAATGATGTGGCGTACTGTGCTCTAACCCAATCCCCCTTTGTTCGCAGTAGTCTTTGAAGACCTTGGAGTGTAAGATTTTGGGTGCACCAGCTACAGTAATTATGTCAGTAATAGCATTGGTGAGTGCGTTTTCCAAAACAGTTTTTGTGGGGACCAGCCAGCAGAAGGAAGTGCATCCATCTACACAAATGAGAACATGTCTGTATCCAAAAGATGGGGGAAGTGGTCCAACAAAGTCAGTAACAATACTGTGGAGGAGGAATTCCTGGAGTGTATACGGGATGGTTTCCTGGACCATTATGTCAAGGAACCAACTAGAGATCAGGCCATCTTAGAGTGGGTATTATGTAATGAGAAAGGATTAATTAGCAATCTTGTTGTGTGAGGCCCCTTGGGTAGGTGCGATCATAATATGATAGAATTCTTCATTAAAATGAAGAGTGAAGTAGTTGACTCAGAGGCTAGGGTCCTGAATTTAAATAAAGGAAACTACGATGGTATGAGGCACGAGTTGGGTAGGATTGATTGGGGAATGTCACTCAAAGGGTTGACAGTGGATAGGCAATGGCAAACATTCAAAGATCGCATGGATGAAATACAGAATTTGTTCATCCCAGTTTGGAATTTAAAAAAAGGTGACTCAACCATGGCTAACAAGGGAAATTAGGGATAGCATAAGATCCAAGGAGAGGACATATAAATTGGCCAGAAAAAGCAGTAAACCTGAGGATTGGGAGCAGTTTAGGATTCAACAAAGGAGGACAAAGGGATTAATTAAGAGGGGGAAAATAGAGTATGAGAGTAAGCTTGCAGGGAACATAAAAGCTGACTGTAAAAGCTTTTATAGATATGTGAAGAGAAAAAGATTGGTGAAGTCAAGCATAGGTCCCTTGCAGTCAGAATCAGGGGAATTTATAATGGGGAACAAAGAAATGGCAGACCAATTAAATACATACTTTGGTTCTGTCTTCACAAAGGGGGACACAAATAACCTCCCAGAGATGTCGGGGAACATAGGGTCTAATGAAAGGGAGGAACTGATAGAAATCAGTACTTGTAGGGAAATGGTCTTAGAGAAATTGACGGGATTGAAGGCCGATAAATCCCCAGGGCCTGATAATCTACATTCTAGGGTACTTAAGGAAGTGGCCCTAGAAATAGTAGATGCATTGCTGGTCATCTTCTAAATTCGATAGAATCTGGAACAGTACCCATGGATTGGCAGGTAGCTAATGTTACCCCATTGTTCAAAAAAGGTGGTAGAGAGAAAACGGGGAATTACAGACCAGTAAGCCTGACATCGGTAGTGGAGAAAATGCTAGCGTCCATTATAAACAATGTAATAGCAGAGCACTTGGAAAACAGTGACAGGATTAGACAAAGTCAACATTGATTTACAAAAGTTAAATCATGCTTGACTAATCTACTGGAATTTTTTGAGGATGTAACTGATAAAATACATAAGGGAGAACCAGTGGATGTGGTGTATTTGGACTTTAAAAAGGCTTTCGATAAGGTCCCGCATAAGAGATTAACGTGTAAAGTTAAGGCACATGGGATTGGGGGCAAGGTATTGACTTGGATAGAGAACTGGTTGGCAGACAGAAAGCAAAGAGTTGGAATAAACGGATCTTTTTCCGAGTGGCAGGCAGTGACTAGTGGGGTACCGCAGGGATTGGTCCTTGGACCTCAGCTATTCACAATATATATTAATGATCTGGACGAGGGAATGAGATGTAATATCTCCAAGTTTGCAGATGACACAAAGCTGGGTGGGCGTGTGTGCTGTGAGGAGGATGCCGAGAAACTCCAGTATGATTTGGACAGGTTGGGTGATTGGGCAGAAGCATGGCAGATGCAATATAACATGGATAAATGTGAGGTTATCCACTTTGGTGTCAAAAACAAGAAGGCAGATTATTATCTGAATGACAATAGATTGGGAGAAGGGGAAGTGCAATGAGACCTGGGCGTCCTTGTACACCAGTCGCTGATGGTAAGCATGCAGGTGCAGCAGGCGGTTAAGAAGGCAAATGGTATGTTGGCCTTCGTAGCGAGAGGGTTTGAGTACAGGAACAAGGATGTCTTGCTGCAGTTTTACAGGGCCTTGGTGAGACCACATCTTGAGTATTGTGTGCAGTTTTGGTTGCCTTATCTGAGAAAGGATGTTCTTGCCATGGAAGGAGTGTAGCGAAGATTCACCAGGCTGATACCTGGGATGGCAGGAATGACGTATGAGGAGAGATTGGGTCGATTGGGCTTGTACTCGCTGGAGTTTAGAAGAATGAGAGGGGTTCTCATTGAAACTTATAAAATTCTAACAGGACTAGACAGACTAGATGCAGGAAGAATGTTCCCGATGGTCGGGGAGTCCAGAACCAGGGGTCACAGTCTAAGGATAAGGGGTGAGCCATTTAGGACTGAGATGAGGAGGAATTTCTTCACCCAGAGAGTGGTGAACCTGTGGAATTCTCTACCACAGAAGGCAGTAGAGGCCAATTCATTTAATATATTCAAGAAGGAGTTGGATATATTTCTTAAGGCTAAAGGGATAAAGGGATATGGGGAGAAAGCAGGGACAGTGTACTGAATTTGGATGATCAGCCATGATTGCATTGAATGGCGGAGCAGGCTCGAGGAGCCGAATGGCCTACTCCTGCTCCTATCTTCTATGTTTGTATGTTTCTATGAAGAAATTTCCCATTGGCTCATCAGCTTTCACAGGAGCCAATGGTGGTGGCTTAATTAGTGATGACTTATTGGTTAAATAGCATGGCTCACAATTTGCCACGTATGTTTTACAGGCCTTAAGCATGCCTGGCCACCAATATAAGGGGGTCAATTTGCAAAATGTTTTTCTGTCACCACAATGCGCTTGACCTGTGCTCTCGTGAGCTTCTTTTACAAGCTGTTCTCGTTTGTGTCTCGGGGGTACCTCTCAGTTTCCCTTGGGCAACTTAACTAGCACAATACCCGTAGGGGTTTCTGAGTAAAAGTACTTTGGTGGATATCCTGGTGGATTCTCTTTTGTTTGGTCTAATAGCTGAATCAGTTCCTTATCCTGATTAGCCCGTTCTGCCCTAGTGATTACACTAATATTGGCAGGCCACTCTTGAGGGGGTGTCATGCAGACCGAACGTTTTGCTTGTTCGTCTGCAAGACTGTTTCCTTTTGGGTGTACTGTCCCAGTGGTATGCCCGTTTACATGAATCACCTGACAATTCTGTTTCTCCATTCTCGAACGGAGAATGTCTTCCCACAATGACTTATGTTTTATGGGTTTACCCTTATGATTGGTAAAATTTGTTTTTTCCCAGAAAACTAGATCTTGGTTATATATTCTTTTCGAGTAGTCACTACCCGTACAGATTAGTATGGGTTTAATAAGGTCTGCCTTTACTAAAGCATACCGTAATGCTGCGGCTTCATCATATTGCACTGTCTTATGGCCAAGGGGTATGGACAGATTCTTCTGGATAAAAAGAATAGGAATCTCGAAAAGTCCTGACTACTATCCCCATCCCAGCTGAGGATTGTTGGGATGTCCCTTTTTTTAATCATTACTGAAGATCCATCACAAATTATTACTTGGTCTTATGGAGGTACAGGGATAGGATTATTTCTCCCAATAAAGCAATCATTTGAATTTCCTAATAAAAAGACTTGGCCAATTCTGTCAGGGTTTGCCATTTTTTCAGGACCTAACCTCGGTTAGGGTTTAATATGAACTTTATAAGTAATTTCTAGACCTCAATGGTATATTGAGGGAGTTCTAATTTCAGTTCTACAAGGCCTGATCAGGGACTTGTCATCTCTAGAGACTTAAATCTGGGTCTTAATAAAACTGTCAGTAAAACACTCCTTCTATACTTAACAATCTACAAGATGGATATAGATATAAATATAAGTATAGGTTCTGTATCAACTCATTAACAGACACGTTGGGCACCAACTGAAGGGATAATTACTAGTCCTAGCCCCTTTAGGGCTTCCCCAGATCAGGCATATTCCCCAGACGTTCACTTTCAACTAAAGTTTGAGGTCGCTGAATCCTAAAGACACTTAATTGGGCCTAAAGGTCCAGACTATCTCTCCATAAAGGAAAGGAGCAACCTGAAGATATTACCATCCTCCAGATAGCACTTTTAATAAGTTTAGCTAGACTGTAACATTCCGGATATTATGAGGGTCTGGAAAACTCCCTCAGAATTCTGCAACTTCTCACCAAGGAGTGTACAGAGATTGAGTTCACAAGTTTGATACAGAAGTATTATGTGAGACAATTCTAAAAATATATAGATTTATTAAAGAACCAACATGTAATTACAGTAGGTGTTTCAATCGCAATATTAACAGTTACAAAAACAGAAAGCTTTCAATTCTATTATCAGAGATCCTTATTCTCAAATCTTAACTTCGCTAGTTTTACAGTACCCAGTTTATTCCAGGATATCCACCAAAATCAAATACAGTACAATACCTTGATCCCCGAGGTACAAAGAGTTGGAGACTTACAGAACTAGTTCTGAAGCCGAGAATCGCTTTGCCCCTTTACAGCGAATCTATCATCCCATTTGAAAGTTCAATATTTATATCCTTTCTCAGTGGTATTTCCTTTGAAGTTTTCTGCAGAGGTAAGCTAATTATCTTTAGTCATTTTTCTGCTGACCGCTGCTATTCTTACAGTTAGTTCAGCTGGTAGCATTAAGAATTATGTCTCTACCCTAGGTGTTCGAAGCTCACCATAAAAAACTGTGTAATCAGCAGGTGTATCTATTTGATGTAATTTTTACCAAGGTCTTCTGTTTGTGTCTTTTTACGACATGTAAATTCAAACACCTCAATCAGGGTGATCTATGCAATTCTTATTTACCTCAGCTGGTTGCAACACAGAATTGTGTCTCCTGTGTTTCATTTGATGTCATTTTTATGAAGGCATATGTTTCTTAATTTTCTGTGTTTCTTTCCTAATTGTAATTTAGGACACCTTAACAGGGTGTACCATTGTGTTCTTTCCAAAGCTGCAGACTTCAGGAGCCTCCAACCTCCTGTTTCAATAAGGTTATTGATTCAGTGTCAACAACTTATCCTATCTCAATAGCCTGTATGTTGTTTACAGCTTTAGATTGTTGAGGCTGCCAGATTCCCGAACCCCGTTTGTCATGTTTTAATAAGGCTAGAATTATTTCATAGAATGGTGTCTTTTTCTGAATATGACTTATTCCTTCACAACTGGAGGTTACATTTCCTCTTGGGCGATAGCCCAAAACAAGATGCAGCGAATTGGCAGCCCATTTTATACTCTTCCCGATTTTCTTCTCCATTCAAGTAAATGGGCTGCCTATTTGCTAGTAACCATTTTACGTTACTGTCCAAGAAATTCACTCCCATTGGATTCAATGGCCTAGAAATTCAGTTGGTTGCGCCAGCAGTTAGCGCCTTAAGAGAAGTGAATTTCGGGCGCTATGCGTGTAGCGCCCGGGCGCAGCGCAGTTTGCGCCTCGCCCCAAATTAAGTTGACCCTTTGCGCCGGCGCAAAGTTTAGCGCCCGCCCGGCTGTGCGTGCAGAAAATGACGTCACATCCTCGTCCGCCGCCGCCGCCGCCGCCGAACTCGGGGGTTGCGCTCCGGCCTGACGGCTTAGCGCCTGAAGATAGTCGTGCAACGCCTCTTTTAGCGCTCCAGCAACCTCTTAGGGCGAAGCGACTGAATTTCGGCGAAGGGGGCGCCACTTTGGGGCGGGCGCTAACGTTAGCGCCCCAAAACTGGCAAAACTGAATTTCTAGGCCAATAACTTTGGACCAGCTCTATCCTCATTGTCAAACCTGTTTTACTTTCATACCTGAACCCCCAGGTTCCCCATCGCTCCCATTTTCTTGCATTTTCCTCAGACCTCTCACTTTCTTAGCAATGTACAGAAATCCTTTGTGTCTCTCACGTCTTTTATTTCTTCCAAGCTTCGATCTATTACTTGACTGAAATGATCTGTTACATCATTCCGCTGATGTCTCCTCTCTCTGTTTGTTTGTTTGTTTTTTGATCATATTAATATGTCTGCCTGTCTTCTATTTTTAGGGTTAGGAAAAAGGGTCGACATCTGAAACATAAAATATTCTATTCTCTCCACAGATGCTGACTGACTTGTTTCCAGCCTTTTCTGCTCTTGGCTCAGATTTCACTGTTTTGCTTCTTTTCCCATTTAAAGTTCCCCACTGTCTCTTGCTTAACATTTAATTTCTTTCCATAAAAATTGATACGGCTGCTGTGGGCGAATGAAATGTGAATTATTTGTTGTTGAGTGGAAAATAACAGAAACTCTGTAAAAGGTCTTTTTTTTGTATATCGATCTGGTAATAACGTAACTCATTTTGATATTCTTGGGTTTCTATTTTTTTTTTTAATCCACTCAAGGCACTTTATCTCAGACCTTGAATTTCCTGGATCGTACTTCCACAGAAATTACGCTAAAATTGATGGCAGTTTCTGTGCCGGGCTTGCTGACAGGAACTTACGCCGAAACTTCCTGCGGAATTCAGTTGCCTACATTGGAACATAAAATCCGACGTTAAACAGAATGCAGTGCCACTAATTGTTGTCCATTTGTGATACAACTGGAGATATAAATAACATGTTGCATTTATATAGTGTCTCTAATGTAGCAAGACGTTCCAAGGTGCTTCACTGGAGTGTTATCAGAAAAATTTTGACACCAAGCCACATAGGAAGATATTAGGGCAGGTGACCAAAAGCTTGGAAGTTTCTAAACGTCATATAAAGTGTTGTCTAAGTTATTTTTTTAAATGTTGTATTCCCCTCAGAAAATAGAGACTTGGGCCTAGCGTTTCCATCAGTTTTATCAGCACAGTCCAAGTGACATCGGCCGAACCAGACAATTGACTGCGGACAATCAAGCATAAATCGAATTTCTGCGATTTTTAATGTTGATGCATCTGTATTGCTGTTTCGTGGGCTTTTTTTCAGTAAATTCAGGAAACATGCATGAGTGGGGTGTGAAATGGAGCAGAATCATACTGCTTAATATCTGGCAAGATGCAATCCGGGTTGTCCAGTTGAGATCCCAGCATTTTACCACCAGGTCACCTGGAGATGAAATAATTTCTGGTTTAGCCTCTCATTTCTACAGGCAACTGAAAAGACACCAGCTCCATTGCTGTCTCCAATAACAAGGATTAATTTGCACGTTCGCTAGAGTGTCAATTTGGGCAGCATCCAACGCTCATGTCAAAAAGCCACTGTAATGTCGGAATTATTCAGGATCACCTTCTGAAGTCAACAACCCTTCCAGAACAACAACAGAAAATGCTGGAAAAACTCAGCAGGCCAGGGCAGCATCCGTGGAGAGGGAAACGGAGTTAACGTTTCAGGTCGAAGACCCTTCGTCAGAACTGGAAAAAAAGCTGGATCAGGGATAGATTTTAAAGCAAGTGGGGGCTGGGGAAAGGGGGAGGGGATGAAAGAACAAAAGGGAAGGTCAGAGATAGGATAGAAAGCAGGAGAGAGTAAGAGACATTGAGAGATATTCAAGGAACAAAGGTTGGCTCGAGGTGAAGTGTGAATGGCCCTGGCAGAATGAAGGACAGCTGCCACGTGGGAGGGAAGAAAAAAACCCAGACGAAAGTGTGGATTAAAAAAAAGAAAGGGAAAAATATATATATATATATGTGATAGGGACCGAGGTTATGATCTGAAATACCCTTCCAGATGTAGTTTCACTTTTGAGTGATCGGGTTGAGTGACTTCACCCTGTCAGTGTCTTCTGCTGTGGTGCCTCACTCTCAAAGCCTCTTGCCTCTGCTACTCCTCTTCCTCTTCTATTATTATGCAGAACAGGGGTATGCCCATTGGGAAGGCCATTAGTCCTTCGGAACATGTGCGACGGTCCAAAGAATTTCAGGTGCATTGAGACTGTTAAGTATAGTGCAGGTCTCAGTAGGGAGAATTCAAAAAAAGCTATCAAACTTCAAAAGTCTCCATTATGCTGATAACAGGTGACTTCGGGCCATGATGTGCCTAACGTTACGGGCGTTACACCTGTGTATTATTAACCCAAGACACTTCCAAGTGCTGGTCTTTTGCATGGGGACAGATCTATGTAAATAAGTGGCAGAGAGTTTCGACAGACGTATCTCAGAAATGTCGCACACGATCAAGGACCTTCACACGTGATGATATTTCAGTGTAAAACCGGCATAAATAAGTTAGGCGTGAATTTCCTCGGAATAAATGGTACGAAACTCCTCTTACAGTTTAATTACGCCAAAATGTTCCGGGAAATTCCGAGCCATCCTGAGGTAATTTCTGGAAGTGTTTATGAGTGAAAGAAAGTGGTTAGAAATTCTCAGGAAAGATTGTATTAAATAATCCATTTCAAGTTCAGGACTCTATTTTGTGGTTAGACAATCGTTTTTGCAGAATCTTTTGAAACAGGCAATATCTGTAGAACAGCCCGAGTGCCAAAGTTCTGACCTTCTAATAGATACACCTATTTGTTTGACGACTATATGTTCCCGTTGGCGGGGAAGTCCAGAACCAGGGGTCACAGTCTAAGGATAAGGGGTAAGCCATTTAGGACTGAGATGAGGAGGAATTTCTTCACCCAGAGAGTGGTGAACCTGTGGAATTCTCTACCACAGAAGGCAGTTGAGGCCAACTTATTAAATATATTCAAGAAGGAGTTAGATATATTTCTTAAGGCTAAAGGGATCAAGGGATATGGGGAGAAAGCAGGGACAGGGTACTGAAATTGGATGATCAGCCATGATCTCATTAAATGGCGGAACAGGCTCGAGGGGCCAAATGGCCTACTCCTGCTCCTATCTTCTATGTTTACCTTTACTGTACAAGTAGCGCGACAAGAATTTTACATTATGGCCAAAGACCAATTATGGAACTTTCACCCGCTGATACCAAATCTGTGGAATGCTGAGCTGATCTAAGGTAGTGTAAACCAATGGCAAAGTTGAGTATAATTAGGGCAACCAAAGTTGTTGCGTTAACTATTGGGGAAACGCGAATACAGTTGATATCTGAGGAAACTTAAGTTAAAATACAATTTTATGACATTATGCCTTGGTAGGGTTAACTCCAACAAAATATTGTACCCACAAAACCTTGGGCGATTTAAGGTAGTCCTGCGTTGTCTCCTTTGATTTGGTCTACTTGTAAGGAAACTACAGCAGTTAATTCAATCTGGGCGCACTGGGTTAAGTATGGTAGTGAATAGCTGTCAGGAGGTTAGGAGCACCCTTTGAGTCTTGTGATTGATCTCGGTAAAATGGACCCATTTTAAAATGTAGAAGTTTTTAAAGCTCTTGACACACTGAAGCAGGTGATTAACACATGGTAGTCTGTCAGTTGCACTCTGTGTAACTTGAATACAGCTTGACTATTTTTGATCAACATTCAAAGAACAATTTTCAGTGAGTCAGATTTGGATGCACTCATGCCAGTGGAATATAATTTTTGCACCATACTGGTTTGTTCTTCAAGGAAAAATTCAGCCGTTAAATTTCCTGAGGGGACCGTATGCTTTCTGAGTTCATCTTTGGTGTAATATTTCATGGATTAACAATTAACATACAAAATGGTGGCTGTGCAAAACTTTTACAAGGTATGCAACAGTAATTAGTGTCTGTGCTAACTGTTAAACATTGATTGTTGCTGTCTGCAGTTATATTGGGAGTCGTGTAAAGAATAATTACATTATTAGTCATGGGGGGGGAAATTGGGTGCCTTTGCGCCTCCTGCGGGGTGCTAATGGGGTGCAAATGGCTTTGTGACCGGGCACAACGCTAACATCGACCCCCACCATATTCGGCGGGAGTTTTGCGGCGGCGCAACGGAGTTGTGCCCCGATCTCCTTCGCCCGGAGATCGTGATGTCATCGCTGTGCGCGTCGCCCCGGTAGCACCCCAGACCCAAAATTGACTTCCGCCCCCTGCAGCAATGCTGGTTGAAAACACCGACAGCTGCAGGAGGCGTGCATCGGGCGGCCGGCCGCTTCGGGGATGATGATTAAAGGCGAGGTGGCCGAGGTAAGTGGAAAAATATTTTTCCTTTCTTGTTCCAGTTTTTTTCGCTGGTTCCTGCCCGCGATCGATCAGCCTGGCACTCTGCTTGAGTGCTGGGCTGATCGTGCGGGATCGCGGCTGCCTTGATGGTCAAGGGAGGTATTTTTTAAATTGCAGAGCCTGCAGCAAAGGCCTTTCCCTTTAAGGGAGGGAAGGAGCCTTTGAACACGGCGGGGCTGCACGGCCCAGAGCGCAGCGCTGCTGAAGTCTCCGCCCCGCCTGCTGCCGATTGCGCTCCAAGAAGGAAGCGTGCGTTTGATTTAGTGCTTCACTTCCTTCTTGGAGCGCAAATGGTGAATTTTTCTGTAGTTTGAAATCGTTAGCGCCTGGCGCTGACTTTTCAAACTTAAAAAATTAGCGCCTCAAACGGGGCAATAGTGTATTTCTCCCCCATAGTCTTTAAACTTTTAATTTGTTTTTTAATATATAGCGTGACTTTGTTTTAATAACTGACCTGGGTGGTATGCATGGTTGGTTGTTTTGGAACCTGGAATTGTTCCAATAGTTAATTTTCCTTTACAAGAAAATAATTGACATAATTAATCCAGATTTAAGCACCTTTCACATCTCTTATCTTTCTCCTCTGTCATTCACACTCGCACTTACAGCATATTGGAACTCCCAAGTGCTGCTATTAGAATGTTCCTGTCAAGTAGCAAATGCTGATGATAATCAGGGTGCTAAGTTGGAAGGGTTACTAAATACTAAATTTAGTAAATACACAGTCAAGCATGTATAAGTGATTGTTCCACTTTAGTTGTGCAACAAATTCAACATTCCCACACAGATCAAACTCAATAACATCCCTTTCCCTGTCGACATCACCAGCACTCGTGGCTCAAATTTTCAAAAAGGTCAAAAGAAGGGGAATGGCCCAATTTTACGTACCGTCTTTGTATCTCTGAGAGCAAGGTTTGAATCCAATCCAAACTAATTGCTGGAAATTCTCCTCACTCTGATGATTGGTGGGGTCCTTTCACAAATGTGAGCTTCGGCAATCACAAACTAGGTCCCTCATGGCACTGGTTCTTCACACTAAACTATCCACAGATTTCACTCAGAGGCCGTAAGGCTTGTTGTTGCAGGAAATTGAAGTGCCACATTGATGTACCGTGGAGTGTTGCTTGGAGGTTAGTGCAGGGATGGAGGAACTAACCAGCCTGTATCTAATCTGGAAGCTCAACATGGGTGACACTGGGTATGAAACAGTCGAAAAATATTCTGGTCTCTAGCATCGACATTCTTGACCTTTGTGAACAGGAAATATGAAACAGTGAAAAGAAAAGAAAGACTTGCATTTATATAGCGCCTTTCATGACCACCGTTTGTCTCAAAACACTTTACAGCCAATGAAGTACTATTTGCAGTGTAGCCACTGTTGTAATGTGAGAAACACTGCAGCCAATTTGCGCACAGCAAGGTCCCACAAACAGCAATGTGATAATGACCAGATAATCTGTTTTTGTTATGTTGGTTGAGGGATAAATATCGGCCAGGACACCGGGGATAACTCCCCTGCTCTTCTTCGAAATAGTGCCATGGGATCTTTTACATCCACCTGAGAGAGCAGACGGGGCCTCAGTTTAACGTCTCATCCAAAAGTGCAAAAGGTTGAGTTCACCATGTTAAGTCCGTGAATGATTGAGACACGGACTAGCAGGAGAGAAAACAAAATGATCTTTACTGGTGGAAGGCATAAACGAATCTAAACAACAGAGGCTCTCTAGCGCCTTTTATACAGGGGTGGTCACTGCCGGTACTGCAGTCTGAGACCAGTTATTCTCTTAAAGGTGCATACACAACAATTCCTCCCCTTTTAGATAAACAGTACATAACATTCATTTAACACTAATGATAACGAATTACAATCACAATTACTGTTGCTAGATACATTGGTTAAGTTTAAGCAATTATAAGTTCAGTCTTTGAGGAGGCTTCCTGATTCTGTCTGGATAACGCCTCTTTGGGGTATCAGGTTCTTCTGGCAATGTTGAGTCGGAATCAATGTCGTTGTTTGGTTCATCTGCTTCCAATATTACCGGGTCTGCGGTAGCTGCAATTGGAACGTCGATTTCATTACCAGGTGTATCAGATCATGGTGTGGAGTTGACGTTTTCCAGTGACTCTAGAATCTGGTCAGCATGTCGTCTTACAATGCTCTCCCCAACGTCCACGGTATACATGAGAGGTCCTTGTCGTGTACAAATCGTTCCTGGCTGCCATTTCTCAGTGCGGTAGTCCCGGGCCAAAACTGGTTGACCTATCTTAAAACTCCTGGTCGGCCTTTCATTCATATTCTGAAACTGCCTGTTCTCCACATCTCTTCGGACGTTTGGCTTAACCAAATCCAAGCGGCATCGTAGTCTTCGATTGAAGAACATCATGGCTGGAGTTTGGTTGGTAACCGCATGTGTCGCATTCCGGTAGGCAAACAAGAAGTTGTCCACCTTGTGTTGTAGGGGTATATCTTCATTACACATTGCCTTGATAGCCTTCTTGAATGTTTGGACAAACCTCTCGGCCAATCCATTAGTGGCTGGATGATATGGGGCAGATGTGTAATGCTTAACACCATTGTTCTTTAAGAACCTCCGGAACTCTTCAGGCACAAACTGTGGTCCATTGTCAGAGCAAATCTGTTCAGGCAGCCCATTCCTGGCGAATATGGTTCGTAAAACTGTGATAGTTTTTTCCGTGGTGGTTGAGGACATTTTTATTACCTCTGGCCACTTTGAATGTGCATCCACCGCAATTAAAAACATCGAGTCCATGAAGGGACCAGCAAAATCAATGTGCACCCTTTGCCATGGAGATGAGGGCCACTCCCATGGATGCAGAGGAGCTTGTGGTGGGGTGTTTTGGACCTTCTGGCATCCTGCACAGCTCTTGGTCATCTCTTCGATTTCTCTATTGATTCCCGGCCACCACACAAACGCTCTGGCTAAGCTCTTCATTTTTACCCCACCCAGATGACCCTCATGAAGCTCATTGAGCACTCTATCCATCAACTTAGGTGGAATTACTACTCTGGATCCACACATCAAGGTTCCCCTGCACACTGACAGCTGTTCTCTTCTCGGCGAGAATGCTGGCAGCAGTGGTTCGCCATGTGCTGGCCATCCCTTCACCGTTAAATCATAGACCCGTGATAGTGTCGTGTCATTCCGTGTTTCCTTTTCTATGTTTGCATTCGTCACAGGGAGACATTCGACTATGGTCGAGTGGAATAACTTCATTGGATCCACTGCAAGGTCTTCTTCTTCCACCGTCGGCAACGGTAGACGTGACAATCCATCAGCATTTCCATGCTGTTTAGTTCCTTTGTACTCGATGTCATATTGGTGTGCCCCTAGAAAAAGGGACCATCTCTGCAGCCGTTGTGCTGTCATTATCGGTACGCCCTTCTGAGGGTTGAAAATGGAGACAAGAGGTTGATGATCAGTTAGTAGAGTAAATTTTTGACCGTGCAGATAGTGATTGAACTTCTTCACCCCCCACACTAGGCTGAGGGCCTCTCTGTCAATCTGGGCGTAGTTACGCTCGGCAGAAGTTAACGAGCGTGACGCAAAAGCTATCAGCCTCTCCGAACCATCAAGGAATTTATGTGACAGTACCGCCCCAATGCCGTAGGGAGACGCATCACACGTCAGCCTGATTGGCAGTGCTGGGTTGTAGTGAGCCAATACTTCCTTTGAAGTGATTAAGTCCTTACTCTTCTGAAAAGCACGCTTACAATCATCGCTCCATTTCCATGCTACCCCCGTTCGTAGCAGGGCGTTCAGTGGGTGCAGAATTGTCGACAAATTCGGCAAAAACTTATGATACTAATTCACCAACCCGAGGAATGAACTCAGCTGTGACACATTTTCAGGCGCTGGGGCCTTAACAACCGCTTCAATTTTGTCAGGGGACTTATGTAACCCCTCTTCATCAATCACATGGCCACAATACGATATCTGTTTCTTAAAAAATTCGCACTTGGGGCGGTTGGCTCGCAGCCCATGTTCCCGTAGTCTAGTGAGCACCTGTTCTAGGTTGTTAAGGTGTTCACTGTCATCTTCACCTGTTACAAGGATGTCGTCCAAGTAACACTGAGTCCCCAGAATCCCTTGCAGGACTTGTTCCATCGCTCTTTGCCATATCGCCGGAGCCGATGCTACTCCGAATACCAATCGATGATACTGGTAAAGACCTTTGTGAGTGTTTATCGTGAGATACTTCCTAGAGGACTCTTCAACCTCCATCTGCAAATATGCTTGTGCTAGGTCAATTTTTGTAAAACGCTTCCCTCCAGACAGCGAGGCGAAGATGTCTTCTATCCTTGGAAGAGGATATTGTACTGTGCGAAGGACAGGGTTCACCGTCACCTTGAAATCCCCACAGATGCGAATCTTCCTTGGCTCTCCGGACTTATTGGTTAACGTTTTCTTCATGACAGGAACGATGGGTGTCGCCCACTCGCTCCAGTCGACCTTAGACAACACGCCCACCTTCTCCAGATTCTCCAGCTCTGCCTCGACAGCTGGGCGAATTGCATATGGTACCGGTCTCGCTTTGAAAAACTTGGGAACTGCATTCTCTTCTATTTTTATCGAGGCGGTTACGCCTTTAAGCGTGCCCAGTTCTTGTTGAAATACCTCTTTGGCGTTAGCTAAGATTGTTGACAATCGTCCAGGAGTGACGTCTTCATCTTTTTTACCGTCCACCGTCATTGCATGAATGGAATGCCAATCTAAGTTTATCTTCCTGATCCATTCCCGTCCCAATAACGGTGGTCCACCATTTGGCAGTATGTAGAGATACAATTTCCATATTTTCTTGCCATTGTATTCGACAGGCACCCTTATTTTTCCTCTGGGGTATACTTTTTGCCCCGTATACGTCGTCAAGACGATGGATGTCTCTCTCAAGGGTATGTGTGAAAATAGCCGCTCGTAGTCTCGTCGATTCATGATGGTTAGCGCTGATCCTGTATCCAATTCCATTTTAACTTGGGACCCTGCTATCGTGAGAGTGACCCAAATGGTTCGGTGATCCTCTTTTGCGATTACATTGTGAAGTTTGAGACAGCTTAGTCTTCTGTTTCCGGATTCACTATCGCTCATCTGGTCTTCGGAGCTACTGTCCATCATCTTTTGTACTTTCTTGTACGGTTCCTTAGTAACCTTTTTGTTGTCGCTGGTCTTCTTCCCAGACCTACAAACTCGTGCAATGTGTCCAATCTTCCCGCATTGTCTGCATATTTTGTCTTTGGACCAGCAGTCCTTCTGGTCATGGTTAGTTCTGCCGCAGCGATAACATTTTGCAAATCCCCATGTCATTTCGTGGGTGCCGTATTCCTGTGGTTTTTGTTGAATTTCTGCAGCTCCCCTGGCTGCTGCTTCATACGATACTGCCACGTTGAAAGCCTTATCTAGTGTCAGCTCTTTTTCTGCGAGTAACTTCTTCTGTGTTCCTTCACTCAGGAGTCCACAGACAAATTTGTCCCGTAGGGTATCTGCCAGTCCTGCTCCGAACTGGCAGTGCTTTGATAGCTTGCATAGTTCCGTAAGATACTCAGCATTGCTCTCATCTTTGTGCTGAGTTCTCCTGTGGAATTTAAATCTTTCTGCTATCAACAGCGGTGCAGGGTTTAAGTGCTCCTGTGGAACAGCAACAATTTCGTTAAAACTCTTCGCCTTCGGTTTGGCTGGAGTAATCAGGTCCCGCAATAGGCCGTACGTTCTAGCGCCCATTAAGTTTAACAATATCGATGCCTTTTTCCCCTCCGCTATATCGTTTGCCTCGAAATATACCTTGACTCTTTCCACATACGTGGTCCAGTCCTCTAATGTATTATCAAAAGCAGTGATACAGCCAGTCTTCGGCATCTTGCAAATCTAAAATGGCGCCTCCCGCGCTTTGCTTTCTTCTCCGATTTAACAAAATGGCGCCTCCCGCGCTTTTCCTTCTTCCCCGCTGTTGTTAGCGCTGCTTTCCACGGTTTCTTGCGCGTATTCTTTTTCTTTTATTATTTTCCTGTCGTGGAGCGGACCCTCTGGGACACTTCCCTCCCTCTTCTGAGGTCCGAACGCTGCCCAGCTTCGAAATACCGACCGCGCCCTGTATGCTCCACCCTCTCTCTCTCTCCTTGCTTCCCGACTCGCTGCCTGGCCCCGTTGCAGCCCAGGAAGGATCAGAGCACTACCTGCCACCAGCCCGATTAGCTGGGAAACCACGGACCGAGGAACCCAGCCTGGCTCTGGACAGTCTCTCCTGCAAAGCCTTGAACCCGATGATTGACGGTCGACGCCCATTCCTCGAGTTTCAATGGACTCTTTTTTTTTCTTTCTTCTGGCTCCGACCTTCAACAACGTCGTCGGAGCTGTTGCTGAGTTGCAGGTAAGTTCGTTTCTAACTCGTCGCCAGTGTTAAGTCCGTGAATGATTGAGACACGGACTAGCAGGAGAGAAAACAAAACAATCTTTACTGGTGGAAGGCATAAACGAATCTGCACAACAGAGGCTCTCTAGCGCCTTTTATACAGGGGTGGTCACTGCCGGTACTGCAGTCTGAGACCAGTTATTCTCTTAAAGGTACATACACAACACACCATAATTTTTGTTTTGTTGTGATAGTTTTGGCAGCGCCATCTTTAAGTAGTTACATCTGCAGTCTAATCTCTTGGATCCTTTAGCTGATTATATTTCACTTAAACTTCCATCCAGTGGAGGTTTATTCTCTTGTCCCTACTGCTCAACTTAGGTTTAATCACTTAACTCCAATCTCCTGTGGCTAAGAATCTCTCTCTCTCATCTTATTAAATACACCTGGCGTCTCTACAACTCTCATAACCTTGATAACTCTACTGAACTTTTCAACTTTCTGTTAAGCAAAATCAAATTTATCAGCTTCAATGTTCAAAGTCAACAATCACTTCTCCTCTTCAACTGATGAAAGTTGCTCTAACAGAACATTAGGGGATGACATGTTTACTTCAAGGGGCATTGTCATCTGGTGAAGTGTCCTTGCAGAATGCGCAATTATTCCAACAAGTTTTACTTTGCAATAAAATGTTATACTTCAATAGTAATTTACTTACTTCCCCAAAAGGTTCAGGCTGACACTCCGTGCAGTACTGTGGGAGTGCCATTCTCATGAGACGTTCAACCCAGGCCCCGTCTGCTCTCTTAGGTGGACGTAAACGATGCATGGCACTATTTCGAAGAAGAGCAGGGGGGTTATCCCCGGTGTCCTGGCCAATATTTATCCCTCAATCAACATCACACAAAAAAACACAGATTATCTGGTCATTATCACTTTGCTTTTTGTGGGAGCTTGCTGTGTGCAAATTGGCTGCCATGTTTACTACATTACAAGAGTGACTACGCTTCAAAAGTACTTCATTGGCTATAAAGTGCTTTGGGATGTCCTGAGGTCATGAAAGGCACTATATAAATGCAAGTCTTGCTTTTTAAATGCAGCACAGAGTGAGCAATTTAGCCAGAAAGATGAAGAAGGTCCCAGGTACTAGTTTATGTTGAGTTAGCTGATCTCAACCAGGGTGTTAGTGAGGGGCACTGCCGTGGGCCTCAGTGTACTTGGGACTAAAAAAAGGAGAAATAGAAAAATCAACTAGAGTTCCTGCTCCTGAGTGTTGTCCAGTGACTAATCTGGAGAGGATCCTTGTGTGGAAATTGGGTCGCGCAAGATAGGGGTTTAGCTGTCATGGCCTCCAAAGTTTAACGGCTCACCACAACTCACTGCCTAAGCACACATGGTGGAGAATGACCAGCTTGGGGAGGGGGTGCGGTGTGGGGTGGGTGGTGGTGCACCAGAGGAAAGACCCACCTTTGGAACTGTACCATACTACGTGCCAGCACCTTCAGGAGGCGGGAGGACAAAAAGGGTAATATAACTATTTTATACGAGCTCATGCTGCAGCACATGACACAACATCACAACACCCATCAGCCACTGGGGTGGACAGAGATCGAGCAACAAATTGCTCCTGGATGTTTCGTGGAATGAACCAACGAGAATACTTCCCCATGAGCTGTGACCACTCTTAACATTGGCACAAATGTCAGTTTAACAAGGTTATGTTAAAGCTAAAATGCAGTTCTCGGCACTGTCACTCATCAGCTCTCTGATGAATGAAGATAGAAGATTTATTTTTTTATTCCACTTAAATGAATATGTGATTATCCTGTCAAGTATGAGAAGTACATTAAAGTCACTGAGACCGTATATCATACCAAGAAATGTCATTTCCCAGTCACATTTTGACCTCGTGTGGCACCAATTAGAAAATAATAACTCCCTTATTTTTCTACAGTTAAATATACTCAGGTTTTTTAACATAAATATTTAAAATGGTGCTTTGTTTGACATTGGCCTAGATTCGTGCCCATCTCACTGGCATTTCACAAACCCAGCAATTTTACAATCACCTTTTGCAAAGTGAGGATTTTTTAATGAGACACACGCTAGACTGGAACCCAAAGGGAAAAAAGGTCAGCTATTTTTTTCTCTCCCTTCCACCATCACACTTCCTTTTCCTTTATTGTAACCAGTCTAAATTTTGCAGCTATTAATGGCTTCCTTCAGTGACAGCCTACAAGGCCCATGGTCTTTAATGTAGGTAATCAAAATATCTCTGGTTACAGAGAATTTCAGCTGCACCTAAACGCAAATGGAACGTGAATCATGCACCTGAAAGTCACAAGCAGAATCAAGCACTTTAATACCTTGAAAATAATTTTGCGGACTCCATGTTAAGGTTACCAGTAGATAATCTAGATAATCAGAAGCTTCCAGGCTGTATGTCAGTAATATTTTATGTCTGTAATACCATAATGAGCTTGTTATTTATTGGTCTATATTAGCCAGGTGACAGCTTGGATCAGTCAGATTGTTTTGGGGGAAAGAAATCAACCCAACTTCATCCCCATTCCCCCTTTCATTAATTCTTCAAGAATTTTAGCAACTTAACCTGACTTCTGCTTGCTCTCAGACCTCTGTTCTGTTCTCTCACAAGTCCGTCCCAAGAGTGTCACCCATTATTCACCTACTCCCTCTTAGGCCCAGCCCTCACTCCCCTCCCGCCCCCTCTTCCACCCGCAAGAACTTCAGTACTGCCCTTTCCCAGTCTTGCTCACGATAGGGTTAAGAGTAGCTACAATACCTTCCACTCTCCTTGGCTCCAAGCCTTGTTCAGTTAGAGGGACAAGGTGATGGTGCTTCAGGCTAAGGATCAGAGCTTTAATCAGGCTCAATCTCTGTGCCTGGAACGTCAGGTGATGTGTGTGTGGTGTGTGGTTCCTTCTGCTGCAGCAGGATCGGTGAGTGGAAAATCAGCTGCTACCAATCCCAACTGAACCTGTGCATCCTCTTAAAAGTCATGTTGTTGGTCCGCAGCAGCAGTGCTATGACTGCACACACATGTTGGCAATGGCCCCTCACCCCAAAGCAAAGGGGTCACCATTACAGTACTTCCCTTTCTCCCTCTGCAGTGCTCCCTTTTCATCGATGACCCCGGCCTCCTGTTGTGTACCCAACCACACTTCATGTTTGGACCTAAAGCTGCACTGCATTTACTCCCTGCTCCTTCCTCAGTCTTGAAGCCCGCAGTCTCCCTGGCCCAGGGTGTAACCCCACTCTCCTAGAGTGTGTTGCAGCTGTTCCAAATGTAGCAGTACCATTCAGGGCCATAATGCCAGGCTGATTTTCATATCAACAGGGAGAATATCCAGACAGTGGTGTGGGGAGAGGGGGTGGGGGGGAAGGGGTCCAAGGCCTTGTCTACAGATCCACAGCTCTCGCCCAGGCCAAACCTGGTGCCCTCTGCTGTCACCTGGTCCATGTCCCAAACACCTCTTCCCTCCAAGTTGACGACTAAATCTCCCCATTTCTCTTCCATCCATACAAGTGCCACCATCTCTAGGATGCCCGCTGCATTTTGGCTCTCGCCTTACGGTTTGTCCTTGTCTTTACAAGTTTTAGATTCAGTGTGTAAGGTGCCATGAGAGAGACATGCAGAAAAGAGAGACAGCGGGATGGAGAACCTTACCGGGGGGGGGGGTATCTTTAACTTTTGGCGACAGTGTCAAACGGGCGATATCTGATTGGCTGCCCATTATTCACCTCTCCCAATATCACCCATTTTACACTGTACCCAAAAGTTAAAATTACCCCCACTGAGAGAGAGACAGAGAGGGAGCGAGAGACAGAAAGAGATACTGGAAGAGTAAGAAGTAAAAGTTGCAGTTCGCAAACAATATTTTTGTCCATTAGCACCACCACAGGAGACCAACTGGTTAAGACACTGAGGGGAAGAATATAACCTCTGCTCATGGGTGGCTAGAATTTGTCCTGTTGGATTTAGCAGTACTGCAGCCTTTTTAAACAGACATTACAACTATCAGAGAGAGAGAGAGAGATGGGTTAATGGCAAGCATAGTAAAGAGGCAACTGAAAATGACTTCTCCGGCAATCCCAACTGGCAGACTTGACAAGGAAGGGGATACCCTCTGTCTTGCTGCGAAGCCTTCTGGCAAAGGATCAAGAATGCTACCACCGTGTTTATTTTGCAAAGGCTGCTGAAGCAGAACAGCTCATATGGTATGATGACGGAAGTGGAGCAGTGTTTAAAGAGGCATTCATGTTGCTGCTGTCAAGGAGGCCCAAGGATGCTGCAGTCCGCATAAAAAAAATAGGCAGGTGAAGGTGAGTAAACCTGCTCTGCTAATGTTATTTAGTCTAAACTCGCCAGTGAGGGCAACATGAATGGCCACTCTTTAATAATAATTATAATAATTCAACTTTATTGTCATTGTACAATGCACAAGTACATGAACAACAAAATGTGATCTTGCAAGCTCCCATGAGTCCAGTACAAATAACATTAACATTAAACGTAAATAGCACCGTCCTGGGAGAAGCAAAGCCGCTGCGTCTGTGCGCGCCGCCATTCCATTTCCACTATTCCTCCTGTCCGACAATCTTCAGCCCAACGCCCGGGCCTGCTCACCAGCCGCCCCTCCCGGGGCTCCTTCCGTGACCTTCTCACCAACCGCCCCTCCTCGGGGCTCCTTCCGTGACCTTCTGCACCTGGTCTTCCCTGATGGTCACCACTCCAGGTACTAACCAGGCCTGGCTCTGCTTAGCTTCCAAGCCTTGCCAGTGACGCTGTCCCTAGTCCCAGGAACAGGGCTTTCATTTCCTCTCAATGCATACAATATAATGTTATTTTTAATTATTACATTTAATTGGGGAAATGAGAGCCAAAGAAAGCATGTTTTGCAGTCTTTTACAATAAAACTGAGCGATCATTATTCAAAGGAACCTTGGTAATAATATATACGCCTACACGCAACCAGTAATCATCGTACCCTGTATCATCATTCTCAAAGGTTGAAGTAAACAAGCAGCAAAAATACTTAAATAGCAACAAGAGAAATAAAGACAACTTTGGGCAATTTCGTCAGTGACGCCAGCAAACAAACTGCACTGGAGCACTGATGGAAAACAATCGCATAAAGCAGCAAATCTATAATTCATCTCCACAACAACCTTATTTTTAGCAGAACCAATAACAAAAAGCCAACTCCTGGGACGAGTGGGTGTGTTCTCTATGTCTGCAACAATCGTGCAATTTAGTGACACAGGATTTACCCAGCGGTACAATCTCACTGTGTTCTCAACTCCTGGCGATCAGCACACAATCCCCGCTAGTTCCCAACCATGCCGTTTGCTCTTCCTGAGCTTAAAGACTGCACAGATTTTTTTAAACTGAGAAGCTAGGGTGAAGGGTCAAGGCCCATAATGCATTTGTGATCAGAGTAGATTATAATGACAAGAATATCAACAGACCAAGAGATCAATGGGTAAAAATAAAGGGGTGGTACCTGTCGGTTGCACGTGCAAGAAACACGAAGCAACTATATCTTGGAAGGATTGGCAGAATTAAGATTTTGTATTGAGTGGAGGCAGTCAGCATTTCATGATGCTGCTGCACTGTGAAAGGAATAAAGATTGTGTGCACTGGGAGCATGAGATTGGAAGGAAGGTGATGGATGTAGAGTATTATGTAGGAGATATTTGGTGGTGTTGGGCCGGGTGTGGGTGGGGAAGGGAGCCTGGGGTGGGGGTGATGGTAGAAAGGAGAATTTTTCTGTTAGGTGAAGAAAGTACATTGGATGGCTTGCAGTGTGATAAAAATGTTTTACAATGTGTGAAACTGGTCCCAACAAAGTCAGACTGCACTGATTTCATGAGTTGTATAAATGTCATCATAAACAGGGAGTCGTTTGGCGACGTATTTCTTCAGTGACGATATGACTTAACCTATAAAAATGTTACTGCTGCCATAAACTAAAAGAATATGAAGACTGAGCATATGTAAAAGAAAGTGTCCTGGAGACATACTGTATGTGCTGAAAATGACTGATGTTGAACTGGCTATTTGGGTCCTTTCAGTTTGTATTCATTCAATTGGCTGTCAATGAGCATGAGCCTGTTTCAGTTAACTTCACAATTAATTCCAATACTGTGGGAGAGCTTGATCTTCCTGTTGCTGGGCTGCGCAAATGATTCATATTCAGGAAAAACATGACTAATAGTTGATTTTTCTTTACTTATTCGATTGCGTGTGACATTATATTCATTATTATTGATACTTCTCACATAATACGTTCACGTCCATTGATTCAAGTGCTTCTCTGGTAACATTGCTTTTAGTAGCTTGACATTTTTTCTGCCTTGTATTTTTTTGTATAAAGCTTGCACAAAAATGGACATCAGATTCCGGATGTTGATAACAACAGTGTGAAGCCTGATCACATGATGGAAATACTCACAGCAGTCAAAATTGAGTTGATAAATTCTGCACGACACTGGGAATATCGACAGTCGGGATCTTGGTCCAAGTATAAGTGTTTAGTGGAAGTTATACATAGGTATGCATTGCTGAAAGAATGCAGCTTGCTCATTTGGTACTAGGTGGCTTTGTGGAGTCTCTCCCCTCCAATAGGGTGAGAGTACACTACAAACCCAAGGCTCAGGTTGGATCTTGCATGATGCAATTCTATTGACTGTTCATACCCACAATGGTGGGCGAGGGGAAGGAGAGCAGAAATCAGCATTCCTGTAATACAAAGCACACGGGTATGGGAGTGTGATAAATCCATGTAGCGGAACAAGAACTCGAAGAGGCGATATCTTAGAATTAGCATGAGTACTTTATTAACAACTGTGCAGCAAACAAAACAGGCCTGCATCCTGCATCCTGGCATTCCACCTTTGCTGACCTTGACAGGAAGCAACCCCCTGACCTTAACTAGTGGCAGCACTGGCTACAGCACCAACTGGTGGATAACCTTAATCATAACATCCCAGATTACTATATTCCTCCTCCCTTAAGATTTCAGTATGAATTTCTTAACAAACAACCATTCCTAAGGGTCACATAAGAAGTCTCCATGCCCATGTTCCATACTTGATGAATCTAACAGGTCAGTATCAGTCTCTCTGGTGGCTTGCGAGGCCTTTGTGAATGTCTAACAGTAAAATCCCTGCTTGTTTGTGGTGAAGCCACCAGCTGCTCCTGAGCAGTGCTCAGAGTATTTGACTCTGCAACGATGGTTTCCTTTTGACGAATAGGTTCCTGTGGAATTGTCTCTGTCCATGGTGGTGGCACCACAGATGCACTTGGATAACTGGGGGCAAACCTGTCCTCAGCCATTGCATCTGGAACCTTCATTTCACTTTCCCCTTGTCTGGGAAGTATCTGATCTACATGTCTGCGTACTACCCTACAATCTCCCAACATGACCTTGTATGATACTGGACCTGTCATTAAGTCTATGAAACCAGGAATCCACTTTGGTCCATAACTGAAATTCTTGGTAAGGATTGCATCTCCTTCTCCAAAACTTCAGCTCCTTGTTCTTTTGTCATGGTTCTCTTTTTGTTTGTTTTGTCTGTTTTCCATTTTCCTTTTTAGGTCTGGGTGGACAAGGTCAAGAGTGAAGCGTAGTCTACGACCTAATAACATCTCAGCAGGAGAGAGTCCTGTGGTGGATTGAGGTGTTATTCTGTAGCTGAACAGAACCCGTGACACTTTGGCTGCTAAACTCCCTTCCGCACTTTTTTTCATCATCTCTTTAAATGTTTGTCCGGCTCTCTCCGTAAGTCCATTTGAGGACGGATGATATGGAGCCGAGGTCACCTGCACTATGCCATTTTTTCTCATGAACTATTTTGTCTCTGTACTCACAAAACAAGTGGCATTGTCACTTACCACGATCTCCGGTAGCCCTTGATTACTGAAGCTCCGACGCAGGCAGTCTATAGTAGTAGTGGAGAAAGCAGAATTAACAGGATAAACATCCATCCATTTGGAATGTGCATCAATGATTATGAGGAACATCTTCCCCATGAATGGACCCGCATAATCTAAGTGCAATCTTTTCCATGGTTTATCCGGCCACTCACAGGGGTGGAGAGGAGCTGCTGCTGGTGCCTTCCTTTGTACCTGACAAGTGCTGCATGTCTTGACTAGATTTTCTATCTCCTCATCTAGCTTTGGCCACCACAAGTAACTCCTAGCCAAGGATTTCATATGCGAGACCCCAGGATGGCACTGATGTAGTTGCCCTTGGATAGGCTTTCATGCTGGCTGTGGAATAATCACTCGTGCTCCCCACAACATGCAACCATCCTGCACACTCAGCTCTGTTTTCCTGACACGGTAGGGTGTGAAGTCAGCCCCTTCCGGATGCTGTGGCCATCCCCTCACCACATATTCTCAAACTCTAGACAGTACTGGATCTTTACCTGTCCATGTTCTTACTTGCTCTGCAGTCACAAGTGCCATGTCAGTGTCCTCCAACATCAAAACTCTGTCCTCTGGAGCTGCACGGATAGGTGTGCCTGGCAGTGGAAGATGGCTCAAGGCATCTGTATTCCCATGGTACTTGCCCGCCTTGTAGACGATGACATACTCATATGCCCTCAATGTCATGGCCCACCTCTGGATCCGGGGTGACACCATCTGTGGAACTGCTTTCATTTCATTGAAAAGAGAGATAAGAGGATTATGATCGGTGCATATGGTGAACTTCCTGCCATATATGTACTTGTGGAACCTCTGTAACCCAAACATTACTGCTAACCCCTCTTTGTCTAACTGGGAATAGTTTTTTTCCGCTGGTGTTAGAGTTCGGGACATAAACCCTATTGGTCTTTCAGTTCCATCTTCCATGCAGTGTGAAAGAACTGCCCCCACCCCGTAAGGTGAAACATCACAAGAGAGAATGATATCTTTCTCTTCATTGTAGTGAACCAGCACATCCGACGACAGCATCAATTTCTTGGACTGTTCAAATGAAACCCCCTGCTCCTCCCCACTGCCACTGTGTATTCTTGCGCAGTAGTTTGTGAAGCGGTGCTAACACTGTTGACAAGTTTGGTAAAATCCTGTTATAATAGTTCAGCAGTCCCAGGTAAGCTTTTAACTCAGCCACATTGGTAGGAGCAGGGGCATCCTGCAGTGCTTGTACCTTCTCCTTGAGTGGATGGAGCCTGGTGGCGTCCACTCTGCGTCCCAGAAACACTGCCTCATTCCCTAGGAAAGTGCACTTACTCCTCTTGAGCTGTAACCCTGCCCTCTCCAATCTCTGTAGTACATCCCTCAGAGTGCTCAGATGCTCCCGGTCGGTTCTTCCCGTCACCAGAATGTCATCCAGATAGATGGAAACATCTGGAATCCCTTGCAGTACACCTTCAATTGTCCTCTGGAAGATAGCTGGACTAGATGAGACACCAAACGGTAAGCGATTATATGTAAACAAGCCCTTGTGTGTATTTATGGTGATATACTTCTTTAACTCGTCATCCAGTGTAATCTGCAAGTATGCATGACTCATATCCAACTTTGTGAATTTCTTTCCTCCAGCCAGGTTTGCAAAGAGATTCTTTGTTTTGGGAATAGGATACTGCTCTAGTTTGGACACCCGATTGACTGTCAATTTATAATCTCCACAGTCTTACTGAATTGTCTGGTTTTAAAACAGGTACTATGGTAGCTGCCCATTCCGAACATTTCACTGACTCCAGTATGTTCTCTCTCAATAGACGGGCAAGCTCAGCCTCTACCTTTGGCTTCATGGCATAAGGCACAGGTCGTTGTTTAAAAAACCTTGACGGTGCCTCCTTGTCTACATAAATCTTAGCTGGGGGCCATTAAATGTGCCAAGTTCCTCCTTGAACACATTCTCATGTTCACTCAACACTTCTTGCAAAGTCAACTGGTTGCCCTCATCTGTTTGATTTACTGCTCCCCAGTCTAATTTAAGTTCTTTTATCCAGCCCCGACCTAACAGGTTTGGTCCGGTACCCGATACTATAACTACAGGTAGCTGTTCCACTGTGTCCCTGTGCTGCACAGTCACATTAGCTGCACCTAATGTCGCTACTCGTTCACCTGTATATGTTTTAAGATGCAGAGAGCAAGGCTTTAACTCTGGAACTTTTGCACGGTTCCACAATTTTGAGTACTCTGCCTTGTTCATTATGGTTACACCGCACCCTGTATCCACTTCAAAGTTCACCTTAGAGTCATTTACTGTCAGTTGCAATGTGATAGGAGCCACTTTTGGAATGTTCTCTAACATGCTATACATTATGAACATGTCCTCTTCTTCCTCAGCTTCCCCGCTGATGTGGTGTGCTCCCTGTTTTTTCACTTCTCTTCCTTGGTTTTGCTTTCCTCCCCCTTTTTGTTTGGTTTCCTCCACAGGTGATTTTGCCCTGCATGCTCATTTTATGTGTCCTTGTTTCCCACACTTGTGGCACTTTTCCTCCAGAAACCAGCATTCACTCGCCAGGTGATCGCCCTTGCATCTATAACATGCCTTCCCATGCTCACGTTGTGGTTTCTGACGCATGTTTAACTTGTGCACAACAACCTGACCTGCAACTTGCTTAGCATTAGACCTGTCTGAACCCTGTATTTCTTTTACATCTTGGTTCGCTGTCTCTATGGCTTGAGCAAGTTCCAATGCTTCTTCATAAGTAAGCCCAGTCTCGGATAATAATCTACGCTGCATTCGGTCATCCATTATTCCGCAAACTAGCCTATCTCTCAGCATTTCCTTCAGGTTGTTCCCATAATTGCAATCTTGTGCTAATTTACGCAACACCGCGACATAGTCCATTACACTCTCTTCCTCTTTTCTGTTCCTTGAATTAAACTTGAACCAGTGTACAATCTCACTAGGCTTGGGTTTGAAATGTTCTTTGAGCAAGGCCACTAATTCAACAAATGATTTGTCTCCAGGCTTTTCAGGACTGAGCAGATTCTTCATCAAACTGTAGGTTTGGCTTCCCACCAAAATAAGCAGAATGGCTTTCCTTTTTCCGGCATCATTTATTTCATTTGCTTTGAAGAAATAACCCAACACTTCACAGTATTCGTCCCAGGTTTGTGCTCGAATATCAAAAGAGGAGACCGTTCCTACCGTGGCAGCCATGCTCTCTTTCAACTGGTAGCTAACTTTTGCTTGTGATTTTGTTGTTTAAAAGTCCCAGCAGACTTCTCTTCTTTATTCAGGGTCCTTTTTACCTCGTCGCCAAATGTGATAAATCCATGTAGTGGAACAAGAACTCGAAGAGGTGATATCTTAGAATTAGCACGAGTACTTTATTAGCAACTGTGTAGCAAACAAAACAGGCCTGCATCCTGCATCCTGGCATTCCACCTTTGCTGACCTTTACAGGAAGCAACCCCCTGACCTTAACTAGTGGCAGCACTGGCTACAGCACCACCTGGTGGATAACCTTAATCATAACATCCCAGATTACTATAGGGAGTATAGTGGTTATGTTATTGGACTGATAATCCAGAGTAGTGCGAGTTCAAATCCTACTATGATAGTTTGAGAGTTGAAGACAGTTGTTCGTAGGACAGCTGGTGATGAGCAATAAATTGCCAGCGATGCCCACATCCCAAGAATTTTCTTTTTTTAATATACCGCCTGGCACAAAAACAGATTGATGCACACAAAGCTCTGTCTGCAAATCGACAAAATAGCGTGTGCTCTTCTATGAAATACTGAAGGAATAATTACATCCTATTGTAAAAGATAAATGGACTTGCTGCAATCTATCTTGCCATTCTGTCTAATGACAGCACTGTACAGGATGTTTTTTCTGCCTATTCAGATCACTTAAAATTATTGACGTTTCTCTACAAAATTAGGTTTCTTTAATTTGGGTGCATTTTCAGACTGCTATTTCTGATTATTGATCTCAGAGTTGGGAATAGCAGCTGTTTTGACACATGCTTCTTTCCTTGTTCCCCCCACCCCCTCTGTCCACTTGCAGTGGTGTATGTCCATGTGGAAATGGCGCCAAGCAATTAACCCAGAGTCAGAACCAAGAAAAAGCCTTGGATAGTCTTGTGTACTCGCACAATTAAATGTGCGAATACACAAGTTCTGAAGAAGGGTCATCGACCTGAAACGTTAACTCTGTCTCTCTCCACAGATGCTGCCTGACCTGCTGAATATTTCCAGCATTTTCTGTTTTATTTCGGATTTCCAGCATCTGCAGTATTTTGCTTTTGTAAATGTGAGAGGGGTCCTGTATTTCCAGATTGGCAGTGCCAGTCCCACAATATATGGGATAATAGAAAAACCCGGTGCAAGATCCTGTCCACTTACAATGTGCTGTAATCTGGGTAAATATATACACCATAGCAGATGAAGTAATATTTATTCATCCAGCACCACAGGTACAACCATAGGATAAACAGGCATCTCCCTTAGGAATGGCACGAGTCTCCATTTCAAATTATCTTCACCAGCATCTGTAGTGTCCGTGTGTAGATAAAGACACTGAAGACAGGAGTTGGTTCATAGGTATTTACTAAGCAAGTCTGGGGGGGGGGTTCTAAAGGATATACACAATACACAGGCTTATATAGCCCAAGTGGCAATTACCGGCATTACGCACACCTGGGGCTCTTAAAGGCACATACACCACAATTCCTCCCCTTCTAGCTAACTAGTACATCATATTTTAAGTAATTATTAATTACATGTTATATGCAAAATAATATACATTGCTGTATTAATTAATTATAAGTTAGTCTCTCAGGAGGCTTCCTGACTCGGTCCGGATAACGCCTCGGGGGTGTAGTAGTTTCTGGTGGTGTAGTAGGTTCTTCTGGCAAGGCTGATTCGGCTTGAAGGCCAGTGTCGGGTTCATCGGGCTCCAGTATCACCGGATCGGAGGTAGATATGGGTATCTCTACTTCATCGTTAGATGTATAGCGTGGTGGTGTAGGTTGCCCCTTTTCGGATGACTTGATGATTTGGTCAGCATGGCGCCTTATTATGCTTTCTCCGATGTCCACGGTATACATCAGTGGTCCTAGTCGTGTGCAGATAGTTCCAGGCTGCCATTTCTCGGTACGGTAGTCCCGGGCCAAAACCGGTTGGCCTATCTGGAAGGCCCTAGTTGGCCTTTCATTCATGCCCTGAAACTGCCGGTTCTCCACGTCCCTTCGGATGTTGGGCTTCACCAAATCCAGCCGGCATCTTAGGTTTCTATTGTAGAACATCATGGCGGGAGTTTGGTTAGTAACCATATGTGTTGCATTCCTATATGCAAATAAGAAGTTATCCACCTTGTGCTGAAGTTTTATGTCTTCATTACCCATGGCCTTTATGGCCTTCTTAAAGGTCTGGACAAACCTTTCAGCCAATCCATTGGTGGCGGGATGGTATGGGGCGGACGTGTAGTGCTTTACCCCATTGTTCTTTAAGAACTTCCTGAATTCTTCGGACACAAATTGCGGTCCATTATCAGAACATATCTGTTCCGGCAGCCCATTCCTGGCAAATATGGTCCTTAATACTGTGATGGTTTTTTCCGTGGTGGTGGAGGACATCTATATTACCTCCGGCCACTTGGAGTGTGCATCAACATGATATTAAGAACATTGAGTCCATAAATGGACCAGCAAAGTCGATGTGCACCCTTTGCCAGGGAGATGAGGGCCACTCCCATGGATGTAGAGGGGCCTGTGGCGGAGCATTTTGGACCTTCTGGCATCCTAGGCAGCTCTTGGTCATGTCTTCGATGTCTCCATCGATACCTGGCCACCATACAAACGCCCTAGCTAGGTTCTTCATTTTCACTCCACCCAGATGCCCCTCGTGAAGCTCCTTTAGCACTTTATCCTGGAGTTTGGGTGGAATCACCACTCTGGATCCACACATCAAGGTTCCTCGGCACACTGACAGCTGTTCTCTTCTTTGCGAGAATGCTGGCAACAATGGTTCGCCATGTGCTGGCCATCCCTTCATTGTTAAATCGTAGACCCGTGAGAGAGTAGGGTCATTTCTGGTCTCCCTTTCAATGGCAGAATTTGTCACCGGTAGACATTCCACTATGGTAGAGTGGAATATCTCTACTGGGTCTACTGTAGGTGCCTCTTCTATCGTTGGCAACGGCAGGCGCGATAAACCGTCAGCATTCCCATGCTGTTTTGACCCTTTGTATTCAATGTTGTATTGGTGTGCCCCTAGAAAAAGGGACCACCTCTGTAGTCTTTGTGCCGTCATAATGGGGACACCTTTCTTAGGGTTGAATATGGAGATGAGGGGTTGATGGTCAGTCAGCAAGGTAAATTTTTGTCCGTGTAGGTAATGGTTGAATTTCTTCACTCCCCATACCAGGCTGAGTGCTTCCCTGTCTATCTGGGAATAGTTACGCTCAGCTGAGTTCAATGAGCGTGACGCAAAAGCTATCGGCCGTTCCGAGCCATCAGGGAATCTATGGGACAATACCGCTCCTATGCCGTAAGGGGATGCATCGCACGCCAGTCTGATTGGTAGTGATGGGTTGTAATGAGCCAAAACTTTCTCGGATGTGATTAAGTCTTTACATTTATGGAAGGCACGTTTACCGTCTTCGTTCCATTTCCAAATCACTCCTGTGTGTAGAAGATCATTCAGAGGGTGTAGAATAGTTGATAAGTTCGGTAAAAATTTATGATAGTAATTTATTAATCCCAGGAATGACCTCAATTGTGAAACATTTTCAGGTGCTGGGGCTTTTATAACTGCTTCAATTTTTTCAGGTGACTTATGCAACCCTTCCTTATTAATTATGTGGCCACAATATGATATCTGATTTTGGAAAAATTCGCACTTGGGGCGATTTGCTCGTAGGCCCCGTTCTTTCAGCCTAGTGAGCACCTGCTCCAAATTGGCAAGGTGCTCGTTGTCATTTTCTCCTGTTATAAGGATGTCGTCTAGGTAACACTGAGTCCCCGGAATCCCTTGCAGGACTTGCTCCATAGCTCTTTGCCAGATAGCTGGAGCTGATGCTACTCCAAAAACCAGTCGATTGTACTGGTACAGGCCTTTGTGTGTGTTTATTGTGAGATACTTTTTAGAGGTCTCCTCAACCTCCATCTGTAGATATGCCTGTGCCAAGTCAATTTTTGTGAAACGTTTTCCTCCGGATAGTGAGGCGAAAATATCTTCTATCCTCGGAAGAGGATACTGTACCGTGTGAAGGACCGGGTTTACAGTCACCTTAAAGTCCCCACAGATGCAAATTTTTCTCTGTTCCTCAGAGTTATTTTTCAATGCTTTTTTCATGACTGGAACGATGGGTGTTGCCCATTTGCTCCAATCTATTTTGGATAATACGCCTGCCTTTTCCAAATTCTCCAGCTCTGCCTCGACTGCCGGACGTATTGCGTATGGCACCGGTCTTGCCTTAAAAAAATTTGGAATTGCTGCATCTTCCACTTTTATTGAGGCGGTGATGCCTTTCAAGGTTCCTAGTTTATCTTGAAACACTTCTTTGGCGTTGGCCAAGATGTCTTTTAATCGTTCAGGTATGATGTCATCATTGTTTTTTTCCTTACTGGTCACCGTCAGTGCCTGAATGGAGTGCCAGTCTAAACGTATCTTCCTTATCCATTCACGTCCCAACAACGGTGGACCACCATCTTGTAGAATGTATAAATGCAACTTTTGCATTTCTTTGCCGTTGTATACCACAGGCCCCTTTATTTTTCCTTTGGGGTATACTTTCTGCCCCGTATATGTTTTTAAGATAATGGATGTGTCTTTTAGAGGTATATGCGAAAATAGCCTCTCGTAATCTCGTCGATTTATTACGGTTAGAGCTGATCCTGTATCTAGCTCCATTTTAACTGGGGACCCTGCCATTATGAGGGTAACCCAAATGGTCTGGTAATCCTCATTGGCAATTACATTATGTAATTTGAGAGAGCTTAGTCTCTTGTTCCCGGAGTCGCTATCGCTCTTCTGGTCTTTGGAGCTACTGTCCGTCATCATTTGTACCTTTCTGTGCTTTTCCTTATTGATTCTTTTCCCGTTAGTGGATTTTTTATTTTCAGATCGGCATACACGTGGAATGTGTCCCATCTTTCCGCATCGCCTGCATGCTTTTTCTTTGAACCAGCAATCCCTCTGGTCATGGTTGGATCTGCCGCAGCGATAACATTTCTCGAAACCCCGTGTCATTTCATGGGTGCCGAAGTCCTGCGGCCTTTGCTGTATCTTTGCCGCTCCTATTGCACTGAAAGCCTTGTCCAGTGTTAAATCTTTTCCAGAAGACACCTTTTTTTGTGTTTCTACACTTAGGGGATCGCAGATGAATTTGTCTTGCAGAGAATCTGCCAGTCCTGCCTCGAATTGGCAGTGTAGGGTATCAACAATCTCCTCAAAATTCTTGTCCATCGGTTCGGCTGGAGTGATTAAGTTGTGTAACAGCTTGTATGTTTCTGCGCCCATTAGATCCAGAAGCACTGAAGCTTTTTTTTCATCTTCTATTCCATTTGCGGTGCAAAACACCTCCACTCTTTCTACATATGTGGTGCAATCCTCTATCTTGTTATCAAAAACATCAATATTGCCAAAGTTAGGCTCTGTTTCATTATCAAAAGCATCAATATTGCCAGACTTAGGCATTTCAAAAAAGATATGGCGCTTCCCGCGCTTTTTGTTTTTTTTTCTCTCTGTAGGAACGATATGGCGCTTCCTGCGCTTTCCCGCCGCTGCTACCGATAACAACGCTGTTTTACTGTGGTTTCCGTTTATTCACTGTTGGAGACTCGTTCCCGACAGAAGTCTAAACGCTGACCTGCTTGCCGCGCCGGCCGTCTCCCGAGTGCACCCTCCCAGTCCGTTATTGCTTGCCTCCGATTTTGCTGCCTGTCTCAGCTGTAGAGCCCGACGCTGGAGCCCCAGCCTGACGCCCAGGAAGGATTAGCGCAGTACCTGCCACCAGCTTGGCCAGCTGGTGAAACCACAGTTTCTCTTACTTCCTTGAGTCTTCTGGACGCTGGAGGAATCGATGTCCTTGAGGTGCTGCCGAATTGCAGGTAAGTCCGTTTCCACTTCGTCGCCACTGTAGTGTCCGTGTGTAGATAAAGACACTGAAGACAGGAGTTGGTTCATGGGTATTTACTAAGCAAGTCTTGGGGGGGGGTTCTAAAGGATATACACAATACACAGGCTTATATAGCCCAAGTGGCAATTACCGGCATTACGCACACCTGGGGCTCTTAAAGGCACATACACCACAATTGCTCTTAAAGGCACATACACCACAGCATCCACTTACACAATACCATATAGGTTGTAATCTTTCCTTTCTAGTTTATGTAAAAAAATAGTTGTTTTCCCTCTCCGTGGTACGTTTACTAGGCCCATCCCACACTGTCTTTTCTCCCTCTGTAATAAACGAATAGCAACAGTCCCTTCCCTTCCTCAACTTCTCCATCTCCATCTCTGGGGATAGGTTATTGACTAACATTCACTACAAGCCCACTGACTCCCACAGCTACCTGGACTACACTTCCTCCCACCCCGCCTCCTGTAAAGACTCTATTCCATTCTCCCAGTTTCTCAGTCTCCGCCGCGTCTGTTCTGACGATGCCACCTTCCATACCAGTGCTTCCGACATGTCTTTCTTTTTCCTCAACAGAGGATTCCCCTCTACAGTGGTTGATACGGCCTTCGACCGTGTCCGTTCTTTCTCCCGCACTTCTGCCCACACCCCTGCCTCTTCCTTCCGGAACCACGATAGAGTTCCCCTTGTCCTCACCTTACCCCACCAGCCTCTACATTCAATGGATCATCCTCCGCCATTTCCGCCACCTCCAGCGTGATCCCACCATCAAATGCATCTTCCCCTCACCTCCCCTTTCAGCATTCCGTAGGGACAGCTCCCTCCGCGACACCCTAGTCCACTCCTCTATCACCCCCAGCACCCCTTCCCCATTGCCCGGCACCTTCCCGTGCAAGCACAGGAGATGCAACACATGCCTTATACTTCCCCCCTTCCCACTGTTCAGGGCCCCAAACACCCCTTCCAGGTGAAACATTGATTTACTTGTACTTCTTGCAATTTCGTATACTGTATTCGCTGCTCACGATGCGGTCTCCTCTACATTGGGGAGACCAAATGCAGATTGGGTGACCGCTTTGCGGAACACCTCCGTTCAGTCCGTAAGGGTGACCCCAAGCTTCCGGTCGCCTGTCACATTAATTCTCCGCTCCATTCCCACTCAGACCTCACCGTCCTGGGCCTCTTGCATTGTTCCATGGAAGCTCAGCGTAAGTTCGAGGAACAACACCTCATCTTTCGATTAGGCACTTTAAAGCCCTCTGGACTCAACATAGAGTTCAACAATTTCAGATCATAACCTCGGCCCCTATCATATTCATATTTTTTATCCACACTTTTTGTTTGTGATTTTTTTTCTTCCCTCCCACATGGCAGCTGTCCTTCATTCTGCCAGCACAATTCACACTTCATCTAGAGCCATCCTTTGTTTCTTAACCTGTCCCATTACCATCTCCTCTTGCCTTGAATATCTCTTAATGCCTCTTTAATTCTCCTGCCTTCCATCCTATCACTGACCTTCCCTTTTGTTCTTTCATCCCCTCCCCCATTTCCCAGCCCCTAAACTTGCTTTTAAATGTGCTCTATTTCCTGCTTTTTTCCAGTTCTGATGAAAGGTCTTCGACCTGAAACATGGCCCAGAAATTCGGGTCGGGGGCTTCCCGCGGGTGCAAGCCCCCGACCTACACTTACCTTGCGTGCCAGCAGTTGAGCTCTGGGCTCCTGTGGAATTCCTCTCCGGGGCCTGGCCCAGGTGCTGGTGCGCTGTGCTTGCGTGTCCCAGGGGCGTAGTTAGTGCGATGCATCCCCTGGGATCACGTGAGCCATGGGCAGCCAATCGGAGCAGGGAATGCTCCATTCATAAGTCTGACAGGAAGGCCTGTCACACTTATGAATACTACCGACCCCAGAATAGCATTAAACCTTCAAATAATTTTTTTTTTAAATCACACTTTTTAAATAAACTATAAATTACATTAAATAACTATTTTAAACAATAATTTAAATTTTTGAAAAAAATAATTTTATATTATAACGGGCCTAAAAATAAACTTGTCTTGCTTTAAAGTATTTAAAACTAATAAACCTGTGGAAAAAATGTTTTAATTTTAATTAATTGACCACTTACCTTGCAAAAAGCAGGCCTTACGCCTGCTTTTTAAATGTGTAACTTCTGGAGACTTAACCTCGCCTGAAAACCTGTAAAAAAAAACTAAGTTCAAAGCGCACGCGCAGACTCCCCTGCGCGCGCCTTCGACCTCTGAACCTCTTCGTTCAGAGGAACGGAAGTGCCGGTTTCCCGCGCATGCGTAGTGCATGCAGGAAACCGTCACTTCCAATCGGCCTACGGCTGAGTACCCCGTGCGTACTCACCCGGGGCGGGCCGAATTTCTGGGCCATTAACTCTGTTTCTCGCTCCACGGATGCTGCCTGGCCTGCTGAGTTTTTCCAGCGTTTTCTGTTGTTATTTCAGATTTCCAGCATCCGCAGTATTTTGCTATTGCATTGGTGAATCTGCTCTTTGCGTCGAGGTGTGAGAGGACAAGGGTTCATACCATAGTTGGACACACGCCAAAATAGTGACTGTGATCATGGTGCCTTATCCTTCCCTGCCCTCCTCAATTTCTCCATGGTATTTGGTAAGGGCGACTATGCTGTCCTCCTCCATTGTTTCTTGTCTGTTGTTGAGCTCAATGGAACTGCCCTCAAGTGGTTCCACTCCTAGTTGTCCAATCGCAGCCGCTGCATCTCCAGCAATGTCTTCTCTTCCCACTCTTTGCTTTCCCTCACTGATATCATAGACAGACATGGGGTCAGTTTCCATGTGTATGCTGAAGGGACTGAAAGCTGATAAATCCCCTGGACCTGATGGCCTACATCCTCATAGGACAATCCTCCCATCCCAGGAACCAATCCGGTTTTGCAAGAGGCAGCTATAGAGCTAGTGGCTGCATTGGTTGTCATTTTCCAAAATTCCATAGATTCTGGAACGGTTCCCGGGGATTGGAAGGTAACAAATGTAACCCCATTATTTAAGAAAGGAGGGAGAGAGAAAACGGGGAACTACAGACCAGTTAGCCTGACATCAGTAGTAGGGAAAATGCTAGAATCTATTATTAAGGACATGGTAAAAGGGCACTTAGAAAATAATAAAAGGATTGGGCAGAGTCATGATTTATGAAAGGGAAATCGTGTTTGACAAATCTATTTGAGTTCTTTGAGGTTCTAACTAGCAGAATAGATAAGGGAGAACCAGTGGATGTGGTGTATTTGAATTTTCAGCAGGCATTTGACAAGGTGACACACAAGAGGCTATTAAACAAAATTAGGACTCATGGGATTGGGGGTGATATACTAGCATGGTTTGAGGATTGGTTAATGAACAGAAAACAGAGAGTAGGAATAAAAGGGTAATTTTCGTGTTGGCAGGCTGTAACTAGTGGGGTACCGCAAGGATCAGTGCTTGGGCCTCAGCTATTCACAATCTACATCAATGATTTAGATGAGGGGACCAAATGTAATCTATCCAAGTTTGCTGATGATATAAAGCTGAACAGGAATGTAAGTTGTGAGGAGGATGCAAGGAGGCTTCAAGGGGATATAGACAGGCTAAGTGAGTGGGCAAGAACATGGCAAATGGAATATAATGTGGAGAAATGTGAAGTTATCCACTTTGGTAGGAAAAATAGAAAAGCAGTGGATTTTTTAAATGGTGAGAGATTGGGAAATGCTGGTGTTCAGAGGGACCTGGGTGTCCTTGTACATAAATCACTGAAAGTTAACATGCAGGTACAGTAAGCAATTAGGAAAGCAAATGGTATGTTGGCCTTTATTACAAGACAATTTGAGTATAAGAGTAAAGATGTCTTACTGCAATTATATAGGGCCCTGGTGAGACCACACCTGGAGTATTGTGTACAGTTTTGGTCTCCTTACCTAAGGAATGATATACTTGCCATAGAGGGAGTGCAACAAAAGTTCACCAGACTGGTTCCTGGGATGGGAGGATTGTCCTATGCGGAGAGATTGAGTAGACTAGGCATATATTCTCTAGAGTTTAGAAGAATGAGAGGTGATCTCATTGAAACATATAAAATTCTTACAGGGTTTGACAGGGTAGATGCAGGGAGGACGTTTCGCCTGGCTGGGAAGTCTAGAACCAGGGGTCACAGTCTCAGAATAAGGGGTCGGCCATTTAGGACTAAGATGAGGAGAAATTTCTTCACTCAGAGGGTGGTGAATCTTTGGAATTCTTTACCCCAGAGGACTGTGGACGCTCAGTTGTTGAGTAATTAAAGACAGAGATCGATAGATTTTTGAATATTAAGGGAATCAAGGGATATGGGGATAGTGCAGGAAAGTGGAGATAAGGTAGAAGATCAACCATCATATTGAATGGTGGAGCAGGCTCGAGGGATCAGGTGGCCTACTCCTGCTCCTATTTCTTATTTTCTTATTTTCTTATGAAGACACCCACCACCACCTCTGCACTTAGCTGTACCTCTGTGTCACTTCCAAAGAGGTGTAAAACTATTTAATTGAAATCGTGAATGGATATGATTGTACTGATAGTAAATGCTAATTCTTTTAAAAATTTGTTTCCAGGACGTGGGCATCGCTGGCAAGGCCAGCATTTATTGACCACCCCTAGTTGCCCTTAAGAAGGTGGTGGTGAGCCGCCTTCTTGAACCGCTGCAGTCTGTGCAGTGAAGGTGCTCCCAAAATGCTGTTAGATAGGGGGCAGCAGAATTTTGACCCAGCGACAATGAAGGAATTAACATAAGAGGATTACTAAACTGTGATGGACACAAGAAGGTCAAGTTAGCATTCGCGATGCGATTGCAGCATGTTTTAAAGCTTTAATTTTATGAGTTGAAAATATTATGTAAAAAGGTAATTTATCAAATTTGTTATCAGTTTTTCTCCTGAAAGAAACGTAAGCCATAATTACCAATGCCACAGACCAGTGACTCTGCTCATGCAACATGTCCTATTGATGCTCTGTACTTTAAGAAGATTTCCTATTCCATGTTGAAATAAAAGTGTGGCAACAAAAGTATGGGTCCAATTTTTTTAAAAAGCAAATAAAAAATGCCTTTCCAACCAGACTGACAATATATAATAGCTGGATATCAAGGGAGTACTAATACAATGAAATAGCTGATGTGTAAATCAATTAATAATTCTTTAATAATCAGCATTATTAGTACAAAATGCAAGCTGAGCACTTTAGGCCCAGATAATTAATATGCAGAGCATGCAAAATAGAGAGTATCATTAGTACGATAGCAAAATACTGCAGATGTTGGAGATCCGAAATAACAACAGAAAATGCTGGAAAAACTCAGCAGGTCAGGCAACATCCGTGGAGAGAAATTTGAGTTGACGTTTCGGGTTTGACCCTTCTTCAAAATCATTGCTCTGCTTAAGAAAAATAAATGATGCAATATATGCCTGTATTTTAAGGCTAGCAGCATATGCTGGCATACCAGAGAGCCACGTAGCGAGGTTGAGATCTATACCCAACCTTTCTCACATGGGGAGCTCTCGTTCTGTCATCGGAGTGTTAGGGAGGGTGAAGGAGAGGGGAGGAAGAGGAAGAGTTGGAGCAGGTAACTGAGCAGCACCGCCTTGTAAACAGCTCAGACTGTGCCAGTCCAATGAAGCTGGAGACCAGCAGCATTAGCAGCACCTCAGATACAAGCTGTGCATTACAAATGGCGTAGAATGAGTCCAACGTGTGGAAGTAAAATTGAATTAACCAAATAAGGTGTTTCCGATAAAATAAAGCAAAATCAGTTTGCAGGTGGTAAGTAGCATTGCTTGCCCAAGTGGTAAATGCGTGGCACCATGCCACGGAGTGGCTCAGGCCCACTCTGTGGAGGCCCAATCTCAGTTGAGCTGCTGTGAACAGGTACAAAGCAACAGTCCCATGTTTAAGTAAAGAGAGTGCTCAGCCTATCCTTCTCAAGAATGGGCCATGCGGTATATCAAAAAAAGCAATGGGGAAAAGCAGGGGTTAATGAAAGTGCAATCAGCCCTCCCGAGGGGACAGAAACAGAATGCGGCCGCCAAAAAATAAATTTAAAGCAGTTTGACGATTAAATAAATCAATGCCATTCTCTTTGATGAAGTCACTGAAAGCCATCAGGCCCGCTGACTCCTGCGCTCTTGAACTGGGTGCAAAATGCGAAATTATTCGTTAACTTTGAAAACTCTCAATGCAGGTGTTAACCTTGACAAGAGAACCTCTAATAAACTGAGCCAGAGTATTTTTCAATTTATAAGTCAATTTTCAAAACGACACTATCACCAATCTCATTTTCATCATCAGGCTTGATACACGCACCCGTCAGACACATCTGTACAGCATTACTTCAACTTCAGTATCTCACGCTAGATTACAATGCACAGATTTGTTCAACCCTTCAACAGCACTAACCTAGAACACTGTATTACATTTTTCAAGTACTACAAAATGAAGAAATATTATAGATCTATAGATATAATTTCCAGCTTTACAAGGTAAACAGAAAATAAAAGGACAAAGTAGAGCATGCAGTTTATTTTTTAAATGTGGGGTTTTGCATGGCCAAAGCACATTGTTTTGCTAATAGTGTATGCTACAGAGTGGGAGGATGGTGGTTGATGGTGATGATTGCTGCACGGTGAGGTTCTGAACTTGGCTGGCGATTGGAACAGTAGAAACACTATGGTTTGAAGGACTTTGTACAGGGAAGAAAGGGAAGGATTATAATAAAGAAGCTACTCAGTCTAGCCACTCTTGTGAATCTTACGGAGCAGGAAGCGTGTAATTTTTCTGCTCTTCAAGCAACGCAATGGTGGCTGATATGGAAGTGAGCCCAAGGTGACCCACGATAAGAAAAAAAAGGTACCTACTGCAGACTGGTTGTATGACATTTCTAAGATGTATATGGTAAAGGAAAAATCAGCAGGGCTATGGGGAAAGAGCAGGCAAGTGGGACTAATTGGAGAGCTCTCTCAAAGAGCCAGCACAGGCACGATGGGCCAAATGGCCTCCTTCTTCGCTGTAAGATTCTATGAAACCTAACTGTGATGGCCGAAATAGCATTCAGGAAGTCCCAGAGACATGTTTTCTACCTGCATCCACTTTGAAGTGTGGGGAAAAATGCTAATGAAACCAAATTGAGTGAGGTGGACAGAAACAGAAACAGGCCATTCTATCCTGATGCTCCACACGAGCCTCCACCCACTCTGATTGCCAGACGTGGATCAGTTGGTAGTACACTTACCTCTGAGTCAGAATGGTTGTGGGTTCTAAGTCCCACTCCACAGAGATTTGAGCACAAAAATCTAGGCTGACACTTCAGTGTAGTACTGAGGGAGTGCTGCACTGTTGGAGGTGCCATTTTTCAGATGACTCATTAAACGAAGGCCCCATCTGCTTGCTCAGGAGGACATAAATGATCCGCTGGCACTATTTTGAAGAAGAGCAGGGGAGTTATCCCTGGTGTCCTGGCCAATAATTATCCCTCAATTAACATCATGAAACAAATTATCTGGTCATTATCACATTGCTGTTTTTGGGAGATTGCTGTGCACAAATTGGCTGCCGCGATTCCCACATTACAACAGTGACTAGAATCATAGAATCATACACTTGTTACAGCACAGAAGGAGGCCATTTGGCCCGTTGAGCCCATGCCAACTCTCTGCAAGAGATACGGCAGATGGGGCGGAGGCAGTGAGAAAGACTGGAACATGTGGCCAGTGGGAGGAAGAGGGCCATCAGGACTCTCAACAGGAGGCCTTACCCTCTGAGAGCACTTCTCCTACCTCCAATTAAGCAAGGAGCAGTGTATTAGAAGGCTCCACTTTACCAAAGAGGTGGTCACAGAACTCAGATCAGGGTGACCATGGCTATCTCACTGGCAGTCAAGGTCACCGTCGCCCTCAATTACTTCACCAGTGGATCCTTCCAGTCTGCAACAGGAGACATGGCTAACATCTCGCAGTTCGCCATCCATCGCTGCATCCGGGGGGTCACAGAGGCTCTTTACAGTAGGAGAAGGGACTACATTTCCTTTCCCCTCACCAGAGGGAAGCAGGATGAGCATGCATGTGGCTTTGCCAGGATAGCGGGCTTCCCCATGGTGCAGGGCGCCATTGACTGCACGCATGTGGCTATGCGGGCACCTATCGACAATGCCGAGGATTACTGCAACCGGAAGGGCTACCATTCCCTCAATGTACAGCTGGTGTGTGACCACAGGCAGCGCATCCTAGCTGTCAATGCCCGCTTTCCAGGAAGCAGCCATGATGCATTTATCCTGCGCCAGACTACTGTGGCTGACATGTTCGAGGCACAGCCTCCACCAAGGGGATGGCTTATTGGGGACAAGGGCTACCCTTTGTGTACATGGCTCATGACCCCGCTCCGCGCGCCCAGGACCCCTGCTGAGGAGGCATACAACGAAAGCCATCAAGCCACAAGGAACATCATAGAGCAAACGATTGGCGTCCTCAAGCAACGGTTCCGCTGCCTGGATCGTTCCGGCGGATCTCTACAGTATTCGCCGGATAGAGTCTCCCAGTTCGTCGTCGTTTGCTGCATGCTGCACAACCTGGCTATCCGCAGGACTCAGGCACTGCCACCTCACGTTGGACCACCACCTCAGGAGGACGAGCAGGAGGACCATGAGGAGGAGGAGGAGGAGGAGGAGTACCAGCCCAGGAGGGAGCCACAAGGTCCAAGGGCCGTCCGCCGGCGGCTTATTGAATGACACTTCTAGGCCCCCTGTCAGGGAATGGCTTGTGGCAATGAACGCACCTGAATGCAGCTGCTCCGCAAGCCCTCAGCCGGTTAACGCAACAACCACTTGAAACATGACACCTGGACAAGCTGAATAAATAAAAAGCTTTATTTAACAAACTCAGGGCCCTTCCCACATGAATCAGAAAAACAGACAAGACCCCCAAAAAACAGTCAAAAACATACCTCACTCCCACAACCTGGGGAGGAATAACAAAACTTGTCCATCCAATTGGCCTTCATCCTCGGCCTAACCAAGACAAACCCCCCCATACAGAACACAAACACCCCCATATAAAAAAACAGTTGGCAACACACTCTACTTGGTGTGCCGAGAGGGCGAGTCCTTGTGCAGGCTTCTCCGGCCCCTGCCCGACCTGTTGCTCCGCCTCAACCTGGGCCCTGTGGGTGTTGCAAGGCTGGGGGAAGGCTCCTGAGGGGCACAATGCGTGACGGCAGATGCCCTTGGGGGTCGGCCTAGACGAGGTCCGGCCCTGGAGGGGCCGGCTGCTGACTGCGGCTGCTGACTGCTGCAGCTGTGGCTGGGCAGCATCAGTCTCACCAGCAGCTCGTCGCAGCTTGGCTGGGGGAGTGGCAGTGGCGGCTGCAGCAATGGGGGCAAGCTGGCTGATGCCAGGCGCTCGCTGGTCGCCAGAGACACTGGCACTCGGCCGGGCTGGCACTGCAGCAAGTGCAGCAATCTGGTGAAGGCCAGACCGCTGTGCTGCAGCAGGGCGGCGGGTGCCCTGGCGATGCGTCCGTGACACAGCGAGTGTGGCAGAAGTGAGTGCCCGAACTGCCCTGGTCTGTGCCCGCATCAGACCAGCCAGTGTCTGCACGGCACCACTCAGGAACTCTCGACTCGCGTCCTGTGCTGCCGCGAGTTGGTCGACACCCCTGGCCTGTGAGTCCCCGAAATCGGCCACACTATGAGCCAGGGACTCAATGGCCTGAGGCAACTGTCCCACAACCCCCATGAACTCGGTGTGGCACCGCTCCGAGTCCGCGGACATTTCATCAAGGAGGCGCACCTCCTGGGCGAGGACCGTCTCCGGACTGGAGGCCGGACTCTCCCTCTGGGGAGAAGGCTGCCGAGCTGCCCGACCCTTCCCGCGTGCCTGGACGCCACTGGGCCCAGCAACTGCCCTCCCCTGCAACACTTCCCCCCTCTGGGGAGAAGGCAGCCGTGCTGCCCGACCCTTCCCGCGTGCCTGGACGCCACTGGGCCCAGCAACTGCCCTCCCCTGCAACACTTCCCCCCTCTGGGGAGAAGGCAGCCGTGCTGCCCGACCCTTCCCGCGTGCCTGGACGCCACTGGGCCCAGCAACTGCCCTCCCCTGCAACACTTCCCCCCTCTGGGGAGAAGGCAGCCGTGCTGCCCGACCCTTCCCGCGTGCCTGGACGCCACTGGGCCCAGGAGCTACACCCCCCTGCAACACTTCCCCTGGCTCTCCTCCAGGCAAGACGTGTCCCCTCCATTGCCATCCCCTGGCGCGGATGAGGGTTCCCCCGATGTGCCGCCTTCCTCTTGGTCCTCGTCGTCCTCCTCTTCCGAGGGACTGGCACTCTCAGCTTCAGGGACCTCCTCCTCACCAGCTGAAAGCAGGAAGGCACAAGAGTAGCTTTAGAGTGAGGACAGGGCGTCAGCGAGGGAGGCATGAGTGTTGGCATTATGCGCATTGGTGGGACAGTGGCAAAGGATGTAGATCTGAAGCGCAAGGGGAACGAGAGAGGTCCAAACGGTCATGTCCTTACCATTGGGGCCCAGCACAGGGTCGGCATCTCCAATAGCTACGGGGCCAACCACCCGGGCACGCATGAGTCGAGCCACGCGCTCCTCCAGGTCACTGAGCTCCTGGAACTGGACACGGCCTCCCCAGGTGACAGTCCGGCTCTTCAGATTCTGCGCCAGCTTGGCCTGCAAGAGAAAGGACGGCCTCTAAGTACAGCATGGTGCCCTGTTGTTGTGTGCACTGCCTCCCATGGTCGAATAGCTTGGCCAGTGTGGTGCCCTGTTGTTGTGTGCACTGCCTCCCATGGTCGTATAGCTTGGCCAGTGTGTAAAGTGCAGAAAGTGCTATTGATGATCATGCCAGTGCCATAGCTGCGGGAGGAGGGCTGGCCATTAGGCCTTTGAGGTCCCTTTGCCCATAATGTGAGGTGCACATGCAAGGATGAGGAGGACACTGGAAAGGGTACTCACCCTGACCAACCGAGTGAGGTCGTTGTACTTCTTGCGGCATTGGTCACCAGTCCTGGGGACATCGCTGTTGGCTGAGACCCTCTGGGCGATTTCCCTCCAGGCTCTCCTGTACTGCCTCCTGTGAGCCTTCTTGCCACTGTCCGGGCACAAGATCTCTCTTTTCTTTTCCAAACCCCAAAGCAGCACCCTCAAAGCATGCTCTGAGAAGCGCTGCGCTCGTTCACGGGCCTTCTGCATGGCTTCAGGCGCTATTTGGGTCCACCAGCAGTGTTCAGGCCTAGCTGCAGGGCTCCACTATCCAGGGCGTGGTAGCAGACAAAGTCGACCCTTCCCCCTTTAAGAGCTGGCCGGCGTCAGGGTGTCTGCTGTCAATCAAAACATGACCACACCTGCGCTGCGCCCGGCCTCGGCGTTATCAGCCTGCACCGCCGGCTTAGCGCCTAAAGATAGGAGTGCAACGCCAGTTTCAGCGCTCGCCCAAACTCCTTGGCCAAAGCTACTGAATATCGGCGAAGTGGCCTCCACTTTCCGGCGGGCGCTAACTTTAGCGCCCGCCCGACTTTACCGCCCCAAAAGTGGCTACACTGAATTTCTAGGCCAAGGTTCTTTGACACAAAGTGGGAGAATCTGGAAAGACAGCTGAAGCAGCTGATTGAGAAAATGGAGCAGGAACACACAAACCGTCTGCGCGAGGAGGCCAAACGAATCAAAGCTGAGCAAGAAAGGGAATATGTCGAATTCATCGATCAGTTGAAAGCTAAGAAGAAAGAGCACCCTTTTGTGAGCAGTGTCAGCAGTAATAAGCCACTCAGGGAATTGGGGGCAGAGGCAAAAACTGAAGATGCTGCAGAGATCAAGTTTGTTGCTGAAAGCGCTACTTCCAGAGCTTTGCTTCGAATTAAAGAATTACCAGTTAAAATTGTGAAACCCTTGAGAGAGAAGATTGACATGGAGAAACATCGTGTCATTTTCGAATGCAAGGTTTCCAGGTCAAATGCTGCTGTCAAGTGGTATTACAAAGACAAAGAGATTCATCCCAGTAATAAATATGAGATTGTGAGTGAAGATGTGTACAGGAAGCTCGTTATTAATAATGTCGCTTTTGAAGATGAAGGCAACTACATGTGCGACGCCATAGATGACCAAAGCACAGCAAAGTTATATGTAGAAGAGCCATCAATTGCCATCATTAAACCCATATGCGATGTGGAAGTGTCAGAGTCAAGTGACGCCATTTTTGAGTGTGAGCTTTCAGTTGCTGACGTGAAGTCTCCAAAATGGATACTAAATGGTGAAATTCTTCATGCTTCTGAAGATGTGGACATTGAGCATCGTGGCACTATCCATCGTCTCACTCTGAAAAAAACGACTTGTAAGATGACCGGCTTGCTGCAGTTTATTGCAGGGAAATCAAAATCTGAGGCAAGGCTGACTATTAAAGAGCCTCCGTCAAAGGTAGTCAAAGAACTACAGAACATTACAGTGGAAGAGAAGCATTCTGCTACTTTGAGCTGTGAGTTTACACTTACTCCCAAGATGGTCAGATGGTACAAAGACCAGAGCTTAATCGAATCTTCTGACCGTTACAAATTTAAACAAAATAAGAATGTGATAGAACTTACCATAACAAATCTCACACCCAAAGACTCTGGTGAATATAGCTGCAAATCAAGTAATGCACAGACCGCAGCCACACTCACAGTTGAAGCTCCAAAAATAGAAATAATAAACCATTTGGAGGACGTAGATACTGAGGAGGACAGCAATCTAGTATATTCATGTGAGTTGTCCCATGATGATGAAGATGATGACTCATCTGAACCATTATCACCCCTTCCAGGTCACGCACGTGGTCCCTCTGAACTGAGCCAAATCAGTCTGGAAGTAGGAAAACTTCCCAAGGTACTCGAGCCTTTAGAAGTCAGCAAGGCTGGTTCTGAAGTTACGAAAGTTCAAGCTGTTAAGTCCAGTGAAGGACTATTGGATGAGTCACCCCAGCAACGTGAACCTACTACCCCACCGAGAACTACTACACCACCGAGGCGTTATCCGGACTGAGTCAGGAAGCGCAGGAGGCGCCTCCGCAGAGATTGAATCTGTGAACTGTTTCCCGCAGAGACTGAATCTGTGAACTGTTTCCCGCAGAGACTGAATCTGTGAACTGTTTTTACATGAAGTTGGGTATATATGTTATGATGTTATGTTTAATGGGGAATAGGTATATTGTAAGCTAAAAAGGGAGGATTGTAGTGTATGTAACCGTTCCACCTTTAAGAGAACTATTGTATGTAACTGTTCCACCTTTAAGAGAACTATTTTAAGAGTTGCACTACTTTAGCTTGGCTGCTGTATACTGTAATACCGGCGGTGACCACACCGGTATATAAGTGCTGTGTAATGATTTATTGGGCAGTTCCGCCCTGACCTTCGAATAGTAAAGTCCTGTTAAAGTTTACTCTTGTGGTCTGTGTATTAATTCTCAATATAACACACAGACTTAACATGTATGTCCTCTTGAAGTCTATCACTCTCCTCCTCACTGTTCACTGTACTTCCAAGTTTTGTGTCATCGGAAAATTTTGAAATTGTGCCCTGTTCACCCAACTAAGTCATTAATATATATCAAGAAAAGCAGTGGTCCTAGTACCGACCCCTGGGGAACACCACTGTATACCTTCCTCCAGTCTGATAAACAACCGTTCACCACTACTCTCTGTGTCCTGTCCCTTAGCCAATTTAGTATCCATGCTGCCACTGTCCCTCTTATTCCATGGGCTTCAACTTTGCTTGCAAGCCTATTATGCGGCACTTTAGCAAACGCCTTTTGGAAGTCCATTTACACCACATCAACTGCATTGCCCTCATCAACCCTTTATGTTACCTCATCAAAAAACCCAATCAAGTTAGTTAAACACGATTTGCCTTTAACAAATCCATGCTGGCTTTCCTTAATTAATCCACACTTGTCCAAGTGACTGCTAATTTTGGATTATCGTTTCTAAAAGTTTCCCCACTACCGAGGTTAAACTGACTGGCCTGTAATTGCTGGGTTTATCCTTATACCCTTTCTTGAACAAGGGTGGAACATTTGCAATTCTCCAGTCCTCTGGCACCACCCCCATATCTAAGGAGGATTGGAAGATTATGGCCAATACCTCTGCAATTTCCACCTTTACTTCCCTCAGCATCCAAGGATTCAACAAAGGAGGACAAAGGGATTAATTAAGAAAGGGAAAATAGAATATGAGAGTAAGCTTGCAGGGAACATAAAAACTGACTGTAAAAGCTTTTATAGGTATGTAAAGAGAAAAAGATTGGTGAAGTCAAGCGTAGATCCCTTGCAGTCAGAATCGGGGGAATTTATAATGAGAAGCAAAGAAATGGCAGACCAACTAAATACATATTTTGGTTCTGTCTTCACAAAGGAGGACATAAATAACCTCCCAGAAATACGGCGGAACATAGGGTCTGATGAAAGGGTGGAACTGAAAGAAATCAGTATTTGTAGGGAAATGGTGTTAGGAAAATTGATGGGACTGAAGGCCGATAAATCCCCAGGGCCTGATAATCTACATCCCAGGGTACTTAAGGAAGTGGCTCCAGAAATAGTAGATGCATTGCTGGTCATTTTCCAGAACTCGATAGACTCTGGAACAGTACCCATGGATTGGAGGGTAGCTAATGTTACCCCACTATTCAAAAAAGGTGGCAGAGAAAAAGCGGGGAATTATAGACCGGTAAGCCTGACATCGGTAGTGGGGAAAATGCTAGAGTCCATTATAAAAGATGTAATAGCAGAGCACTTGGAAAGCAGTGACAGGATCGGACAAAGTCAACATGGATTTACAAAAGGTAAATCATGCTTGACTAATCTACTGGAATTTTTTGAGGATGTAACTGGTAAAATAGATAAGGGAGAACCAGTGGATGTGGTGTATTTGGACTTTCAGAAGGCTTTCGATAAGGTCCCGCATAAGAGATTAGCGTGCAAAATTAAGGCACATGGGATTGGGGCAAGGTATTGACTTGGATAGAGAACTGGTTGGCGGACAGAAAGCAAAGAGTTGGAATAAACGGGTCGTTTTCCGAGTGGCAGACAGTGACTAGTGGGGTACCGCAAGGATCGGTCCTAGGACCCCAGCTGTTCACAATATATATTAATGATCTGGACAAGGGAATTGGATGTAATATCTCCAAATTTGCAGATGACACAAAGCTGGGTGGGAGGGTATGCTGTGAGGAGGATGTCATGAAACTCCAGTACGAATTGGACAGGTTGGGTGATTCGGCAGAAACATGGCAAATGCACTATAATGTGGATAAATGTGAGGTTATCCACTTTGGCGGCAAAAGCAGGAAGGCAGATTATTATTTGAATGGCAATAGATTGGGAGAAGGGGAAGTGCAAAGAGACCTGGGTGTTCTTGTGCACCAGTCGCTGAAGGTAAGCATGCAGGTGCAGCAGGCGGTTAAGCAGGCAAATGGTATGTTGGCCTTCGTAGCAAGAGGGTTCGAGTACAAGAACAAGGATGTCTTGCTGCAGTTGTACAGGGCCTTGGTGAGACTGCAGCTTGAGTATTGTGAGCAGTTTTGGTCACCTTACCCGAGGAAGGACGTTCTTGCCATGGAGGGAGTGCAGCAAAGATTCACCAGGCTGATACCTGGGATGGCAGGAATGATGTATGAGGAGAGATTGTGTCAATTGGGCTTATACTCACTGGAGTTTAGAAGATTGAGAGGGGATCTCATCGAAACCTATAAAATTCTGGCAGGTCTGGACAGACTTGATGCAGAAAGGATGTTTCTGATGGCTGGGGAGTCCAGAACCAGGTGTCATAGTCTAAGGCTAAGGGGTAAGCCATTTAGGACTGAAATGAGGAGGAATTTCTTCACCCAGAGAGTGGTAAACCTGTGGAATTCTCTGCCACAGAGGGCGGTGGAGGCCAGTTCATTAAATATATTCAAGAAAGAGTTGGATATATTTCTTGAGGCTAAAGGGATCAAGGGATATGGGGAAAAGGCAGGGACAGGGTACTGAATTGGATGATCAGCCATGATCTCATTGAATGGCGGAGCAGGCTCGAAGGGCCGAATGGCCTACTCCTGCTCCTATCTTCTATGTTTCTATGTTTCTAGGATACATCCCAACTGGTCCTCGTGACTTATCCACTTTAAGTACAGCCAGCCTTTCTAGTACTTCCTCTTTATCAATTTTTATCCCATCCAGTATCTCAACTACCTCCTTTTTCACTATGGGCTGGATTTTCCGGGGGGTTGGTGGGCACGATCAGTGGCGGGATGTGTGGGTATGTGTTTCTTTTCCCCAGCGGGTCTGGACCCCGATGTGAACTAGTCGCCATGCGCCTTTCCCCGATATTGGGTCTGTCAGCACTGAGCAGACCCAACACGCAGCAGTGGGTTCACAGCGGGGGACCCAATTCAGGTCATTAGTGGCTTGTTTAGAGCCACCTAAGAATAAATTTCAGCTCACCTTCTGCAGTTGACAGCTCACCCACGGGGTTCACGCTGGCCGGGGACCACGTCAGTCAAGCTGAGGCAGGATTTCAGTGGCCATTGAATCAGCTGTTGAGTTGACAGCTTCAAATGTCAAGTAGAAGCTCCCACCTAACAGAGATATCTTCCCTCAGCCACAAGCTCTTCCTCACTGCATTTCCATAACAGATTCAGGATGCTGCAATCTTTACACAAGTCACCATCCAGTCTGACATCATTACCTCTCTCACCATTGACAGATCGCTTCTGTCATCTGTACTTCACCTGCCATCTATTCCATCAGCATGGGTGCCCTTTATACTCTCTCCCCATGGTCCTCAGAATCCCACCACGATCAGCCCCAACACCAGCAGCACCAGGCACACCAGCAGCACCAACAACAACTTCTCCACAATCAACTGATGCTGCACAGGACAGAGTGCATCAGCACCCGACCACATTGCTGCCTGGGATGCCAGGGATGGCCTCACCATGGCCACCTTTACCTTAGTTGACACTGTACACCTTGGTTGCCACAAGATGCGCCAGGTTGGCACCACCCCACACCATAAAGCATCCCTACAATGTCCAAGCCATTCATTTCGCACTCATCACCATTGCGGGGGGTACCATTATGTCTCACCATTCACTGCAAATCACTAAGCCACTTCCAAAGGTGCATACAAATCTGTCCAAGAACGCAAAGTGTTGAAAATAAAGGTTTCATTGTTTGACACCACATTAACAGTGCCTACCCTTGTGTGTTGTTAGTTGGTATGATTGCACTACGATGAGGGTGAGTGTCAGGGGTGGCTAGTGAAATGGGGATGTGATAATGTAGATAGAGAGGGATGGTTGGAGGTGCAAGGTAAGTTGGTGTGAATAAGGATGTTCAGGAGTAAGATAGGGAAGGCAGAATGATGAGGATATGATGAGAGGCACAGCAGGATGAGTTTGAGTGTGGCTTTGTACTAACGTTTCGTGATCTACTGAAATCATTGCAAAGTTTGCGGCACTGCACCCAGGTCCTCTCGACCACATCCCTGCTTGTGTCCTCCTCTGCAATGTGCAACCAGGCTGTGTTGATCTCCTTGGGAGGTCTCTTCCGCCCATGGGAAGGGAAGAGGACCTCCCTGCGTGCTGTGACTCCCTCCATAAGCATATGGAGGGAGTCATGGGAGAGCCTGGGTGCAGCCCTGCACAGTGCAGTGCTTGTCAGTGTTTGCAGCACCTCAATGCTGTAGAACACTGACAGCACAAATGTCAAAATAAAGTTGACCATGGTCACTTTAAGGAAGCCGGCTGATGATGTGTCATCAAATGATGTCACCAGACTTGCTTCCTCTAATTGGCTGGCAAACTTGCTGTGCGGGCTTAACAAGCCCAATCTAGGAAAATTCAATTCAGAGGCCGGGATGGAGCCAACAGCGAGATCGGGACCCGCCACCGATGTCGCCCACCATGGACTCACCGAGGTCAGCAAAATCGCGGCAAATGACTTTGGCAGCATCTTCTTCCTTGGTAAAGACAGATGCAAAGTACTCGTTTAGTACCTCAGCCATGCCCTCTGCCTCCATGCGTAGGTCTCCATTTTGGCCCTTAATCAGCCCCATCCCTCGTCTTACTACCCATTTACTATTTATATGCCTATGGAAGATTTTTGGATTTCTTTTTATGTTAGCTGCCAATCTATTCTCATACTCTCTCTTTGCCCCTCTTATTTCCTTTTTCACTTCCCCTCTGAACTTTAAATATTCAGCTCTCGCTTGTATTCTCAACCGGACATCTGTCATACGCCCCCTTTATCTGCTTCATCTTATTCTCTATCTCTTTCGTCATCCAGGGAGCTCTGTCCTTGGTTGCCCTACCTTTCCCCCTTGTGGGAATGTACCTCGACTGTACCCGAACCATCTCCTCTTTAAAGGCAGCCCATTGTTCAATTACAGTTTGGCCTGTCAATCTTTGATTCCAATTTACCTGGGCCAGATCCATTCTCAACCCACTGAAATTGGCCTTCCTCCAATTAAGTATTTTTACTCCAGATTGCTCCCTGTACTTTTCCATAGCTAATCTAAACCTTATGACACTATGATCACTGTTCCCTACACTTCAAAAAAGTACTTGATTGGCCGGAAAGGCACCTTGGGACGTCCGGTTGGTCGTGAAAGACGCTATGAAAATGCAAGCCTTTCTGATTTCTTCCTTATTTACTTCACACTATCAATATATAATTTATGGCCTCAAAGTTTTTCTGTCTTTTTTAAAGTTTAAGCTCTAAAAGCAAAAAAGGCATGAACGGTTTAAGATATTGGACTAAGTGTTGCTGGAACCACAGGATAAAGTGTGGGGCAAGTGCTAATGGGCAACAAGTGGTCGCTGCAGAAAGCTGACATGATAAAAATAAGCAGCACCCGCAATAAAATCCACAAGCCATAGCCTAGAGAAACAAGATTGCAGAGGTGAGAAGCCTGCTTCATCCCGACATTGGTTCTGGAAAGGGCGAACGGGTTTCAGGAGGGGACTTGAGTGGAAATGCAACTTACTCGGGTAAAAATTGCGACGTGTCCCACACGTTTGCAGGATTCAAAAATGGGAGGCACAAGTTGAATTCAGGAGTGCGACATTACGTTAAGTGAAACCGACGTGGTGGGGTCCAGGCCCAGATCGGTCCCTGGAACACTGGGGCACTGGGGCACTGGTTTAGAATGAGCACTGCCAGCATGGAGCCCAAACATGTTCCCAACATTCGACACAAACTATAGGTCTCATTAGTCTTCACTTGCTCTATGCAGGCTGGGGCAGCTCCTTTACTTTGTCTCACTGGTCAAGGACCGTAGGAGCTGAGTAACAGAAAACACACACTGACAGGGCCAGGACCGACACACACACAATGAGAGGTAGCGATGGCGAGGGCCATTTGTGAAAGGGAAGCAGGCTGCATGACAAATACCACTAGTCTTCACTGAATCTAAACTCAGTCTGGATAACAAAATGATGGGCTTTTGTAGGTTTTTGTTACAAATCATTTATAGGAACATAGGAACATAGGAAATAGGAGCAGGAGTAGGCCAATCGGCCCCTCGAGCCTGCTCCGCCATTTAATAAGATCATGGCTGATCTGATCCTAACCGCCAACCTACTATCACAGAACCATCTCCTGAATCTAACAGAATTAGACACACGAAATAGGAGCAGGATCAGGCTACACGGCCCCTGAGCCCGCTCCGCTACCCACAGGGCCATGACCAATCCAAACCTAGACTCATGTCCAAATTCCTGCCCGCTCCCCATAACCCTTTATTCCCTTTACTTCTAGGAAACTGTCTATTTCTGTTTTAAATTTATGTAATGATGTAGCTTCTACAGCTTTTTGGGGTAGCATATTCTATGGACCTACCACCCTCTGAGTGAAGTAGTTCCTCCTCATCTCAGTTTTGAAAGAGCAGCCCCTTATTCTAAGACTATGCCCCCTAGTTCTAGTTTCACCCATCATCGGGAACATCCTCCCCGCATCCACCCGATCCAACCCCTTCACAATCTTATATGTTTCAATAAGATCGCCTCTCATTCTTCTGAACTCCAATGAGTAGAGTCCCAATCTACTCAACCTCTCCTCATATGTCCATCCCCTCATCCCCGGGATTAACCGAGTGAACCTTCTTTGTACTGACTCGAGAGCAAGTATGTCTTTTCTTAAGTATGGACACCAAAACTGTATGCAGTATTCCAGGTGCGGTCTCACCAATACCTTGTACAACTGAAGCAATACCTCCCTATTTTTATATTCTATCCCCCTAGCAATGAAAGCCAACATTCCATTGGCCTTCTTAATCACTTGCTGCAACTGCATACTAACCTTTTGAGTTTCGTGCACCAGGACCCCCAGATCCCTTTGTACTTCAGTACTTTCCAGTTTCTTGCCATTAAGATAATAACTTGCTCTACGATTTTTCCTGCCAAAGTGCATAACCTCACACTTTCCAGTATTGTATTCCATCTGCCAAATCTCTGCCCACTTACTTAGCCTGTCTATGTCCCCTTGCAGGTTTTTTATGTCCTCCTCACTTACTACTTTCCCTCCCATCTTAGTATCATCTGCAAACTTTGATATGTTACACTCGGTCCCCTCCTCCAAATCGTTAATATAGATTGTAAAGAGTTGGGGACCCAGCACTGACCCCTGTGGAACACCACTAGTTACTGATTGCCAGTCCGAGAATGAACCATTTATCCCAACTCTCTGCCTTCTGTTAGATAGCCAATCCTCTATCCATGCCAGAATATTACCCCCAATCCCGTGATTTTTTATCTTAAGCAATAATCTTTTGTGTGGCACCTTGTCAAATGCCTTTTGGAAGTCTAAATACACTACGTCCACTGGTTCCCCTTTATCCACCCTATATGTTACTTCCTCAAAGAACTCCAACAAATTTGTCAAACATGACTTCCCCTTCATAAAACCATGCTGACTTTGTCCTATTAAATTATGATTATCCAAATGTCCTGTTACTGTCTCCTTAATAATGGACTCCAATATTTTACCTACCACAGATGTTAGGCTAACCGATCTATAGTTTCCAGCCTTCTGCCTACTGCCCTTTTTAAATAAGGGCGTTACATTAGCAGTTTTCCAGTCTGCCGGGACCTTTGCTGAGTCCAGATAGTTTTGGAAAATTATTACCAATGCATCCACAATCCCTACCGCCACTTCCCTCAAGACCCTAGGATGCAAGCCATCAGGTCCAGGTGATTTATCCGCCTTGAGTCCCATTATTTTACCAAGTACCACTTCCTTAGTGATTTTGATCGTGCTTAGCTCTTCCCCCCCATAGCCCCCTGTTTGTCCAGTGTTGGGATATTCTTAGTGTCTTCTACTGTAAAGACTGATACAAAATATTCATTCAGTGTTTTTGCCATCTCCATATTTCCCACCATTAATTTCCCGGTCTCATCCTCTAAGGGACCAACATTTACTTTAGCCACCCTTTTTTTTTTTATATAACTATAAAAACCCTTACTATCTGTTTTTAGATTTTTTGCTAATTTACTTTCATAATCTATCTTCCCTTTCTTAATCAATCTTTTTGTTATTTTTTGCTGTCTTTTAAAGTTTTCCCAATCCTCTATCCTCCCACTAGATTTGGCTACCTTATATGCCCTTGTTTTTAGTCGAATACTATCCTTAATTTCTTTACTTAGCCACGGATGGCTGTCTTATCTTTTACACCCTTTTCTTCTCAGTGGAATATATATTTTTTGGAAGTTGTAAAATAACTCCTTAAATGTACACCACCGATCATGTATCGTCTTACCCTTTAATCTATTTTCCCAATCCACTCTACTCAATTCCACTCTCATACCTTCATAGTCTCCTTTATTCAAGCTTAGCACGCTTGTTTGAGATCCAACCTTCTCACCCTCTCATTGAATATGGAATTCAACCATGTTATGGTCACTCATTCCAAGGGGATCCTTTACTAGGACATTTTTAATTAATCCTGTCTCGTTACACAGGACCAGATCTAAGGTTGCTTGCCCCCTGGTCGGTTCAGTTACATACTGCTCAAGAAACCCATCCCTAATACACTCAATGAACTCATCCTCAAGGCAGCCCTGCCCAATTTGATTTGTCCAATTAATATGATAGTTAAAATCCCCCATAATTATAGATGCTCCTTTATTACAAGCCTCAACTATTTCCTGATTGATACTCCGTCCAACAGAGTTGCAACTGTTCGGAGGCCTATAGACTACGCCCACTAGTGTTTTTTTCCCCTTATTATTCCTTACCTCCACCCAAACTGTTTCATTATCCTGATCTTTTGACCCAATATCATTTCTCTGTATTACAGTGATTCCTTCCTTTATTAACATAGCCACCCCACCTCCCCTTCCTTCCTGCCTGTCCCTCCTGATCGTTAAATAACCTGGTATGTTTAATTCCCAGGCATTGTCACCCTGCAGCCATGTTTCTGTAATGGCCACAAGATCATACCCATATGTAGTTATTTGTGCCATTAACTCGTCTATTTTGTTACGAATGCTACGTGCATTCAGATAGAGAACTTTCAAATATGTTTTGTGACACTTAGTTCTTGCTTTTGCCCTTTTTATTACTTTACCTTTTACTCCATACCTTCTGCCCCTTCCTGACATGCTCTGGTTTTTAATTTCCACACTGCTACCTAAGTCTATGACCTTCTCTGTTGTCATTTTTATTATTTGCTCTCTAGGAACCTCCCCCCCACTAGTTAGTTTAAAGCCCTCTCTATGAAGTAATTAAGACTTCAGATTGTTAATTATACTCAAAGTAGGTGCAATAGCAATTCATTTTTACAACAGCCTGTTTATCTTTAAATTAAAATGTATAACACATCTATGCACAAATCTGTGAGGTAACTTATAAATAAAAGGTTCAAGGTGGGATCAGACTGGTTACCATGGTAATACATATTAATTTCACCATAAAAGTATGCAAGCAAAAAAGCGGCAGTAGGTAATACATCGGAGGTTCACAAGTTGTGTAAGTGGCAAACAAGATTTTTTTTGTTGAAAATGCTGAAGGAAATGCACAGGTTGGTGGGTCAGTACCTGAAGGTCAGAGACAGATTAATGGTTTAGACCAGATCCTTCAGCAGTTTCTCCATTACAATTCTGATGGAGGGCCCTACCTAAACGCAGTTGCAAAGCAGTGTCATAGATACTTGCTATGTAACAGGTCCGGACACTCACCCTTTATTTGACAGGTCCATTTCCTGCTAACTGCCATTGCAGGTGAGTAAGGTTCGCGATCCACCACTTTTCCTGGCTACTGATCCCAGTGCAATAGCCACCTCCTTTTCACAAAGGCAATATTTTGTACATTTTTTAAAGATCATTGTGTATGTGTTGGCTTGTGTTGGCTGTGATCTGCTGATGTCATTTTTCAAGAGGAAGTTTCTGCTTCCCCAAAGCTATTTATCACAGAGGGCTCCAGCAATCAGTGGCCCTGCCTTATCCTGAAGGTTTGCAGAAACAGTCAGAGTCACTATCATAAGCTGGAGTCCATCCTTTTACGTGTGACCAGATGGCTTGTGTACACCCTCGAAGAGGTGAGAAAAAAGCAGCAAATGACTGAATTTCTCATCCTGGGGGGTCACCATTGACCAGAAACTTAACTGGACCAGCCACATAAATACTGTGGCAATAAGAGCAGGTCAGAGGCTGTGTATTCAGTCGCGAGTGTCTCACCTCCTGACTCCCCAAAGCCTTTCCAGCATCTACAAGGCACAAGTAAGGAGTGTGGTGGAATATTCTTCATTTGCCTAGATGAGTGCAGCTCCAACAACACTCAAGAAGCTCTACACCATCCAGGACAAAGCAGCCCGCTTGATCGGCACCCCATCCACCACCTTAAACATTCACTCCCTCCACCACTGGCATACCGCGGCTGCAGTGTGTACCAGCTACAAGATGCACTGTAGCAACTCACCATGCTTCTTTGGCAGCACCTCCCAAACCCGTGACCTCTTCCACCTAGAAGGACAAGGCACATGGGAACACCACCACCTCCAAGTTTCCACCAAGTCACTCCCCATCCTGACTTAGAAGTATATCGCCGATCCTTCATCATCGCTGGGTCAAAATCCTGGAACTCCCTCCCTAACAGCACTGTGGGAGTACCTTCACCACACGGACTGCAGCGGTTCAAGAAGGCGGCTCACCACCACCTTCTCAAGGGCAATTAGGGATGGGCAATAAATGCTGGCCTTGCCAGTGACGCCCACATCCCATAAACAAATTAAAAAAACACCAGAGAGATAAAATATTATTGAATCATTGCTTCCACTTCCCTGAACATAAAAAAAACGAATTAAAAAAAATCACAGTCACCTCACATTAACACTCAGTCACAGGTTATCAATTGCTTGGAAAATGTTCCGAAAGATAGATACTGATTGTGTGCCATCCTGGGTGGATTGAATAGATTGACACCTTAAGCAGCAAGATCTCAATATTAAGCAAAATATTACGAATGCTGGAAATCTGAAATAAAATCAGAAAATGCTGGAAATGCTCAGCAGGTCAGGCAGCATCTGTGGAGGGAGAAACAGAGTTACCGTTTCAGGTCGATGAACTTTCATCAGAACTGGAAAAAGTAACAAGTATGTAACAAATATAAGCAAGTACAGAGGCAGGGAAAGAGGGGAGGGGAGGAAAGATCAAAAGGGAATGTCTGTGATAGGGTGGAAGGCAGGAGTGATTAAATGACAAAAGGGATGATGGTGCAAGGCAAAAGGGAGTGGTAACGGGACAATTAAAGAAACAAAAAATGGCCCATCTTATCATCAGGATCACAGCACCATTACCCCATTAGTATTCCTTAGAAAGAGGGAGACGTCTTCCCAAGTAAATCAACACAAGACCAGACCACCTCTGACAGGGGTGTCCTCTTTCCAACCAGTTGGCTGTGTTACGTCCGTGTAATAATAAGAAAAGGACTGCAGAGAACGGTACAACAGGTGTTTACTCAACGTGGTTCAAACTGCAACTGAAACAACAGATTACTCTGTATACTCAGCATTATATACAGGTGTGGTCACTGCCGGTACTACAGTATACATGAGCTGTAGAAAGTAGTTCCCCCCTTAAAGGTACATACATTACAATTCCTCCCCTTTTAGATTAACAGTACCATAACACTCATTTAACAATTAAATATCAAACTAATTACAATTAACACTTTTAACATGCAACATTAGCTGAAAATAGTCTATTTATAAATTCAGTCCTTGGGGAGGCTTCCTGATCCTTTCTGGATAGCACCTTTCCCGAGTGTCTTGCTCTTGGTGCGGAGGTGATTCTGGCCCCCTGTCGTCAGTTGGTTCATCAGCTTCCGATGCTATTGTTTCTGGGGTAGATGCTACCTGTACGTTGGGTTCATCACCAGGTACGTATGGGCGAGGCATGGGGTTGACTCGTTCCTGTGACTCTAGGATCTGGTCAGCATGGCATCTCACGATGCCCTCCCCAATGTCCACTGTGTACATTAGTGGCCCCTGCCGTGTGCATATCGTTCCTGGTTGCCATTTCTCTGTTCGGTAGTCGCGGGTCAAGACTGGTTGCCCTACATTGAAGCTCCTTGTCAGCTTCTCATTGATGTGCTGGAATTGCTTGCTCTCAACATCTCTTCGTACATTTGGTCTGCGCAAATCCAGACGAGATCTCAACCTTCGGTTAAAGAACATCATGGCCGGGGCCTGGTTGGTGACTGCATGTGTCGCATTTCTGTAGGCTAACAGGAAATTGTCCACCTTATGCTGCAGTGGAATGTCGTCATCACACATGGCCTTTACTGCTTTGTTAAAGGTTTGTACGAACCTCTCAGCCAATCCATTTGTGGCTGGATGATACGGGGCGGATGTGTAATGCCTTACCCCATTCCTTTTCATAAATCTTTGAAACTCTTCGGACACAAACTGTGGTCCGTTATCAGAGCAAATCTGGTCTGGCAAGCCGTTCCTGGCAAAAATGGTCCGTAGGAATGCAATAGTTTTCTCCATGGTGGTGGAGGACATTGTGATCACCGCAGGCCATTTCGAGTGCGCATCCAAGGCTATTAAAAACATTGAGTCCATGAATGGACCAGCAAAGTCAATATGCACCCGTTGCCATGGAGATGAGGGCCACGCCCATGGGTGTAGAGGGGCATGTGGTGGTGCATTTTGGACCTTCTGGCATCCTGAGCAGCTCTTTGTCAGGTCCTCGATTTGCTGATCGATCCCCGGCCACCACACATAAGCCCTAGCAAGGCTTTTCATTTTCACCCCTCCCAGATGACCTTCATGAAGCTCATTGAGCACTCTCTCCCTTAACTTGGGTGGGATTACCACTCGGGATCCACACATCAAGGTCCCCTGGCATACTGACAGCTGTTCTCTTCTGGATGAGAATGCTGGCAACAGTGAGTCGCCATGTGCTGGCCATCCCTTCACCGTCAAATCATATACCCGAGACAGTGTCGGGTTATTTCGGGTCTCCTTCTCTATACCAGCGTTAGTTACTGGCAAGCATTCAATTATAGTTGAATGAAATATTTCGACAGGATCCACTGCTGGTGCTTCCTCCGCAGTAGGCAGTGGCAGGCGTGATAGCCCATCAGCGTTTCCATGCTGTTTCGTGCCATAATACTCGATTTCATATTGGTGCACCCCTGGAAAAAGGGACCATCTTTGTAGCTGTTGCGCAGTCATCACCGGAATGCCCTTCTTTGGATTAAAGATGGAGACAAGTGGTTGGTGGTCAGTCAGCAAGGTGAACTTCTGCCCGTGCAGATAGTGATTGAACTTTTTCACTCCCCACACTAGGCTGAGGGCCTCCCTGTCAATCTGGGTGTAGTTACGTTCGGCTGAGGTTAGTGACCGAGACGCAAAGGCTACTGGCCTCTCTGAGCCGTCCGGGAATTTGTGCGACAGCACCGCTCCAATGCCATAGGGTGATGCATCACACGCCAACCGAATTGGTAGTGCTGGGTTGAAATGAGCCAATACCTCTTTTGATGTGATCAATGCTTTGCTCTTCTGGAAAGCTCGTTTACATTCGTCTCTCCACTTCCATGGTACCCCCATTTGCAGTAGCGTGTTCAGTGGGTGTAGTACGGTAGACAAATTCGGCAAGAACTTATGGCAGTAGTTCACCAGCCCGAGGAACGACCTCAGTTGTGACACATTTTCCAGTGCTGGAGCCTTGACTACTACCTCAATCTTTTCAGGGGACTTATGTAACCCCTCTATCAATAACGTGGCCACAATACAAGATCTGCTTCTGGAAAAACTCGCATTTGTGGTGATTAGCTCGGAGCCCATATTCCTTCAATCTAGTGAGCACCTGCTCCAGGTTGGCGAGGTGATCACTGTCATTTTCGCCCGTGACCAGGATGTCGTCCAAATAACACTGGGTCCCTGGAATCCCTTGCAGGACTTGTTCCATTGCCCTTTGCCAAATAGCCGGAGCTGATGCTACCCCGAACACCAGCCAGTTGTATTGGTAGAGACCTTTATGAGTGTTGATCGTGAGTTACTTTTTCGAGGCTTCTTCTACCTACATTTGCAGGTACGCCTGGGCCAGATCAATCTTAGTGAAGCGTTTCCCTCCAGATAGCGAGGTGAAAATATCTTTAATCCACAGAAGCGGATAGTGTACATTGTGAAGGACTGGGTTCACTGTCACCTTAAAGTCCCCACAGATGCGAACCTTCTTTGGTTCCCCAGGCGTATTACTCAACGACCTCTTCATTACATGAACGATGGGTGTAGCCCACTCACTCCAGTCCACTTTGGACAGTACTCCTGAACGTTCCAAACCTTCCCGCTCTGCTTGAACGGCTGGGCGGGTCGCATCAGGTACCGTCTGGCCTTAAAAACTTTGGGCTTGCATTTTCCTCTATTTTGATCGTCGCTGTTATGCCTTTTAGTGTTCCGAGTCCCGGCTGGAACACTTCTTGTGCGTCAGTTAGCATTTTTGACAGTCGTCCAGGTGTGACGTCGTCATCCTTTTTGGCATCTACAGTCAGTGCTTGTATGGAATGCCAATCTAGCTGTATCTTCCGGATCCATTCACGTCCTAGTAGTGGTGGCCCTCCATCTGGCAATACATATAGGTCTATTTTTGGTGTTTCCTTGCCGTTATATATAATGTTCACCCTTATTTTTCCTTTGGGGTAGACTTTTTGCCCCGTGTACGTCTTCAAGACAATCTTTGTATCTCTCAAGGGTATATGTGAGAATAGCCGCTTGTAGTCCTTTCAGTTTATGACTGTTAGGGCTGATCCTGTGTCCAACTCCATTTTCACTTGGACTCCGTCTATCTTGAGCGTGACCCAGATAGTTTGGTGATCCTCTGTTTTGATCACATTATGTAGTTTCAGACAACCCAGCTCCTTGCTTCCAGAGTCTGTATCACTCTTCTGTTCGTCTGAACTACTCTCTGTCACCTTATGTACCTTCTTGTACTTCTCCTGTGGAGATTTCTTGCTGCTGGTTTTCTTTCCCGACCTGCAGACTCTTGCTATGTGTCCTACTTTTCCACACTGTCTGCACACTTTGTCCTTGAACCAGCAATCATTATGGTCGTGTGTTGTTCTGCCGCAGCGATAGCACTTCACTGTTCCGTATGACATTTCATTTGTGCCATATTCTTGCGGTCTCCGTTGTATCTCTGCAGCAGCCCGTGCTGCTGCTTCATGTGATACTGCAATGCTGAAAGCCTTGTCCAGCGTAAGATCCTTTCCTGATAGAAGCCGTTTCTGGGTTCCTTCACTTTGAAGCCCACACACAAACTTGTCCCTTAAAGTATCTGCTAGTCCCGTTCCAAACTGGCAGTGTTTCGATAGCTTGCGCAGTTCCGTTAAATACTCAGCATTACTTTCATCTTTATGCTGGTTCCTTTTGTGAAACTTAAATCATTCTGCTATCAGCAGCGGTGTGGGGTTTACGTGGTCCTGTAGGATTGACACTATGTTTTCAAAATCCTTTTCTACTGGCTTATCTGGGGTTACTAGGTTTCATAGTAAGCCATACGTTTTTGCACCCATTGAATTCAACAATACCAGCACTTTCTTGTCATCTGGCACTTCATTCGCCTTGCAGTATACTTCTATGTGTTCGACATATGTCGTCCAATCTTTGACTTCATTGTCGAACGCTGTAATACTGCCACTCTTCGGCATTTTTGGGTGTGGTTAGACTGGCTTAAAATGGCGTCTCCTGTGCTTTCCCTTCTTCCCCGCTGCGGCTTAAAATGGCGTCTCCCGTGCTGTTGCCAATGCTGCTCTCGGCGGTCCTCGTGGCAAATGGCGACGCACTGTGGGTTTCATGCGCTGCTCCTGCGCTGCTGCCAATGCCACTCTCTGCAGTCCTCATGGCATTGGCAGCACCTCGTGTTTTCCTGCGCGCCTCTCTCCCCCGTTGACGCTGCTTGGCCCTTGACCACCGGCTGCGCTCTGCTCTCTCTCGCCTCTCTCCCCCGTTGACGCCGCTCGGTCCTGAACACCGGCTGTGCCCTGTGCGCTCTGCCCTCTCTCTCTCCCCCGTCGATGCTGCTCGGCCTTTTTCTGTGCTGCTCGGTCGGGCTCTAGCCCATCGCTGTCCGGGAAGGGTCTGCGCAGTACCTGTTGCCAGCCTGTTTCGCTGGACCACCATGACTGGAAAGCCAAGCCTGGCTCTCGACAGCCTCCCCTGCGATGCTCAAATCTCCGCTGGATGACTGGGCGGTTGCCCGTGGTCGACGCCCGTGCTTCTGGACTCGACCTTCTTCCACTGTTCTCCAGGAGCGAATCCCTGGGAGGTGATGCAGAGTTGCAGGTAGGTTCGAACTTGCTCGTTGCCACTGTTACGTCCGTGTAATAATAAGAAAAGGACTGCAGAGAACGGTACAACAGGTGTTTACTCAATGTGGTTCAAACTGCAACTGAAACAACAGATTACTACTCAGTGTTATATACAGGTGTGGTCACTGCCGGTACTACAGTATACATGACCTGTAGAAAGTAGTTCCCCCCTTAAAGGTACATACATTACAGGCTGCACACCTAATTCTGCATGATTTTGTTCAGTTGTCAAAATATCTAGGAATGCTGATTGAAATAGCACACATTTCTGGTTCCTGTAATAAAGGGAATAGTATTGCATCACAAGACATGGTGACATCAAATAAACTGATCTCCAAACAGATATAAGATGAGGCCACTCTGCAGGATCAAGTGCTTTTCTTTTTACATACTGAACTGCACAACTCTGTCATGTCCTCATTCTCCCTGGGTCAATAAACCATCTCTAAAAATATCTGATCTTTGAGACTTTACTAAACTGGTTCCCTCGCTATAACCCAAATCAAAACCTATAAAGGCTGTTAGGATATCCTTCAAATCGGTCATGTTGAGCCAGAATTTTACATCCAAGTTGAAGGGAGCAGGTCAGCATAAATAAAATTTAAAATACAAATTAAATTAATACTAAATTAAAAGTAAATATCATATGGTTAAACAGTGGGACTATTAAAGTCAATTGGTATGATAAAACCTGGTTGTTTATCACCTGAAAACAAAGCAGGGAGCATTTATATAAGATATATAATTGATCTGATGATATGAACAGGAGTAGGTCATTCAGCCCCTCGAGCCTAAACTAACTGCCATTCAATTAGGTCATGGCTGATCTGTGCCTCAACTCTACTGATCTGCCTCTGCTCCATATCCCTACATACCTGTACCTAGCAAAAATCTATCGATCTTAGACTTGAAAATTTCAATTGACCCACACGCAGAGGCCTAGAAATTGGATATAGCCATGAAATGGGCAGTGTTAAGGCCTAATGATGTTAAGCTGTGGCACCACAAAATGGTCTAGGTAGCACACGAAATTCATGCTCAGTCCTCATTAACATGATTATAGTCATGATTTCAGCGCTAAAGCTGCTGTTCATTGGCTTAATGCTCAACAGGTGGACCAATATTGGAGCCAGTCTAATTCACAGTCATGTGTGGCACAGGCTTTTCCCACTATTAAAAGGGAGGGAAGAAGAAGAGGAAGAGGAAGAAGAAGGAGAAGAAGAAGAATTGTAGGCGCTCCAACGCAATGGCATAGCGTCCTCATAGGGAAAGAGCCAGGAGATTTTTGGACGCAGCTCTGTAGGCACTGGTTGTGGGTGTAGAGAGGAGATGGGCTGTCCTCTTCCCCCAGACTGGCAGGAAGCCATCATCATACACCTCCCAAATGATGTGAACAAGATGGCCGCACATATGATGGCGAACACAGTGGTGCCTGGATCGACCATCCAGTGTCGAAAGAAGTTTAATGACCTCAAATGGGTTGTCAAGGTGAGTGAAGGCTTCAGCAAATGCCATGCACCATCACCTGCACCACAAGCCTCACACATTACTCAATGCACCATACCCCTAGCACTCATCTACCAACAATCTCTACCGATCACCCTCACAACCTTACCACTGCTGCAACACTCATACCCACATCACAAACCTTGCACACACTGCCAGCTATTCAACTATGGCAGACACATTACCCAAACACATTGCACCACACTCACTCACACGCTTCTCTTCTCACATCCCACGTCCCCCTCATCCCACAATCTCTTCTCACTTGCAAGCTACAGATGCTGTATGAATGCATACATAGGGCTGCCCCCCTTCCCCAACCCCTGTCTCCCCTCACTATAACCTGACTCTTGCACCTTTCTGCTTTCAGAGGTACAAGTACAAGAAGGCACAAGTAAGGAGTGTGATGGAATACTCTCCACTTGCCTGGATGAGTGCAGCTCCAACAACACTCAAGAAGCTCGACACCATCCAAGACAAAGCAGACTGCTTGATTGGCACCCCATCCACCACCTTAAACATTCACTCCCTCCACCAGTGGCGTACCGTGGCTGCAGTGTGTACCATCTACAGGATGCACTGTAGCAACTCACCAAGGCTTCTTCGGCAGCACCTCCAAAACCCGTGAGCTCTTCCACCTAGAAGGACAAGGGCAGCAGGCGCATGGGAACACCAAGTCACACACCATCCTGACCTGGAAGTATATCGCCGATCCTTCATCGTCGCTGGGTCAAAATCCTGGAACTCCCTCCCTAACAGCACTGTGGGAGTACCATCACCACACGGACTGCAGCGGTTCAAGAAGGCGGCTCATCATCACCTTCTCAAGGGCAACTAGGGATGGGCAATAAATGCTGGCATGGCCAGCGACACCCTGATCCCGTAAACGAATCAAAAAAAAGATAATCAACAACAAGCACTGGACCAGCCTGTCCCCGAGACGATGCAAGAGAGCGAGGGGGGAGAAGAAGAGGAAGAAGACACTGCATCACTGCATCTGTCACTCGCAGAAACCAGCTCAGATACTGGCACTACGCATACTTTAGAGGCTAGTGTAGTAGCGGGATCTTCACAGCGTGAGGCACCGGGCACGAGTGGGCTGCAGCAAGACCAAGGGGAAAGGGTAGCTCGGGGGCCAGCAGCCCGGAGGGTGAGTTTGCATGAGAGTTCTGCTGCACAGGACACAGATGAGGACCTCGATGGGGCGGCCTCAGAAGAAGGGTGATGGGCATCCACACTGAATTGATACGTGCCATGGCAAGCCTACCAGAGAGCCTCGTGGCAATGTCAAGGAGCGTGGAGGAGTCCACCTCCAACATTGCACCGGGCTCTGCACAGAGCTTGGAGCCCAGAATGATGGAAGACTCCCGAAGAAACCATGTCGACCCAGACGCGATGGTACGTGTGACGGGCAATGCCGCGGCTGCCATTGCAGCACAGGCGGAAGCAACCCAATGTCTCAGTGCTGCAGCGGAAACACAGGCTGCTCTCATGCAATCTTTGCTTGGCGCCATCCAAATTCAGACTGCTCTCATGCAGTGTCAGCTTGCTGCCACCCAAGCTCTGACTGCTGCCATCATGGCTAGGTTTACTTTAATTCGAGCCTCTTGCGCATCCCCGGTTTTAAGCGTTTCACAATTGGAAGCCACACCTTCAGCTGCCTAGGCTCTAAACTCTGGAATTCCTCTCCAAAGCTCTCCGCATCGCTAACTCTCTCCTCCTTTAAGACACGCCTTATGTCCTGCCTCTTGGTCCAAGCTTTTGGTCATCTGTCCTAATATCTCCTTATGTGGCTCGATGTCAAATTTTGTTTTATAATGCTCCTGTGAAGCGCCTTATGATGTTTTACTGAATTAAAGGCACTATATCCATGCAAGTTGTTGTTGTTAACAGTGTTTACAATATATGTGGTGTGCTTGGTTTTCTCTTCTGTGAGAGATGTCAACATTGGCTCAGTGGTTGCACCCTCTGAGACAGAAGGTCATGGGTTCAAGCTTTAATCAAGGATTTGAAGACATAATGATTGGCCCAGGAATTCGGGTCGGGGGCTTCCCGCGGGTGCAAGCCCCCGATCTGCACTTACCTACCGCGCCGGCCGTTGAGCTGTGGACCCGCGTGGGATTCTGCTCCTGGGCCTGCTCCAACTGCCGGCGCGCAGTGCTTGCGTATCCCAGGGGCGCAGTTAGTTCGATGCGTCCCCTGGGATCACGTGGGCCATGGAGAGCCAATGGTAGCAGGGAATGCTTCATTCATAAGTTTGACAGGAAGACCTGTCAAACCTATAAATACTATAAGCCCCAAAACATCACTAAATCTTCAAATAATTTTTTTAAAATCACATTTTAAAAATAAACTATAAATTACACGAAACAATTATTTTAAACAATAATTTAAATTTTTGAAAAAAATAATTTTATTTTCTAACGGGGCTAAAAATAAACTTACCTTTCTTTAAAGTATTTAAAAATAATAAAACAGTGGAAAAAATGTTTTAATTTTAATTAATTCACCACTTACCTTGTAAAAAGCAGGCCTTACAACTACTTTTTAAATATCTAACTTCTGGAGACTTACCTTCCCGGGAAAACCTGCAAAAAAACGTAAGTTCGATGCACACGCGCTGCCTCTCCTGCGCACGCGTTCCACCTCTTAACCCCTTCTTTCAGGGGAACGGAAGTACCGGTTTCCCGCACATGCGCAGCGCATGCACGAAACCGGCACTTCCATTGGGCTTACGGGTGAGTACCCCATGCGTACTCACCCGTGGAGACCTGAATTTCTATTGATTTTTCATTGACTACTGCACTGTCAGAGGTGTCGTCTTTCTGATGCGATGTTAAACTGAGACCATGTCTGCACTCATAGATTGACATAAAGGATCCCATGATATCAGTCAAAGAAAAAGAGCAGTGCACAGATTAACTGCCACATTTGCCTACATTATAATTTTCAAAAGTACTTTATTGTCTCTGAAGGACTTGGGGTTATCCTGAGGACATGAATGGCATTATATAACTGCAAGGTCATTCTTCGTAATGCGGGAATGCCAACTGTTCTCATCTTTGTAACTAATCTCAGCAACCAGCATTAATGGGTAAGTTACAGTCCTAGGTAAAGCTCAGTTCAACTACATGCGCCGACCCCACTATCATACGACCCTAACACGTGACCAGGCTGATACCTGGGATGGCAGGAATGACGTATGAGGAGAGATTGGGTCGATTGGGTTTGTACTCGCTGGAGTTTAGAAGAATGAGGGGGGATCTCATTGAAACTTATAAAATTCTGACAGGACTGGACAGACTAGATGCAGGAAGGATGTTCCCGATGGTCGGGGAGTCCAGAACCAGGGGTCACAGTCTAAGGATAAAGGGTATGCCATTTAGGACAGAAATGAGGAGGAATTTCTTCACCCAGAGAGTGGTGAACCTGTGGAATTCTCTACCACAGAAGGCAGTTGAGGCCAATTAAGTAAATATATTCAAGAAGGAGTTGGATATATTTCTTAAGGCTAAAGGGATCAAGGGGTATGGGGCGAAAGCAGGGACCGGGTACTGAGTTTGGATGATCAGCCATGATCTCATTGAATGGCGGAGCAGGCTCGAGGGGCCGAATGGCCTACTCCTGCTCCTATCTTCTATGTTTCTTCTATGTTTGTATATTTCGAACCAGCTACATGGTTAGCTATATGGCACTATTTCCAATTTGTGACAAATTCTGGGAATTTTATCTATGATCTCATACCTGTTTGGAAATAGATTACACAAGAACATAAGAAATAGGAACAGGAATAGGCCACTCGGCCCTTTGAGCCTGCTCCGCCATTCAATAAGATCATGGCTGATCTTCTACCTCATTACCACTTTCCCGCACTATCCCCATGTCCCTTGATTCCCTTAGTATCCAAAAATCTATCAAACTCTGTCTTGAATATACTCAACGACATGGTCTCAGCTTAACACAGCTCTCTGGGGTAGAGAATTCCAAAAATTCACAGCCCTTTGAGTGAATAAATTTCTCCAAGTCTCAATCCTAAACAGCCGACCCCTTATTCTGAGACTGTGACCCACAGGTCTAGACTCTCCAGCCAAGGGCAACATCCTCTTAGCATTTACCCTGTCAAGTCCTTTAAAATTTTATACATTTCAATGAGATCACCTTTCAATCTTCTCAACTCTAGGGAATATAGGCCTAGTCTGCTCAATCTCTCCTCATCAGACAATCCCCTCACCCCAGGAATCAGTCTAGTGAACATTTGTTGCACTCCCTCTAAGGCAAGTATATCCTTCCTTAGGTAAGGAGACCAAAACTGTTCACAGTACCCCAGGTGTGGTCTCACCAAGGCCCTATATAACTGTAGTGAGACTTCTTTAGTCCAATCCCTTTGTACTAAAGGCTAACATATCATTTGCTTTCCTAATTGCTTGCTATACCTGCATGTCACCTTTCTGTGATTTGTGTACAAGGACACCCAGGTCACTCTGAATACCAACATTACCTAGTTTTTCAATATTTAAAGTAGTATTAAAAATTATTAAAACTGTCAAAACTAATTTCACTCAGATTTCTTATTGTTTTCAGATAAAAAGATCTCATCAGCCTGGAATAAGCGCAAATCAATATTCCAGAGATGAGTGGGAGATTGTCCTAACATACTGCACTGACTTGTTGGCATCATTTAAATAGAAACTCATCTCCAATTATTTTTCTATGTCCTTAGATCCAGTGCCCTTTAGGAGTAAATTATTTTCAAATTATCTGTTCACCTCCTGACCCATCTTTCTGTAATTTCCTACAGACATTGGCGCATGATCATAGAGTGTAATTACATTTGAGCCTTTGTCGATATTGGAACAAGGGTTGTTCAGAGACGGATCACATCATGCAGAGCTCAATTGCAGGAAAAAAATTGTTGAATGTTATGTCGTGTGAGAATAAGGTGCACTGATCTCCAAGGGCAGATGGGGGAGAACTTGGGCTCTGTAGCCTTCTAATGCTCGAAAATGGTGTCCGAAATGCTTCCGATGGGAAGTGCGCCGGACGCTATCTTAGTAAAGAGGTTTGCGCGAGTGCACCCAACAGCCGCCGGCAGCATGCAGAGCAGGCAGAGTATGACATCAGTCAGTGGGCAACGCTGATTTGATGCCAGCGCTACCATTTCTGAAATTCATGCTCCAGCCTACGCCCTGTCTTAACCTTGCATATCTGAACACAATGTTAAACGAAATGAAGGACCCACCATCACCGCTATTTAAAAGGATCATGAACTACTTACAGGTTAGATGCTGGGTTATTTCTTCTGTCTGCTGGTGTTTGTGGAGCTTTCCTATACTTGGCTAAAGTTTGAATAATCTATAGAGAGTGGTCTGGCTGGTACTGAAGTGCTTTTTAGTTCATTTAAAAGCTTGTGCTGAAACAAGTTGCTCCCAGCCATGAGTGGCCAGGTTGGCCTTCCTCAGGGAATTGTACATGACTGGGAGAATGAAGAGAGGTCACGCAGAGCAGGGCAAGCTGCTAGAAGAGGGAGGAGGAGGGGGAGAAGGGCTCTCAGCAGGAGGCCATATCCGCCAAGGGTTTTAAGGTCTTGCACCTCAAATTCAGCAAGGACCAATGCTCGAGATGTCTTTGCTGCACAAAAGAGGTCGTGACTGAAATCTGCCAACTGCTGCAGCCACAACTGCAACCCCAAAGTAAGCCAAGGACAGCATTGCCTATTGCTGTCAAGGTGACCGTAGCTCTTAACTTTTATGCATCTGGCTGCTGCTGGAGATATAAGCAACATCTCGTAGTTTGCAGTACACTGCTGCATAAGGGAGGTCACTGAGGCTCTCTGTACACAGAGAGACAGCTTCATCTCATTCCCTCTTGCCAGAGGCAAGCAGGTGGAGTGAGCACAAGGGTTTGCATGGATTGCAGGTGTCCCCATGGTGCAGGGTGCCACTGAGATGCATGTTGCCTTGCGTGTGCCTTGTCTGAACTCGGATATTTATATGAGCCAAAAAGGATTCCATTCCCTCAATGTGCAGCTGGTGTGTGATCACAGGCAGCACATCATGCAGGTGAATGCCCGCTATCCTGGCAGTAGTCACGGTTCCTTCATTCCGCAGCAGTCCTCTGTGCCACCTGTATTTGACCCACCATGGCAAGTCAAAGGCTGGCTACTGGGCGACAAGGGTTATCCCCTCATGATATGGCTCATGACTCCAGTCCAGAAACAATGCACCTGTGCACAGCAGGCCTACAACGAGAGCCATGCTGCTACAAGAAACATTATAAAGCATACCATCGGCGTCCTCAAGTAACGCTTCCGCTGCCTGGACCACTCCGGAGAAGTCCTGCAGTACTCAGCTGAGCAGATATCAAGCTGTGTGATAATATGCTGCATGTTGCACAAGCTGATCATAATGAGGGAACAACCTTGCCACCGCCTATCAGGCGAGAAGCTGAGGAGCAGCAGCACGAAGGAGAAGAGGAAGAGGAGGAGGAGGAAGTGCAACAGGAAGTGGGGGAACAGGAAGACGAAGGGAGCATACAACGTAGACAGCCCCTTTCTGCCCACGCACCACAAGATCAAATAATACATTGTAGGAATGTCTAGTTCCTATCCAAAGACTGAGGTCCACTCAGGCGTTCAAACAAAACGAAGTTTAATGGAAACTAACAGGTTTAAACAAGTAACTGCAGGAGAACATCGAGTGTAGGTCTATTCAGTTCGGAGGCTCCACGAGGACTGCTGGCTGGTCCCGTGGTTGACGTCATGACGTCATCACGTTCTTCCCGCCAGTGGGGGATCACGTGATGTACGGCGTGATGTCATCCTGTTTACCCGCGCTGTTAAAGTAATCACGCTCTGTACAAGTAAACAGTATAAATAAAGATACAGACTCAGGCTGTAGCTAACATGTTGTTCAAGGGAATTATATACAAATGATCTGAGTCCTTTAGTGGCTCTGCCACAACATAAGTGATACCAGTAACCTCAACCACACCTCCCCATTCACCAACAGTCCCACACTCCTTACCTTTCCTCTATCACTGACCATCACATTGTCCTCTTTCCCACAACACAAAAATAAAAACCATCAGAAAGTGCAAATTCTAATCTAAATTTATGAATTCCATCATACATAATGCATACAAAAATAAACGAATCACCTTGTGCATTCCCTTAGTGCCAGTCTTCCATGTGCCATTGCCTCTCCTAGTGCTACTACAAGGTGCTTCCCCAGTGGCAGCAGTATGGGTGGTGGAAAGCTGCTGACCTCCAATTGAGGAGACTGCAAATCACCTTGGAGGATGACTTTGAGCAGCTCTGGGTTTAGAAGGCCCAGCTTCAGACTGCACCATCTCAGCCTGGGCGGCAGCAGTCTGGGCTGGCTGGCTGACAGACAATAGCAAGGGCACTGGCAGAGTGGCATGATGGGAGCAGGAATGCTGTTATCCTGAGAGAGGACAGCAGGTTTGTGCTCCATAGAGCCACTACCACTCTTCCAGAGCAGCACCTCATAAATCCTACTGATTGATGGACTCTTGTGATGCCCTGGAAGCCCCTTTGCACAGTGGTATCCAGAACTATGATGGCAGCAGTCTGAGCTTCCACTACAGCACTCAGACCTTTGATGGAAGCTGTTTGTGCTGCAATGGAAGCAGTGACATCGGCCATTAGACACTGCATTACAGGTGTGCTGATGGAGGTGACCACCCGTTTAATGTTGGAAAGGATGGGCTCCAAGGTCTGCATAAAGTCCTGTGCCAAGGTGGTGCTGGACTCCTCCATGCTCCTTGACACTGAGTTCAGGCCTTCTAGCAGGCTTCCCAGTGCACCAAGCATTTTGTTATGTACACCCATCAGCCTTCTTCTGTAGCCTGGCCCATCAACGTCCTCATCTGAGTCCTCTGCAGCAGAACTAGTGTGCGACCTCGCCTCTAGCGAGCTGGTGCCTGGGCTATCCTTCCCCCCACCCCCCACCCTGCCCTGGCTCCTGCGCACTTGTGCCCAGTGTTTTACTATTTGAAGATCCCTCCTCTATCCTAGCCTCTAAGTAGCTGCCAGTGTGTGTGAGCTGTGAGTTGTGGGTGTGAGGCTTGCTACAGTGCTAAATGTGTGAGGGTGAGGTAAAGCATATGAATTTTAGGGCTGAGTCCTGGTTGATAGAGATTATTGGTAGGTGGGTGATGGGGATGTAGTGAATTGAGCAGTGGAGGAGTCTACTGGTGCAGTTGGTAGCATGTGCCATTCGAAGATGAACTCACTCACCTTGACAGATCATTAAACTTCTACCTGCACTGCATCTAAGTTCTTGGAGCAAAACTTCTGGCATTGACCTCTGCGGCTATTTGTTCCCACTGCCTCCTGAGCATCTGTCTGGAGGGCATCCTGCTCCCTGCGGATACAGGATGGCTCTGTTTCTCACCACCGCTTCCATCAAGACCTCCAGTGCACTGTGTAAAAATCTTGGTGCTCCCTCTCTCGCATGTTCAGTCATTGCTCAAAGTATAAAAGCCCAGATTGACTTTTGAAAAAAACTCCCACCACTTCTTGCAGCCACGATGTAGCTCCCCTTCAAGAGGTGCAGGCTGCCTTTAAGTAGCGCTAGCCACTCGTGATATCAAGCCCCCCCCCCCCCGCTGAAGCATGCAGCTAATGAACAGCGCGGGAAACGCTGGCTGCACACAGCAATCACTTAAAAGAGCAGGCAGCACCAGTTTAACAGGCTGCCTGCAATGCAGTGAACGGGTGTGAGCTAATCGCGATCCCCACGCCCGTGTTCGGGGGCTAACCAATTTCTCCCCTGATGTCTCACCAAAGGGAGTCTTGCTTTCTGAGAACACAGAAAGACAATTGAGTGATTATACTGTGCACCGTCTTGTAAGAATCAAGTCAAGGACTTCGCAGCCTCATTTACACTCCTATAACCCTCTTTCAGTGAGTGATGGTTAAGTCCACATTTATCAGAACTACTTGTACTTCTTTGGTTGCCCTCGCATGCAGGAGGATGTTTTAAAACGGGTAACATTGAGAACAACCCTACAATGCACCCGAGAGGAGGGAGGTGAGAGATGGAAAGGACTATGGTGGCGTGGCAGGGTAGGCGCTGAGGAATGGCTGATCTGAAGGGGGTTTGAGCAGATTTCTGGAAGCAAGGCGAGAAGTCATGAGGCAGAGGGATTCAGGATGTGAGCTCCAGGGCACAGGAGCGCAATGGCTGAAAAGGCAGCAGTCAACTGTGGTGTCAGTGGAGTGACTTTTACCTCAAAATAAAATCATTTGAGTAGAAACCGAAAGAAAACATTAAAAAAAAAATTACAAAAAGTTAGATGGTGAAATCTGCAACAGCACAAATGTGCGGCTGAGATTTGCTGAACCCCGCTCGCTTTGGGGAAACAAGCCAGAACGTATTGCCCAAAACCCCCCCTTCTCTTCCCAATATCTGAAGAAGGTTTAATTCAAAGTAAATATTTTATTCCCTTTGATCATAAAAAGATGAGGAGAAAAGAAAAGAAAACACACACACACTGCATACAAAGCCCCAAATTCCAGTCAGGTCTAAATGTAATTATATTTCTAATATCTCTCTGCCAGCACAACAGCATTAAAGTGTGTGAAGAATATACTTGATAAGGATTATCTGTCCCAGCATAAACCCCAGGTTTATCCTTTCATATTTGATAACATATCCAACTGCCTCTTGAAGAAAATTAAAAAACGAAATTGTTTCATTGGTGACTAATATAGAGCCTTATTGAATCCTGAGATCCACACACACTAGCAGTTTTTGGGCTCAATTTTTCTCAACTTCATTAAAAAGTCTTTTTGTTTTGAAGTTCAGGTGCTAAATCTTGGAACATGTTAATCAAGCTCTTCTCATGCTTCCATTTACAGTACATTTATACTGTAACTACCCATTTGAGATTGCTGGCTGCAGTATTGGTTCCAGCCAGGCAGAATTTCATTTGTACTGCCTGGAGATGCAATTCTCTTGTCCAGGAGAGAGAGAGAGAGAGAGCTGTTCACACACATGCTTACATATGTGCATAAAGTTCCTTTGCCAGTGGTTAAGATTCAATTGTTTGGAGATGAGTTGAAGGGCACACTCACAACATTTAAATTAGCCCCTGGTAAAATTATAAGGTGCTTAGTAGGTCCAAGGGAGCACTTTATAAAACTACGTTTGATACTGCATGCTTTCAAATCCCTCCATGGCCATGCAACCCACCCTATCCCTGTAACATCCTCCAGCTCCACAACCATCTGAGATCTCTGCATGCCTCCAATTCTGGCCTCTTGTGCATCCCCAATTTCAATTGTTCCACCATTGGAAACCGTGCTTTTAGCTGCCTAGGCCCTGAACTCTGGCATTCCCTCCCTAAATCGCTCCTCCTCTCTACCTCTCTTTCCTCCTTTAAAACACTCCTTAAAATCTACCTTTTTGACCAAGCTTTTGTCCTAATACCTCCTTATGTGGCTCGATATCAAATTTTGTTTTCATAACGCTCCTGTACAGCACCTTGGGATGTTTCACTATGTTAAAGGTGCTATCTAAATGCAAGTTGTTGTTGCATGTGTTATACTCCATGTGCATGGTGTCCAACTCAAATGAGGCAAGATCCTTCCCAGGAGGTCTCATGCTGTAGGGCTCCAGAATTACACTGCAATTTTATCCTTGCTACAATGGGACTTCCACTGTGCCAAAACACTAAAGTGGCAGTGTGACCACAGTCTTAAGGTGCAACTTTCCACAGCACTCAGAATTGGAGCTTGCCCTGTAAGAATACATCATCACTGTAAAGCAACTTGACTAAACTCAACATTGACCAAATTTAATTGACCGGCATACCTTGAGAGACTGAGGGCTGTGTTACAGGGCAAATTCCGTAAAAATCACAGGTAAGGAAGTGGGCCTTGAGAGTTCTGTAAAACAAACCTTCAAGCCATTGTTAACAGGAACTTCTTCAGACAATGGCATAACCGGCCTTGAGGCCCACAGATAAAGAGAGGACAAAGAAAACCAACTCCTGGCATTTGTTCATGTGGTCTGGGACACGTACGCATTGGGCGGTCTGCTAAGTTTTGGGGTATAACAAGCGCAGTCGAAAGACACTCACGGCTGCTGCTGTGAGCCAGGCGACTTGACTGGCCGCACCAAGAAGAGAACCTACTAGTTTTCAAGGGGAGACTGGATAGGCACTTGAGTGAAATAAACTTGCAGGGCTATGGGGATAGAGCGGGGGTTTAGGACTGACTGGATTGCTCTGCAGAGAGCCGGTACGGACTCAATGGGTCGAATGGCCTCCTTCTGTGCCTTTATGACTCTATGGGCAGGATTATAATTGGGCCGTGGAGGCGGGATTGGAGGCGTGTGGGGGGTTAAAATTGTAAAAATTGGCGGGCGGGAACCCCGCCTCCATCCCACCTCCACGCAATTTTCATTAATTCGTGTCTAATGGTCCCGTCTCCGTGTGGGATAGGCCGTTAAGGCCCTTAACAAGCACTAAATTACCTCTATAATACCATTTTGAAAGGCCTTTGCGATTTTAACCCTTTTCCCACATGAAACACGCCTGTTCTGAAACACGACGGTGAAACCTGGCGGGAGCACAATTGGATTGCTGACTATCAGCTGCAGGTCAACCATTAAAGAGGAGATTTGATCAGCCATCATTTGCAGGTGGCAGGACTTTGTAGTCTCAGGTCTGGGGAACTTTTAGAAGGCATAACCACAGCTGTGGAAGTTTGGAGCCTGACACAATCTCCAGTGTGACCTCCTGGGAAACCCCTCTCACCACCTTCACTGAGCGCTTCCTCAACTGAGGCATATACAAGAAGCATGGGAGCCAATTATTTCCTTCCCTTCTGGACATTAGATGAGGACAAAGACCAGCCGTGGCAGCAGCAGAACCAACAGCAGCAGCAACAGCAGGAGTGCCAAGCTGCTGCTCACCCACCTGAAGCTGCACAGGCCAGAAGGCGCCAGCGCGCGACCACATTGCTGCCCGATATGCAAGGAATGCACTCATCTTGGCCAGATTTGCTTATCCTAGCCAATCAAGCACTTTTGCCTCGCTGCTTCTTACCTGAGCATCGGCAGTGGCCAAGGACCAGCGGATTCCTAGCAATTTGACCACCATACTGACAATTGCAAGTAATCCTAAGCCCTCAATGCGAAAGTCCCATTCGCGAAATGACACACGCCACAACTACAGCAGTAGCCATCAGATTTTTTATTTACATTATTCATCTGATGGCTTTTTCACAGAAAACATCAAATTTTACCCAAGTGACTATCCTTGTGAATATTTGTGCAGTATCTTTCTCTTATGTGTGCTCCTACATGGTGCTTCCCCTGTGGCTTCAGCAGATGTGGAGGCCCCTTGCTCACTTTCCTGCTGCTCCTGTCTCGGCACCTTTGGCGGGCGTCCTCTGGGATGGCGAACCTGTGAGGGCTCGCCAACAGTCTGCTGCTCCTGCAGCTGTGCAGGTGTTGAGACGCCGATCTCAGTTGGGTGTGGACTCTGGTGGGGCTCTGACCGAAGGCTCTGCGGTGGCATGGAAGTGTGAGCGCTTGGAGAGGAGCCCCCACTTCCTTGATGTCTGCCACCAACTTCCCTCTCATGGGTCAGGGCCCCCTCAGCGCTTGCAAGAGGCTTGAGAGCACCTTGCTGCACATCAGGGGGGCCATGGGGACCCGTATCTGCACTGGCAGTCCTACTCAGAAGGACTTCCATGAAGGTCTGGTTTCTCTGTTCAATAGATGACCATCGCTCCTCCAGAGATGTCATTCTATTCTGAACACTCACCATGTTTTTTGCACTCTGGCAACTTATCACCTCCATGGAGGTTGCCATCCTTTCCATGGTGATGCGTTCATGCGCCAATGACTCCAAAAAGGCTCTGCTCATGCTTGCTATGGACTCCTCCATTCGCTCCACACTCGCAGAAACCCTGGACACAAAACCTGCCAGACACTCCTGCATCTGTTCCTGGAGTTCCAGCATCGCTGATCTTATGGATGGACCCAGAGGCAGAGTGTCGGCATGCAGCTGAGCCGAGCTGGCATAGTCCTGCGCCCTCTGACTAGGACTCTCCACTGCTGTCCCTGTCTCCACAATCTGCTGATGCTCACTTTTGAGCTGTGATACACCAGGTGACAACACTACTCTATGTCCCAAAGGTACTACCGAGGTGTGAGTGTCTGCGCTGGTGCTGGGTGTGCTTAATTCTGCTGACGCTGTGCCCTCAGATGTTGCAGCTTCCTCTGAGGAGTCTTGATGTTCATGCTGTTCCTCCTGGCTAGTGGGAATGGGTGCTTGCGATGGGCCTGTGAGGGAGTAAAGGAAAGAGTCAGAGATGTCATGCCAAGGTTACATGCACATTGCATATTGCAGATAATCATTAGTCCATCTGTTGGAGCTTCCGAATCATTATCAGCGACTCATGCTATGTCAATGAGAGAGATGGAAAACTATTCTGTCACCAGCTTGCTGTGCTGCACCCCTCTGCGCATCGTCCTCCAGTCCTACGATCTTCAGGACCGCCTCCTCCCAGGGGGTGAGGTGGGCTACTGAGGGTGGCCCTCCTCCTGTCCTCGCTCTTTCTCGCTTATTGTGAGCTCTCTTTTCCTGCAATGAGGGAGACAAGTGGAGGTTGAGTGAGAATGAAGGAGTGAGTGTAGAGATTCCATAGCATAGATACTTAGAAGGAGACAATGATGGAGTGAGGTGGCAAGACCAAGGGCCCTCCCTGTGTGTTGTCAGTTGTTTTCATAGCATCACAGTGATAGGAAGTGTGAGGGCTGCATAGTTGAATAGTTAGGTGAATGTGACCATAGAGTGAAAGGGAATGGGTAAGTGTGCATGGATGTCAGTGTCAAGCGGGATGTGGAGGAAGAGATTGCTAAAGCTGAGTGCTGGTGAGGAAAGGCAATGGGGATCAGATTGAGGGTGATGGGAAACTCATACTCACTCATCTAGTGCGCTGCAGGTCATGAAATCTCTTCCTGCACTGAATCCAGGTTCTGCGGGTTACTGATAATGAGTTGTCCTCCTCTGCCACTTGCAGCCACACAGCCTTGGTCTGCTGGGGAGGCTCTTTCCTCCCTGAAGAAGGGAAGAGCACCACTTTATGAGCTCTTGCTCCCTCAACTAAAGCCTGCAGGGCAACGTCGTCAAACCTTGGAGCAGACCTAGGTCTCTCGCTGGCCATTCTGCCTCCAGGTCCCTGCAGCATGAAAGGCCAAAAGGTTGGCAGTCTGCAGAAGAAGCAAGGCTTCTTGCCGACCTTGAATGCAGCAGCAATGATGACGTCATCGGAGGCGACTTTCAGACTGGAAAAACTAATTTGCCATGGGTTCCCACACGCTGGAACTCAATTGGCCAATTAAGTTAAAATCGCATCAATCTCCCACATCGATTCAGATTCGTGTGGATAACACTAAATGCGGATTACACGACCCCAGCCCGCCCCTGAGTTAAAATCCCCCCCTATGACTCTAGTCACTGCCGAACTGATCACTCGCTGGTGTTAGTATGTATGTATGCTTGTTCTTCCTTGTAATCGCTGTTGATTTTAAGTAAAGTATAGTTACTCTGAAATCTTGTCTCGAGTTGTCTGTTCCAATACAGATCCGAACTCTAAGTACTGTTAGACTGGAGTAAAAATGTATACGTCTTACATCCCCTTTACCTTGAGTGAAGTGCTGAAATGGCCTAATTCAGATTTCTTTTCATCATACAATGATCCAATGAATTGTTTGTGTGGAAATATCAACATAACTTTCTCAGAGAAGTTTTTTTAATCTAGTTCTAACAAGACCAGTCAATTTATGCACATTTCTTTAGTTGTCGTCCTTCTTTGACAGCACCTTCCAAACCTGCGACTTCTACCACCTAGAAGGACAAGGGCAACGGGCGTAGTGGACCACCACCCCCTCCCAAACTGCCCTCCAAGTCACAGGCTATCCTGACTTAGAAGTATATCGCCGTTCCTTCATTGTAGCTACATCAAAATCCTGGAACTCCCTCCCTAACAGCACTGTGGGCATACCTTCACTACACGGACTGCAGAGATTCATGAAGGTGTCTCACCACCACCTTCTGAAGGGCAATTAGGGATGGGCAATAAATGCTGGCCTTGCCAGTGACGTCCACATCCCATGAATGAATCAATAACTTTTTTTTTTAATTTGTTTGTTAAAAACAAAAATATTTACCCAACAATGAGGCAACAGCATTAAGAATAGCCCTCTTCCAAACCTCAAGGCCCACAAAAGTCAAACAGGACAAAGCAGCAAATAGCCCTGATGTTGATGAGTTAAAAATGGAAGCAATATAGAGGTTATGGCTGCAGTTTCAAAATGTAATACTGGGTGCTTATACTGGGGACAGGAGAGGGCGGAAAGAAAGGAAGTTTAACAATGCAACATTACGGCTCATTTTCTTCCCAACTTAAAATTGTGTCAGAGGCTCTCAATGTGGTAGAAATGGGGAAAGGAATTGATTTACATCAATACACCCGTGAGAGAAACAGTTATCGTTGGTAAAAGGAGAAAGCTTGGCAAGACTTCTGTTTCAGGGGGAAACACGCCCCCAATGTTTCTGCCAAGCTGCTAAGCATTTTTACATGCAAAGCAGCAGTTTAAATAGGTTTTTGGAAGTTTTTTGAAGCTTTTGGTAACTTTTATAAACTTTTAAAAACGTTTACATTATTTTGAAGAATCTGAAGTAGTTTTAAACAGAATTAAAGCAATTTAAAGACTTTTAAAAGCCCTAAAAGAATTTTTTTAATTCCATTTATTTATTTAGCAATGTCGTCGTCATACGTGTCTTCACACTGTTCCCTTTGGGGAACTGTATGAAGTGGTGGAAGGATTCATGGCCATGATTAACGCTCATTCTGTGACCGTAACCATCTTTGAACCAGCCATTAGGGCGGTTAGTCCTATGGCGGGAGGGTTTTACGGGCTCCCACAAGCTATACAAGGAGGGGGGGCCACCCACACCCACGGACGCAAATATCCCACTGGATGTCAACCCAGAATTTAGAGCCGGAGCTCCGACTCCACTTGCCGGGACTGTCTGGAGCGGGGTTCGAAACCCTACCCTGATCTAGGCCCAGCGGCGGGGATCCTACCGCTATGCCAAAGGCCCAATCCGATTAGCAACGTGAAATGGCTGGAATGAGCACAATTCACGGCATTAAAAGAACTCACAATTGAACTGATGATGACCTCAGCAATCTCCTCAAGGAGGTGGAGGCGCAGCGCCTGCTCATCATTGGTAATGAGAAGTCAAAGGCGCCGCAAAAAGGGCAGATGATAGCTTCGTCTTTCAAGTGGCAGCATAGGGCTCCAGTCACGGGGAGGGAAAAGGCGCAGGAAACGTATGGGTGTCACCTTTTGTGCGGAGTGGGCCTTTTGCGTAGCAGTAAGCATCCCCGCCGCTGGGCCAGAAGGAGTAGGGTTTCGAACCCCACTCCAGACAGTCCCGGCAAGTGGAGTCGGAGCTCCAACTATAAATTCTGGGTGGACATCCAGCGGGATACTTGCGTCCGTGGGTGTGGGTGGCCCCCCCCCCTCAGATGGGTTGTGGGAGCCCGTAAAACCCTCACGCCATAGGACTAACCACCCTAATGGCTGGTTCAAAGATGGTTACGGTCACGGAATGAGCGTTAATCACGGCCATAAATCCTTCCACCACTTCATACAGTTCCCGAAAGGGAACAGTGTGAGGATACGTACGACGATGACCTCTTGCGCAATGCACCTCCTTGGACCCTCAGTCGCAGATGCGAGGGGGCAAATCGTGCAATTGTTAAATTTTTCATTTTATTGACATGTAAAATGTTGGCCCAGTAATTCCCTTCCAAATGCGCGAGTACGGTCGGGGTACTTACGCGTCTGGCCGGAGGAAATGCCGGTTTTCAGCATGCACAGCGCATGCGGGGAAAACCGGCAATTCCTGTCCTCTGAACGAAGGGGTTCAGAGGCAGAACGCGTGCGCAGTAAAATTCGCCGCTTTCATTCATGCTTTCAGTGAGGTCAAGTCCTTACAACTTACACATGAAAAAAGCATGGGTACAGTTGCTCCAGAGGCTGCGGAGGAAGATATTTCTTATCGTGGAGCTTCTGAAAGTATGTATGTCTGTATATATTCCTTTGCGTGTTATGTATATATTCCTTTACTTATGTGTATGAATGTATTATTTAATTATGACTTTCAGAGAAAGTAACTTATTGGAAAATCATAATTAAAAACATACATTCATACACATAAGTAAAGGAATATAAAACATACATACATATACGTAAAGGAATATATGCGGACATACATACATAATTACTTATTACTGATGAAAAGTTTCTTTCTTAAAAGTGCTGGAAATGTTACATTACTCATTTTAGAACACTCATTTTCACATTCAATTCACACAGCCACAATTGCTCCTTCTACCTACCGTTCTGAAAACCCGTTTAAAAAAAAAAATTTAAACTTTAAAACTTACTTAAAATTTCTTAAAATAACTTCCCTCCCTTTCCCAAACAAAAATATTGCCTTTCAGAAGCTCCACGATAAAATATATCTTCCTCCGTAGCCTTGGAACAACTTTACACATGCTTTTTTCAAGTGTAACTTGTAAGGACTTACCCTCACTGAATCCATGAATGAAATCGACGAAGTTCACTGCGCAAGCGCTGCCTGTGCAGTCGCACGCGCTGTGCCTATGAACCCCTTTGTTCCGAGGACTGGAAATGCCGGCGTTCCCCGCATGCGCTGTGCATGCTGAACGCCGGCATTTCCAATGGCCAGATGCGTGAGTACCCAGACCGTACTCACGCATTTGGTCACGAATTTCTGGCCCATGGCTTGAGCTATCTGAGTCTAAGATAGCGGTAACGCAAGGTGAGTCATCGATAAAATTTAAGCACAAATCTCTGATTTTGCCTGGGGAGAGCAGAGACTAGTTCTGTGCCCTACATGAGTGCAATGTGTCTTCTGAGTCCATTGTGCAGCAGATACCTGAAGAAGGACAGATCTAAGATTTCAAGGACCGGTACTTACCATAATTGATTTCAATTCAAGTAAAGTAACTAGATTGAATCGCAATTTAAAATCAAAGGATAAAAATATGACGAGGTACTAATCTTGATGCAAACAGAAAACGGGGACATGCATTCTTTCATGATAGCAAAATACTGCAGATGCTGGAAATCCGAAATAACAACAGAAAATGCTGGAAAAACTCAGCAGGCCAGGCAACATCCGTCAACGTTTCAGGTTGAAACCCTTTGTCAAGACGCATTCTTTCATGCTTGCTGGTTGGCAGAGGCAAGAAAGTGTTCTTTTAATTAAAACTTTCACTTCATTTCTGACTCCAACAGACTCCTTGGGAAATCCCCAATGTGTTCACCTCTTGTATCGAATCTTCCATTTTAATTTCAGCTGCTGGCTGCACATTGTTCTGTGCACACAAGTAAATTGTAATTGTCCATTTCTTTTGTGACATTTACTGTATCAAGTCACTGCCTGTTTGCGATAGTGGGTCATGGTTTCATAGTTCAAGCTGTGTAACTTGGTTAATTAAGAATTGGTCAGTGAAGACTGTATTTTTGTTCCTTTATTTTCACCTCAACCTCCACCCCGTTTATCAGGCATTACCCTTTATTTTGCTTAAGGAATTATTTTCCATCTGTTCTTTATGATTATGAACATACGTAAGTGACAGGCAGGAAAAGACCAGCTGGTCCATCAAGCCTCACCCACACTCATGATGGCCGAAGTATCATGACTAGACTCTTCCTACATACGCACCCAGCCCCCGACCACCCGCCAACCCTCCCCCTCCCCCAACAAGTGGGCTTGATTTTTTTTTAAATGCACTCATTAAAGTGAAGGATGGTCGTGGTGTTGGCAAAAACACTTGTGACCATCCTGTGGTGCCAGGTCAAGTATAGCACAGCTAACCATGGTTTCCTATATAATGCTCTAAATGTTATGTTAAAAAATGTTGCAACGCCAGGAGTAACTCTTTATAAGCTGAAGCTAACCTTTAGAGCAATATTATAATACAAATTAAAACAAAATCCCTTCCCGGCCATATAATCAAAAGGCACAAAATGTTACACCATGTTATCTCTACACACCATAGAGCTTTGTAGCTCTATCATTCACTGATGAATTCCTCCCCTTGCCCAAGTTAATGGGCCAACAACCTGCGTGTCTGGTGAAAAGAGGTCATGGTTACTAAATAGTTGCCATTCTCAGAGGTGTTCTGTACTCGCTGGGTGCTTTTTTTGCCAGCCCTGGGGGGGCGGGACTGCCGGGAAAATGGCAGAATCTGGGGGCGGGTGCCCATCCTGCCCACGACCCACCTCCGTGCCATCTTCCCAGGAGGCGGGTAGCCGTCTCCTGGAGGCCGAATGGGATTACAGCCACTTAACTGTATGTTAACAGGTAGTTAACAGGCAGATAAGAGGATTATCCCCATTTTAACCAGCAGAGGCGCGGGCTTCCTGACGTCGGGAAACCTCGGCAGGGTCATCGAGGCGAGCAGTGGGTCTGCGGGGGTCGTAGGGTGCAAAATTCCACTGTGGAGGTAAGTGATGGGTGCAAGTGTGGAGAGGTAAGCATGTGAGGTGAGTGAAAAGTGGTAGAAAATGTTTACTTACCTTTGTTTCTTCCTGCAGGCTTCAACAAGTGGGGGAACCGGAGACTCCCGCATCTCAATGGCAGCGATGACAGATGGCTGCTGCATTCTCCGATGCAACAACCATCTAATTTCTGCTCACAAAAGCGGTTTGATGAGACTTGAATACAAGGACTCATCAAACAACAGAGAATGTCAGTGGTTGACAGCTTCACAGAGCTGTCAAACGATGACAATTCACTTGTCAAAAATTTTTGACAGATGAAACGTCATACGCTGAAGTTCTCTGTAACCGGCTTCCCCTTAATTGGCCTGCTAAGCCCGCTGGGCGAGCTTAACAAGGGAAAATAGCGTGGGTTGGCCACAAGCCATTGGAGGCGGGACTAAAACCCAACAAGCAGCAGTCCCGCCTCCAACGCACCCCCATTGGCAAAATCACCCCCTTCAAGTTTATTGATATATTTCAAAAATGGGAAAACAGCTTCTCATTTCACCCAGGTCCACATTTATAGTTGTTTAAGGGGCCAGTAATCTATTCCTGGACAAATGCTTCTGTTGCTTTAGTGATGCAGGGTTAGTTTCTACAATGACCTGAGACATGGCATGATTGATAAATTCATCTCTCTCTTCCCAAACCCCCTCCCACATCCAAAATCTAACAGAGATCTTGATCAGGGAACAAGAGAGATCGCTACCTCCTGTGAATGCCATTCTCCCCCTCAACAACTTCCCAATTCAATCACTTCCCTTCTGCAAGTTTAACACCATGTAACCTTTAATCTCGCTTTCTCATTTTGATTTGAAGTCATGTTTACCAGGCAGAGATATTTTGGTCACAGAATGTCACCCAAAAATGAAACATAAAAATCATGCTCTGTTTCAATATAGGCAACAGAGCTTGCAAATATTTTGTTCCATAAATAATGGAGAACTTGAAACATCAATACTGCCTCCAATTTATGGCAGATTTGTAAGCAATAGGTGATCACTTTGAGAGGGAATGGAGACATTACTCACTCCAGAATCTGAGCATCATTCGTTTATATGATAATGCAATTTGCTGTCATTCAGCCTTTGTTTACTGTTAGACAAGCAAAACATTTTCACTAAATTTTGCAATCAATCTACTAAGAGGTAACATTACAATACTGAGCAAATATTCCAGCTCTTCTTGGGAAGATGTGAACTTCTGAACTTAGATTCAACAATCCTCACAGTGACAGATTCAGGCCACAAAACACAATTCTTATTCCACTCCTATATCGTCAGTGAGAATGTCATTCTGTCATCATCGGTACACTTCCTAACAACTCATCTGATGAACTTCCTACAAAATAATACAAGTCAATAGAAGGTTATTGCAGATATTACATAGGATTACATGAGATATACAGCACAGAAACAGGCCATTCGGCCCCACCAGTCTATGCTGGTGTTTATGCTCCACTCGAGCCTTCACCCATCTTTCCTCATCTAAATCTATCATCATAACCCTCTATTCCCTTCTCCCTCATATGCTTGTCTAGCCTCCCCTTAAATGGAGTTCCACATTCTCACCACACTTTGGGTAAAGAAGTTTCTTCTGAATTCCCTATTGGATTTCTTGGTGACTATCTTATATTGATGGTCTCTAGTTTTGCTCTTCCCCACAAGTGGAAACATTCTCTCTGTATCCACTCTATCAAAACCTTTCATAATTTTAAAGACCTCTATTAGGTCACCCCTCAGCCTTCTTTTTTCAAGAGAAAAGAGACCCAGCCTGTTCATCCTTTCCTGATATGTATAATCCAAGTATTCACAAAATAATCCTAAGTGGCTCAAATAACAGGTCGCTGTGAATCTTCAGGTCACTCCTACTGGAGACGAGTTATTTAGTTGCCATTTATTTTGCGTTGTGGCTATTATTTATTTCCACACAACCTTTGCAGATTCCCCACTTGTCATCTGTTTGCCAGCCAAGAAGTGTTCCTTATGGATTGGTAGAGCTTCCCTGGTTTGTTACAATGCTTCTGAAGCAATTTAATACTCATCAGCTTGTCAGAATCTGAGATAGAACCTGAGAGATTTGCTCTCATCCTGAATAAAGCACATCGCTTGGACCTTCACCATTTTATCTCCAGACACTTCTGCCCTTCCACTTCCAGGGCTGGAGCCACGCAGTTAGAATCTGCACATTCCTTCCAGATGCTCTCTCCCCAGACGTACTGTGCCCACATTTCTGGTGAGGTCCAGGGGGTATGTTGCCCCAGAAAAGTTTTAGATTTTACATTCAAAATGGTGCTTCACAATTGATACATTTTTATACCAAAAAATGACATGGAAGACAAGTAACTTGGTTTCCTGATAGTCAATAGACCAACTAGACCATTACATCCCCAAAAGCTACCCAAAGTTACCTTTACTCCCAACGTTTACAGAGGTATGTTCCTCCTCTAGCCCCGCCCCCTCCATTTCAGTTCCCAAAGACATTGTTGCCCTTGTAAACCAAAGCTCCTCACTTATAGGTGGGAATACTCGATCTGTCATGAGATTAGGAATTCCCACAATGTCTGCTCGTGGAACGACACAACAGTGACAGGTTGGCATTGCAGTCAGTACCAGAGGTAAAGAGATCATCAGGAAGCAGAGCGACAGTGATCTACTGGCCAGATCCCTTTGTGTAGCAAATGAGCTGTTGCGGTGCAAACCTGTGCATTTTTATCTCTAACTGCAAGCTCAAGCTGCAAGGTTAAAGTTACCTGAGCCAACTGCCCATCCCCCCACCATGCCTGTTCTTTGTTCTCAGTGAGCACTGGCTCTTCACTTAAACTTACCTCCCAAAGCGAGAATATCAATGCTAATTTGATCCTGTGAGAGACAACATCGTTCATGCCCGAGGCCGGGACCCAGGAACGAGGACGAGTCCAGCAGCGAGGTCAAGGCGCAGGAGTGGCGCAGCGTGGACCAACAGCGGGGTCGGGGCCCAGGGAAGGTGTGGCATGGGCCAATAGCGAGGTCGGGAGGACCACAATGCATCCTACGAAGCCCAAGCAAAGAGGACCTGTGGGAAGGAGGGAAGAGGACAGTAGGAGTATCTTTGTGTGTGTGTGCTAGGCCGTTGTAGCAGAGCCTGGTCTCCAATCGTCTTGGATCCCCTTGCCATTGGACCAAGACCTTGCTCTGTCAGCCCGTGTGGTAGCTGGTGTGCAACGGCCACCCCACGTTAAAAGAATTCACGCACAGGCATCTTCCACCCTTTAAAATGAAGTTCGGGACCTGGAACGTCAGGACCCTCATGGACAACCCCAACAGTGACAGACCGGAACGCTGTACTGCTATCATTGCCAGGGAGCTCAGATGCTTCGACATTGACATCGCCGCCCTAAGTGAGACCTGGCGGGCAGGGGAAGGCCAGCTCAAGGAGCAAGGCGGTGGTTACACCTTCTTCTGGAAAGGCAAACCTGAAGAAGAACGCCGCCTCCATGGGTTAGGCTTCGCCATAAAAAATGAACAAGTCGGGCATCTCAGAGACTCCTAGTGGTATAAACGAGTGCCTCATGACTCTTCGACTTACCCTAGCCTGAAACCAGTGCGCTACGGTCATCAGTACGTACGCCCCAACACTGGAAGCCACAGACGAGACCAAAGAGGAATTCTACTCCAGCCTCGAACAATCCCTGTCCCGTGTCCCAACGGGCGACAAGCTTATCCTCCTTGGTGACTTCAACGCCAGAGTTGGAAAGGACACAGACCTCTGAGGAGGTGTGATCGGCAGAGAGGGGGTAGGGAAAGCCAACTCCAACGGTACCCTCCTCCTGTCGAAATGCTTAGAACATGGCCTCGTCATAACCAACACCTTGTTCCATCAGAGAGACAAGTACAAGGCTTCATGGCAGCACCCTCGTTCCAAGCACTGGCATCTGCTGGACTACGTCATTGTCTGAGTGAGGGACCGCAAGGACGTCCACATCACCTGCGCCATGACAGGAGCTGACGACTGCTGGACAGACCACCGCCTAATCCGCTCTGTCATCTCCATTAACGTAGCCCCAAAACAGCGGCGGCAACAGAAACAAGGCCGCAGGAAAGTTAACCCTGGAGCACTCAAAGACCCCGCTAAGAAAGCCCTATTCAGCCTGCGCCTCACAAACAACCTGACGACTCCCAGTGATGCAGAGACACAGAGTGCCCACAGTGTCTGGTCTGCACTCAAGGTCTCCATAATCAGCACCTGTGAAGAGACGCTCGGTCACTCAACCAGGAAACACCAAGACTGGTTTGACGAGAATGACCAGGAGATCCAGGAGCTAATAAGCCGCAAGCGCAAGGCATTTCTGATCTGGAAACAGCAACAGAACTCAAGAGCAAGAAAGCAGCTCTACAGAAGCCTGAAGGCCGAGGTCCAACAAAAAACTCGCGACCTAAAGAACAGATGGTGGGTGGAGAAAGCACAGGAGATCCAGCAGCTAGCCGACAACCACGACGTGCGTGGATTCTTTAGCGCAGTCAAGAGCATCTATGGCCCAAGCACCCAAGGCCCTTCCCCACTGCGGGCCTAGTGCGGAGAGGTACTCATCAAGGACAGGGAAGCAGTCAGTGCCCGCTGGAAGGAGCACTTCGAAGATCTCCTTAACCACGACTCTGTCTTCGACACGAGTGTCCTCAACTCCATCCACAGCATGCTACCCGCCACCATCTCAGCACAACCCCAGCCCGGCATGAGGTAGAAAAGGCCATCTGACAACTGAAGAACAACAAGGCCTCAGGAGCAGATGGAATCCACGCCGAGGCACTAAAGCATGGTGGAGAAGCACTACTGGCGTGAATTCATGAACTAATTTCTCTTATCTGGAAGGAGGAGAGCATGCCAGGGGATCTCAGAGATGCCGTAATTGTGACCATCTTCAAGAAAGGTGACAAGTCCGATTGCGGTAATTACAGAGGAGTTTCCCTGCTATCTGCCACAGGGAAAGTCATCGCAAGAATCCTCCTCAATCGCCTTCTCCCAGTGGCCAAAGAGCTCCTCCCAGAGTCGCAATGCAGATTCCGCCCACTAAGGGGCACAATGGACATGATCTTCACCGCACGTCAATTACAAGAGAAATGCAGGGAACAGCACCAACCACTCTACATGGCCTTCTTTGATCTCACAAAAGCCTTCGACACTGTCAACCATGAGGGATTATGGAGTGTCCTCCTCAAATTCGGCTGCCCTCAAAAGTTTGTCACTCTCCTCCGCCTGCTTCACGACGACATGCAAGCCGTGATCCTGACCAACGGTTCCACCACAGACCCAATTCACGTACGAACCGGGGTCAAGCAAGGCTGTGTCATCGCACCAACACTCATCTCAATCTTCCTTGCTGCAATGCTCCATCTCATCCTCAGTAAGCTCCCCACTGGAGTGGAACTAATTTACAGAACAAACGGGAAACTGTTCAACCTCCATCGCCTCCAATCCAGATCCAAGGTCGTCCCATCCTCTGTCATCGAATTACAGTATGCAGACGATGCTTGCGTCTGCGCTCACTCGGAGGTCGAACTCTAAACCATTGTAAACACCTTCGCCGAAGCATACGAGAGCATGGGCCTTACACTAAACATCCGTAAGACAAAGGTCCTCTACCAACCTGCCCCCGCCACACAGTGCTGCCCCCCGATTACTGTAAGGGGTTTGTTGCCAGGTCTCTCTCTCTGGTGAGACCTCTCTTTCTTTGCACAGTAATTTACCGAGTGGTTCGACCCACTCACCCATTAGGTTCTGTACACTGGACTTTGAGGCAGGAACTACAATGCAGAGAATACTCTGTAAACCAAGTTTAATGAAACAAAGTGAAATTTTATTGCAAAAAGAAAAATTGAATGTAAGCCGATAAGGTACATGGGAGGGGAAAAACAAATCATAATACAGTACTAACCAATATATCAACAGGCATATTACACTTTACAAGGTTCACCATGGAATAGGGAAACACACGGAACATCGAGGGACAACAACTCATTGTTAATTATCCCCTAAAATGCCCACCCCCTAAACGTAGCTAGATTAGATTATGAGGGGCCAGAAACATGCTCACCAGTCCCAGTTAGAAAAATAGAGGTTTTGAAGTCTGCGTTTTGGTCCTCTCAGGCGTCCTGTCTCCACGTGGTCAGCGGAACGCAGTGGGCTGCGACACACTCTTTTCTCCCTCGAGGTGATGGACATGGACAGGCTGGATGTTAGCAGGCCTGGACGTCGGCGTGGAGAGAGACCAACTGTTTGACCATTTTCATATAGGTTTCTTCTTGGAGGGCCGCCGTCTTTTCGTCTCGTCAAATGGCCCGGGGTTTGTCGATGATCTCCCGATAGCTACCCCGGGTCTGGGCGCTGACCCGATCTTCCCTCTCGAACCTCTCTCTTCAACCTCCCTCTCGAACATCCAACTCGATATTCTCCCGATAGCTACCCCGGGTCTCCAATTATACTTCTCATCGAGGCCCTTATCTCCCGCCATATCAAGGTTAGTCTTTGTTTAACTTTTGGCGGGCTTGTAGCACAGAGGGGTAGTCATTGTGTTTAAAGTACTTTCGGGATGGCCGGTAACTGCCATCTCTGGTCTGGAATGACCTTGTATTGTCTTTAATGGGTATTGATGTTCCCCTTTGAATTTGAAGCTGTTTCCCTTTGTCTGGGTAAACATTTTGATGGACTTTATCTACAGGCCGATCTGATTGGATCTGCATCCAATCCATATGAATGGGGTTCTGTCTGGTTTCGCATTCTCCGAAATTGCATTCCAGAACTTACTGTGGGCTGAATCCACAATAGCTGTCTGTGGACAGCAGGAACCATTTTAAAATGTCCCAAAAAGCTGGTCACGGGGTCTGGTGGCCATTTTGTGTGCCCCTTTTTCTGGGCTTCTTTTAAAACAGTCTTTAAAATTAAGGCCTTTTCTGCCAATAGACCCTTATAGGACAATGTTCAATTTTGCGAATCCTACATTACCAAAATCCACGACAAGGCCTTGGACAACGTGGACCACTTTCCATGCTTCGGGAGCCTACTGTCAACAAGGGCAGACATCGACGACGAAGTCCAACACCGCCTTCAGTGTGCCAGTGCAGCCTTTGTTCGCCTGAGGAAGAGAGTGTTTGAAGACCAGGACCTCAAACCCGGCACTAAGCTCATGGTCTACAGGGCAGCAGTGATACCTGCCCTGCTGTATGGCTCAGAGACATGGACCATGTACAGCAGGCACCTCAAAGCACTGGAGAGGTACCACCAATGCTGCCTCCGCAAGATCCTGCAAATCCATTGGCAGGATAGGCGCACCAACGTCAGTGTTCTTGCTCAGGCCAACATCCCCAGCATCGGAGCTCTGACCATGCTCAATCAGCTCCGATGGACGGGTCACATTGTCCGCATGCCCGATACGAGACTCCCAAAACAAGCGCTCTACTCGGAGCTCCAGCACGGCAAGAGAGCCCCAGGTGGGCAGAGGAAATGCTTCAAGGACACCCTCAAAGCCTCCTTGAAAAAGTGTAACATCCCCACCAACACCTGGGAATCCCTGGCCCAAGACCGCACAAAGTGGAGAAGCATCCGGGAAGGCGCCGAACACCTTGAGTCTCTTCGCCGGGAGCAAGCGGAAGCCGAGTGCAGGCAGCGCAAGGAGCGCACGTCAACCCAAGCACCCCACCCACCCGCCCCTTCAACCACCGTCTGCCCCACCTGTGACTGAGACTGTAGGTCCCACATTGGACTCATCAGTCACCTGAGAACTCATTTTTAATGTGGAAGCAAGTCATCCTCGGTTCCGAGGGATTGCCTAAGAAGAAGACCTCTCCTGGTCCCTCAACACCTCCTCTCTGGTGAAGAAGGCCCAGCAGCGCCTATATTTCTTGAGGAGGCTGAAGGGATGTAATCTGTCACCCCTGATCCTCTCTAACTTCTACCGCTGCACTGTAGAGAGCATCCTGACAAACTGTATCACGGTATGGTACGGCAGCTGTAGCTCCCATGACCGGAAAGCCCTGCAGCGGGTAGTCAAAACTGCCCAACGCATTACCGGCACCCGGCTACTGACCATAGAACATATATATCAGAAACGCTGCCTACGGAGGGCACGGTCCATCATCAAAGACCCTACCCACCCCAGCCACAGTCTGTTCGCCCTCCTACCATCTGGAAGACGCTACAGATGCAGTCGCACCAGTACGACCAGATTTAGGAACAGCTTCTTTCCCAGGGCTGTCATCCTACTGAACTCCACAAATAAACACTAAAGCCTGCACATCTGCCGATGCACTTTATTATGGTCATATTTATGCTAATATATATGTACAAATGTATGTTGAAATGTTTAAGTGTCCTAATCCAAATGTACACTCTCGGGAGCCGCAAGCCTACATTTCGTTGTACTGCACTTGTGCACTAACAATGACAATAAAAGTTGATTTGATTTGATTTTTGAAATCTTTCTTTTCTTTCAAATAGAAATGTACACCTTTTTAGAATGGCTTTGCAGGTTTACATTAAAGTGAAGCCTGAATTTTTATCTGACAGATTTCAAATATCTATACCAGCACGATAAAAAAAATGGGAGCAAGTGATTCTTCATATTGTAACACCATTCTCAGTTATACGATTCTGCCCTGCCAGTAATTAGATAAACACTGGCGTTCCAAACTGCTTTTACCATTACTGTCGGACTTCAAAGAAAATGATCAGTGCTGTGCAGAGGAATGAGAAGCCCTCTTTCACTGGGGTCACCATTCAGTTCTTGATCAAACTGATACAGCTGGATATTGCCAGCCGCACACAGCCTGGCATCAATTCCAAGTGTTAATGCATCACACTAAAATCTTATTATAGTCGCGATTCCACCTGACCCAGAGACAGGGAAGGAATGAGTCAGTCCCCACAAGAGAGATGAAGTTAAGGAAGGAATGCAACTCCCAAATCACACACCAAGACCTTCTTTAAAATTGGTTTATTATTTAGCTTTGTGATTTCACTCCAGTATGTGATCATCAACACTCACTAATTGAAAAAATAATAGCCACAAAGCAAAATAAGTGGCAACTAAATACATCACCTCCAGTAGGAGTGACCTGAAGATTCACAGCGACCTGTTATTTGAGCCACTTAGGATTATTTGGTGAATAATTGCTTTAAAAGGTCAGAGCTCCATTGAATGGTGACTTTTTTATTGGGTTGACAACTGGTAGTGCAATATTAGTAATGAAAGCATGACACATTTGTATGAAATCCTTGGTCTACTGTAAAGGTATTAAGCTATTTGTTAACAATGGGTGAATGCCTTCACTGAAATCAGAAGAATATCACATGGACACTGTGATGGTGTGAAGATTGGTCTTGTTGTGAATCATGAAGAACTCTAATATCAAAATTTCTTCATGGGAATTTGTAGATTGGCCGTACTGAAGCAAGTTTTAAGTATTTTCCTTACATTCTGAAGGTGGTGCGTTTTTCCGTGGGGTGGGGTGGGGGGGGAGGGGCGGAGGGAAAAGTAACATCTTAACGAAAGCATTAATATCACTTCGGGAGAGGTGCGTCGTTAACTGACCTTGGCAAGGTGGATTGATCAACAAGTACCACAGATGATTGGCATGATTCATGCTGGCCAGTCCACCCCGGGGGAAAAGGGGAGTGATTAGTGAAGCAAAGGAGAAGACCCATTGATCTTTTATAGGTCTACACCTTATATCAGAAAAATCTCAGGCAGTTTCTGTACCTAGGAACACCTCCTTGCTTGGCAATTTTGTATAAGTTAAAGGTTACCTTTATGCATTTTCTTTTATCTCATTCCGAATTGCAAAGTCAGGAGGGGCTATAATTGAAACCCATCATCCAATTTTCTTTGAGTGAATCATTGCTTTGCCAAGCAACTAGCAGCTAGAGAAATGATGATTTTTAATGTACAAACCTTGCGTTGCTGATATTGTTCAAAGTAAAAGTATAATATCATATAGAACAGCTTTTTAAAAATTTGTTCATGGGATGTGGGCGTCACTGGCAAGGCCAGCATTTATTGACCATCCCTAATTGCCCTTGAACCGTTGCAGTCCATGTGGTGATACTTCTTTGTGGCAGTTTGGTACAACTCAGAGGGCAGTTAAGATTGCTGTGGGTCTGGAGTCACATATAGGCCAGACCAGGTAAGAACGGCAGATTTCCTACCCATAAGGACTGTTGTGTATGTACCTTTAAGAGAATAACTGGTCTCAGACTGCAGTACCGGCAGTGACCACCCCTGTATAAAAGGCGCTAGTGAGCCTCTGTGTTTCTCGATTCACTATGGACTTCCACCAGTAAAGACTTATTTTGTTCACTCCTGCAGTCCGCGTCTCAATTATTCACGGACGTAACACTGGCGACGAGTAAGAAACAAACTTACCTGCAACTCGGCAGCACCTCAGACGACGTTATTGAAGGCCATAGCCAGAAGAAAGAAAAAACAAAAAAAATAAATAAAATCCAAAGAAACTCGAGAAACGGGCGTCAACCGTGGGCAACCACCCTCCAAATCGTCGGATTGAAAACTTGCAGGAGAGACTGTCCAGAGCCAGGCTTGTTCCTCGGTCTGTGGTTTCCCAGCTAATCGGGCTGGTGGCAGGTAGTGCACTGGTCCTTCCTGGGCTGCGGCGGGCTAGAGCTCGATTGGGTGGCTTTTCAACGGGGCCGGGCAGCGAGTCAGGAAGCAAAGAGAGAGAGAGAGGGTGGAGCACACAGGGCGCGGCCGGTGCTTCGAAGCCGGGCAGCGTTCGGACCTAAGAAGAGGGAGGGAAGTGTCCCAGAGGGTCCACTCCACGACGGGAAAATAATAAAAGAAAAAAAAATCAATATTAAACGCGCAAGAAACCGTGGAAAGCAGCGCTAACAACAGCGGGGAAGAAGGCAAAGCGCGGGAGGCGCCATTTTGTTAAATCGGGGAAGAAGGCAAAGCGCGGGAGGTGCCATTTTAGATTTGCAAGATGCCGAAGACTGGCTGTATCACTGCTTTTGATAATACATTAGAGGACTGGACCACGTATGTGGAAAGAGTCGAGGTATATTTCGAGGCAAACAAAATAGCAGAGGGGAAAAAGGCATCGATAATGCTAAACTTAATGGGCGCTAGAACGTACGGCCTATTCCGGGACCTGATTACTCCAGCCAAACCAAAGGCGAAGACTTTTAACGAAATTGTTGCTGTCCTACAGGAACACTTAAACCCTGCACCGCTGTTGATAGCAGAAAGATTTAAATTCCACAGGAGAACTCAGCACAAAGATGAGAGCAATGCTGAGTCTCTTACGGAACTACGCAAGCTATCAAAGCACTGCCAGTTCGGAGCAGGACTGGCAGATACCCTACGGGACAAATTTGTCTGTGGACTCCTGAGTGAAGGAACACAGAAGAAGTTACTCTCAGAGAAACAGCTGACGCTAGATAAGGCTTTCAGTGTGGCAGTATCATATGAAGCAGCAGCCAGGGGAGCTGCAGAAATTCAACAAAAACCACAGGAATACAGCACCCGCGAAATGACACGGGGATTTGCAAAATGTTATCGCTGCGGCAGAACTAACCATGACCAGAAGGACTGCTGGTCCAAAGACAAAATATGCAGGCAATGCGGGAAGATGGGACACATTGCACAAGTTTGCAGGTCTGGGAAGAAGACCAGCGACAACAAAAAGGCTACTAAGGAACCGTACAAGAAAGTACAAAAGATGACGGACAGTAGTTCCGAAGACCAGATGAGCGATAGTGAATCCGGGAACAGGAGACTAAGCTGTCTCAAACTTCACAATGTAATCGCAAAAGAGGATCACCGAACCATTTGGGTCACCCTCACGATAGCAGGGTCCCAAGTTAAAATGGAATTGGATACAGGATCAGCGCTAACCGTCATGAATCGACGAGACTACGAGCGGCTATTTTCACACATACCCTTGAGAGAGACATCCATCGTCTTGATGACATATACGTGGCAAAAAGTATACCCCAGAGGAAAAATAAGGGTGCCTGTCAAATACAATGGCAAGAAAATACGGAAATTGTATCTCTACATACTGCCAAATGGTGGACCACCGTTATTGGGACGGGAATGGATCAGGAAGATAAACTTAGATTGGCATTCAATTCATGCAATGATGGTGGACGGTAAAAAAGATGAAGACGTCACTCCTGGACGATTGTCAACAATCTTAGCTAACGCCAAAGAGGTATTTCAACAAGAACTGGGCACGCTTAAAGGCGTAGCCGCCTCGATAAAAATAGAAGAGAATGCAGTTCCCAAGTTTTTCAAAGCAAGACCGGTACCATATGCAATTCGCCCAGCCGTCGAGGCAGAGCTGGAGAATCTGGAGAAGGCGAGCGTGTTGTCTAAGGTCGACTGGAGCGAGTGGGCGACACCCATCGTTCCTGTCATGAAGAAAACGTTAAGCAATAAGTCCGGGGAGCCAAGGAAGATTCGCATCTGTGGGGATTTCAAGGTGACGGTGAACCCAGTCCTTCACACAGTACAATATCCTCTTCCAAGGATAGAAGACATCTTTGCCTCACTGTCTGGAGGGAAGCGTTTTACAAAAATTGACCTAGCACAAGCATATTCGTAGATGGAGGTTGAAGATTCCTCTAGGAAGTATCTCACGATAAACACTCACAAAGGTCTTTACCAGTATCATCGATTGGTATTCGGAGTAGCATCGGCTCCGGCGATATGGCAAAGAGCGATGGAACAAGTCCTGCAAGGGATTCCGGGGACTCAGTGTTACTTGGACGACATCCTTGTAACAGGTGAAGATGACAGTGAACACCTTAACAACCTAGAACAGGTGCTCACTAGACTACGGGAACATGGGCTGCGAGCCAACCGCCCCAAGTGCGAATTTTTTAAGAAACAGATATCGTATTGTGGTCACGTGATTGATGAAGAGGGGTTACATAAGTCCCCTGACAAAATTGAAGCGGTTGTTAAGGCCCCAGCGCCTGAATATGTGTCGCAACTGAGGTCATTCCTCGGATTGGTGAATGACTATCATAAGTTTTTCCCAAATCTGTCGACAATTCTGCACCCACTGAACGCCCTGCTACGAACGGGGGTAGCATGGAAATGGAGCGATGATTGTAAGTGTGCTTTTCAGAAGAGTAAGGACTTAATCACTTCAAGGGAAGTTTTGGCTCACTACAACCCAGCACTGCCAATCAGGCTGGCGTGTGATGCGTCTCCCTACGGCATTGGGGCGGTACTGTCACATAAATTCCTTGATGGTTTAGAGAGGCCGATAGCTTTTGCGTCACGCTCGTTAACTTCTGCCGAGCGTAACTACGCCCAGATTGACAGAGAGGCCCTCAGCCTAGTGTGGGGGGTGAAGAAGTTCAATCACTACCTGCACGGTCAAAAATTTACTCTACTAACCGATCATCAACCTCTTGTCTCCATTTTCAACCCTCAGAAGGGCGTACCGATAATGACAGCACAACGGCTGCAGAGATGGTCCCTTTTCCTAGGGGCACACCAATATGACATCGAGTACAAAGGAACTAAACAGCATGGAAATGCTGATGGATTGTCACGCCTACCGTTGCCGACGGTGGAAGAAGACCTTGCAGTGGATCCAATGGAGTTATTCCACTCGACCATAGTCGAATGTCTCCCTGTGACGAATGCAAACATAGAAAAGGAAACACGGAATGACCCGACGCTATCACGGGTCTATGATTTAACGGTGAAGGGATGGCCAGCACATGGCGAACCACTGCTGCCAGCATTCTCGCCGAGAAGAGAACAGCTGTCACTGTGCAGAGGAACCTTGATGTGTGGATCCAGAGTAGTAATTCCACCTAAGTTGATGGATAGACTGCTCAAGGAGCTTCATGAGGGTCATCTGGGTGGGGTAAAAATGAAGAACTTAGCCAGAGCGTTTGTGTGGTGGCCGGGAATCGATAGAGAAATCGAAGAGATGACCAAGAGCTGTGCAGGATGCCAGAAGGTCCAAAACGCCCCACCACAAGCTCCTCTGCATCCATGGGAGTGGCCCTCATCTCCATGGCAAAGGGTGCACAATAATTTTGCTGGTCCCTTCATGGACTCGATGTTTTTAATTGCGGTGGATGCACATTCAAAGTGGCCAGAGGTAATAAAAATGTCCTCAACCACCACGGAAAAAACTATCACAGTTTTATGAACCATATTCGCCAGGAATGGGCTGCCTGAACAGATTTGCTCTGACAATGGACCACAGTTTGTGTCTGAAGAGTTCCGGAGGTTCTTAAAGAACAATGGTGTTAAGCATTACACATCTGCCCCATATCATCCAGCCACTAATGGATTGGCCGAGAGGTTTGTCCAAACATTCAAGAAGGCTATCAAGGCAATGTGTAATGAAGATATACCCCTACAACACAAGGTGGACAACTTCTTGTTTGCCAACCGGAATGCGACACATGCGGTTACCAACCAAACTCCAGCCATGATGTTCTTCAATCGAAGACTACGATGCCGCTTGGATTTGGTTAAGCCAAACGTCCGAAGAGATGTGGAGAACAGGCAGTTTCAGAATATGAATGAAAGGCCGACCAGGAGTTTTAAGATAGGTCAACCAATTTTGGCCCGGGACTACCGCACTGAGAAATGGCAGCCAGGAACGATTTGTACATGACAAGGACCTCTCATGTATACCGTGGACGTTGGGGAGAGCATTGTAAGACGCCATGCTGACCAGATTCTAGAGTCACTGGAAAACGTCAACTCCACACCACGATCTGATACACCTGGTAATGAAATCGACGTTCCAATTGCAGCTACCGCAGAACCGGTAATATTGGAAGCAGATGAACCAAACAACGACATTGATCCCGACTCAACATTGCCAGAAGAACCTGATACCCCAAAGAGGCGTTATCCAGACAGAATCAGGGAGCCTCCTCAAAGACTGAACTTATAATTGCTTAAACTTAACCAATGTATCTAGCAACAGTAATTGTGATTGTAATTAGTTATCATTTAGTTGTTAAATGAATGTTATGTACTGTTTATCTAAAAGGGGAGGAATTGTTGTGTATGTACCTTTAAGAGAATAACTGGTCTCAGACTGCAGTACCCTGTATAAAAGGCGTTAGTGAGCCTCTGTGTTTTTAGTTTCACTATGGACTTCCACCAGTAAAGACTTATTTTGTTCACTCCTGCTGTCCGTGTCTCAATTATTCACGGACGTAACAAGGACATTATTGTTTTGTAACAGATTCCATACATTAAGTAAAACACTGAGAATCATCCATTTGCTGTTGTTATCATTTTCTGGTACTTTCAATTCTTATTAAAACACAATGTATTGTTTGTTCCCTGGTCCTGCAGTTTGTCGGAGTGTTATTTGTCCTTTCGATGGACAGATCAGGTTTGTATGGCGGTAATCCATACTATTTCCAGTGGGGACTCACTGGGAAAAAAAGTTCCTTGTTCCCAGATTACCTCCTGAATAAGGACACGAAGGTGTGTGAACTTCCTGTGAAAGCAAATCTTGGCACTCGGCACGACAAAGAGTATCTGGAGCACACACAGATCATAAACACATTTTAAACAACTTGTCACCAATATCATAGAGTGAATTTAACCCTCTTTCCTTTAATCCAACTCTGGACAATGACATACAGCAGCATTTTATAAATGGTCTCTACACTCAACTCAACAGTAAGTCCAAGAATTACTTCCAAACATAAAACAGAGTGCCATTTGGGGAGCTGTAATGTCAGAGATAAGCTACAGCAACTGTAGCCGTGCGACTGGATCCAGAGTGATGCACATAATTCAATAGTGCCAATGAAAGAGTAAATATATGGGACATACATCATCTTTAGAGTCACAGAGCCCTGGAATTGCTGTTATATTGACTGCAGTTTAAGAAGTTATGAAACATAAGTTTGATAGTGCTGTCTGATTTGCAGTACTGTTGCCGGGTAAAATTCACCACAATCTAAATAAAGGGTAATTATTTGGCTACCATGTATATATCGTGGCCAAAATTACCTGCCCAGCTCATATCCCTGGGTGAACTATCTAGCTATTTCTCAAGCATCCAAATAAATAATCAGCTAAAGACCAATTTTAACAGTTAAAAAACCTCAGGAGAAATGAAGTACTTTGCCATGTTTCTCAACTACTCGTGCCTTTCTCCAAACCTCCAAACTGGCAGGTAAATAAAAGGTGAAAGAATTGGTTGCAAAATCAATTGCCGACAGGAAGCTGCTGAAAAGTAATTATCTCACCAGCTGAGGACTCTTGGGCTAAGGGGACTACATTTGTTTAGTGAATTTAACATCAGTTGTCAACTATTGCAAGTCTGTGAAGATAATCATTCAACCCTTCAGCATCTACATAGGATATACGGCACAGAAACAGGCCATTCGGCCCAACCCATCCATGCCGGTGTTTATGCTCCACTCGAGCCTCCTCCCATCTTTCCTCATCTAAATCTATCAGCACAACCCTCTATTCCCTTTTCTCTCATATGCTTGTCCAGCCTCCCCTTAAATGCATCTATACTATTCACTTCAACCACTCCCTGTGGTAGCGAGTTCCACATTCTCACCACTCTTTGGGTAAAGAAGTTTCTTCTGAATTCCCTGTTGGATTTCTTGGTGACTATCTTATATTGATGGCCTCCAGTTAGCTCTTCCCCACAAGTGGAAACATTGGCCGGAATTTTGCCGGCGCTCAGGGGGCAGGTTTGGAGGCGGGACATCCGGCAAAATTGCAAAGATTGACAGCGGGTCGGAAACCCACTGCCAACCCGCCTCCAAGCAATCTTCCCAAGTGTCGGGTCCCCGATTTGCGCATGGACCTGACCCCTAGCGGCAGGAAAAGCATTATAGTCACTTAACTGCTTGTTAACAGGTTGTTAACAGGCAGTTAACAGGCTTATTCCAATTTTGACATTTCTATTGCGGGCTTCCCGACATCCGGACACCACGCCAGGTAAGTGTGGCATGTTGTGAGTCTGCTGTAATGTTTATGCATTGATGACAGCTGCAGAATATGGTGACTAGAACTGGACGCATTACTCTAAGTGTGGTCGAACCAAGGTTCGATACAGGTTTAGCATAACTTCCCTACTTTTCTATCCCTCTAGAAATAAACCCTAGTACTTGGTTTGCTTTTTTTATGGCCTTGCTAACATGTGTCGCAACTTTTAGTGATTTGTGTATTTGTACTCCGAGATCCCTTTGTTCCTCTACCCCACCCAGACTCGCACCCTTCAAGTGATCAGTAACCTCCCTATTCTTCCTACCAAAATGTAATACCTCACATTTATCTGTGTTGAACTTCATTTGCCAATTATATGCCCATTCTGCAAGTTTATTAATGTCCTCCTGTAATTTGTTGCAGTTCTCCTCAGTATTGACTATCCCCCCCAATTTGGTATCATCCGCAAATTTAGAAATTGTGTTAAATATTGGAGAAGTGTTTCTGAAATCTAAGTTTTGATGTGATTCTATGGCTGTTAAAATAACCTGAACTTAGCCAGGCAAAGATAATCCTTGCCTCTAACTGTTGTGCTTAATGCTGCATTTGTATTGCAGAATTGCCTTTAGTAGTTCTATAATATATTTTTATAACTGGTACTATGAATTAAGATTGAGGGATAGATTTCACAGCACCAGCAGCAATACCAGAACAGTTAATGTTATAGTCATCATGTGCCAAGACACCATAAGGCACTCCAGGAGCTGTAGTGTTTTTTTTCCAATTTCCTCTTTGTTACAGATCCCTTGTAATGCAATAACACCCACAATCCACCCACATCCATCCAATTAAATTCTATCGCAGGTGGTATAATGGGCAACCTTTTTTTAAAGAAAAAGGGCATGATTTTGTGTTATTGTACAAAAATGCAACCACTGCATTGTTGGTTAAAACGCACAGCTGGCATTAACTTCAAAATGTAAATTTCAAAATGTCCTGGCCAATATTTATCCCTCAATCAACATCATTAAAAAGAAACCGATTATCCGGTCATTATCACACTGCTGTTTGCGGGAGCTTGCTGTGTGCAAATTGGCTGCCACGTTTCCCACATTACAACAGTGACTACGCTCCAAAAGTACTTCATTGGCTGTAAAGCACTTTGGGGATGTCCTAAGGTCGTGAAAGGTGCTTTATAAATGCAAGTCTTTCTTTCTTTTCATATATCCCAAAGAGATCCATTCAGGCTGACAATGTAATGAAAGACAGAGCGTTAAACCCACCCAGGACCAGAAGAAAATGGCAGCCCGTGGCTGCCAGAGATACTTCTACTCCATGACAGTGGTGCGGGAGAAAAATTAAGATGCTGTGAAGTGGGTCGCAATGCCATTAGTGCCAGCTGGTTCATATTACAGCACTGCCACGCAACATGCTAAGCTACAACTTAAAGTACTGTTCAATTGACAGGAGCTTGGGGTCAATTCACCTGGTCCTCACAAAAGAATCGTTAGGGCCATTGGCTGGTTGTGACAAAATAAGTCAAATTCTGTTATTAATTGGTGTTGTGTGATTTATACTGATGTTCTGAGGATCAAGTTCCATCCATTAATAATGAGGGCCATTGGTCTATGGTGTTTGAATAAATGAGATTTAGTTTTTATTACTTTGGATTCTCCAGGATTTTGATTACTTCCTTCAGGGATCCAATACCAAATTTCCATCCATTTTTCCTATGAAATTACAAATCACTGGCCTTGAGAATGATGCATGTCCTAGCAAAACCCAAGGGAGATGGGCTGGGAAAAGCGGGCAGGGGGATGAGATAAAAGGACAAGGCAGTGTGCGAAAGCCTGACATAATAGAGGTCTTTAGTAGATGGGATTCATATGTATAAATTTAAATACGGCCATTGACCAACTAATCTTACCCATAATTACTCCTGGGTATGAGCCATATTAACTTGTAACTAAAATGCTAAGGCTTGTTCAAAATTGTAAGAATTCGCAATAATTTACAGTTCTGAAGATCCATGTTTTTGATTAAAGGATCCCTGAGTGATGTGCTTTAAATTTCCAGGGATAAAATGGCTGCCACCACATGGCCGAAGACAAGGACAATCAACTGAATGCTATTAGCATTTGTTTAGATACACCTGAAACTGCAGAAGAGACGTTTGCACCTTGAATGGGAAGCGTTAACTTTAAATGGGTTTCCAATCACCCAGTACTGGACTATAGAGCAGATGTATCCCCCTTTTGTTTCAGCAAAGGGAGCTCTGAAAATCACATTAACTCAATCTAACCACTTTGAGTTAGCCTATCACAGGGGAATTTTGCACACAGCCTGCAAGGCAGGACGGGAGGGGCTCACCAGATATATAAAGATAGATGCTGAAGCCAGCTCTTTCTCTTGACTTCCTGGGACGATAAGGTGAGCTCTCTCTCTCTCTCTCTCTCTCTTCGCTGGACCATGTGAGCAGAGATTTTCTGACTCTCAACAAGGCAACCTAGCAGGAGTTAAGGGGGGATGGTGATTTTAAGGGAATTGCTAAGATTGTTTAAATACATTGTAGCCATTGTACCCCTCGTTTTTGCCGTGTGTACCCCCTTGATATATAGTTTTACAATTTTACTGTGTTCGTGTGGGATAGTTTGATATTGTGATTGTAGTTTCTTTTAGTTAATAAAGATTGATATTTTTCTCTCATCCAAACCACGTGTTCCGTTTTAATATCATTAATTATAAGTTCCTCCACTCAGAACTAAAGGAGGGGTAGCGATTCGAAACCACTGTTTTAAAATTGGTTTAGAGTGCAGCAGCAAAAAGACTGCTGGCCAGGTAGATTACCTTAAACCAGTTTAAATGAAGCCCCCGAAATCCTTACAATGGCGAGCCAGGTAGGAGTGGAGGCAGTTTTTGATTTTATAAGTGGTCTGGATCTGGTGAAAGCATCAGCTCTTGTTTCTCTCGTTGTTTTCAGTATGTGGGTAGCCCTGCGAATGTTAGCAGCAGCGTGTAGGCTGACCTATCATGGTATAGGTGGCTGGGTTAAGGAGGGTGAGAAGAGGGTGCAGGAGGAGGTTAAAGATGCCGAGAATCGGGAGTCCCAGCTTGAAAAATGCCAGGCGGAGGTAGAACGCCTCAGAGAGGTGTATGAGGCCAGAGCTAGTGGTATGAGGGTGCGGGAAGAGAATGCACGCCTCACACTAGAGGTCACAAAATGCCAGGCATTTATAGAGCGCCTTGTGCAGGAAGTCACAGAGGTGAGGGACAGAGAGATGAGGCTACAAGAGGAGAATGCACACCTCACCCAAAAAGCTAGCGAGAGAGAGAGCCATGAGAGAAACGAGATAGAATTCCTAAAGTACCAAATCACTGAGGCCAGGGAAAATGAGATGAGACTGCGGGAAGAGAATGTCCGGTTTGGTGAAGCAGATCATGGCCCCTGTAGGGCAGAGATAGAAAGCCTTAACATGGCTTTAAATGCATCTAAGGGGATGATTTGCATGATCAGCCTGAAGGCAGGTCAGCCGGACTTTACTGGCAGCCCAAGTGAAACCATCCCACACACAACACCCAGGGAAAGGCTGGCTAGGGAATTAGAGATCCCAAGACAGCAGCCCACAGCTCCGGGTTTTGAGGAGCTCTGGCAGCAAGGAGGGGTGGACAATGGGGTGGTAGGAGAACACCAGCAGGTCCCGCTAGGCAGGCGGGGACCAGGACCAGTGTACCCCCTCCAACAACGGAGGTACGGTCCGCCCGTGAGGAGTGAGCCTGAGAATAGGAATCCTCAGCCCACAGCAAGTTCGAGTTCACAGGCAAGCACTGTGGCTTGTGTGGGGGGAGGAGCCATTCCAGAGAACAGGAAAGGAGAGTTCTCGGACCCCTGTAGAGCAGGCCCAGTAGCAGAAATCCAGGACAAGGGAGGCACACAGGGGATAGTTTTGGCCCCAGGAAAAGGGCAGGTCCAAAATTCCCCAGTTAAAGCCACCTGGGTGAGGGAACATGAGTTTGTTGTCCATGCAAGTTCAAGTTCACAGCCTGCAAAAACAGGAACTGTGACTTGTTTCCAGGGAAAAGCAGACAAACCCAGAGAGAGATTTGCACCGGCAGGCTGCCAGGTACATTATACCGTGCGGGCTATTTGGACATGGGGGAGAAGGTTCCCAGCCAGCTGGGGCTGTGACCCAAGCCCAGGGTCCGCCAGCCAAAAAGTTTCCCCCATAGAGACACCCCTCAGAAGGTCTCAGCGGGTGCCCCAGCCTAAGAAAGCATGGTCACCCACTTTACAGTGGAGTAGGACGGTTTCCCGAGCCAGGGAAAAGCCAGAGAACAGAGGCCCCCACTCAACAGCCATAAGCTGCGGGGGACCAGAGACAGGAGGCAGACCAGCTTCGCTGCAGTCAGCAGCAATCTGCGACAGTGCCAGAGATTAGACTGGCCGTCCGGAGACGGGCGGCATTTGTATCATAGCTATGTGTGTGTATATAGCTTGCTTTAAGGTGTATTTTAAGTTTTGTTGATTTAACTAGTTTTAAGTTTAAGCAAAGAGTTTAAGTTTACATGTGTGCCGAATGTTCGTATTTTGGTCCGAGGTCGAGGGACCCGACCATGTCTCCACCTAAGGCAGCAGGTCAGTGAGACCTGGCTGCATGTCCCTTTTAAATTTTTGCAGGAGATGGGAAAATGAAGCAGCCATGTTCGCCCAGCCCGAGCTGGACATCGAATGAAGATACGGAATGTTGGGGATCACCTCGCCACTGGACGAATCCAGGAGACCCCGCAGCGATCTTCGGGAAAAACCGGACAGAGTCCGGAGGAACTTGCCTACTCCTCCTACGGGGAGGAGATGGCCCCAGCTGGGTGGGGCACGGCCCCCAACCCAGCACTATCCTGACCGAAGTTCACGTGCGGGAGACCTCGCTGTTGAGGAGTCACGATGGGGAAGCGCGGGCGCCTGGTCATAGGGACGTGTTCCCCGGGGGTGGGTGGTGATGGCCCGGGAATGATTGTATAGAGGAGGGGGAGACCCAAGAGTCGCGTGGGTGCGGTCGGGGGAGGGAGGAACTCACCCGGGGGCCCACGGGCCAAGAAGAGAAGTTGTGGCTGGGAAGGATGAGTGGGTGGCCGGGTCAGTGTGGGGCCAGGGAGTGCCGCCACACAGGCACCCATCATTTTCTGCAGCCAGTCGAGGGAAGACGGGAGGGGGAGGGACTGGGAGTCATGAGATCCCATACTCCCCGGTCTCGGTCTGTGGAAGGTAATTTGAAACGTGAGGGGTACCCCGCCTCCACAAAAGGACAAGGGAACGGCTCGGGGCTGGCGGAACAGGCTGGTCGGTAAATCCATTCTGCCTGTTTTAAAGTTTAAGCTGATCATAGGGGGGTGGAAGGTACTTTTACTGCCCAAGTGGGAGGAGCAATACCCACTCGAATTTTGCGACCCATCATCGGCCTGTGATGATCGGGGTTCATAAGCATGTTGTGTAATGATTTTTTGTATTTTGTGTTGCAGCCCCAAGTTGAGCAGAGGCGTGAGGTCCTCTCCGTGCTTGGGACCAGTTTGTGACAACTCCAAGTTGAGCAGAGGCGTAGGACCCTCTCCGTGCTTGCGATAATTTTTGAGTACATCGTGTAACTAAGATTGCAACATTTTGTAATAACTTATGAAAAAAAAAGGTGATTGTAAATTTGGTTTACACTGTATAACTTTACAAGCGTGGAGGGGTATGAGACCCCTTACTGAAAAACTGAAGTATCTGTAAGATGCCTACCGTACCATGGTTTTTTTTTCTTGAATTTAAGGGGAATAGACGGGACGGGGATCAGTGGCAGATAGCTATTAGGTAAATACAGGGGATGGTTGTTTGTGGGGGGTCAGAAATCATTGCTCATTTCTTCAAGAGGATACTACAAGCAAGCTGGAAGTATCCAAGGGCGGACTGTAAGAATTCGCAATAATTTACAGTTCTGAAGATCCATGTTTTTGATTAAAGGATCCCTGAGTGATGTGCTTTAAATTTCCAGGGATAAAATGGCTGCCACCACATGGCCGAAGACAAGGACAATGCTTTGTTTACAAAGCAACTGAATGCTATTAGCATTTGTTTAGATACACCTGAAACTGCAGAAGAGACGTTTGCACCTTGAATGGGAAGCGTTAACTTTAAATGGGTTTCCAATCACCCAGTACTGGACTATAGAGCAGATGTATCCCCCTTTTGTTTCAGCAAAGGGAGCTCTGAAAATCACATTAACTCAATCTAACCACTTTGAGTTAGCCTATCACAGGGGAATTTTGCACACAGCCTGCAAGGCAGGACGGGAGGGGCTCACCAGATATATAAAGATAGATGCTGAAGCCAGCTCTTTCTCTTGACTTCCTGGGACGATAAGGTGAGCTCTCTCTCTCTCTCTCTCTCTCTTCGCTGGACCATGTGAGCAGAGATTTTCTGACTCTCAACAAGGCAACCTAGCAGGAGTTAAGGGGGGATGGTGATTTTAAGGGAATTGCTAAGATTGTTTAAATACATTGTAGCCATTGTACCCCTCGTTTTTGCCGTGTGTACCCCCTTGATATATAGTTTTACAATTTTACTGTGTTCGTGTGGGATAGTTTGATATTGTGATTGTAGTTTCTTTTAGTTAATAAAGATTGATATTTTTCTCTCATCCAAACCACGTGTTCTGTTTTAATATCATTAATTATAAGTTCCTCCACTCAGAACTAAAGGAGGGGTAGTGATTCGAAACCACTGTTTTAAAATTGGTTTAGAGTGCAGCAGCAAAAAGACTGCTGGCCAGGTAGATTACCTTAAACCAGTTAAAAGAAACCCCCGAAATCCTTACAAAATGTAACCGCAAGGACAGTCAGAAATAGTCTTGACTAGTTCTGATAACAGTCACGCAGTTTACGCAGCTTACGAGGCCTTGTACTGGTTGTACCAGCAAAGGTTGAATGATGAGAGAGATGAGGCAAATCCCAATGGGGTGACGAACGTATAAAGAAGATAACGATGAACATGGTAAAGTTGCAGGAAAAATACTGAGCAAGGTGAGGCCAAGATGTTAACTTTAATCTGAGTGACAATGGTATTTTGACCATTAGGCTTGGGCTGATAAGTGGCAGGTAACATTTGCGCCACAGATGTGCCAAGCAATGACTATCTCCAACAAGTGAAAGTCTAACCACCTCCCCTTGACATTCAATGGCACTACCATCGCCAAATCCCCCACTATCAATATCCTGGGGGTCACCATTAACCAGAAACTTAACTGGACCAGCCACATAAATACTGTGGCAACAAGAGCAGGTCAGAGGCTAGGTATTCTGCGGTGAGTGTCTCACCTCCTGACTCCCCAAAGCCTTTCCACCATCTACAAGGCACAAGTAAGGAGTGTGATGGAATACTCTCCACTTGCCTGGATGAGTGCAGCTCCAACAACACTCAAGAAGCTTGACACCATCCAAGACAAAGTAGCCCACTTGATTGGCACCCCATCCACCACCTTAAACATTCACTCCCTCCACCACCGGCGTACCGTGGCTGCAGTGTGCACCATCTACAAGATGCACTGCAGCAACTCGCCAAGGCTTCTTCGGCAGCAACTCCCAAACCCGTGACCTCTTCCACCTAGAAGGACAAGGGCAGCAGGCACATGGGAACTCCACCACCTCCAACTTCCCCTCCAAGTCACACACCATCCTGACTTAGATGTATATCACTGATCCTTCATCGTTGCTGGGTCAAAATCCTGGAACTCCCTACCTAACAGCAGTGTGGGAGTACCATCACCACACGGACTGCAGTGGTTCAAGAAGGTGGCTCACCACCACCTTCTCAAGAGCAACTAGGGATGGGCAATAAATGCTGGCATTGCCAGCAACGCCCCGATCCCATAAACAAATAAAAAACAAAGAACCAATTAAAAAAAGATGATTTTGTTAAAGACCATATATGGACACTGGCCAAGCAAACTTTTGATAAGAAAAGGCTTAAAACCTCGATACTCAAAGAACAACTTTACACAGATCTACCGCGAAGAACCAAGAGCGAAGGAGCAGACTGAAGACGACGTCATCTCTGTCCGAGAGGCTCCAGAGACCAGGGGCTGCGAGCTACTCGTTAAACTATCGCCTGTTAAGTATATTACTTTGTACTACACTTAATAAATTCTTAATCTATTGCGCAAGTACTACTGGTTGCTACCTATTTTGGTGTCACGTCCAAGCACTCTGAGAAATCATAAAGTTCTTACAACAGGATGCTTTCAATGCTAGTGAAACACTGCTGCTGGTTCCAAAGAGAATCGGTGCTGAAAGTTGGACTCATTCATCTGGTCAAATCATAAATATATTTGGAGCTTTTATTCCAAATGTTATTTACATGCTGAAAATACTGTCGCATACACAGAATACATGCGCTTTCCCTTAATCTTTGTCTACTTGTGAATCAAGCAGGAGTTGTCGAATAAAGAACTGATCCAACACCTATCAGTCATAACTTTCAAGCCAGGCACAACAATATAAAATAAAATAACGAGGGAGCGCTCACCAGCTTAGAAAATAAATCAGCAGATTAAAAAAGGGCTCAGTATTCGAAGGATATATATTGAAATCATTTTTTAAAAAAACTTCAAACCTTTACAGTTTGCATTAAATTATACCACAAGAAGCAAAAGAGAAAAGTTATCTCGAAAGGCTGTGCTGATTTGACAGCAGCAGTAATGTGCTTTCAGGTTCAGAAGGCACCTTCAGTAACACAACAGTAGGGTCTCCTCCCTGCTTCAGCTCATTCACAATTAAGAAGTTAACCAGCATTGGTTTGGTATATTCAGTTTGCACTGGGTGCAATCCATTGAAGTTAAAAGTAAAACCAAATTGCAAAAGAAAAACAAAAGAGAGAAGTCAGGTGGAAAAGATGAGACATGTTAGTTAGTTCACAGGATGACCAGGCATCGCCCGAACTCACTGCCACCCTTCCCAAAAGCAGCACTTCATCTGCCATCGCCTCCTCTGCTAAAAGCAATTAAAGAGGGGGAAAAAGATCTACATTAGTTTCTGCAGAAATAATAGCTACTGTCACACTACTGGTTACTGATAATTACTGTATGTAGAAACCCATCTGTTGAGCTGAAGGATGCCAGGCCATTAGCCTCTTATTACAAGTAACAGCCACTGCCTCTGCTCACAGCACCAGTTCACGGATTATTATTATTGTTATTAAGGAGAGAAATCGTTCCTTTGAACTAAAGAACAGCAGACCATTAGCCCATGAGGAATCGCCCCCACACCCATGTATGCTGGAAGATGGAAATTTCAACATCTATTCAACAGAAGTTGTTCATTGCTGTGAAAAAACTATCAGAGTGCAGTCATTTCAGTTTTTATTACCAGTCACTCCAGCTTCAAGTAGACTAATATTAGTTTCAACCAGCCCTTCGCTTGACTTAGAAGCTGGACGATTAAGAAGAACAACTTCCTTTCCCATGAAGGGTAGTTGGAGAGGTAAATTTTACGTTACTTAAAGCATTGAATCCAGAATGAACGCACATGTCAGTGCCATGCTCTGAATTGAGCAAAGCGACTTCAACGTTCAAAATCTATGTGCTCTGAGTCAAATATTGATCTTCACGGCAACACCGTCTACTCTATTGGGACATCTTTCTGATAACAGGGCATCAGATACTTGTCAAATGTGTATGTAGAGCCAGGTGTAGCAGCCTCTGGCAAGGGCAGTATTAGCTTCAGTTGAGACTGTACACCTGACAGGGAAGGAAAAAATAGAAGCAGTGGATGCTGAAATATCTCAACTTGAGAAGAACTCCAATTCTAAAAGGTCACACAAATGTGATGAACAGTAGTCACTTTACACACAAAAACAGGATGGAAGTGCCAGCCTTTGGAGAAACAGTACAAGTAACCTCCCGACAGTCAATACGAGCATCAGAGAGACAGGCAGTGGTGTTTCATTGTTCCGTTTCTCGATTTTCCAACTACTACTATAAAAAAATGTGGTCTTTGCCCTTTCCACAGTGGAAGTTGCTGTTGAAATGGTAGTGATAAATTATAGTTTAGCTTGAAGATGACATTTACGAGAAGTAAAATTGGCAGTGACAGGATAGTTGTACGTGATGCACTTTCAGTAGCGTCAAGAGGTCAGACTAATGCTGTTGTGATTTGGTTTGGGGATAACAAGGTGTGCACCACTGCTGCTATTTAGAATCATCTTTTGCTCAATCTGTGCCGTTGTAATAGTGCAAGCCCCGATTTTCCTCATTGCTCTCCACTTTCTACCACTCTCCAATGAGTCTTGAGCCCTGAGCCTCATCCAGGGCACTTCTATCTCTCTTATCAAGAGCACCCCACCTGATTACACATTCCACCACAACCCCCTCCTAAATTGCTATGCTTCAACATTCATTATATATCCTCCAATATCCTTTCCTTAATTTAATGTTGCACCCTCCACCATCTTTCCCACCTCTCCTTCACAATCATCACCTATTGCCCCAGGCACCCCTGCTGCCTTCCTTACCAAAAGCTCCTCTCTCCTGTTCTTATTCAGCTTTTGGAATGAGCAACTTCAACCTGGAGCAGAACTCAAAATGCCCCATCTCTTCGGAATGACCTGCCCTCTGGTCCTCCCTGAACCTCATCCCTTTATCTATACAAAATCTCCCAGTTTTATACAGGAAAGCCAATCATGAGTCACAATTTCCCCTCCCTGTCCCCCAAGCCTCCCAAACCCCATACTCTCTAATTGCTGAAGCGTCTCCCCAATCTCTCTCGAACAAGCACCAATCACTCATCAGACTAATTTATTTCTTCAAGGAAGTGTTATGTTCATTAATAACTAGTCGTTTTTATTAAGAACAGCTAGCTTTTGCTAGACACTTTATTGAGCACATGTGGACTAGGCACAGTATCTGTAGAGGCCTCCATCTTGACTGCTGCCTTGTGGGTAGCCTAGTGCATCATGGGTAGCCCACTCTTATATACATACAGCACCACCTAGTGTACCATTCCAGAATGACAGGTTACTGATCATTACATCCCCCTTTCTTTGAGGTTAGACAAAATCAGTATCAATCACTATCAATCAATCATAACAACATAAACATCTTCAACAGTCAATACATTTTCAATGTAGTTTTCTTTGTACTCAAAGATTAAGTCTATCAGGCTTTTTTACTTCACGTGTGGATCTTCTCAGCACAGGTAAGTCTGATGTGTTTTCATGAGAGCCTGTATGTGTATTTGTGTTAGATTGTTCTGGTGGTGAGTGACAAGATTCAGTTGCGGCACTGTCATCGATTTGCTCTTCGATAGTCTCTTGTGTTTTTAGGAGGGAACGGCGGCTCCTCCTGAGAATCTGTCCTTCTTCAGTTCTAACAGTGTATGACCTTGGTCCTACTTCCTCAAGAACTGTAGCTTTCCTGTTCCATGCATCTGGATCTTCAATCCTGACAACATCATCCCTTGTCAATGGTTTCAGAGTTTTGGATGACTTGTCATAGTATGATTTCTGTTTCAGCTTTAACAGTTGAAGTCTCTGTCTCAGTTCCTTACTCTGCTTTTCCTTTGCACAGCAGGGTAGCGTGGTACGCAACTTGCGACCCATTAGGAGTTCAGCAGGTGAAGAACCAAAGTCTAAAGGTAAGGCTCGGTAGCTCAGCAGGGCGAGATAAGGATTACACTTGCTTTCTGTCGCTTTCTTCAGTGGCTGCTTGAGAACTTGAACACCTTTCTCTGCCTTACCATTCGACCGAGCATACAAAGGACTGGATGTGATGTGTTGAAAGTCATAATGTGCTGCAAACTGTTGCCACTCCTTACAGTTGAAGCACGGACCATTGTCGCTAACGGCAATCCTGGGAATTCCATGTCTGGCGAAGATGGATTTCACATGCATTATGACACTGCTTGCTGTGGTGCTTGAGAGCAGCGCCATCTCAGGATAGTTAGAATAGTAGTCAATCACTATTAAATAGTCTTTACCATTTAAATGAAAAAGGTCCATACCAACCTTTTGCCATGGTGCTGTTGGTATGTCAGCTACTATCATTGGTTCCTTTGCTTGTTTGTTTTGGTGTTTCTGACATGTCTCACATTTGCTTATCATGTTCTCAATGTCCTTATTTATGCCAGGCCAATAAACAGTGTCTCTTGCTCTCCTTTTGCATTTTTCAATTCCGAGGTGTCCCTCATGAATCCTTTTGAGCATGTCTTGACGTAGAGCCTGTGGAATGACTATTCTGTTCTGTTTTAGTAATAGTCCACTTGCAACATTCAATTCTGACCTTATGTGAAAATATTTTGGACAGGAACCTTTTGGCCAACCATGATGAATGTTCTCTATTACTGTTTGTAATACTGTATCTTTTACTGTTTCTTCTGCTATTTGCTTTGATTTTGTGTCTGACACGGGCAGCGCAACAGTGACCATACTCACATGAACATCCACGTCTTCTTCAGTAGAGCTCACATGACTCATTGTGGGTGCTCGGGATAGTGCATCTGCTAACACTATGTATTTGCCTGGTGTGTAGATCAGTTCAAAGTCATATCTTTGCAGCTTCATCATGAGTCGTTGAATCCTTGGAGACATCTCATTCAGGTTCTTTTTTATGATGGCAACCAGTGGGCTGTGGTCTGTCTCAACTGTGAAGGTGGGAAGTCCATATATGTAGCCATGAAACTTTTCTAGTCCAACTACCAAGCCTAGACATTCCTTTTAATAATAATAATAATAATAATCAACTTTATTGTCATTGTTAGTGCACAAGTGCAGTACAACGAAATGTAGGCTTGCGGCTCCCGAGAGTGTACATTTAGATTAAGACATTTAAACATTCAACATACATTAACATAAACATAACCATAATAAAGTGCATTGGCAGATGTGCAGGCTTTAGAGTTCATTTGTGGAGTTCAGTAGGATGACAGCCCTGGGAAAGAAGCTGTTCCTAAATCTGGTCGTATGGGTGCGAATGCATCTGTAGCGTCTCCCAGATGGCAGGAGGGCGAACAGACTGTGGCTGGGGTGGGTAGGGTCTTTGATGATGGACCGTGACCTCCGTAAACAGCGTATCTCCGTAAACTCCGTAAATCTGGGCATATCGACACTCAGTATCAGTCATAGACCTGGAGGCATAGGCAACAGGCTTCCAATCTTCACCCTCTGCTTGTAGCAAGACCGCACCTAGGCCATCTTTTGATGCATCCGTTGACACTTTGATTCTTTTTGTTGGGTCAAAGAAGGTGAGTACAGGTGTGGTTGTCAGCACTGTTTTGAGGTTCATCCACTCTTGTTCATGTCTTTCTGTCCATGCGAACTCATTTGTTTTACATAGCAGGTCTCGCAGCCAAGCTGCCTTGGCTGACAAGTTAGGAATTAACTTTCCAATGAAGTTTATCATCCCCATGATGCGTAGCACTCCTTTTTTGTCAGTGGGTCGGGGCATTTTGAGTTTGGCGTTTACTTTTTCCACATCTGGCTCTATTCCTTTATCAGATAGATTATCTCCTAGGAAAGTTGTTGGATCCGTGGTTCAATGGATAAATAATCACACGGATGCTGTACATTAACAAATAACAGGTCTTTGCTGGAGGAGGGTAATCTCTAGACTGGGGGTACAGAGGCATGCGCAAAGCTTATATACCGGTGTGGTCACTGCCGGTACTACAGTATACAGGAGCTGTAAAAGTAGTTCTGACTTAAAGGCACATACACTACAATTCCTCCCCTTTTAGATTAATAATACCCCCTAATATTCAAATAACAATTAACATTTTTACAGGTACATTAAATAACAGAAGTCCATTTATAGATTCAGTCTTTGGGGCGGCTTCCTGACCCTTTCGGGATAGCGCCTTTCCAGAGGTTCTTGTTCTTGGTGCAGAGGCGATTCTGACCCCTTTTCCTCGGGTAGTTCATCGGGTACAACTGCTACTGGGTCTGAAGTAGATGCTACCGGTATGTCGGGTGCATCCCCAGGTACTCAAGACATGGGGTTGAAGCGTTCCTGTGATGCTAAGATCTGATCAACGTGGCGTCTCACAATGTTCTCCCCGACATCCACTGTTTACATTAATGGCCCCTGCCTTGTACATATCGTTCCAGGTTGCCACTTCTCTGTTCGATAGTCACGGGCCAAGACTGGTTGCCCTACATTGAAGCTCCTTGTCGGCTTCTCATTGATGTGCTGGAATTGTTTGTCCTCAACATTTCTTCGCACATTTGGTCTGAGCAAGTCCAGATGAGATCTCAACCTTGGGTTAAAGAACATCATGGCCGGGGTCTGGTTGGTAACTGCATGTGTCGCGTTTTGGTAGGCTAATAAGAAATTGTCCATCTTATGCTGTAGTGGAATTTCATCGTCGCACATGGCCTTTATCGCCTTCTTAAAGGTTTGTACGAACCTCTCAGCCAATCCATTTGTGGCTGGATGATAGGGGCGGATGTGTAATGCCTTACCCCATTCCTTCTCATAAATTTTTGGAACTCGTCGGACACAAACTGTGGTCCATTATCAGAGCAAATCTGCTCTGGCAAACCGTTTCTGGCAAATATGGTCCGTAGGACTGCAATCGTTTTCTCTGTAGTGGTTCAAGACATTTTTATCACCTCAGGCCACTTTGAATGAGCATCCACTGCTATTAAGAACATTGAGTCCATGAATGGACCAGCAAAATCAATATGCACCCATTGCCATGGAGAGGAGGGCCACTCCCATGGGTGTAGAGGGGCATGTGGTGGTGCATTTTGGACCTTCTGGCAACCTAAGCAGCTCTTAGTTAGGTCTTCGATTTGTTGATCGATTCCCGGCCACCACACATAAGCCCTAGCAAGGCTTTTCATTTTCACTCCCCCCAGATGACCTTCATGTAGCTCATTTAGCACTCTCTCCCTTAGCTTGGGTGGAATCACCACTCTGGATCCACACATCACTGTCCCCTGGCATACTGACAGCTGTTCTCTTCTGGATGCGAATGCTGGCAACAGTGAGTCACCATGTGTTGGCCATCCCCTCGCCGTCAATTCATATACCCGTGACAGCGTCGGATCATTGCGGGTCTCCTTCTCTATATCCGCGGTTGTTACTGGCAATCGTTCAATTATCGACGAATAAAATATCTCGATAGGTTCCACTGCTGGTGCTTCCTCCACAGTAGGCAGTGGCAGGCGCGATAGCCCATCAGCGTTCCCATGCTGTTTCGTGCCTTTATATTCTATTTCATATTGATTCGCCCCTAGAAACAGGGACCATCTTTGTAACCGCTGTGCAGTCATTACTGGCAAGCCCTTCTTAGGATTAAAGATGGAGACAAGTGGTTGGTGGTCAGTCAGCAAGGTGAACTTCTGCCCATGCAGATAGTGGTTGAATTTTTTTACTCCCCATACTAGGCTGAGGGCCTCCCTGTCGATCTGGGCTTAGTTGCGCTCGGCTGAGGTTAGTGACCGAGACGCAAAGGCTACTGGTCTCTCCAACCCGTCTGGGAATTTGTGCGACAGCACCGCTCCAATACCATAGGGTGATGCATCACATGCCAAACGAATTGGTAGTGCTGGGTTGAAATGGGCCAACACCTCTTTTGATGTGATCAATTCTTTACACTTCTGGAAAGCTCGTCTACGTTCTTCATCCCACTTCCATGGTACCCCTGTTTGCAGTAGGGTGTTCAGCGGGTGTAATACCGTAGACAAATTTGGTAAGAACTTGTGGTAATAGTTTACCAGCCCGAGGAACGACCTCAGTTTTGACACATTTTCCGGGGCTGGAGCCTTGACTACTGCCTCAATCTTGTCAGGGGACTTATGTAACACCTCTTCATTGATGACGTGGCCACAATACGAGATCTGTTTCTGGAAAAACTCGCACTTGTGGCGATTACCTCGTAGCCCATGCTCCTTTAATCTGGTGAGCACCTTCTCCAAGTTGGCGAGGTGATCACCGTCATTTTTGCCCGTGACCAAGATGTCGTCCAAATAACACTGGGTCCCTGGAATACCTTGCAGGACCTGATCCATCGCCCTTTGCCAGATAGCCGGAGCCAAGGCTACTCCAAACACCAGCCGGTTGTATTGATAGAGACCTTTATGAGTGTTGATCGTAAGGTAATGTTTCGAAGCTTCTTCTACCTCCATTTGCAAGTACGCCTGGGCTAGATCAATTTTGGTGAAGCGTTTACCTCCAGATAGCGAGGCGAAAATATCCTGAATTCGTGGAAGCAGATATTGCACCGTGTGAAGGATTGGGTTCACTGTCACCTTAAAATCCCCACAGATGCGGTCCTTCTTTGGTTCCCCAGGCGTAATACTCAATGACCTCTTCATTACAGGAACGATGGGTGTAGCCCACTCACTCCAGTCCACTTTGGACAGTACTCCTGAACGTTCCAACCCTTCCAGCTCTACTTCAACAGCTGGTCTGATCGCATAAGGCACTGGTCTGGTTTTAAGAAACTTTGGGCTTGCATTTTCCTCTATTTTAATCGTTGCTGTTATTCCTTTTAGTGTTCCTAGTCCCTCCTGGAACACTTCTTTTGCGTCAGTTAGCATTTTTGACAGTCGTCCAGGTGTGACGTCGTCATCCTTTTTGGTCTCAACCTTCAGTGCCTGTATGGAATGCCAATCTAATTGTATCTTCCAGATCCATTCACGTCCTAGCAGTGGTGGTCCTCCATTTGGCAATACATATATATCCATTTTAGGTATTTCCTGGCCTTTATATGTCACTTTCACCCTTATTTTTCCTTTGGGGTAGACTTTTTGCCCCGTATATGTCTTCAAGACAATCTCTGTAGCTTTCAAGGGTATGTGTGAAAATAGCCGCTTGTAGTCTCTTTGATTTATGACTGTTAGAGCTGACCCTGTGTCCAATTCCATTTCCACTTGGACTCCGTCTATCTTGAATGTAACCCAGATAGTCTGGTGATCCTCCATTTCGGTTACATTATGTAGCTTCAGACAACCCAGCTACTTGCTTCCGGAGTCTGTGTCACTTTTCTGTTCGTCTGAACCACTGTCCATCACCTGGTGTACCTTTTTCTACTTCTACTGTGGAGATTTCTTACTGTTAGTTTTCTTCCCAGACCTGCAGACTCTTGCTATGTGTCCTGCTTTCCCACACTGTCTGCACACTTGGTCCTTGAACCAACAATCTTTCTGGTCATGTGTTGTTCTGCCGCAGCGATAGCACTTCCCTGTTCCATAGGTCATTTCATTGGTGCCATATTCTTGCGGTCTCCATTGTATCTCTGCAGTGCCCCTTGCGGCTGCTTCGTGTGATACTGCCATACTGAAAGCTTTGTCCAGCGTAAGGTCCTTTTCTGATAGAAGCCGTTTCTGGGTTCCTTCACTTTGTAGCCCACACACAAACTTGTCCCTTAATGTGTCTGCAAGTCCCGCTCCAAACTGGCAGTATTTCGATAGCTTGCGCAGTTCCGTTAGGTACTCAGCATTGCTTTCGTCTTTGTGTTGGTTCCTTTTATGGAACTTAAATCGTTCTGCTATCAGCAGCGGTGTGGGGTATAAGTGGTCCTGTAGGATTTCTACTATGCTTTCAAAATTCTTGTTTACCGGCTTCTCTGGGGTTATTAGATTTCGCAGTAACCAATAAGTTTTTGCACCCATGGAATTTAACAGAACCAGTGCTTTATTAGCATCTGGCACTTCATTCGCCCTGCAGTACACCTCAATACGTTCCACATTTGTCGACCAATCTTCGACTTCATTGTCGAACGTAGAGATACTGCCACTCTTCGGCATCCTTGGGTTTGCATTAACTATCACCAATGGCGCCTCCCGCGCTTCCCCTTCTTCTCCGCTGGCACAAAATGGCGTCTCCCACGTTTTCCTTCCTTCCCGCGCTCGCCCTTCTTCTCCGCTGCGGCTTCTCAAAATGGCGTCTCCCGCGCTCTTCCTTCTTCTCCGCGGCTCAATGGAGTCTCCCGCGCTCTCCCTGCTTCTCCGCGGCTCAATGGCATCTCCCCTTTCTTCGCCCCGTGGACCCTGTTCAGCCCATGATCCCTGGCTGTGCTCTGTGCGTTCTTCTTTTGATATTTTTCGATGCCGCTCAGTCTAGAACCCGTCAGTTTCTTACCCTCTCTCTCTCCGGTATGTTTAATTATTCCTCGACGCCGCTCGGTGTTCAACTCCCGGCCGCGCCCAGCGCTCTTCACCCTCTGTCTTACCCCGTCGACGCTGCTCAGCTCTCTCTCCACCGTCGGTCGGCTCCAGCCGCCGCTGCTCGGGAAGGGTCTGCGCTGGACCTGTCGTCGGTCTCTTACTGCTTGTTGTGGCTGGGGAACCAAGCCCGGCTCTCCACAGCCTCCCCTGCAAAGTTGGATCTCTGCCTGACTGCTGGGTGGTTGCTCGTGGTCGACGCCCGTGTTCCTGGCCTCGACTATTTTTTTTTTCCTTTCTTTTATGTTGCAGGTAGATTTGAATTGACACTCGTCGCCACTGTTGGATCCGTGGTTCAATGGATAAATAATCACACAGATGCTGTACATTAACAAATGTAACCCCTTCACGGTTCTCTAGATATATGTGAGATGTGGTCTCTGTTGTAGACAGTATTCTATAGTCCAGTAAGGAGATCACTACTACAATGGCTTAATTCTAATTATCTTACTTTATAGTTTTAACGTCAGACAGTATAAGAAGATTACGGGTCAATGACCTAAATTAGACATTTGCATACATTAGAATGAATCTAGACATAATAAACATACATTCTCCATTTATATGGATTCAAAGGAGAATCTGTCCCTGTGTCCAAATTCGAGTGCACTCTTTCGTTGGTGCGCTTAAGTTGGAGCTCATGGCATGTATAATGTCTGCAAGACTTACGACTCCGAACCCCTTCGTTGAATTCTCTTCACGATCACTGAATCCCACTTTGAGTTCTGGATGCAGAGCTACTAATACGAAGGGCGGCGGCCGAGTTCGGAAGCCCGGGACGGGATGCGGCAGCCATTTGCCTCCTGAGCCCTCTTTTCAGAGTTCCTGCCCTCTTTTCTTCCAGTCGCTCGCGTTTCCCGCTCGAAAAACCCGACTCCACCCCTTCCTCCTGGGGTTTCTGCCTGGAGACTGCGCAGCCTCACTGTCTGCAACAGTTGATACTGGTGCAGAATTATGGAAAGTCTGCTCTTAGTCACATTGTGTCCTTAAAAGTTCTTGCCATACCTTCACATGGGCAACTTTAACCCAGGGATTTATAACAATGATAATATAGTGTCTAAGTTAAAGATTGATAACCATACTTAGCATACATAACATTTCCAGTGGGTATTACACTCCCCCCCTACCAAATATAGGCATGTCCCCATGACTAATGAACTTTACACATACGTGGTTGCATGCTTCCCAACCATGTATAAAGGGAGGTAACATATCGAACCGTAGGGGCTATCATTACACTTGGCACTCCTAGTGTACTGTATGTCAATCTTTCAGGAACCTTCTTAACTCGCTGTGAGCTCCTTATTTCGGATACCCGGTCTTCAGTTCCTTCAACTACGTTGGAGGCGTTGGTTCCTTTGTTATCATGCCTTTCAGTCTCTTTTATCTCCTTCTCGGAAGCATCTGGTTCTTCCCAGACCATGTCCAAGTCTGAGCTAAATGGTTCAGACAATTCATCCAGACTCTGTCTTATGCGTCTTTCTGGGAGGTCGTACCATAGATCCCATTCTTCATCTTCCGACTCATCAGGTTCCTCATGATCCACACACTGTGTCATGGGTTTTCTGTCTTCTGGAACAAAGTTTTCCTGGTTTCTCGTTCTTTTCCTTCTTCTTCTCTGCAGGGTTCTCCTACTAGGTGTCGGCTCATTATCCGCTGGCGGATCCAGACGTACTTGCTGTCCCAATGGCAGGATATGATTCCGGTGCAGTATTTTTATGAGTCCATTCCCACCTGCAGGTTTTAGCCGAAACACAGGTAGTTGTGACATTTAACTTTCAACAATGTAAGGTGTAGAAGCCCAGCGGTCTGCTAACTTATGTTTCCCTTGAAGTCCTAGGTTCCGTATGAGAACTCGGTCACCAGGCATGAGTTGGGAAAACCGGATCTTCTGGTCATACCTCTGCTTATTTCCTTTATTCTGTTTGGCAGAAACAGACTCAGCAAGTTCATAAGCAGCTTGCAATTCCTTTCTCATGTCAGATACATACTTGAGGTAAGTTCTCTGTGATGTGCCATCACTGGATACTCCGAAACACAAATCCACCGGCATCCTCGCTTCACGTCCAAACATGAGGTAGTACAGTGAAAAACCAGTAGCGTCATTTCGGGTACAATTATAAGAATGAACAAGATGTCCAATGTGCCGACTCCACTTGTTCTTTCGCTTTGAATCCAGCATTCCAAGCATGTCTAACAAAGTACGGTTAAACCGCTCAGGTTGAGGATCTCCCTGAGGATGGTATGGAGTTGTTCTTGACTTCTCAATCCCGAGCATGGACAACAACTCATGTATAAGTCTACTTTCAAAGTCTCTACCTTGATCACTGTGTATTCGCTTTGGCAGTCCATAGTGGATGAAGTATTTCTCCCACAACACTTTGGCAATGGTGGATGCTTTCTGATCCTTTGTGGGAAAAGCTTGGGCATAGTGAGTATAATGATCTGTAATGACCAAGACATTTGCGGTATTGCTGGAATCGGGTTCGCTGGACAGAAAATCCATACAGACAAGGTCTAGAGGTCCATCACTTTGCATGTGAAACAGAGGAGCAACTCTTTTAGGTAAAGTCTTTCTCTGGACACAGCGTGCACAGGACTTGCAGAACTCCTCAACCGCAGACTTCATACGCGGCCAATAGAATCTGTCCTTGACCAACCCATAGTCTTATCTACTCCCAGATGACCTGCGTCATCTTGCAAGACTTCATCACTATTTCCCTGTACTTTTCAGGCAGGACCAACTGTGAATGACATGGTTTAGTGGGTGGGTGAGTGATTCTACACAACACTCCCTCTTTAAATTCCAAGTGGTCCCATTCTCTTAGGAGCAGACGACAGTCAGGATGTTTTGATTTGTCGATTTGTGTAATATCACCCAGACGGAGAGCTGAAAACACCTCATGAATACAGGGATCCTCCTGTTGTGCTTTGGATATTTCAGATGAACACAACATGGGTAAGTTTTGTACATCCAAACTGGAAAGGTTGCAAAATGCCTGGGGAACAGCATGCATTGACGCTCCCAAGTGGTCAATCTCTCGGGCATGAAATGAATTCTTTGGTCCAGATACCACGGACATCTGACACATTACTTTCACATCTGCTGAAGCAACATCTTTCCACTCTGGTTTCTGGTAGTGTGGGCGACGAGACAGAGCATCTGCGTCAATGTTCTGGTTCCCAGGTCTGTACCAGGTCTCCCAAGTCATAAGCAGATAGTGCAGCAAGCCAGCGGTGGCCGGTGGCATCAAGTTTTGCCGAAGTCAACACATAGGTTAATGGATTATTGTCTGTCCTCACTTCAAACTTCGCTCCATACAGATAAGCCTGCAGCTTATCCACCACCCCCCACTTCAACGCCAAGAATTCTAGCTTATGAGCTGGGTAGTTACGCTCTGATGGCGTAAGACTGCGACTGATGAACGCTACAGGTCTCAGTCCTGCTCCTTGGTCCTGATACAACACACCACCCAACCCTTCTTGACTGGCATCCACGTGTAGCACATATGGCAGCTGTGGGTTTGCAAAAGCCAACACGGGGGCTTGAGTAAGACTTTGCTTTAAGGTGTGGAAGGCCTCTTCGCATTTCTCATCCCATCTAACACCAAAAGGCTCAGAGGGTTTGAAGTAGTCCTTGTTCTCTTTACTTTTAGCCTTTTTCTTCCTCTCGGCTGGTGGGAGGTAACCAGCCAGCAGCTGATTCAGAGGATGGGCCACTTTGGAGTAATCCTGCACAAAGCGCCTGTAATATCCGCAGAACCCAAGAAATGACCGCAAGGCAGTCACTGTGTTCAGTTTGGGCCATGTGGTAACAGCTTCGATCTTGGATGGATCTGTGGCTACTCCATCCTGTGATACAATATGCCCCACATAGGACACGGATGTTTGGCAAAACTGACGCTTGTCCAATGATAGCTTGAGACCTTCATCCTCCAGGCGACCAAGCACTTTCAGCAACCGAGCTTCATGTTCTTCAAGGGTTGCCCCAAACACAATGATATCGTCCAAGTACACCAATACTTCGAGCAAGTTCATGTCCCCAACTGTTTGTTCCATTATTCTTTGAAAAGTTGCTGGAGCGCCTGAAACTCCCTGTGGCATCCTTTCAAATTGGTAGAACCCAACTGGACATATAAAGGCTGTCTTTTCTTTGTCCGATTCACTCATCGGTATTTGGTAGTATCCACTTCTGAGATCCAACACACTGAACCACTTGCTTCCATTAAGACAAGCCAGTGCATCCTCAATTCTTGGAACGGTGTATTGGTTGGGAATAGTACGTCTGTTAAGCGTCCTAAAGTCCACACACATCCGAATCTTTCCGTTCTTTTTCCTCACCACCATTATAGGAGATGCATAAGGACTCCTGGACTCGGTAATGATCTCAGCTTCTTATAACTGCGACAGGTGCTGTCTCACTGCTTCGATGTCAGCTGGTGCCAGCCGTCGAGACCTCTCCCGAAAGGGTTTATCCTCGGTAATTCTGATAGAATGGCGAGTACTCTTACTACAACCAACATCAAAATCATGAATAGAGAAAACTCCTCTCCGCTCCATCATCTTCCTGACTAATCGGTCCTTCCATTCTTTAGGAACGAATGAATCTCCAAAGTTGAAGGAGGAGGGTGTCAGATCTCCGGTTGAGTTAACTTTGGACTCTTCCTTCACATGTGACGACAGTACATTTACAGGAAACAGATGCGCAATCGGCATTCCTTTCCTCAATGTGATTCCTTTGCCTGACATATTCCTCACGGTCACTGTAACTCTCCTTGACATCACAGCTGTCGGGGTCTGCAACTCTGGTCTCACCAGAAGCTCATTTGGAAACCGTGACTCTTCTGCAGGATCATCAGGTGACTCTATCAGAATGGCTTCAGTACCTGGCGTTCCAGGGAATTTTGGTATCCCAGGGATTCTAGCCACTCCTCCAGGACGCAGGGTGATAGGTTTGGCTCGAACGTACCACACAGTTCCTCTTTTGCTATCATCTACGTCGGAAGAAAGTTCAGGCAGTTTCTCAAAAGCCTTTTTGAAAACAGGGTGAATGTGTCTGGTGCTCAAGAAGTTTTCACCTCCCTGCTCTTTGCAGCTTGTCAGGAGTCGTCTCACTATGGGTGTATTACTGCCAACCAGTATGGAAACCTCACCTTTCACCATGGGGTCAGGGCAAACCAACACAAGTGCATCAATGGTCTCAGTAGTCCCTACATCAGCTTCCAAGAACTCCAACCTCAGCGACAAATAGCCATCATATGGGTAATCAGCAGGACTAAGGCCCCAGATCTGCAGAAGACTGATTGGGGTTAACAGCAAATGCGTCAGGTATCGGTCATAGAAGGATCTGTACAGTATGGTAACCTGAGAACCCATGTCGAGGATAGCTTTAATATAAATGCCTTCAATCTGTATTGATACAGCAGAACTCGGCCCTACTAAACCTTCAGGTATGATGTCTTTCATATCCCCTCGTCTATTATTGCACTTAGCGGAACGTGTCTTAACTACAGGGACAGCAGGCCGTTCCGTTACTGTGCCCCTTTGTAGTTTCCCGACTTCTTGGTAAGTTTTATGAGACGGTCATTTACTTTTTTTAGATTTTCCTCACCTCTACATTCTCGCTTGAAATGTCCATCCTTTCCACAGTTATAACAAAAGACTCCAGGTCTATCTCCTTCATGGGGATATCCTTTAGAGGAATCATTCATTTTGCTGTTAGACTTCGCAGGGTGTTCAACCTTTTGCACCCGTGCGTCATCCCTTTCTGTGTTGGGCTTAGACCGAAAATATGCCATCTCGGCTCTCATGACATTTATTTCCTTCTTCAGCTGTTCCATCTCAGGGTTGACATCACCCTTAGGAGTAGGAACTGTAACAGGAGTCACAAGCTTGGACATCACAGCACTCTTTGCTACATTCCGGGTCTGAAGCATATCCTCCTCCTCTCTGACTTCCCTTAGCAGCTCAGTGAAGGTAGGTGGATCTCGCAACTTATGGGTCATGCGTATGCGAAGAGCAGTCACGTCTTCGAGCAATGCACCTCGCACAACCTGTTCAATGCGGAACCAATTCATTTCAGGCAACTCAATCCCTCTTTTCCGTAACATACAATGCAGCAGTTTCTCTATTCTCAGCAGATAACTGGACAGCTTCTCTCCCTCACACTGGAATGTGCTTCTGAATCTGACCATCAAATCTGAAATGGTTTCAGTAGTTCCAAAGGCAGTTTCTAGAGCTTGCATGTAGTCAAAGGAAGTAGCAGAGGTGTTCTGCGCCTTTAAGAATCTTACAATGTCAGCAGCAGGACCCTTAAGGCTTTCTACTATTCTCTGCCTCTTCACATTGTCACTGCACTGCCATTCCTCTAGCAGAGGCAGGGTCTGCTCAGCCCAGGCGTCGTACTCCTCTTCCCCACTGAGAGTTGGTCTCACTCCTGAGAACATACGGAGCTTACGGTATCCCTGAGCCTCGAAGGGCAGATTGGTGCAATTATCCACCAGAGAACTAATGGCACTGACCAACTGAGTGTTCATATCCAGGGCCGAAGGACCTATCAGACCTTTGACATCAGCAACAGTCTTTCCTTCTTGTCTCAAGAATGACAACAACTTGGTCTGAAACCCTTCTTCTTCCTTAGTAGTAATAGGGACAAACTGAACTGGCCAGGGACCAGCCTCTTTAGAAAGCCCAACTGCCTCAGGTAAACCATGACCTCTCAGGTTCTCTGATGTCTGGATCAACACAAACTGCTTCTTGGTAGCTGTATCCAAGCAGCGCTCAACTATCCTAACCTTTCCAAAGGCTTTGACACAATTCAGAGCCCTTAGCAAGACATCATCAGGGTCATCGTTAGCAACACCATTCAGCACAATGGCATGGGTAGTAGCTATCTGCTTCCGTTTGCACCAAGCTTCAACCTCAATAACATCCATCTTTTATGCTCAAACAGCCCAGTAGAAACCACAAACCACTCTCTTAGCAATGAGCATTCAATACTGTTAGTTTACTGACATAAATAGACCACAATCCCAGACGAGCCCCCAAAATGTAACCCTTTCACGGTTCTCTAGATATATGTGAGATGTGGTCTCTGTTGTAGACAGTATTCTATAGTCCAGTAAGGAGATCACTACTACAATGGCTTAATTCTAATTATCTTACTTTATAGTTTTAACGTCAGACAGTATAAGAAGATTACGGGTCAATGACCTAAATTAGACATTTGCATACATTAGAATGAATCTAGACATAATAAACATACATTCTCCATTTATATGGATTCAAAGGAGAATCTGTCCCTGTGTCCAAATTCGAGTGCACTCTTTCGTTGGTGCGCTTAAGTTGGAGCTCATGGTATGTATAATGTCTGCAAGACTTACGACTCCGAACCCCTTCGTTGAATTCTCTTCACGATCACTGAATCCCACTTTGAGTTCTGGATGCAGAGCTACTAATACGAAGGGCGGCGGCCGAGTTCGGAAGCCCGGGATGGGATGCGGCAGCCATTTGCCTCCTGAGCCCTCTTTTCAGAGCTCCTGCCCTCTTTTCTTCCAGTCGCTCGCGTTTCCCGCTCAAAAAACCCGACTCCACCCCTTCCTCCTGGGGTTTCTGCCTGGAGACTGCGCAGCCTCACTGTCTGCAACAGTTGATACTGGTGCAGAATTATGGAAAGTCTGCTCTTAGTCACATTGTGTCCTTAAAAGTTCTTGCCGTACCTTCACATGGGCAACTTTAACCCAGGGATTTATAACAATGACAATATAGTGTCTAAGTTAAAGATTGATAACCATACTTAGCATACATAACATTTCCAGTGGGTATTACACTCCCCCCCTACCAAATATAGGCATGTCCCCATGACTAATGAACTTTACACATACGTGGTTGCATGCTTCCCAACCATGTATAAAGGGAGGTAACATATCGAACCGTAGGGGCTATCATTACACTTGGCACTCCTAGTGTACTGTATGTCAATCTTTCAGGAACCTTCTTAACTCGCTGTGAGCTCCTTATTTCGGATACCCGGTCTTCAGTTCCTTCAACTACGTTGGAGGCGTTGGTTCCTTTGTTATCATGCCTTTCAGTCTCTTTTATCTCCTTCTCGGAAGCATCTGGTTCTTCCCAGACCATGTCCAAGTCTGAGCTAAATGGTTCAGACAATTCATCCAGATTCTGTCTTATGCGTCTTTCTGGGAGGTCGTACCATAGATCCCATTCTTCATCTTCCGACTCATCAGGTTCCTCATGATCCACACACTGTGTCATGGGTTTTCTGTCTTCTGGAACAAAGTTTTCCTGGTTTCTCGTTCTTTTCCTTCTTCTTCTCTGCAGGGTTCTCCTACTAGGTGTCGGCTCATTATCCGCTGGCGGATCCAGACGCACTTGCTGTCCCAATGGCAGGATATGATTCCGGTGCAGTATTTTTATGGGTCCATTCCCACCTGCAGGTTTTAGCCGAAACACAGGTAGTTGTGACATTTGACTTTCAACAATGTAAGGTGTAGAAGCCCAGCGGTCTGCTAACTTATGTTTCCCTTGAAGTCCTAGGTTCCGTATGAGAACTCGGTCACCAGGCATGAGTTGGGAAAAACGGATCTTCTGGTCATACCTCTGCTTATTTCCTTTATTCTGTTTGGCAGAAACAGACTCAGCAAGTTCATAAGCAGCTTGCAATTCCTTTCTCATGTCAGATACATACTTGAGGTAAGTTCTCTGTGATGTGCCATCACTGGATACTCCGAAACACAAATCCACCGGCATCCTCGCTTCACGTCCAAACATGAGGTAGTACAGTGAAAAACCAGTAGCGTCATTTCGGGTACAATTATAAGAATGAACAAGATGTCCAATGTGCCGACTTCACTTGTTCTTTTGCTTTGAATCCAGGATTCCAAGCATGTCTAACAAAGTACGGTTAAACCGCTCAGGTTGAGGATCTCCCTGAGGATGGTATGGAGTTGTTCTTGACTTCTCAATCCCGCGCATGGACAACAACTCATGTATAAGTCTACTTTCAAAGTCTCTACCTTGATCACTGTGTATTCGCTTTGGCAGTCCATAGTGGATGAAGTATTTCTCCCACAACACTTTGGCAACGGTGGATGCTTTCTGATCCTTTGTGGGAAAAGCTTGGGCATAGCGAGTATAATGATCTGTAATGACCAAGACATTTGCGGTATTGCTGGAATCGGGTTCGATGGACAGAAAATCCATACAGACAAGGTCTAGAGGTCCATCACTTTGCATGTGAAACAGAGGAGCAACTCTTTTAGGTAAAGTCTTTCTCTGGACACAGCGTGCACAGGACTTGCAGAACTCCTCAACCACAGACTTCATACGCGGCCAATAGAATCTGTCCTTGACCAACCCATAGGTCTTATCTACTCCCAGATGACCTGCGTCATCTTGCAAAGACTTCATCACTATTTCCCTGTACTTTTCAGGCAGGACCAACTGTGAATGACATGGTTTAGTGGGTGGGTGAGTGATTCTACACAACACTCCCTCTTTAAATTCCAAGTGGTCCCATTCTCTTAGGAGCAGACGACAGTCAGGATGTTTTGATTTGTCGATTTGTGTAATATCACCCAGACGGAGAGCTGAAAACACCTCATGAATACAGGGATCCTCCTGTTGTGCTTTGGATATTTCAGATGAACACAACATGGGTAAGTTTTGTACATCCAAACTGGAAAGGTTGCAAAATGCCTGGGGAACAGCATGCATTGACGCTCCCAAGTGGTCAATCTCTCGGGCATGAAATGAATTCTTTGGTCCAGATACCACGGACATCTGACACATTACTTTCACATCTGCTGAAGCAACATCTTTCCACTCTGGTTTCTGGTAGTGTGGGCGACGAGACAGAGCATCTGCGTCAATGTTCTGGTTCCCAGGTCTGTACCAGGTCTCCCAAGTCATAAGCAGATAGTGCAGCAAGCCAGCGGTGGCCGGTGGCATCAAGTTTTGCCGAAGTCAACACATAGGTTAATGGATTATTGTCTGTCCTCACTTCAAACTTTGCTCCATACAGATAAGCCTGCAGCTTATCCACCACCCCCCACTTCAACGCCAAGAATTCTAGCTTATGAGCTGGGTAGTTACGCTCTGATGGCGTAAGACTGCGACTGATGAACGCTACAGGTCTCAGTCCTGCTCCTTGGTCCTGATACAACACACCACCCAACCCTTCTTGACTGGCATCCACGTGTAGCACATATGGCAGCTGTGGGTTTGCAAAAGCCAACACGGGGGCTTGAGTAAGACTTTGCTTTAAGGTGTGGAAGGCCTCTTCGCATTTCTCATCCCATCTAACACCAAAAGGCTCAGAGGGTTTGAAGTAGTCCTTGTTCTCTTTACTTTTAGCCTTTTTCTTCCTCTCGGCTGGTGGGAGGTAACCAGCCAGCAGCTGATTCAGAGGATGGGCCACTTTGGAGTAATCCTGCACAAAGCGCCTGTAATATCCGCAGAACCCAAGAAATGACCGCAAGGCAGTCACTGTGTTCAGTTTGGGCCATGTGGTAACAGCTTCGATCTTGGATGGATCTGTGGCTACTCCATCCTGTGATACAATATGCCCCACATAGGACACGGATGTTTGGCAAAACTGACGCTTGTCCAATGATAGCTTGAGACCTTCATCCTCCAGGCGACCAAGCACTTTCAGCAACCGAGCTTCATGTTCTTCAAGGGTTGCCCCAAACACAATGATATCGTCCAAGTACACCAATACTTCGAGCAAGTTCATGTCCCCAACTGTTTGTTCCATTATTCTTTGAAAAGTTGCTGGAGCGCCTGAAACTCCCTGTGGCATCCTTTCAAATTGGTAGAACCCAACTGGACATATAAAGGCTGTCTTTTCTTTGTCCGATTCACTCATCGGTATTTGGTAGTATCCACTTCTGAGATCCAACACACTGAACCACTTGCTTCCATTAAGACAAGCCAGTGCATCCTCAATTCTTGGAACGGTGTATTGGTTGGGAATAGTACGTCTGTTAAGCGTCCTAAAGTCCACACACATCCGAATCTTTCCGTTCTTTTTCCTCACCACCATTATAGGAGATGCATAAGGACTCCTGGACTCGGTAATGATCTCAGCTTCTTTTAACTGCGACAGGTGCTGTCTCACTGCTTCGATGTCAGCTGGTGCCAGCCGTCGAGACCTCTCCCGAAAGGGTTTATCCTCGGTAATTCTGATAGAATGGCGAGTACTCTTACTACAACCAACATCAAAATCATGAATAGAGAAAACTCCTCTCCGCTCCATCCTCTTCCTGACTAATCGGTCCTTCCATTCTTTAGGAACGAATGAATCTCCAAAGTTGAAGGAGGAGGGTGTCAGATCTCCGGTTGAGTTAACTTTGGACTCTTCCTTCACATGTGACGACAGTACATTTACAGGAAACAGATGCGCAATCGGCATTCCTTTCCTCAATGTGATTCCTTTGCCTGACATATTCCTCACGGTCACTGTAACTCTCCTTGACATCACAGCTGTCGGGGTCTGCAACTCTGGTCTCACCAGAAGCTCATTTGGAAACCGTGACTCTTCTGCAGGATCATCAGGTGACTCTATCAGAATGGCTTCAGTACCTGGCGTTCCAGGGAATTTTGGTATCCCAGGGATTCTAGCCACTCCTCCAGGACGCAGGGTGATAGGTTTGGCTCGAACGTACCACACAGTTCCTCTTTTGCTATCATCTACGTCGGAAGAAAGTTCAGGCAGTTTCTCAAAAGCCTTTTTGAAAACAGGGTGAATGTGTCTGGTGCTCAAGAAGTTTTCACCTCCCTGCTCTTTGCAGCTTGTCAGGAGTCGTCTCACTATGGGCGTATTACTGCCAACCAGTATGGAAACCTCACCTTTCACCATGGGGTCAGGGCAAACCAACACAAGTGCATCAATGGTCTCAGTAGTCCCTACATCAGCTTCCAAGAACTCCAACCTCAGCGACAAATAGCCATCATATGGGTAATCAGCAGGACTAAGGCCCCAGATCTGCAGAAGACTGATTGGGGTTAACAGCAAATGCGTCAGGTATCGGTCATAGAAGGATCTGTACAGTATGGTAACCTGAGAACCCATGTCGAGGATAGCTTTAGTATAAATGCCTTCAATCTGTATTGATACAGCAGAACTCGGCCCTACTAAACCTTCAGGTATGATGTCTTTCATATCCCCTCGTCTATTATTGCACTTAGCGGAACGTGTCTTAACTACAGGGACAGCAGGCCGTTCCGTTACTGTGCCCCTTTGTAGTTTCCCGACTTCTTGGTAAGTTTTATGAGACGGTCATTTACTTTTTTTAGATTTTCCTCACCTCTACATTCTCGCTTGAAATGTCCATCCTTTCCACAGTTATAACAAAAGACTCCAGGTCTATCTCCTTCATGGGGATATCCTTTAGAGGAATCATTCATTTTGCTGTTAGACTTCGCAGGGTGTTCAACCTTTTGCACCCGTGCGTCATCCCTTTCTGTGTTGGGCATAGACCGAAAATATGCCATCTCGGCTCTCATGACATTTATTTCCTTCTTCAGCTGTTCCATCTCAGGGTTGACATCACCCTTAGGAGTAGGAACTGTAACAGGAGTCACAAGCTTGGACATCACAGCACTCTTTGCTACATTCCGGGCCTGAAGCACATCCTCCTCCTCTCTGACTTCCCTTAGCAGCTCAGTGAAGGTAGGTGGGTCTCGCAACTTATGGGTCATGCGTATGCGAAGAGCAGTCACGTCTTCGAGCAATGCACCTCGCACAACCTGTTCAATGCGGAACCGATTCATTTCAGGCAACTCAATCCCTCTTTTCCGTAACATACAATGCAGCAGTTTCTCTATTCTCAGCAGATAACTGGACAGCTTCTCTCCCTCACACTGGAATGTACTTCTGAATCTGACCATCAAATCTGAAATGGTTTCAGTAGTTCCAAAGGCAGTTTCTAGAGCTTGCATGTAGTCAAAGGAAGTAGCAGAGGTGTTCTGCGCCTTTAAGAATCTTACAATGTCAGCAGCAGGACCCTTAAGGCTTTCTACTATTCTCTGCCTCTTCACATTGTCACTGCACTGCCATTCCTCTAGCAGAGGCAGGGTCTGCTCAGCCCAGGCGTCGTACTCCTCTTCCCCACTGAGAGTTGGTCTCACTCCTGAGAACATACGGAGCTTACGGTATCCCTGAGCCTCGAAGGGCAGATTGGTGCAATTATCCACCAGAGAACTAATGGCACTGACCAACTGAGTGTTCATATCCAGGGCCGAAGGACCTATCAGACCTTTGACATCAGCAACAGTCTTTCCTTCTTGTCTCAAGAATGACAACAACTTGGTCTGAAACCCTTCTTCTTCCTTAGTAGTAATAGGGACAAACTGAACTGGCCAGGGACCAGCCTCTTTAGAAAGCCCAACTGCCTCAGGTAAACCATGACCTCTCAGGTTCTCTGATGTCTGGATCAACACAAACTGCTTCTTGGTAGCTGTATCCAAGCAGCGCTCAACTATCCTAACCTTTCCAAAGGCTTTGACACAATTCAGAGCCCTTAGCAAGACATCATCAGGGTCATCATTAGCAACACCATTCAGCACAATGGCATGGGTAGTAGCTATCTGCTTACGTTTGCACCAAGCTTCAACCTCAATAACATCCATCTTTTATGCTCAAGCAGCCCAGTAGAAACCACAAACCACTCTCTTAGCAATGAGCATTCAATACTGTTAGTTTACTGACATAAATAGACCACAATCCCGGACGAGCCCCCAAAATGTAACCCCTTCACGGTTCTCTAGATATATGTGAGATGTGGTCTCTGTTGTAGACAGTATTCTATAGTCCAGTAAGGAGATCACTACTACAATGGCTTAATTCTAATTATCTTACTTTATAGTTTTAACGTCAGACAGTATAAGAAGATTACGGGTCAATGACCTAAATTAGACATTTGCATACATTAGAATGAATCTAGACATAATAAACATACATTCTCCATTTATATGGATTCAAAGGAGAATCTGTCCCTGTGTCCAAATTCGAGTGCACTCTTTCGTTGGTGCGCTTAAGTTGGAGCTCATGGTATGTATAATGTCTGCAAGACTTACGACTCCGAACCCCTTCGTTGAATTCTCTTCACGATCACTGAATCCCACTTTGAGTTCTGGATGCAGAGCTACTAATACGAAGGGCGGCGGCCGAGTTCAGAAGCCCGGGACGGGATGCGGCAGCCATTTGCCTCCTGAGCCCTCTTTTCAGAGCTCCTGCCGTCTTTTCTTCCAGTCGCTCGCGTTTCCCGCTCGAAAAACCCGACTCCACCCCTTCCTCCTGGGGTTTCTGCCTGGAGACTGCGCAGCCTCACTGTCTGCAACAGTTGATACTGGTGCAGAATTATGGAAAGTCTGCTCTTAGTCATATTGTGTCCTTAAAAGTTCTTGCCGTACCTTCACATGGGCAACTTTAACCCAGGGATTTATAACAATGATAATACAGTGTCTAAGTTAAAGATTGATAACCATACTTTGCGTACATTACATTTCCAGTGGGTATTACACAAATAACAGGTCTTTACTGGAGGAGGGTAATCTCTAGACTGGGGGTACAGAGGCATGCGCAAAGCTTATATACCGGTGTGGTCACTGCCGGTACTACAGTATACAGGAGCTGTAAAAGTAGTCCTGACTTAAAGGCACATACACTACAAAAGTGACTTCCTGGACGCCAAACTGACACTTAGCTTTGTTGAGCTTCAGTCCATTCCGGCGTATGCTCTGTAGCACTTTAATCAGTCTCTCATTGTGTTCTTTCAGTGTGGAGCCCCAGATGATGATGTCATCAACATAGACCCGAACTCCTTCCAGACCTTCAATTATGTGTTCCATCGCTCTATGAAAGATTTCAGATGCAGATATTATCCCGAAAGGCATTCTGAGGAAACAATACCTGCCAAATGGTGCGTTGAAGGTACAGTATTTGGTGCTCTCTTCATTCAGTTTTAGTTGCCAAAATCCTTGTGAGGCATCGAGCTTTGTAAAGTATATGGCACCTGACATTTCACTGGTGATTTCTTCTCGCTTGGGAATCTGGTAGTGTTCACGTTTTATGTTTGCATTTAAGTCCTTTGGATCCATGCATATTCTTAGATCATTGTTCTTTTTCTTTACACATACCATGGAGTTAACCCAGTTTGTTGGCTCTTCGACTTTCCTGATGACTCCTAGTGTTGTCATTCTGTCCAGTTCATTCTTGAGCCGGTCATGCAGGGGTGCTGGAACTCTTCGTGGAGCATGTACCACTGGCTGAGCATCTTCCTTTAGCTGGATCTTGCAAGTGAATGGTAGAACTCCAAATACTTTGAACACATCCTGGAAATTATTCACTACAGAATCCACCGAGTCATCTGGTCTGCTTATGGCACAGTTTATGCGGTAGACTCTCTTGACCAGTTCTAAGTCCTCACAAGCTTTGTCACCCAGTAGTGAATCAAGTCCTTCAGCCACAACAGAAAACATGAGATGATGCACTTTGTCTTTGACTGTCACTTTAAGTCTGCATTCACCTAAGCTATCTATTTTCTGTCCATTATAGTCCTTCAGTAGTACTGACTTTTTCTGTATTTTGGGCTTTTCTTTCATATTATTAATGTCACTCATACTGATTAAGTTTGCTTTTGCCCCAGTGTCTAGTTTCAATGTAACTTATGCTCCATTTACCTGCAGTGGGATCATCCATTTGTCCTCTTTTACTGCATTAACTTTATGTTCAGCATTGTTAATTCCTGAGGGCTGCACATTTTCTGTATCCTTTTTGATATTGTCACATGACACCATTCCTACAAAACATGTCTCACTTAAATCAGTGTCCTCAATTACATTAACTCGTTGCCCTTTCTTCGTTTTTACTTTTGAAAAGCATTGTTTGGCAAAGTGATTCTTTCCATGACATTTTGTGCACATTTTTTCCAAACGCTGGACATTGTTTTAACTGGTGTTTGTAACCACAGCGTTTACAATTAAAAATTCCTTCCTCCGATTGCTTTTCACTTCTGTTCTGCCCATGTTTCTTCCCCTTGTAGGACACAGCACCGACAGCAGCATTATCACTCATTACAATTGCATCATTATTGATTTCGCTGAAAGTCTTTGCGTGCTTTCGAGCTAACTCGCTAGCTTGGCATATTTTCACAGCAATTTCCAATGTTAGTTCGGTTTCTCTCAACAGACGTTCCCTAACTTTTTTATCATGAATACCAAACACAATCTGGTCACGAATCATGGATGCTTTCAGCTAAGAGAAATTACATGTCTGTGCTTTCAGCTTCAGATCAGTCAAAAAGCTATCAAAAGTCTCATTTTGCTGTTGTGTCCGAGAATGGAAGATGTACCGCTCATAGGTTTCATTCTTTTTGGGAGAACAATGTGTATCAAACTTCTTTAGCACATCGTCTAATTTTTCTCTGTTCTCCTCTGGATTAAATACAAATGTATTAAATACCTCTATCACCTGTGGGCCTGCAACCGTGAGCAGCAATGCTATTTTCCTTGCATCTGGCTTCGTACTGTACCCGATGGCAGCAATGTAGAGTTCGAATTGTTGTTTAAAAGTCTGCCAATTGTAGTCGACATTTCCTGTGAGTTTCAAACGCTCTGGTGGCTTCAAATTCTCCATGTCGTGTTGCACAATATTCAGCAGATCTTAACAATCCTGGTACCATGTTATGTTCATTAATAACTAGTCATTTTTATTAAGAACAGCTAGCTTTTGCTAGACACTTTATTGAGCACATGTGGACTAGGCACAGTAGCTGTAGAGGCCTCCATCTTGACTGCTGCCTTGTGGGTAGCCTAGTGGATCATGGGTAGCCCACTCTTATATACATACAGCACCACCTAGTGTACCATTCCAGAATGACAGGTTACTGATCATTACAGGAAGTGCACCAGCTGCTCCCTTACAATCCAGTTCCTCGCCATCCAATTTCCCCTTTCAAATCCATATCATGATACCATCAAGTTCTCCCTTCTTTCAAGTATGCTTCCTAGCCCTTTTGGAGTCACCATCACCTTCCCCAAAAAGGCCACCCTTGACCCCTCCACCCTTACAAACTGCTACTCTATCCTATCCTTGCTTTCATCATTTCCACCCAAGTATGAGCTTACCTTATTTTGATTCCCAGCTTTCCAGTTTCCAATCAGCCAAAGGGTGTGCCCATCCATGTTCAATTAACCAATGACATCCTGTGAATTTGACTGCCACTTGCTGTCCCTCATTTTCCACACTGCCTTTGGCACTGTTGACCAATGTCTCTCTACCACCTCTACTTCAAGGTAAACTTCCATGATTCCATCCCTACCCATAGTGAATGGATTGGGGCATCTTCTCCCACAGTTTCACCTTCCCTTTTTCTCATACCATGTTCACAATGATCTTTGGTGAGCCTTACAGTTCTATTCTTGCTTCTCTCCAATTTGTCATCTGTCTTGAATCTGTTTCTATATGTATACCAATGGAACTCAACAGTATTTCTGTACCATCACCATTTCATCCTTGATGTTCATGTACAATCCAAATGCACAATCTGACTACCTGTTAGACATCAAATGTAACCCCACTATTTAAGAAAGGGGGGAAGAGAGAAAACAGGGAACTACAGATCAGTTTGCCTAACATCAGTAGTAGGGAAAATGCTAGAATCTATTATTAAGGAAGTGGTAACAGGGCACTTCGAAAATAATATTAGGATTGGGCAGAGTCAACACGGATTTATGAAAAGGAAATCATGTTTGACAAATCTGTGAGTTCTTTGAGGTTGTAACTAGCAGAATAGATAAGGGGAACCAGTGGATGTGGTGTATTTGGATTTTCAGAAGGCATTCAATAAGTTGCCACACAAGAGGCTATTAAACAAAATTAGGGCTCATAGGATGGGGTGTAATATACTAGCATGGATTCAGGATTGGTTAACAGACAGAATACAGAGTAGGAATAAACGGGTCATTTTCGGGTTGGCAGGCTGTAACTAGTGGGGTACTGCAAGGATCAGTGCTTGGGCCTCAGCTATTCACAATCTATATCAATGATTAGAATGAGGGGATGAAATGTAATATATCCAACTTTGCAGATGATACAAAGCTAGATGGGAATGTAAGTTGTGAGGAGGATGCAAAGAGGCTTCAAGGGGATATAGACAGGCTAAGTGAATGGGAAAGAACAGGGCAAATGGAATATAATGTGAAGAAATGTGAAGTTATCCACTTTGGTAGGAAAAGTAGAAAAGCAGACTATTTTTTAAATGGTGAGAGATTGGGAAATGTTGGTGTTTAGAGGGACCTGAGTGTCCTTGTACACAAATCACTGAAAGTTAACATGCAGGTACAGCAAGCAATTAGGAAAGCAAATAGTATGTTGGCCTTTATTACAAGTCGATTTGAGTATAAGAGTAAAGATGTCTTACTGAAATTATATAGGGCCCTGGTGAGACCACACCTGGAGTATTGTGTACAGTTTTGGTGTCCTTACCTAAGGAAGGATATACTTGCCATAGAGGGAGTGCAATGAAGGTTCACCAGACTGGTTCCTGGGATGGGGGGATTGTCCTTTGAGGAGAGATTGAGTAGACTAGGCATATATTCTCTAGAGTTTAGAAGAATGAGAGGTGATCTCATTGAAACATACAAAATTCTTACAGGGCTTGACAGGGTAGATGCAGGGAGAATGTTTCCCCTGGCTGGGGAGTCTAGAACCAGGGGTCAGAGTCTCAGAGTAAGGGGACGGCCATTTAGGGCTGAGATGAGGAGAAATTTCTTCACTCAGATGGTGGTGAATCTTGGGCATTCTCTACCCCAAAGGGCTGTGGAGGCTCAGTCATTGAGTATATTCAAGACAAAGATCGATAGATTTTTGGATACTAAGGGAATCATGGGATATGGGGATAGTGCAGGAAAGTGGAGTTGAGGTAGAAGATCAGACATGATCTTATTGAATGGCGGAGCAGGCTCGAGGGGCCGAATGGCCTACTTCTGCTCCTATTTCTTATGTTCCTATGTTCTTATCAAGTCCAAGCTGAGGTATACTTTGTGCAGCTTAACATCAGCAGATCTGAATCTATCTTGTTCGCTCTCCCCAGTGCCAATGGACCTCAAGTACCAGTCCCATCAAACTCCGTGGCTGCTTCCTCAGCCTGGGCTTGCTACGGCTTAATCTCCACATTGACGAGCGTGAGCTGAGATTCCTATTCCACATCCAATTTATTGCCAAGAGCCCTCTTCCACCTCCAAAACATTGCCAGATTATGTTGTTACCTCACCCCTCCACTGCTGAAACCTTCAACCACATTCTGAGAACCAATTTTCTTCTTCTATGGACTCCCCAGCTCCACTGGTTCCGTCTTCGCAAACTTTAATCAATCTGTAAGTGCGTGCCTTGAATCTTCTCACAAAGTCTTATACACCTATGTCTTCAAACCTCAACAGCTCCACTCTCTATGTCAGCTTGATGATCCTGGTCCTTGTTTTCAAGTCCCTCTGCCACCTCCCTGCACGCTCTCTGTGAAATATTCTCAAGCCATGCATAACAGCCTGCCCCGTCTGTTCCTCTTAATTCATATTGCTACTTGTACCCTCTCCTGTCTACTATTGAAGATGCCTTTGCTTTCCCTCCTAAGTTCCTTGACTTCCTGCTCAGCATCCATTACTCTCCCGCCACCAACCTGCATAACATTCAGAGGCATTTGAATACGCTATGAGTGCTTATTTAAAGCTCAGCTCTCTGTGTAGTCGGTATAAACCATTTATTCCATCATAGATTAAATGTGCAGTGGCGAATGGTCTTTTATGGAGTTACACCAATTTTTTGTGATGTATGCAAAAAAAGCTGTATCTCTGTCAGAGTTGAATCAGCGAATAACGCGACTCTGAATTTTACAATTGAAGTCGGTGTTACAGATAAATTGGTCTCGCACAGATGAAGCACTGCTTAAAAATCAACTAAGTTGATTGGATTGATAAATCAAATCTGCTGTAGTGTGAAAAATCTCTGCTTTGGATGATGATACCAGACTCCAGTAGCAAGTCCCTTAATATGTACTAACGCCACTCTCCTTCCCATTTAAAAGGGCACCAAATGCAGCACAATTGTACAGCAGGTCTGTGCACTGACTTGCTGTCCTGTGGATTAATACAACTACACCAGAGAAACACTACTCAGAGAAAAGACAAGGAAAATGGCAACCTCCATTCCCCTAAGAAATGAACTTAATAAAAACAACATTTATTGTAGCTACTATTCAGAGTCAGGAGCATCCCAAACCTGTTCTTCTATATCTGGCCTTTAACAAGATTCTTGTTCTACAAGCCTTCTAGTTTCACACACATGCACACACACTAGGGATCGCTCTTACTTTCCTTATCTGTGAGCTGGCACAGATTTTAAACCTAACCCAGAGTGAGTGACACAGATAACTTTACTCTATCAAGTCAGCCCACAAATGAAACATTTCAGATGCTCTGAAGTCACAGGTCCTGTAGCAATCGGTCATTGGTATTGTCACCAAGTGAGGGGTCAGAAGTGCCTGTTCTGTCTTTCACTGTGCAAAAAGAGTAAGTTGCCCAACCATGGTCAACTCTTAATGCCCTCAGGGCAACTAGGGATGGGCAATAAATGCAGGCTTGCCAGCTTTGCCCACATCCCCAAGAACAAATATATAAACAAATATGAAACACCATCTATAGCTTCAACAAAATTGGTTCCGTCTAGACAGATGAGAGTAACTCTTCAGCAACTGAGACATTGCAAGTTGGCCTACCTCTCTTTTGCACTCTCAATGTTCAAAGGTGAGATGTAATCTCAGATCAACTCTTCCTCCCTCATTTCTTTGTGGCATTTCTTGGAGATAAGCAAAGCCCCGATTCAAGTTCTGACAGGACTGGCTCCACCCTCTTTACTGATTTATCTCATTCTCTTTTGTACTTTTGCTATATCCTTCACCTTGTTTCTTTTCTGGGGAGGGCGAGAGGGGCAGAAAAACATCCCGGCAATTGCAAGTAACTAAGCAAAAAACAGAGTCAGTCGAAGGCTGGCCCGATGCCATTACTTAGTGCATAAAACTAACTTAACATGAAATTAAAGGCTACAGCAGTAATATTGAAAGACTCTGAAGTAATTCAGTGCATCTCTAGTGTATTCAATTGGATTGGACCTGCACAATCTGATTACTATAGATAGCACAGGAGGGAAATGATAAAATGACCTATTCCTTAAAGACATCTGTACAATTATTATTGAATTTTCATTAAGCGTATCTATTTACTAAAAGATCTCTGAGGTAGTCAATGCTTGAGCAATTTGTATAATTTGTTGGGTTTTTTTAAAGAAAGAACGCAGTCCACATTATCAGATGCTCTAACATTTGGCAAATGCAACATAGAAACATAGAAGATAGGAGCAGGAGTAGGCCATTCGGCCCCTCGAGCCTGCTCCGCCATTCAATGCGATCATGGCTGATCATCCAAATTCAGTACCCTGTCCCTGCCTTCTCCCCATATCCTTTGATCCCTTTAGCCTTAAGAAGTATATCTAACTCCTTCTGCAATGTAGCTTTTTGCAATCACTTACTGTACTTCCTACATGCTGCACAACTGATTTGGCTCAATTGTCCCGCCTAGTCGCTGGACAGTGACTTGCCAGTTGAATTTGGCAGAGTAATCACCGTACGGATCCCAGAACATTCTGAACCCAGGGGCAGTCGGTCTGTGAATAGTTACCTGGCTAAGTGTCACTTTTCTCTATTATTAATCGGCTGTTGCACTGCAGAAATTAGTCACCAGCTTCACAGAGAATTAAAAGCAGAGCAAAGCAAATTGGGTGGTCTGAAGGAGAGGTCTAACAATAGTGCAGTCAGTGGAATTTGCATGAATATAAAAGCAGAGAGGGGCTCCAAACCTAAGAGTGGAATCAGTAGTGAGACACATCAGCAATGAAACAGGAAAAATATCTATCCTGCAGTGCACCCCCTGATTGCTGTAACAAATAGTTTTTGTGCTGCACAGAAAATACACTGTCTTCCTTGATAGATTATTCACACACCGCAAGTCTTTATATCACTTAGATTTTAAGACTGTTTAATTTGTCCTTCATTTGTCACGCTTTCAATTTGCTCCTGTCAACAACAATGCCACTATACGTTAAATTAGCAATATGAACACAACATGGTCCTCCAAAGAGGTGGTGTCCACAAGGATCTCCAGAGGCAATATCGCCCTTTTGATGGACATGCCTTCAGAAGAGGCCTCAACAGATTGGCGAAGCCACTCTCCGTGCTTGCTGACCTGTCCCCTGCTATTAGGTAGGTCGCAGCAGTCAGCTACCTAGTTGCAAATTGCGACTTTATAAACAGCCACTTGCACGCAGTCATTTTATGAGATTCTCCCGACATCAAAAACCACTGAAAAAAATATTTAGACAGCAGTTTCCATGGTAGTTGGACCACTCAGGAAGTGGTCATACAAAATAAACGCACCAGCAAGCAAGGCATCTCCTATTATGTGCAGTAAATTGCTAGATATGATTAATCCTTGTATGTTTTGATACATTAGGCTATCAGAATATGGAGACATGCCCTTAACTTTACAGGGCGCTGGTGAGACTGCATCTGGAGTACTGCGTCCAGTTTTGGTCTCCATATTTTAAGGAAGGATATACTTGCATTGGAGGCAGTGCAGAGAAGGTTCACTCGGTTGATTCCTGGGATGAAGGGGTTGATGTATGACGAAAGGTTGAGCAGGTTAGGCCTATACTCATTGGAGTTTAGAAGAATGAGAGGGGATCTTATTGAAACATATAAGATTCTGAGGGGGATTGACAGGGTGTTTCCCCCAGTGGGGTTATCTAGAACTAGGGGGCATAGTTTCAGAATAAGGGTTCACCCATGTAAGACGGAGATGAGGAGGAATTTCTTCTCTCAGAGGGTCGTGAATCTTTGGAATTCTCTACCCAGAGAGCTGTGGAGGCGGAGTCATTGAATGTATTCAAGGCGGAGATTGACAGACATTTGAACTACAAGGGAGTCGAGGGGTATGGGGAGAGAGCGGGAAAGTGGTGTTGAGGACAAGATTGGATCAGCCATGATCTTATTGAATGGCGGAGCAGGCTCGAGGGGCCGATTGGCCTACTCCTGCTCCTATTTCTTATGTTCTTATGTTCTTTACACTGGTTAAGTGCTGTATCAGTGTTGCAACTGACTAACCAGATAGATCCAGATTATTTAACTGAAGAGTAGAACAGAGTTTGCAAACTCACAGTGAACTGTTCTTTGAAACCATTATAAATTTAGTTGGACAAATGTATTCCTTCAGCATTTGATAATTTGGTAGTTGGAATATTAGGAACCCTTAAACAAGCAATCTAATAACATGGTAATCAATATTTAAACATACGGAGAGAAATAGCAGTACTTTTTTTTGTTCCACCAGCTAATTCCATTATTAACATTCATCTGCACTCTGAAGGTCCTTACCTGAGTTAAGGTCTGTTCACAAATGTGCACTTCACAAAAATGCGGTCGTCCTAAGGGAACAGATACAAAAGCTTCTTTAAGTTGCAGAACAATAGCAGTCCTGAGTCGTTTCATTTTCAGAATTTGTCCCAAAGGAAAACTCCCCAGTTTCCTGCACATTTAGTCAGGGGACTTATTTAAAAACTTTTCTTTGGATGGAGTTCCCCCACCCCCACCCCTTTTTCATTATCAGGGCAACAGGTCCCAATTCTCAGTTGCCACTGTGAATATAATTGAAGAACTGCTCCAAGCTATCTGTCAAATATTCTAAACCAGGAACTTACCTCATATTGAACCGAGTCAATCCTACACATTGCCTACTCCCTCATATTAAAAAAAAAATTACGATGGCTGTACGAGTCCCCCACATCAATTCAATTTCAATTTCAATTTCAATTTTATTGGTCACATAACCAAATACAACAAGTGAAATCCAGTCAGTGAAATGCTTTTTTCTTAACGAGCCGAGAGCACCAATCAGCAAAGGACGGCAGCCATCTTCATCGGCGCCATCACAATAGGGTCCGCTCTCGCCTCGCTCCGCCTTTCCTGCACTCCTGCCTGACAATCTTCAGCCACTGTGGTACCGACGTCCCGGGGCCTGCTTCTCCCTGGCTCTCCTTCCACCCGGTCTGACCTCCGAGCCTCCCGCGGTGACCGACCTTCCAGGGCCTGCTTTTCCCGACCTCGGTACGCTGGCCGCATTCCCTCCTACCAGTTCGACCTCAGAGCCTCCCACCGAGGAGCTGCCGGCCGCCGTGCTACAGTGGGTCGTCGTGGCCTCCATCGCTGCTTCTGCTGACAGAGTTTGCAAGTTTTACATACACCACATCTGCGTGATTGTGCTCAACACAGCCTCTGATGACAGACTTGCATTTTGCAATTATTTCTCTGACCATGTGAGGTGCAAGGCATTTGCAATGTGTTGGCAGATGTTCATTCTGAGGATTATGAGCCTGGTGACCCACCCCAAACACAGAAGGCCCTGTGATCTCAATCGTATGTGGCAGGCCAATAAAACAACGTTAACAATAACTGGAGAAGAGATTTACCTAGGCAACTTGGTTTAACTGAAGAAGTTTTTTAAAATATGAGGAGCTTGGTTCATAGTCCTTTAAATTCAATTTATCCATACAAGTTTTGTCTCTCAGTGAGATTGCCATTTAGTGCTGAATTAGGCAGAGTTCAATGCATCAGACCCATGTCCACTCGGAATTCAATTGAGACATCCCCAACATAATTATACAGGACCTTTACAGCCAGCAAGCAGATGAGGCTTTCCTTCCATCATTCTGGGCTGGATTTGAATCCTTGTCAAAGGCCAGTGTCTAAACCACTGCACCACTCAGTTGAATAAATGCAAGTTGATCATCAAGAAAACTCTAATCGTTTGAACTCTTTATTGAACTGTATCAGTTATTCAGAAGTTCATCCAAATGATCCTATAAAACTGTCACATCCTCTTTATTATCCAATAAGCTAAAATAGACCCAACTTAGAGCAGTGGTACCTTTTTATAGCAAACTTGCTTATGATGAAAATCCACTGGACAGAATTTCCCCTTTTCTCAATCACTTTTTATGTGCCATGTCTCTCCTGCTTTAAAGAGCAGAGGAGAGGAGGCCCAAACTCACCGAGAGCAGCGGCGAGAGCAGACCTAGTCAGGGGCGGAGCGGAGCCAGGGGAATAAAGAGTGGAGGAGGGAGAGGCCCAAACACACCGAGAGCAGTAGTGAGAGCGGGCCTGGTCGGGGACGGAGCAGAGCCAGGGGAATAAAGAACAGAGGAGAGGAGGCCCAAACTCAGTGAGAGTAGCGCAAATTGGCATAGGGTGAAACAGATTGGAAGGTTAAATATGTGGCTCAGAAGGTGGTGTGGGGGGCAAGGGGTTTAATTCGCGGCACCAGTACTGGGGAAAGAGAGAGCTGTTCTGCGGGGACGGGCTCCACTTAAACTGGGCTGGGACCAGTGTCCTGGCAAATGGAATAATTGGCCGGTAGTTAGGGCTTCAAACTAATGAAGTGTGGGGGGGAGGATTCAGGAAAGGGTCATTTCAAGAGCAGTAAGAGAAATGTCAAGGCTGCAGAGCAGAGCAGTGATCTGGGTAACGATAAGCAGAGTGGGTCAGGAAGGGACAGAATAATAAAGCTAATAGGGCATTAGTGACTAAAGTGACTTCAGGGAAAAATAGAAAAAAGTTAAAGCTAAAGGTACTATATCTGAATGCACAAAGCATTCACAACAAAATAGATGAATTTAGTAGCGCAAATAGAAATAAATGAGTTTAATTTAATAGCCATTACAGAGACGTGGTTGCAAAATGACCAAGGTTGGGAACTAAATATTCCAGGATATTTCACTTTTAGAAGAGACAGGCAGAATGGAAAAGGAGGAGGGGTAGCCCTGATATTAAATAAGGGAATAAAGACTGTAATGTATATACCTTTAAGGGGGGAACTATCTTTTACAGCTCATGTATACTGCAGTACCGGCAGTGATCACACCTGTATATAGCACTGAGTAGTAATCTGTACAGATCAGTTCCAGTGTGAGCCATGTTGAGTAAACACCTGTTGTACCGTTCTCCTGCAGTCTGTGTCTTATTATACACAGACACAACATTGGCGACAAGGCAAGTTCGAACCTACCTGCAACTCTGCATCACCTCCCGGGGATTCGTTCCTGGAGATCAGTGGATTGGAGGTCAAGAACAGAGACTCGGGCGTCGACCACGGGCAACCGCCCAGTCATCCAGCAGAGGCTCGAGAATTGCGGGGGAGGCTGTTGAGAGCCAGGCTTGGCTTTCCAGTTGAGGTGGTCCAGCGAAATGGGCTGGCAACAGGTAGTGCGCAGACCCATCCCGGACAGCGGCGGGCTAGAGCCCGACCGAGCGGCACAGCAAAGGGCCGAGCAGCATCGACGTGGTAGAGAGAGAGAGGGCAGAGTGCACAGGGCGCAGCCGGTGTTCATGGGCCGAGCAGCGTCGAAGAGAGGGAGAGAGAGACGCGCAGAAACCCGCGAGGCGCCGCCATTGCCATGAGGACCGCCGAGAGCGGTGTTGGCAGCAGCGCAGGAGAAGCATGCGAGACCTACAGGGCGCTGCCATTGCCACGAGAACCGCCGGGAGCGGCGTTGGCAGCAGCGGGGGAGGAAAGAAAGCGCGGGAGACACCATTTTAAGCCAGTGGGAGACGCCATTTTAAAACACACCCAAAATGCCGAAGAGTGGCAGTATCACCGCATTTGACAATGAAGTCGAAAATTGGACTACATATGTCGAACGAATAGAGGTATACTGCAAGGCAAATGAGGTGTCAGATGACAAGAAAGCGTCGGTATTGTTAAATTTAATGGGTGCAAAGACGTATGGTTTATTACAAAATCTAGTAACCCCAACGAAGCCAATGGAAAAGAGTTTTGAAGTCATAGTAACGATACTACAGGAACATTTAAACCCCACACCGCTGCTGATAGCAGAAAGATTCAAGTTTCACAAACGGAACCAGCATAAGGATGAAAGCAATGCTGATTATTTAACAGAACTGCGCAAACTATCAACACACTGCCAGTTTGGAGCGGGACTGGCAGATACCTTAAGGGGCAAGTTTGTGTGTGGGCTTCAAAGTGAAGGAACCCAGGAATGGCTTTTATCTGAAAAGGACCTTACGCTGGAAAAGGCTTTCAGCATTGCGGTATCATATGAAGCAGCAGCATGGGGCGCTGCAGAGATACAACAGAGACCGCAAGAATATGGCACAAACGAAATGTCATATAGAACAGAGAAGTGCTATTGCTGCGGCAGAACAACACACGACCAGAATGATTGCTGGTTCAAAGACAAAGTGTGCAGACAGTGTGGAAAAGTAGGACACATAGCACGAGTCTGCAGGTTGGGAAAGAAAACCAGCAATAAGAAACCTACCAAGGAAAAGTACAAGAAGGTACATAAGATGACGGAGAATAGTTCAGACGAACAAAAGAGTGATAACGACTCTGAAAGCAGGGAACTGAGTTGTCTGAAACCACATAATGTGATCACAACGGAGGATCACCGAACCATTTGGGCCACTCTCAAGATAGCAGGAGTCCAGGTAAAGATGGAATTGGACACAGGATCAGCCCTAACAGTCATAAACCGACGGGACTATGAGCGGCTATTCTCACACATACCCTTGAGAGACACAAAAATTATTTTGAAGACGTACACGGGGCAAAAAGTCTACCCCAAAGGAAAAATAAGGGTGACCGTTATATATAACGGTAAGGAAACACCAAAACTAGACCTGTATGTATTGCAAGATGGAGGACCACCATTACTGGGACGTGAATGGATCCGGAAAATACAACTGGATTGGCATTCCATACAGGCACTGACTGTGGCTGACAAAAAGGATGACGACGTCACACCTGGGCGACTGTCAAAGATCCTAACTGACGCGAAAGCAGTGTTCCAGCAAGGACTCGGAACACTAAAAGGCATGACAGCGATGATTAAAATTGAAGAAAACGCAAGCCCAAAATTTTTTAAGGCCAGACCGGTACATTATGCGATTCGCCCAGCCGTCAAAGCAGAGCTGGAGAGTCTGGAACGTTCAGGTGTACTGTCCAAGGTAGACTGGAGCGAGTGGGCTACACCCATTGTCCCTGTGATAAAAAAGTAGTTGAGCAGCACGCCTGGGGAACCAAGGAAGGTTCGCATCTGTGGGGACTTTAAGGTAACAGTGAACCCGGTCCTTCACACCGTACAATATCCACTTCCGCGGATTGAAGATATTTTCGCCTCGCTATCTGGAGGGAAACGCTTCACTAAGATTGATCTGGCCCAGGCGTATCTGCAAATGGAGGTAGAAGAAGCATCAAAAAAATACCTCACAATCAACACCCATAAAGGTCTCTACCAATACAACCGGCTGGTATTCGGGGTAGCATCAGCTCTGGCTATTTGGCAGAGGGCAATGGAACAAGTCCTGCAAGGGATCCCAGGGACCCAGTGTTATTTGGACGACATCCTGGTCACGGGCGAAAATGACAGTGACCACCTTGCCAACCTGGAGCAGGTGCTCACTAGATTGCAGCAATATGGGCTCCGAGCTAACCGCCCCAAATGCGAGTTTTTTAGGAAACAGTTCTCGTATTGTGGCCGCATTATCGATAAAGAGGAGTTACATAAGTCCCCAGAGAAGATTGAGGCAGTAGGCAAGGCTCCAGCACCGGAAAATGTGTCACAACTGAGGTCGTTCCTCGGGCTGGTAAACTACTACCATAAGTTCTTGCCAAATTTGTCTACAATACTACACCCACTGAACACCCTACTGCAAACTGGGGTGCCATGGAAGTGGAGTGATGAATGTAGACGAGCTTTCCAGAAGAGCAAAACACTAATCACATCGAAAGAGGTATTGGCCCATTACAACCCGGCATTACCAATTCGGTTGGCATGTGATGCGTCACCCTACGGCATTGGAGTGGTGCTGTCGCACAAATTCTCGGACGGCTCAGAGAGGCCAATAGCCTTTGCGTCACGATCATTAACCTCAGCCGAGCGTAACTATGCCCAGATTGACAGGGAGGCCCTCAGCCTAGTGTGGGGAGTGAAAAAGTTCAATCACTATCTGCACGGGCAGAAATTCACCTTGCTGACTGATCACCAGCCTCTTGTCTCCATTTTTAATCCAAAGAAGGGCGTTCCGGTGATGACTGCGCAATGACTACAAAGATGGTCTCTTTTTCTTGGGGCGCACCACTATGAGGTTGAATATAAGGGCACGAAACAGCATGGAAATGCTGATGGGCTATCACGCCTGCCACTGCCTACTGCGGAGGAAGCACCAGCAGTGGATCCTGTCGAAATATTCCATTCGACTATAGTTGAATACCTACCGGTAACTAACGCTTGTATCAAAAAGGAAACCCGAAGTGACCCGACACTGTCTCGGGTCTATGATTTGACGGTGAAGGGATGGCCAGCACATGGCGACTCACTGTTGCCAGCATTCTCGACAAGGAGAGAACAGCTGTCAGTGTGCCGGGGGACCTTGATGTGTGGATCCCGAGTGGTAATTCCACCCAAGTTAAGGGATAAAGTGCTCAATGAGCTTCATGAGGGTCATCTGGGAGGGGTAAAAATGAAAAGCCTAGCCAGGGCTTATGTGTGGTGGCCAGGAATCAATAAACAAATCGAGGACCTGACCAAGAGCTGCTCAGGATGCCAGAAAGTCCAAAATGCACCACCACAGGCCCCTCTACACCCATGGGAGTGGCCCTCATCTCCATGGCAACGGGTGCATATTGATTTTGCTGGTCCATTCGTGGACTCAATGTTTTTAATAGCCGTGGATGCGCACTCGAAATGGCCTGAGGTCACCAAAATGTCCTCCACCACCACGGAGAAAACTATTGCAGTCCTACGGACCTTTTTTGCGAGGAATGGCTTGCCAGAACAGATTTGCTCTGACAACGGACCACAGTTTGTGTCCGAAGAGTTCCGGAGGTTCTTGAAAAAGAATGGGGTAAGGCATTACACATTTACCCCGTATCATCCAGCCACAAATGGATTGGCTGAGAGGTTCGTACAAACCTTTAAGAAGGCAATAAAGGCTATGTACAATGACAACATTCTGCTGCAGCACAAGGTGGACAATTTCCTGTTCGCCTACCGGAATGCGACACATGCCGTCACCAACCAGGCCCCAGCCATGATGTTCGTTAATCAAAGGTTAAGATCTCACCTGGATTTGCTCAGACCAAACGTACGAAGAGATGTTGAGAGTAAGCAATTCCAACACATCCATGAGAAGCCAACAAGGAGCTTCAATGTAGGGCAACCAGTCTTGGCCCGCGACTACCGAACAGAAAAATGGCAGCCAGGAACGATATGCACACGGCAGGGCCCACTAATGTACACAGTGGACGTTGGGGAGCGCATCGTGAGACGCCATGCTGACCAGCTCCTAGAGTCACAGGAACAAGTCAACCCCATGCCTCGCCCATACGTACCTGGTGATAAACTCGACGTACAGGTCGCATCTACCCCAGAAACAGTAGCATCGGAAGCTGATGAACCAACCGACGACAGGGGGCCAGAATCGCCTCCGCACCAAGAGCAAGACACTCGGGAAAGGCACTATCCAGAAAGGATCAGGAAGCCTCCCCAAAGACTGAATATATAAATAGACTGTTTTCAGCTAATGTTGCATGTTAAAAGTGTTAATTGTAATTAGTTTGATATTTAATTGTTAAATGAGTGTTATGGTACTGTTAATCTAAAAGGGGAGGAATTGTAATGTATATACTTTTAAGGGGGGAACTATCTTTTACAGCTCATGTGTACTGCAGTACCGGCAGTGTCCACACCTGTAAATAATGCTGAGTAGTCATCTGTTCAGATCAGTTCCAGTGTGAGCCACGTTGAGTAAATACCTTTTGTACCGTTCTCCTGCAGTCTGTGTCTTATTATACACAGACACAACAAAGACAGTAGAGCGAAGGGATCTTGGCTCGGAAAAGCTAAATGTAGAATCAGGTGGAGCTAAGAAACAACAAAGGGCATTAAATGCTTGTGGGAGTAACCCATAGACCCCCTTAACAGTGATTGTAGTGTCAGGTAGAGTATAAATCAGGAAATTAGAGATGCATGTAACAAGGGTAATACAGTAATCATGGGGGACTTTAACTTTCATATAGACTGGGCAAACCAAATTTGCAGAAATAGTACAGAGGAAGTGTTCATGGAATGCATTCAAGATGGTTTTCTAGATCAGTATGTCATGGAACCTACGAGGGAATTGGCTATTTTAGATCTAGTACTGTGCAATGAGACAGGGTTAATAATATCATTATAGTAAAGGAGCCGCTGGGGAGCAGTAATCATAATATGATAGAATTTTATGAAGAGTTTGAGAGAGATTTAGTTAAGTCTGAAACTAGGGTCCTAAACCTGAACAAAGCAAACTACGTAAGTATGAGAGGCGAGTTGGCTAAGGTAAGTTGGGAAACTAGATTAAAAGATATGACCGTAGAAAAGCAATGGCAAACATTTAAATAAATAATTCATAATTCGCAACGAAAAAAATTCCCTAAAGGAATAAAAACTCCACAGGAAAAGTGGTCCAACCATGGCTAACAAGTTACAGATAGTATTAGTTCAAAGGAAGAGGCTTATAATGCTGCCAAAACGTGTAGTAAGCCTGAGGATTGGGAGGATTTTAAAATTCAGCAAAGGAGGACCAAAAAATTGATAAAGAAAGGGAAAATAGAATATGAGAGTAAACTAACGAGAGAGATAAAAACAGATTGTAAAAGCATTGATAGGTATGTAAAAAGGAAATGATTAGCAAAAGTAAACATGGGTCCCTTACAGGCTGAGTCAGGAGAAATTATAATGGGAATAAGGAAATAGCACAGAAATTAAATAAATACTTTGTGCCTGTCCTCACGGAAGAAGACGCAAAAAACCTCCCAGAAGTAGTGGACAGCCAAGGGTCTAGCGAGAATGAGGAACTGAAAGAAGTTAATTTTAGTAAAAAAATAGTACTGGAGAAATTAATGGGACTGAAAGCCAATAAATCCCCTGGACCTGATGGCCTACATCCTAGGGTTTTAAAAGAGGTGGCTATAGAGATAGTGGATGCATTGGTTGTCATCTTCCAAAATTCCATCAATTCTAGAACAGTTCCTGCAGATTGGAAGATAGCAAATGTAACCCCACTATTTAAGAAAGGAGGGAGAAAGAAAACGGGGAACTGCAGACCAGTTAGCCTGACATCAGTAGTAGGGAAAATGCTAAAATCTATTCTTAAGGACGTGGCAACAGAGCACTTAGAAAATAATAATAAGATTGGGCAGAGTCAACACGGACTTATGAAATTGAAATCAGGTTTCACGAATCTGTGAGTTCTTTGAGGTTGTAACTAGCAGAATAGATAAGGGGAACCAGTGGATGTGGTGCATTTGGATTTTGAGAAGGCATTCAATAAGGTGCCAGACAAGAGGTTATTAAACAAAATTAGGGCTCAGTGGATTGGGGATAATATATTAGCATGGATTGAGGATTGGTTAACGGACAGAAAAGAGAGAGTAGGAATAAACGGGTCATTTTCGGGTTGGCAGGCTGTAACTAGTGGAGTACCGCAAGGACCAGTGCTTGGGCCTCAGCTATTCACAATCTATATCAATGATTTGGATGAGAGACCAAATGTAATATATCCAAATTTGCTGATGATACAAAGCTGGGTGGGAATGTAAGTTGTGAGGAGGATGCAAAGAGGCTTCAAGGGTATATATACAGACTAAGTGAGTGGGCAAGAACATGGCAAATGGAATATAATGTGGAGAAATGTGAAGTTATCCACTTTGGTAGGAAAAATAGAAAAGCAGAGTATTTTTTAAATGGTGAGAGATTGGGAAATGTTGGTGTTCAGAGGGACCTGGGTGTCCTTGTACATGAATCACTGAAAGTTAACATGCAGGTACAACAAGCAATTAGGAAAGTAAATGGTATGTTGGCCTTTATTACAAGAGGATTTGAGTATAAGAGTAAAGACATCTTACCTCAATTATATAGGGCCCTGGTGAGACCACACCTGGAGTATTGTGTACAGTTTTGATCTCGTTACCTAAGGAAGGATATATGTGCCATAGAGGGAGTGCAATGAAGGTTTACCAGACTGATTTCTTGGATAGGGGGATTGTCCTATGAGGACAGATTGAGTAGACTAGGCCTATATTCTCTAGAGTTTAGAAGAATGTGAGGTGATCTCATTGAAACATACAAAATTCTTACAGGGCTTGATAGGGTAGATGCAGAGAAGATGTTTCCCCTGGCTGGGGAGTCTAGAACCAGGAGTCACAGTCTCAGAATAAAGGGTTGTCCATTTAGGACTGAGATGAGGAGAAATTTCTTCACTCAGAGGGTGATGAATCTTTGGAAATCTCTACCCCAGAGGGCTGTGGAGGCTCAGTCATTGAGTATATTCATGGCAGAGACCAATAGATTTTTGGATATTAAGGGAGTCAAGGGATATGGGGCTAGTGGAGTTGAGGTAAAAGATCAGCCATGATCTTATTGAATGGCGGAGCAAGCTCGAGGGACTGAATGGCCTACTCCTGCTCCTATTTCTTATGTTCTTATATTACTCCTCATTCACAGTTATGATCTGAGGTGTCATTGTTTAGCCCAGATGGAAAAGCAGAATTTGCTCAAGTCAATTGACATAGATTGTTGCTGGACTGTTATTAACAGTGGGAGTTGGGGAATTAGTTTGCTCGTCACAGACATGTTTTGTTTTTACAAAGAAGGATCCACTGTACATAACAGGGCAAAGAAAAGGTTGGTTATTATTTGGAAGGAAAAATTCACAACATCTTACATGCTCAATAATTAAGTATAATAATACACCTTGAATATATTATAAGTATGTAGAGAAACAAGAAGTAGAAAACAGATAGGTTAATATTTTGAATGAGACCCTTCTTCAGCACAGAAGATTTAATGTAACCTCTTATAATGTATAAGTGGCAATCGATAGTTGATTGCCACTGTAAGGGGTTTTAGATCGCAGAGGTTTCTCTCTCTAGAGGCCTCTCACTCCTGCACAGTAAAACCGTGAGTGGTTCGACCCACTCGCCCCTTAGATTCTATACTCTGGACTTTGGGGCAGGAACTACAATGTAGAGAAAACTCTTATAGACCAAGTTTGATGAAACAAAATGGAATTTTAGTGCATAATGTAAAACAAATCAAATGCAAGCAGATAAGAGGGTACATGGGAGGGAAAAACACAAACAAATCATAATGACACAATACTAACTAAGGCAAATACAGGCATATTATACTCTACAAAGATCATCATGAAATGGGGAAACACACGGAACATCGAGGGACAACTCATGTTAATTATACCCTTAAATGTCCACCCCCTTTAAACCTATCTAGATCTGATTATGAAGGGCCAGAAACATGCTCACCAATCCAACTAGGAAGTGTAAGGTTTTGAAACAGGTCTGCGTTTTGATCCCTTCAGGCGTCCTGTCTCCTCATGGTGGGCGCTGCGGGCTGCGCCACACTGCTCTCTTCCTCGATGTGAAGGTCACGAGCAGGCCGGATCTCAGCGGGCCTGGACACCAGTGTGGAGGACGACCATCTGTTTGACCATTTTCATGTAGGTTTCTTAGGACTACGGTCCTTGGTCTCGTCAAACGGCCCGGGGTAGGTCGATGATCTCCCGATGTTTTACCCTGGGGCGGGACGCTGGCTCGAACCATCTTCTTCCCCTTCTTCAAGCGATGATGCCACCGAATACGATGGTAGCACCACGATGGCTGCTTTGTTTCTACCCCCGGGTTCCCCAGATATACTTCTCAGGAGAAGCCTTTTTCTCCCACCCAAATCAGGTTAGTCTTTGTTTAACTTTTGGCGGGCTTATCGCACAGCAGGGTAGTTATTATATTTTAAAATACTTTGGGATGGCCGGTAAAGGGCCAGCTCTGGTCTGGAATGACCTTCATTGTTTTTAATGTCCTGGTGATGTCCTTAACGGGTCCTTGATGCTCTTCTCATGAATATGAAACTGTTCCCTTTTGTCTGGGTCAACATTTAGATGGCCTTTATCTACAGGCCGATCTTGACTGGATCTGCATCCAATCTATATGTATATGTGGGTGTCTGGTTTTGTTCTCTCAGAAACGGCTTCCAGAACTTACTGTGGGCTGAATCCACAAAGCTGTCTGAGGACTGCAGGAACCATTTTAAACGCGTCCCAATAAGTTGGTCACGGGGACTGGTGGCCATTTTGAATGCCCCTTTTTCCTAGGCTTCTTTTAAAATAGTCTTTAAAATCATGCCCTCTTCTGCCATTCGACCCTTTATAATATAAAGTTCAATTTTGTGAATCCTACACCACCAAGAGTATAAAACACAAACAGTATTTATTCTGATTAAAGTTTGCCTGTCCTGTCTCTTTCAGATGCTGACCAACCTGCTGTGGGTTTTTGTTTTTAATTTTGGATTTCCAGCGTGCATCTTTCTTTTCCTCTCTCTGTCAAGTATTCAAGGTCGGTGTTTATGGCTCAGCAACTAGTTTATAATAGGCATGACTGTATCAAACAGACACTGTGCCTCCAGAGACAAGGATCACAATATTGAGACCAAACGCCACTAACTTTATTCAGTGTCGGTAAAAACGCTGACTGCAGAAATTGCCATCTGGGCAAATTATCACATTGCTACCCCTCGCTTATTTTCTGCAATCGTGCAGCCATTTAATAATGAAAGCTTTCAACCTAATGCTAGTGCAGAACCTCTCTGAAATCACACTCCTTAGCAGATGATCATTTAACTGTTAAGCCTGTTACACAGCACTCAAAGCTTTGTTGACACATACAATGTATAAGCAATTAGTTGCTGCTGGGAAAAAGATAGTGCCTAATAAGGGCTCTCATTTGATCAAATGCTTCTGTGAAGATGGAAGCCCACTGCGAACTGTAATGAAATTGGATACATCATTAATCAGGATATGTTGGCTGATATTTATTTCATCTTACCATCGCCAGAAAACAATTTAGTGTGGGTAAAGTTGAGTTTGAGTCCCGTTGTTCTTGTAGTCTAGTATCTGAGAAAGAAAGAACTTACATTTATATAGCGCCTTAGCAAGTCTTCAGGACATCCCAAAATGGTTTGCAATCTTGTGGTGCAATCACTATTGTTACTTTGGCAAACACAGCAGCCAATGTGTGCACAGCAAGATCTCACAACCAGCAAACAAATGAATGGATCATCTGTTTTTGTTGGCATTGGCTGAGGGTGAAATGTGATCCTCGAGACCGGGAGAACTGACTGCTCTTTAAATGATGCAATGGGATTTTTTTTTTACATCCACGTGAGAAGCTGATGGGACCTCAATTTAATGTTTCATCCTCAGACGATGCAGCACTCCTTCAGTACTAAAGTGTCAGCCATGATTATATGCTCAAGTCTGTAGTTGGGCTTGAAATAACAACCTTCTACCTCAAAGTCAAGTGTGCTACTAACTGAGCCAAGCTGACACAGAGCCTTGTCGAGTCGAGTGACAGGTATGCATCTTTATATTTAAAGTGAAACCAAAGTAATGGACCAAGTCCATGATGCAGGATACCACCTAGATGTAAAAGAATAGGAAAATGACATAAACATTTCATGCTATAGTTAAGTAACACCATGCTTGGGTTTTTAATACCTGTAGATTGTAGGAAGAGGTGACATAAGGAGGTCCACAGTTTGAGACAGGAGAAAAGACTGAGTCAGAGTAGAAGACATTTTAAGAGTCTTCATTTCAACACAGTGAAGATGCAAGGGCAGTGGTTGCGAATGGCAGCTGGGTCACAACTGTTTCCAATCTACAGCAATAACTTGAGTTAGAAACCCAGGAGAGGAGGCAATTGGGTCTGAGAAAGCAGCCACAGGCCTGCAAAAGGTAATGTCTGTAAACGGGCAAAAGAGTAACAGCTAAAACTTAATGGCCCAGAAATTCGGGTCCCAACGCGTGAGTACACACGGGGTAATCACACGTGGACCCGATGGAAGTGCCGGTTTCTTGGATGCACTAGAAACCAGCACTTCCGTTCCTCTGAACGAAGGGGTTCAGAGGTCAAACGCGTGCGTGCGGGAGTCTGCGCGTGCGCTTTGAACTTATGTTTTTTTTTTACAGGTTTTTCCGTGAGGGTAAGTTTTTAGATTTTAGAAATGTAAAAACCAGGCGTAAGGCCTGCATTTTAAAAGGTAAGTGGTCAATTAATTTAAATTAAAACATTTTTTCCACAGGTTTATTATTTTTAAATACTTTAAAGCGAGGTAAGTTTATTTTTAGCCCGGTTTTTTTATAAAATTACTTTTTTCAAAAATTTAAATTATTGTTTAAAATAGTTATTTAATGTAATTTATAGTTTATTTAAAAAGTGTGATGATTTTTAAAAATTTATTTGAAGGTTTACTACTATTTTGGGGCCGGAGTATTCATAAGTTTAGACAGGTCTTCCTGTCAATCTTATGAATGGGATTTTCCCTCTTCCGATTGGCTGCCCATGGCTCACGTGATCCCAGGGGACGCATCGCACTAACTACGCCCCTGGGACACGCAAGCACAGCGCGCCGGCAACTGGGCCAGGCCCCGGAGCGGAATTCCACGGGAGCCCAGAGCTCAACTGCCGGCGTGCAAGGTAAGTGCAGGTCGGGGGCTTGCACCCGCGGGAAGCGCCTGACCCGAATTTCTGGGCCAATATAAACCAGTGTAAATTACTGGACGTGAAATGGAAAATGGGTGGCATAGGTACACTATATATGTACACTATATACTAGCTGAAGTGCCCGGCGGTGCCGAGGCTTTTTCGAGGGCATGTTGTTGTTGGAAGAGAGAGAGAGAGCGACTGGGGGGAAGAGAGAGAGCGACTGGGGGGAAGAGAGAGAGCGACTGGGGGGAAGAGAGGGAGGGGAGGGGAGGGGAGGGGAGGAGGGGAGGGGAAGGGGAGGGGAGGGGAGGGGGGAGGGGAGGGGGGAGGGGAGGGGGAGGGGGAGGAGGGGGAGGGGGAGGGGGGTGGAGGGGGAGGGGGGAGGGGGGAGGGGGAGGGGGGAGGGGAGGGAGGGAGGGGAGGGGAGGGGGGGAGGGGAGGGCGGGGAAGGGAGGGCGGGGGGGAGGAGGAGAGAGGAGGGGGGAAGAAGGGGTGGGGGGAGGGAGGGGGAGGAGGGAGGAGGAGCGAGGAGGGGGTAGGGGAGGGGAAGGGGGAGAGTCCACGAGCCACCTGATCCCTGTCCCCCCAAACTCCCGAGCCCCCTGATCCCCACCCCCCGAACTCCAGAGGTTGGCCCCCCCGAGACTCGCACCCCCACCCCCGAGGCTCACTCACCACCCACCCCCACGGCTCGCCCACCACCCACCCCCACCCCCGAGGCTCGCCCCCCCCCACCAACCAAGCACCGAACTCCGGAGGCGCGATCTTCCGAGCACCGGCCTCCCGAGCTGGCTTCAACATTGCGGCTGTGTGAGACGGCCGGAGGGCCTGGTTGCCAGGGTAACCGTGACGCTGACCAAGCCCCGCCCCCCGGCCGAGCCAGAGAGAGAGACGCCGCGTCTCAGCTGCTCCTGCTGCGCGCGCGGCCTCCCCCCCGAGGGTCGCGGCCCCCCCGAGGGTCACGGCCCCCCCCCCCCGAGGGTCGCGGCCCCCCCCCCCCCGAGGTGAAGACCGCCGATTGCGGCTGTGCGAGACGGCCGGCGGGCCCGGTTGCCAGGGTAACGCTTGACGCTCAGCAAGCCCCGCCCCCCGGCCGAGCCAGAGAGAGACGCCGCGTCTCAGCTCCTGCTGCGCACGCACCCTAACGGCGCTGGGCTGAGGCTCGGCCCTCCAGCCTTCGAGTGGGGCCGGGAGGTGCCTAGCTCGGGTGTGGGTGCGGAGGAGACGCCGAGGCTTCTAGGCCTACCTGGAAAAACGGGGAAAGGTAGGAAAATTAATGAGATTAGATAAGTTAATTACTTTCTAAATCATTTTTTTAAAAAACAATATGTGTTTTAAAAGCAACGTTTTTTTTTAAGACGCAGAAAGCGGGAAAAAGAAAGCAAAAGTTTGGAATCAAGATGGCGGCGACTCACCTCAGTTCAGAACGATAAGGCCCGGCCACACACGCACCGATTGGCCCGGCGGCACACGCCAGCAACCCGGCGTACGATTGGTCGAGCTCGAGGGCACTCTGTCGCTAATGAGCGGATAATGAGATACTAATGAGCAGAATGTTGAAGGTTTTTGGGATACCGCGGGCGCGATTTTAGCCCGGCCGAAACGTAAATACGCTTAAAACCGTCTCGGAAGCGTAAGCTTTCTTTGGAGGTAACGCGCGCGTAGGTACGCCCTGTAACTTTCGAGCGCATACCCGACAGACGCACACGCGATGACAGACAGAATGACAGAATGACAGACAGACAGATGTACCGATTTATATATATAGATACACACTATATAGGTACACTATATATATACACTATATTGGTACACTATATATCTTGTTGAACAAGTGTAAGGTGATTTTGAAAATGATTTAGGATGATGGGACAACTACATCAAACCAATGTGGAGCAGCAATAAACCAAAGAATGTTGGACAGTATTGCAAGTGCAGTATAAGTAAGGACATGCCATGGTCAGACCACACCTTCAGGCCAGACGACCATGTTAGAAAGAAATACCGGCGAATATAGGCTCTTAGGGGGTGAAACTGGGTGGCCTAGAAATTGGGTTCTGGCGTAGGCAGGGCTTTAGCGCCGGAAGTTAGTGTCGGCGCTAAGTCCCCCTGCGTGCGCCAAAAATTCAGTAGTGCCGCGCCCAAACGGCTGCCGGCGCTACTGAAGGGTCGTTGCGGCGGTACATCGGCGCTAACTGCCGTTTCGCGCCGCAATTCCGGCGCTGCGGCACCCGATGCGGTGCGGCAGGCTGGGGACATGCAGGCCTCCTCCTCCCGTTAAGGAGGAGCTGCCTGCACCCGGCCGCGGCCCGCGCAAATCAGCTTAAAAATGAGCCCGGCACCTCGGACAAGTGCCGGGCTTGCATCTGTTCCGGGGGGGGGGGGGGGGAGAAGTCCGGGGAGGGAGCTGCGGGCAGGCGGCCGGCGGGAAAGTGGCCGGCCGCCGCAGGGCCTTTAATGCGCCGGCGCAAACTGGAGTAAGGCACCTCTGACAGAACGTTGCTTGCGGCTGCCACGGGCGAGGCGGCCGCAACTCAATTTCAGAGTTCGGGCGGGTTACCACGGCAACCGGGACGCTGCGCACACCGATGACGTCATCGGTGCCGGTGCAGCGCTACCGGTGCAACGCCGATTTAGGGCCCCAGGGAATTTTTAAACTGGCCATAACTCTGGCGCTAGTCCCTCTAGCGCCTCAAAAGCGGCGCTAAGGCAACTGAATTTCTAGGCCGGTGTCTTTGCGACCGGGCGCGGCCCTGACATCGATTCCCGCCATATTCGGTAGGAGTTTTGCGGCAGCGCTACAGTGTTGTGCCCCGATCTCCTTCGCCCGGAGATCGTAACATCATTTCTTTGCGCATCGCCCCGGTAGTGCCCCGGACCCGAAATTGACTTCCGCCCCCTGCAGCAGTGCTGGTCAAAAACACCGACAGCTGCGGCCTAGCCGCTTCGGGGGCAATGATTAAAGGCGAGGTGGCCGAGTTAATTAAAAAAAAAATGTACCGTTCCTCTTCTAGTTTTTCCACAGCTTCCTGTCCGCAATCGATCAGCTCGGCACTCTGCTTGAGTGCTGGGCTGATCGCACAGGATCGTGGCTGCCTTGGTGGTCCAGGGAGGTACTTTTTAAATTGCAGAGCCTGCAGCAATGGCCCTTCCCTTTAATGGAGGGAAGGAGTCTTTGAACACGGCAGCGCTGCACAGCCCAGGGTGCAGTGCTGCTAAAGTCTCCACCCCGCTCTCCGACGTTAGCACCCTAAGAAGGAAGTGGAGCGCTTGATTTAGCGCTGCACTTCCCTCTTGGGGCATTAAAACTCAATTTTGCGCTAAAGTTAGTGCCCAGGCAATGTTAGCACCCCAAAATGTTCGCTACCGAATTTTTCCCCCTTAATCTTGAAAGAAATGATTGAGAGGGGACCTTATACAGGTGACTAAAAAATACAGAGAAAAGTTTAATCTGGAGAATTACTTCAAGGAAAGCCACAACACTAAATCAAATGTCCTTAGGCTCAAACTAGTTAAAGAAACAAGAAGGAACTTGCATTTATGTATCAGCTTTCACATCCGCATGAAATTCCAAAATGCTTCACAGCCAATGGATTACTTTTGAAATGCAGTCACTGGTATTATGTAGGCAAACATGGCAGCCAATTTGTAACCAGTATGATCTCACAAACAGTAACTAGCAGAATGACTAGTTAATCTGTTTTGGTGGTTTTGACTAAAGGATGAATGTTGGCCTGGACACCAGGAGAGCTCTCTGCTCTTCTTTCAAAAAGTGTTGTGAGATTACATCCACCTAAACTGACAGATGGGGGCCTTGGTTAACAGCTCATTGGAAGACAGAATCTCCAAACAATACAGCACTCCCTCAGAAGCGTACCCAAAACCTTCTGACTTACAGGTGAGAATACTACCACCATGGGCAATCTGAGAGTAATGGCAAGGTGAATCTCTTCCCACAAAGGGTGGCCAAAATGTGAAGTGGTCTTCTGAGAGCGGGAATGGAGGAAAAATCCTTCGTTTCCTTCAAGGTTCAAAAGGATGACACGATGGGCAAGTTTTCTTTTCCTAGAACTATATTTATCTTGTGATTTGCCCTCTCAGCCATCAGGGGAAGTTGTGAACTAGCAATGGGGCAATGAAATCTCCATGCACTGTGCAAAAAGGAATCATGCTCTGAAATAAAGCCTCGGCGACACTGCAAGTATACAACTCTGATTGTGATGCACTGACAGAAGGCAAGGTAAAGTTTCTCCCAAAACAAACCTCCTGTTCTTTTAAGCTGTTAAATTAATTTCTTTTATTGATTGAGCAGATGCTAAGCTCTGTTTCTGAGGGCCTATTAGTCTTGCAAGGTATAATTGTGGAAGATCTTAACCGCAACTATCCACACAATCCACTGCCTAATGATCTGGGATCAGCACCACGACATTATGGAAATCTAAGTGCCATTACAGAGACAATTATTGATAAAACATGACATTGAATCTATTTCCAGAGATGGACTCAGAGGGGGAAAAAATAGATCTCAATTGTATTTTTCTCTGCAGATAACAAGGAGTTTCTTTCCTTATACATTCAAAATGCCACTATCACTATATTATAAATGAAGTCAGACTGCATTACCATTGGCCTCAGTACACTTCATTCTTGCCCACTAATTGCTTGCTGGTGGGTGGCACCTCCTGAAAACAGCACACATATAGACATGACTGAGTACAGGTCGGGCGCTCCATGGTCGAATGGCCCATTAACATTCACTGTCTAGATCGGCACGCCAAGAATGGGCACCTGGGTGAGGTGCCAGAGTGTGGAATGTCGAGTGTGTAAAGAGTTAGTGTCTTTCAGCCGAGAGGGAGTTTGGGGGGGGGGGGGGGGTGGGGAGGTGAAAAAAGAAAAGGTGCATCATTAAAGAACTAATGTTCCTCACCTTGTTTTTGTCTGATGATTGTGCGCCATCTTGAAAGTCACATCTTAAGCACAACTTCAACCTCTTTCATAATCCCTGCAAAGGTGACTTTCTGGATGGAGAAGAAATAACCACCAATTTGTCAGTAAATTTCAATCAAATTCGTTGGACAAGATTTTTTGTGTAAATAAATGAACTGATGGAACTTCTTCCCCCTAAAGAGCAGTTGGTGCATTTGAAACAGCTTCTACTCCTTGGGAAAGTCATCCCAGCAGCATTTTAAAAAAGTGTTACTATTTAGGAAACAATAAAGCAACAACAACAATTTGCATTTATATAGTGTCATTAATGTAGTAAAACATCCCAAGGTGCTTCACAGGAGCGTTATCAAACCATTTTGAACACCGAGCCACATAAGGACATATTAGGACAGCTGACCAATAGTTTGGTCAAAGAGGTAGATTTTAAGGACCGTCTTAAAGGAAGAGGAGAGAGGTAGCGAGGTGAAGAGGTGTAGGCAGGGAATTCCAGAGTTTAGGACCTAGGCAACTGAAGGCACGGCCGCCAATGGTGGAGCGACTAAAATCAGGGATGCGCAAGAGGCCAGAATTGGAGGAGCACAGAGATCTTGGAGGGTTGTAGGGCTGGAGGAGATTACAGAGATAGGGAGGCGCGAGGCCATGGAGAGTTCTGAAAACAAGGATGAGAAAATTAAAATCAAGGCATTGCCAGACCAGAGCAATTAGGTAAGTAGGTAAGTGAGCACAGGAGTGAAGGGCAAACGGGACCCATAAAGTTAAAACTAAAGTTCCATTTGCAAGTAAAAGGATGCACATTACACTTACTGTGGCAGAAGGCAACGAGAGGCAAGAAACCAATTTGACGTAATAAAACTCACTACGCACTTGGTTCGAGTATAAAGCAAGGCTTTAATCAACTTGTTTCAAAATATGGAGGTCTAGTTGTCCTTCACTAGTTCCTGTCTTGCAAAATGTCCCTGGGCAAGCTGGCCCACACCCGAATATTTATACTCCTTGGACGGCGCCACCAGCTGGCCGTCCAGTGTTATTTCATGAGTCGTTTCTTCATGATGATGAGATTTATAACACAATTCAGGCCCATCGTTCCTGATATGGTGAGTACACAATCTCAACCAACTGTGGGCATGTAACAAAAAGAAGCCAGGGAAAAAAAACTTAGGGGTAACAGTCATCCAAGGCCTACTCATGGCTAATTGTGGACTTAATATCTGCAGAGTGCTCAGAGGTGGTCAACAGTCTGTCCTGTCGGTCAGGGAAGCTGCATGTCATGGTGACAGGGAAATAGGGTAAATATAGAAATTCATTCATTAAAAAGTCACTCTCTCTGACCACTATTGCATCCACTTTCACTTCTGTTAAACAAGTAATTGCAATTTGCAGCCTTTATTGTCAAGTAAAGAGATTCTATAGATCCAAATTGAATTTGTAATGATAAGGACATGAGTCATTTCTTTGTAATTACCATGCTATCAATAAGTGCATCAATTTGCTAAATCTCTCCAGATCCCAGAAGAAATGCGACAGATGACCTGAGCAATTAATTCTAATAACCAAAGGAAAATTCAATCCCCTTGAGGCAGAAATCATTTCTTTGTTGGAGAAACATGTTCTGATGCTACACTCTGGGTCCTGTAGAACTAAGCAGCGTGTTGTGAATAAACGGACCATTTTATTTTTCTAAATTATAAAATGTCAGAGTGCGTCCAAAAGTAAGCAGTGCCTTGTGCAAATAAACAGTTTGATTCGTGTCATGTGCGTTGAAGTTACCTAGTTTCTACCCTACAGACTTGACATTCTGCATCATCCGCTTTTGTTCAAGTGCGGAATATTTTTTGTGTTCACCGAGGTGGATGCAGTCAGCGCTAGAGAATGGAATGCTTGTCCACTTTTCAGCTCTGTATCGAGCTTCCCCCATCATAAAATAATAAAGCGCAGAAGGAGGCCATTTAGCTCATCGTGCCTCTGCTGGCTCTTTGAAAGAGCTATCCAATTAGTCCCACACCCCCATTCTATCCCCATAGCCCTGCAAAATTGTCCTTTTCAAATTTATATCCGATTCCCTTTTGAAAGTTACTATTAAATTTGCCTCCACCACCCTACCAGGCAGTGCGTTCCAGATCATAACAATTCGCTGTATAAACAATATTCTAATTATCGCCACTCTGTTTTTTGCCAAGTCGGATTTAGCATGGCCGAGGTGGGCGGTAAAGCTGATTTTATATTGCCCAACAAGTGGACTGAGAATGGGCACAGCATGAGTTATCTGCAGGTGAAGCTCCCTCCATACAATTTCCATCCAAGCATTCCAGGTCAAATATAGCATTGTCCCTTTGCACAAACCTAACAATGCGCCTCAGTATTCTTAAAATGTCTCCTCTCTATTTCCAAACCATGCACTATGTGCCAATTCAGCTGCAGGGCTGTCATTAGACAGTTGCTCACTAGAAGATCAGCAAGGGCAGCCCAGGGTTACTTTATCGGCAGAGTTCTTTTCCGCTTCCCTATGGAGGGAGTGCGGGTTTGTTGACGTGCCTTGTCGCCATTAAGTGCTTCTCATTGACAATCAGCATGACCTGAGCAAGTGGCTGGGTGAAAGGTCCTGCCAAAGCATCGCAACAGTACTCTGGAAGCATTTCAATATGCTTTCGCACAGCGGATAAGGGAAGAGTATTGACAACTCTCTATGACTCCTCACCTCGCTATGACTATGTCCTTCAATGTGTCTAACTTCCATCACATAACACGCAGAAAAATGATTTTCACTACACTTTTAGGAAATAATTTTAAGAGGCAACATTAAAGCAACGAGAAAGAACATGATCTGAAATATTCCTATTTCCTGACCTAACGAATAAGCATCATCTTGACAACAGTTATTGTTCTGCTATTGAAATCCTCCTTCAGTGTTCAAAGCATTATTGAATGAACAATCTCTCTCTCTCAAAGGATTAGGACATAATGAAACTGGAAAGAAATCCGACAAGCTCAATTATTAATGTTGCTAGGAAATATGAAATTCTGATACAAAATGATATATAAAAAAAATCCCACAAACCTAATTACACAAAGCATATTGTCCCTAAGTGAGGCAGCTGATACAATAGGCATTCACAGCACTTTTTATTGTACCTTGGCATAAAAGCCCATCTCATGAAGTGTTGCTGATTCTATGTTTAGAATGTGATTTGCAATCAGACTGTTTGCAATGACCATGGAAAGGGATTGTATCATGCAGCCAAATGCTCACTCACTATCCATCACTTTGTAAAGTGTCTTTACAAAGAATTATATCAAAATTACAGCACAGAAACAGGCCATTCAGCCCAACTGGACTATGCCGGTGCCACATGAGCCTCCTCCCACTTTACTTCATCGCACCATATCAACATATCCTTCTACTTCATTCTCCCTCATGTAATTAACTAGCGTCCTCTTAAATGCATCTATGCTATTCACCTCAACTATTCCTCAACCAATCTTCTACCGGCGTGTAAACAGCAAGCAGGTAGTAAGAGGCGAGGTGGGGCCCATTAGGGACAAAGACGATGATATATGCTTAGAAGCACAGGGCAAGGCTCGAATACTCAATGAGGACTTTGTATCGGTGTTTACTAAAAGGTGAATGCTGACAAAATATCGGTAGAAGTGGAAAAGGTAGAAGCAATGGGAGGGGTGAAAATTGATAGACAGGATGTACTAGAAAGGCTGGGTATGCTTAGAGTGGATAAGTCACCTGGTCCAGGTGGCTTGCATCCCAGATGGCTAAGGGAATTGGGGGAGGAGATAGCGGAAGGGCTTGCCATAATTTTCCAATCTTCCCTAGGTGCAGGGGACGTGCCTGAGGATTGGAAAGTGGCAAATGTGACACCATTATTCAAGAAAGGGTGTAAGGACAATCCTAGTAACTACAGTTTAATATCAGTGGTGGGTAAAGTTTTAGAAACAATAATCTAGGAAAAAATTAACGGGCACTTGGAAAGGTTTAAGCTAATTAAGGAGAGGCAACACGGATTTGTAAAAGGCAGATCGTGTTTGACTAATCTAATTGAATTTTTTGATGAAGTAACAGGGAGGAATGATGAAGGGAATACAATGGATGTTGTCTACATGGATTTTCGGACGGCATTTGTCAAAGTACCACATAGAAGGCTGGTTAACAAAATTGAGGCTCATGGAATAGGTGGGTCAGTGGCAGCTTGGATAAGAAATTGGCTTAAGGACAGAAAACAGTGAGTTGTGGTAAATGGCTGTTTTTCAGACTGCAGGATGGTAGAAAGTGGTGTTCCCCAAGGGTCAGTGCTGGGGCCACTGCTTTTTTTGATATATATAAATGACCTGGATTTTGGAATACTGAGCAGAATTTCTAAATTTGCTGATGACACCAAACTTGGGGTGTGGCAAACAGTGAGGATGATACCAATCGACTGTAACAGGACATAGAAGGGCTAGCAGAATGGGCAGACAAGTAGCAGATGGAATTTAATACAGAGAAGTGTGAGGTGATGCATTTTGGCAGAATGAACAGGGAGAGGCAATATACACTTAATGGCACAGTTTTAAAGAGTGTGCAGGGACAGAGGGACCTGGGCGTTAATGTGCATAGGTCCCTGAAGGTGGTGGGACATATTGAGAGAGTAGTTAACAAAGCATATGGGATCTTGGGCTTCATAAATAGAGGTATTTAGTACAAAAGTAGAGAAGTTATGCTGAACCTTTATAAAGCGCAGGTTAGGCACAACTGGAGTATTGCGCCAGGTTCAGGTCACCACACTTTAGGAAGGATGTGAAGGCACTGAGAGGGTGCAGAGGAGATTTACCAGAATGGTTCCGGGGATGGGGGATCTTAGCTACAAGGTTGGAGAAGCTGGATATGTTTTCATTAGAGCAAAGGAGGTTGAGGGCTGATTTGATAGAAGTGTACAAAATAATGACGGGTTTGGATAGGCTGGACGGGGAAAGGCTGTTCCCACTAGTTAATGGTACAAGAACTAGGGGACACAGATTTAAGGTTTTGGGCAAGAGATACAGGGGGGATGTGAGGAAAACCTTTTTTATGCAGCGAGTGGTGAGGGCCTGGAACTCGCTGCCAGAAGTGGTGGAAGCGGAGACACTCAATGTTTTCAAGGAGAGATTGGATAGGCACGTGAGGGAAATAAAATTGTAAGGCTACGGGGATAAAGCAAGGGAATGGGACTGACTGGATTGCTCTGCAGAGAGCTGGTGTGGACTCGATGGGCTGAATGGCCTCCTTTTATGACTCAATGGGGGAAAAATTCAGTATCGCCCCATTTGGGGTGCCATTATCGGCCATGCGCAAAGTTTAGCGCCTGGCGCTAATCATCGCCTCCGTCGGCAATCTTGGCTTTTATCGCCCCTGGAGGTGATTGGAGGGCTAAATCAGACGCTTCACACCTGTCTTAAGGCGCTAAGGCTGAGGAGCAAGGCGTTACCTCAGAGCGCTGGCGAAGCGAGGAAGGGCAAATCAAAATAAACCTGTAAAGTGCTGCTCAGTACTCAAAACTCCTTCACACAGCGTTGAATCTCTCCAGAAGTCTCTCTCTCTCTCTCAGAATGCGTGGTGCAAAAATGTCACCGACAAAAAAAGGCAGGAAGCGGTCGCCTTTAAATAGTGCTCCACCAGTCCCTTTCTGACTGTGAAACGCTCCCCTCAACCTGTCATTGTTAGCGGCAGGCGGTAAGGCAGGGGGCACCACTCAATATCCGGTCCGGGGCACTACCGGGGCATTGCGCACTCGACTGACATCACGATCTGCCGGCGCAGGAGATCGTGGCGGTAGTGTTTAGCGCCACCGCAAAATGTCTAGCTAATTTCGCGAGCGGTGCAAAGATCGCCGTGCCCGGGCGCTAGTTGCTTTGTGCCCCATTAGCGCCCTCTTAAGGCACTAACGGGAGGCGCAAACAACTGAATTTTTCCCGCTATAACTCTATGGTTATGACTATGTGGTGGCGAGTTTCACGTTCTAACCATCCTCTGTTTAAGGAAGTTTCTCATGAATTCTTTATTGGATTTATTCGTGACTATCTTATATTTATGGCCCCTAGTTTTGGATTCCCCACAAGCAGAAACATTTTCTCTACGTCTCACCTATTGAACCCCATCATAATTTTAAAGACCTCTATCAGGTCACCCCTCAGCCTTCTCTTTTCTGGAGAAAAGAGCCCCAGTCTGTTCAGTCTTTTCCTGATAGGTAAAACCTCTCCATTCTGATATCATCCTTGTAAATTGCATCTTCTCCAGTGCCTCTATATCCTTTTTATGATATGGAGACATTTAATGCACAGCATTACATTTAATGCACAGCACTCCAAGTGCAGTCCAACCAAGGTTTGATGCAAGTTTGTCTCATCCAGGGGGCCGGAGCTGTCACTGAAAACAAGCAGGAGCCTCATCAGTATACGGTAATTACGATAATTTGACACAGTTATGATCAAACACCATTCCTGTCTCTGTCCACTGGATAACTACAAGTTCCTACTTCCTCTCTCCAAACATGGTCAGTCGAAGTCAGGAAGTGGCCATTTTGAGCGCCTATTAAAGGGATCCTCAGCTACGATCAGTGAAAGCGTGAAGTAGTGCTGGCAGACTAGAGTTTTGAAGCTGCTTGTGGGTTTTGAGCCTTAAGGACTTCTACATTTAATGTCCTTGCTGCTGGTGGTGCTGCTAAAATGATGCCCGCTGCTCGAAACAAGTGCTTCCTTTCAATCACGATGCTTCAACCCTTCCCCTTTAAGGGGTTGCTGCAGGTCCTTCAAGTTCGGCCCGTCCATCAGATTTCCCACCTTCCCGATCAGGGAGCTGCCGACAGGGAGCGTGTTTTTTGCTGACAGCTGGAAAACTCATTTAACTTCGGCCTGGCCACGAGAATAGCAGGACCCCACACCAACCCCTTCGGCCGCACACAAAGCCCTCCCCACCTATCTGCCCAATATATGCCCCACTCCAAAATCAACCCTCTGCGCATTTTAATGGACTATTCCCACGTGAACTGGTCTCACTCTGTCCCCAACCAACCTTCACACATGCACTTTCAGCATTGGTTACTGGGTAGTAATCAGCTGATTTTTATTTCCTCCCTAGCTCAGGAAACGCTGAGACCGATTGCAACGACCCACGCAACCCTGGCTGAAACCAATTCATTCAGCAGAGACTGACGGGTAGATTCACCAACACATCCTTTCACATCATATTGCGACCAGGCAAAACCTGCTCTCAGGAATCAAAGCTGGGACGCTTCTTTTCTAAACAAGAAGTCAGCAGGGGTGAAGGGAAATCATTAATGACCAACTTGCACACAAAACGAGTGTCAAATACTCCCAAATCAATGATAGCATCAGTCAGATGCAGAGCAAGAAGCTCCTCGACATTTTTCCAATCATGTGACTTAGCCCTCGACATACGAGACCCCTATCCTGGTGCATGTTTGTGATGTTTCAGTTTCTTATACCATTTAGTTTAATTGCCCAGTCAGTGCCACCTAATGTTCAATATGGCAAACGCCTTGTGCTTTGATCTCAGGTCCCAGCGGGTATCATGTTGAGACTTTTAAATTAAATTCCCTTCCGACCTTTAACTGCCAGAAAGCTTTCGTGACTCGATATCAAACCCAACTCCCAGAAGTAAAGTAAGAGTACTCCCTTGCAAAGAGTGAACCACAAATGTTTCTCTTTCGACAGTCCGCAGGCATGTACCAAGGTGGCACCACCATCTTTCTTGCGTACGTACAAAACAAAGCCACCAGAATTGATTTAACAGCCAGTCACCAACCTATATGGTCAATGTCTATTCAGGAGAATGACCCTGCAGCAAGGAAAGTTTCCCTTTGTCTTGGCATTCCCTGTGATGAAATATGTCATTCATCAGACTCTGTAGTTAACTGTATATATTGTATTGCCTGCTCCGGTGTTTGTACCTTGTATTGTGTATAGGGCACCGCCCCCTTTGTGTGTCAGCTCCGCCCATACCTGGCCCTACTTAAGACAAGTCCAGGCTTGTCCTGCAGTAGAACAGCAGCACGCCAGGTGAAGCTAGGTGCAGCCACCGGCATCTTTTCTTTGCTAATAAAAGCCTTGTTTTATTCTGCTAACTTCGAGTCTTGAAGTTATTGAGGCACGTCAATTTTATTAGCAAACTTTTAACGATGGATCAACTTTTGAAACCGGAACGCTTGGATTTGGACCCGCATGCTTCGGATGCATCAGCATGGTTTGGACACTGGTTCCAGTGCTTGGAATTCTTTATGGCCAACTCCGAAGCCGTCACAGCCTCTGCAGCCACCGGAGATGTGAAACTCGGGATCCTACAGAATCGGGTAAGCCACCGGGTTTTTCCACTCATACAAGACGCCGCCAGCTACCTGGATGCCTGCAACATCCTAAAGGCCCACTATCAGCGGCCTACCAACGAAGTGTACGCCAGGCACCTGCTTGCTACCTGCACACAGCGACCCGGAGAGTCGCTAGAGGACTTTCTAGTCACCCTAAAAGTGCTTGGCAAAGACTGCAAATGCAAAGACGTGAAAGCCACGGTATACACAGACGAGCTGATTCGGGATGCCTTTATCGCAGGCCTTAGCTGTAATTATATCCGGCAGAGACTGCTAGAGAAAACGGGCCTAGATCTGACACAGGCTGTGGATACAGCGCGATCGTTGGATGTGGCTCAGAAGAACTCTGACTCCTACTCGGCAGGCCGCGCGGCCCACGCCGCCTCTGTTTCCCAGCCCGGTAGCCCAACACCGTCGGGGCCCTGCTCTCCCCCCAGAAGCCCTACGACCGCCGCGATGCATCAGGGCCCCAAATGCTACTTCTGCGGGCAGCCGAAGCACACCAGGAACCTGTGCCCGGCGAAAGGCACCACCTGCTTTAAGTGCGGTAAGAAGGGGCACTTTGGGAAGGTGTGCAGAGGGAACCCCGCAGGCAAAACCGCCACCGCCGCGTGCGCGCCGTGGGAGCGGCCATCTTGGACGCCATCTTGTCCGACCTCGTGGGGTCCGCCATCTCGCGAGCAGACAGCGTGGACGCCATCTTACCCGGCCTCGTGTGGCCCACCATCTTGTCCCGATCAGGGCCCTACAGTGGCGTCGATCACAGTGGACCAGTCCAGACCACACCCACTATCCAAATCGATGGTGGACATTGAGGTAAACGGGTGCAAGGTTAAATGTTTAATTGACAGCGGGAGCACAGAGAGCTTCATTCACCCTGATCTGGTACAACGACTCTCTCTAACTATAGTCCCTACTCAGGGCAGGATCTCTATGGCCGACAAAACCCAGATATCGACTATTGCGGGTTACTGCGCGGTACGATTGTCCGTTAAAGACACTGTATATAATAATTTTAAACTGTTAATTATGAAAGACTTATGTGTGAGCGTGATCTTGGGCCTGGATTTTCAGTGCCACCACCAAAGCATCACGCTCAATTTCGGTGGGACCCAGCCGCCCCTCACAGTGTGCGGTCTGGCTACCCTGAAGGTAAAGCCGCCTTCGCTATTCGCGAACCTTACCCCTAACTGCCGGCCAATAGCGACCAAAAGCAGGAGGTACAGCTGGGAGGACAGGCGGTTTATCGCGACCGAGGTAGACAGGCTCCTGAAGGAGCGCATTATTGAACGCAGCAACAGCCCGTGGCGCGCCCAAGTGGTGGTGGTGAGGGGTAGCGAGAAGAAGCGGATGGTGATTGACTATAGTCAAACAGTCAACATCTATACCCAACTAGACGCCTACCCGCTACCCCGCATATCCGAGATGGTGAACCAAATCGCCCAATACCGGGTGTTCTCCACCATCGACCTCAAGTCAGCGTACCACCAGCGCCCTATCAGACCAGAGGACCGTTCGTACACCGCCTTCGAGGCAAACGGATGCCTCTACCAGTTCCTCAGAGTCCCCTTTGGGGTGACGAATGGGGTCTCGGTCTTTCAGAGGGAGATGGACCGCATGGTCGATGACCACCACTTGCAGGCAACCCTCCCCTATCTCGACAACGTCACCATCTGCGGCCACAACCAACAGGACCACGACTCAAACCTCGCGAGGTTTCTGAAAACCGCACAAAAACTCAACCTCACCTACAACGAGGACAAGTGCGTTTTCAACACCACGCGCCTTTGCATACTAGGCAGCGTGGTGGAGAATGGGGAAATTGGACCAGACCCCGACCGATTGCGCCCCCTACGGGAGCTGCCCCTGCCCAACACTCCCAAAGCCCTGAAAAGGTGCCTGGGGTTATTCTCGTATTATGCCCAATGGGTCCCTAACTACTCTGATAAAGCCCGTCCCCTCTTGAAAGCATCCTCTTTCCCGCTCTCTGCTGAGGCCCATGCTGCCTTCAAAAGCATTAAGCAGGATATTGAGCGGGCCACGCTACAGGCAGTGGACGAGAACACTCCCTTTCAAGTGGAAAGTGATGCGTCTGACTTTGCCTTGGCGGCCACCCTCAACCAGGCAGGGCGGCCCGTAGCTTTCTTCTCGAGGACCCTCCAGGGGCCCGAGATCAGACACTCCTCTGTGGAAAAGGAGGCCCAAGCCATCGGGGAGGCAGTGCGCCACTGGCGGCACTACCTAACCAGCAAACGCTTCACCCTACTTACCGACCAGTGGTCGGTAGCGTTTATGTTCAATAATAAACAGAGGGGGAAGATTAAAAATGATAAGATTCTTAGGTGGCGGATCGAGCTCTCCACCTTCGAGTACGACATCATACACCAGCCGGGGACCCTTAACGAATCCCCCGACGCCCTCTCACGAGGGATGTGTGCCAACGCCACCGGGGATCGGCTACAGACCCTCCACAACGACCTCTGCCACCCAGGGGTCACACGGCTGTTCCACTTCATAAAGTCCCGCAACTTACCCTACTCGATTGAGGAAGTTCGGTCTCTGACCAGGAACTGCCGCACTTGCAAGCCTCGGTTCTACCGCCCTGATAGAGCCCACCTAATCAAAGCTACACGGCCCTTTGAGCGGCTTAGCTTAGATTTCAAGGGCCCCCTCCCGTCCGTCGACCGCAATGTTTACTTCCTGAACATTGTGGACGAATACTCCCGTTTCCCATTCGCCTTCCCCTGCCCAGACATGACCAGCGTCACGGTCATTAAATGCCTCAACAGCCTGTTCTGCCTGTTCGGTATGCCAAGCTATATCCACACGGATAGGGGGGCGGCCTTCATGAGTGAAGAGCTACGCCAGTACATGCTGTCCAAGGGGATTGCCACGAGCCGTACCACCAGCTACAACACCCGGGGTAACGGTCAGGTGGAGCGAGAGAACAGGACAGTATGGAGGGCAGTCACCCTAACTCTAAGGACCAAGGGCCTCCCTATCTCCCTCTGGCAGGAAGTCCTCCCAGATGTGCTCCACTCAATGCGGTCACTATTGTGTACCGCCACTAATGCCACGCCTCATGAGCTAATGTTTGTGTTTCCCCGGAAATCCACCTCAGGCGTATCCATACCGTCATGGCTCTCCACCCCAGGTCCGGTACTTCTGCGGAAGCATGTGAGGGGCCACAAGACGGACCCCCTCGTGGAGCCAGTGCACCTGCTCCACGCCAACCCACAATATGCGTATGTCCGTCACGCCGACGGACGGGAGGACACTGTGTCCATAAAAGACCTCGCCCCAGCCGGTAACAACAGCAACAACGACAATGACTACAACAACAACAACAACAACAACCACAACAACTATTACCCACCCACTCCACCCGCTATTCTTTCATCACCCCCGGAAGAACACCAGCCAACGGTACACCCACCACCTACTCCCCCACCACCTACTCCTTCAACAACCCCGGTGGCGCCCCCGGCAGAGACCCAGGAGACCACCCGGGACACCCAGCCGGCACCCGCGGCACCGCAACCGTTACATCGGTCACAGAGGACTATCACACCCCCGGACAGACTAAATCTGTAGAAGGGGTGAATGTGATGAAATATGTCATTCATCAGACTCTGTAGTTAACTGTATATATTGTATTGCCTGCTCCGGTGTTTGTACCTTGTATTGTGTATAGGGCACCGCCCCCTTTGTGTGTCGGCTCCGCCCATACCTGGCCCTACTTAAGACAAGTCCAGGCTTGTCCTGCAGTAGAACAGCAGCACGCCAGGTGAAGCTAGGTGCAGCCACCGGCATCTTTTCTTTGCTAATAAAAGCCTTGTTTTATTCTGCTAACTTCGAGTCTTGAAGTTATTGAGGCACGTCATTCCCATTAAGCAAACATTGTAGAATGGCCCGAGCAAGTATTGTCTTTTAAATTAAAGGTTTCATTAACTGCTGTATAGTGTATCATTGACTCTGAAACATTCACTGTCTAAGGGGAAAAGACAGGCTTTCAGTCAGTGTCTGAAGACAGCACAAGATAGATACATAATGGGCGGACTTGCTGATAAAAAAAAGCGGTGTGTGAATGACGCACGCTGTTATTAATGCGCAAATTGTCCAGCAACTTACGGTGAGGAAGAGATACTATGCGAATTGTGAATCATCACAAGTTGCTGGCTGATTTGTGCCGTTCTGTCGTTTGCTTTGTGAAAACGGCGTCTCACCCTTAGACTCCCCGTGAGCTTCATGAAGTTGCGGCATTTGCACATGAATTGCCCATTAAAGGCGCCACAGAAAGTTAAGTCTAACAATTAATAGGGTAAGCGCTCTTTTAGCGACATATTGGACCGTAATTTGCAGCTCCTACGGGTGCGTACAAGGTGCGCACGAGCCCGTAGGGGCCGCGCAACTTCCGGAACTTGATATCTGTCAAGAATCTTCCCAACTTCTGCCCAGCGAATGCCTGTGAAATACTTACGCCTGGTAAAAGCAGATGTAAGGCCTGCTTTTATCAGCGTAAGGGGGAAAAATTCAGTATCGCCTGCTGCTAATTATCGCCTCCGACAGCAAGCTTGGCTTTTATCGCCCCTGAAGGTGATTGAAGCGCGAAATCAGGCGTTTCACACCTGTCTTAAGGCGCAAAGGCCGAGGAGCGAGGCGCTACCTCAGAGCGCTGAAGCAAGAAAGGGCAAATCAAAATGAACCTGCAAAGTGCTGCTCAGTACCCAAAACTCCTTCACACAGCGTTGAATCTCTCCAGAAGCCTCTCTCTCTCTCTCAGAATGCGTGGTGCAAAAATGTCACCAACAAAAAAAGGCAGGAAGCGGTTGCATTTAAATAGCGCTCCCCCAGTCCCTTTCTGACTGCATAATGCTCCCCTCAACCTGTCGTTACTAGCGGCAGGCGGTAAGGCAGGGGGCGCCACTCAATATCCGGTCCATGGTGCAATGGGTGCGTTGCACACTTGACTGACGTCACGATCTGCCGGCGCAGGAGATCGTGGCGGTAGTATTAAGCGCCGCCGCAAAATGTCTAGTTAATTTTGTGAGTGATGCAAACATCGCCGCGCCCGGGCGCTAGTTGCTTTGCGCCCCATTAGCGCGCTAACGGGAGGTGCAAACAACTGAATTTTTCCCCCTAAGAGTTTTAAAAATCAGAAAAATAATTATCTAATAAGGTAAGTTTATTTTTAGTCCCTTTAAAACATGTAAATTAATTTTTCAAAAAATTAAATTTTTGTTTTAAATATTTAATTAAATGCCATTTTAATTCATTTTAAATATGTGATTTTTAAAAATTTATTTGATGTCTAGGTGCATTTTTTTGCGGTATTCCCATGAATACTTATGGGGATTCCATATATACAGAATCCCCATAAGTATGAATGGGGATTCCCTTTTGTCATTCGTTGGTCCGGCCCGCACCCCTGGGATATGTAGATCTCTGCCCATGCCTACCCGGGGAGCCCCAGGACCGTGAATCTCCTTGGATCCCGAGGCCCCAGGTACCCGGGCTTTTTATTTGCGGATCAGAGGCATTTTCCCGCGGGAAGCCTCCGACCGCAAATTCAGGGCCAATAAATGTTAATGACTGCCAAACAAGCTCTCTGGCCCAGAAAGTGAATAATTAAAAGTGTGGAACCTAATTCCTTCAGGTAGTGAATTGTTGTTGGAGATTTTTTAAATGTCAAATTTTAAATTTTACATTTTTTTCCCTCACTTTTCCTTTCTGTCTCTTTTTTTCTCTCTCTCTTAATTCAATCTTTCTTTCCCTCTGTTTTTCTATCTTCTGTACCTGATTTGACATGGAGTTCATCTCCTCTAATCCACTCTCCTTCACAGCCCTTTCTCGGTTTATTTCTCAATCCTTTAACCCCATTGGCCCCATCGTTCACCAAGGTCCCAGATGCCCTGTTGCCCTCACTTTGCCGTTATCCACTCGAATTTACAGCAACATACAGGGAATTTTTTTTGGAGCTGTCTGGTGGAGGAGAGAGTCTAACTAACCAGCATGCTGTGAGGTGCCCCGTGACAGCAAATTCCGGCCCTATGTGTTTGTCCAGCTGCATTCTAAATGTCATTTTCTAACGTAAATGAAACATTCAGAATTGATTTGTAGCATATGAATGAACGATGAGTCAGCCTACAGGGAGGAGGTCCAGCATCTCGTGAAGTGGTGCACCGACAACAACCTGGCCCTTAACACCAAGAAAACAAAGGAAATAATCGTGGACTTCAGGAAGTCGAAAGGCGGAAGTCACACCCCCATCCACATCAATAGGGCGGGGGTGGAAAGGGTGGCCAGCTTTAAGTTCCTCGGAGTCCACATCACGGAAGACCTCTCCTGGTCCCTCAACACCTCCTCTCTGGTGAAGAAGGCCCAGCAGCGCCTATATTTCTTGAGGAGGCTGAAGGGATGTAATCTGTCACCCCCGATCCTCTCTAACTTCTACCGCTGCACTATAGAGAGCATCCTGACAAACTGTGTCACGGTATGGTACGGCGGCTGTAGCTCCCATGACCGGAAAGCCCTGCAGCGGGTAGTCAAAACTGCCCAACGCATTACCAGCACCCGGCTACCGACCATAGAACATATATATCAGAAACGCTGCCTACGGAGGGCACGGACCATCATCAAAGACCCTACCCACCCCAGCCACAGTCTGTTCGCCCTCCTACCATCTGGAAGACGCTACAGATGCATTCACACCCGTACGACCAGATTTAGGAACAGCTTCTTTCCCAGGGCTGTCACCCTACTGAACTCCACAAATAAACACTAAAGCCTGCACATCTGCCGATGCACTTTATTATGGTCATATTTATGCTAATATATATGTAAAAATGTATGTTGAAATGCTTAAGTGTCCTAATCCAAATTGTACACTCTCGGGAGCCGCAAGCCTACATTTCGTTGTACTGCACTTGTGCACTAACAATGACAATAAAAGTTGATTTGATTTGATTTTGAAAAGGTTATGAATAAAATCTCTTGCCTGTTTTATCCACAGATGTCCTTCAGTGAGGTTCAGCACAATGTTCATTTGCTCCTTAAGGACCCGTGTCCAGTGTCAATATGTAAACTTTCTTTGGAACGGATTTTATGAATAATCGGATCGTTCACAATGGCCCGTAATTTCCGATAGGAGGCTTCCTGCGTGCTGATGCCTCCTATCGGAAAAAAAATCTACGGACTTACTTGAGGGCTCCCGAGGTCTGGACATTTCTGCTCCTGGGCCTCTCCACAGTCGAAATGCGCAGGGCCCACGTATCCCGGGGGCGCATGCAGTTTGCAAGTGTCCCTGGGATCACGTGGGCCAGGCCAGCCAATAGGAGAAGGGAATCTCCCTTCATACTTTTGACAGATAGACCTGTCAAAAGTATGAATGGAGATCACCCCAAAAACACATGAAAACATTAAATAATTTTTTTTTTAAATCACTTTTTAAAAATAAGTTAAAATTACGTTAAATTAAATATATTAAACAAAAATTTAAATTTTTGAAAAACATAATTAAAGCTTTATAAAGGGCTAAAAATAAACTTACCTTTTCTAAAAGTATTTTAAAATTATAAACGAGTGAAAAAAAAATTTTTAAAACTTTTTTTCAACTCTTATGCTGGTAAAAGCAGGCCTTACACTTTTACCAGGCGTAAGATTTTTAAGGGATTTCAGCGGGCGGAGGTTCTGCAGAAAGTGGAACTCTCCACCCGCAGAGGCCCTTCTATAGGGTGGGCGTCCAATCTGTCAAGAGGATTTCCGCTCTCCCTACGGGTGTGTGCACAGCGCGAACACACCAGTAGGCATCAGAAAATTCGGGGCAATGTTTCAAGTCAGAATCTGCCAAGTCACAGGCCCATGAGCAGTGCAACTTTGCATCTTCTTGCTCTTCCCTATCCATCAGAATTTGAAGAGTTGCCTCTCTGGATAGTGTGAGCTTTCACACTGTAGTTACATTTTCCTGAAACAATTACCAGCGATTCAGTCATTTGCAGACACCAGTTTATGCACATAATTAGCATATCTGCTCAGGAGCAAAACCTCGTAACCGACCTCTTCAAAAAATATGCCATTGGATTATATCTGCGACTAATAATTTACTGCACAATCGTTGCACTGAGCGTTACAAAGTAGAATTAGAGAGACAGGATCCTAGAACATTTCTAAACTTAACAGGATTTGGATTAACTGCAGTAATAACTTGGGTTCCTTATTTTGTGTTTTTTTTTACCTCAGTAGCTCTTCCAATGTTCTCCTGTTGGAGTCATTAATAATCGGGTGAAATTAATTTTTTGTGCGAATACAGTATACTAAATTGCAAGAAGTACAAGTAAATCGCTGTTTCACCTGGAAGGAGTGTTTGGGGCCCTGGACAGTGGGAAGGGAGGAGGTAAAAGGGCAGGTATTGCATCTCCTGCGCTTGCACGGGAAGGTGCTATGGGAAGGGGAAGGGGTGTTGGGGGTGATAGACAAGTGGACCAGGGTGTCGCGGAGGGAGCGGTCCCTTCGGAATGCTGAAAGGGGAGGAGAGGGGAAGATGTGTTTGGCGGTGGGATCACGTTGGAGGTGGCGGAAATGGCAGAGGATGATCAGTTGAATGTGGAGGCCGGTGGGGTGAAAGGTGAGGACAAGGGGAACCCTATCATGGTTCTGGGAGAGAGGGGAAGGGGTGAGAGCAGAAGTGCGGGAAATGGAACAGACATGGTCGAGGGCCATGTCAACCACGGTAGAGGGGAATCCTCAGTTGGGCAGAAAGGAAGACATATTGGAAGCACTAGTACGGAAGGTGGCATCGTCAGCACAGATGCAGCGGAGATGGAGAACCTGGGAGAATGGAATAGAGTCCTTACATGGAGCGGGGTGGGAGGAAGTGTAGTCCAGGTAGCTGTGGGAGTCAGTGGGCTTATAGTGGATGTTTGTCGATAGCCTATCCCCAGAAATGGAGATAAAGAAGTCAAGGAAGGGAAGGGAAGAGTCGAAGATGGACCATGTGGAGGTGAGGGAAAGGTGAAAATTGGAAGCAAAGTGTATGACATTTTCTAGTTCTGGGCGAGAGCAGGAAATGGCAGCGATACAGTCATCAATGTACCGGAAAAAGAGGTGTGGAAGGGAACCTGAGGAGGACTGGAACAAAGAATGTTCCACATATCCCACGAAAAGCCAGGCATAGCTAGGGCCCATGTGGGTCTCCATAGCAACACCTTTAATTTGGAGGAAGTGAGTGGAGTCAAAGGAGAAGTTGTTCAATGTGAGAACAAGTTCAGCCAGGCGGAGGAGGGTGGTGGTGGATGGGGACTGGTTGGGTCTCTGTTGAAGGAAGAAGCGGAGTGCCCACAGGCTGTCCTGGTGGGGGATGGAGGTGTAGAGGGATTGGACATCCATAGTGTAAAGGAGCCAATTGGGGCCAGGAAACTGGAAACTGTTAAATTGGCGGAGGGCATCGGAAGAGTCGTGAATGTAGGTGGGAAGAGACTGGACAAGGGGAGAAAAAATAGAGTCGAGATAGGAAGAAATCAGTACCATGGGGCAAGAACAGGCTGAAACGATGTGTTGACCAGGGCAGCCCTGTTTGTGGATCTTGGGAAGGAGGTAGACGTGGGCTGTGCGGGGTTGGGGTACTATGAGGTTGACAGCCATGGAGGGAAGATCTCCAGAGGAGATGAGGTCAGTGACAGTCTTGGAAACAATGGCTTGGTGTTTGGTAGTGGGGTCATGGTCCAGAGGGAGGGAGGAGGAGGTGTCAGAGAGTTGGCGTTCAGCCTCCGCATGGTAGAGGTCGACCTGATTGGTATAAATGGTTTCCATACATAAACGGCAGCCCATGTTTACTTCTGCTCATCCACGCTGCTCACCCTGGCCTTTGCCTTGAAGTTACACATCACATGCAATGGCCTCACTCACTTGTTTTACCCCCGGCACACCATACAGAGCACTTGCTGTGCCTTCTTGCCATTTGCTATGAGCTGCAGATTATCCTCAGGAAACCTGGGTTTATGCTGCCCACCCTGTCCCTCCACTTCTAAAAGAGCTTGCGCCTCTTGCTGTGGGATTGGCCCAACAATGCACGACTTAATTTGGCCAAGGGGTTGTTTCATTAGTTTCATTCAGTAAATTTCAGCTCATCCAAAAATCTGTTGTCCGTATCCTAACTCACACCAAGTCCCATTTACCCATCACCCCTGTGCACCTACATTGGCTTCCGGTCCGGCAACATCACAATTTTTAAATTCTCATCAGTTTTTTCAAAAACTTCCATGGCTTTGTCCCTTCCTATCTCTGTGACCTCCTCCAGCCCTGCAATCCTCTGAGATCTCTGCACTCCTCCAATTCTGGCCTCTTGGGCATCCCCGATTTTCATCGCTCCATCATTGGTGGGCGTGCCTTCAGCTGCCTGGGCCCTAAACTCTGGAATTCCCTCCCTAAACCTCTCCGCCTCTCTGTCCTCCTTTAAGTCACACTTTTAAACCTACCTCTTTGACCAAGCATTTGATCACCTGTCCTAATATCTCTTTACGTAGCGCGCTGTCAAATATTGTTTGATAACACTCCTGTGAAACACCTTGGGATGGTTTACTCTGTTAAAGGACCTATATAAATGGATGTTGTTGATTAGCTGTATTATTACAGGTGAATTAGAATTGGATACTCAGTTCCGCAGCACATCTGAGGCCCCTGAGCTTCCATAACCCATGGAGTAGAGTGGTGAACTACTGACGGTGAACTTACATAGACAGGCCAAAGTTCCATTAATGCCCAGTTTTCGGACAAAGGGGAATTTCACCTCCTGGTTTAAACCAAACCCACATCTCCCTAAAATCAACAGGAAACCAGGAATTGTTAAAAATAAACAGATGTTAATGTTTGTAATAGCTTAATTTTCAAAAAAATATTTCTGTTCATGTTTGCTCTTCAACATATCACTGGTGAATTTATAAGAGCTTTGGCAGTGTTTAACTCATTAAGACTTAAGTTTAATTTAGAAATGTTTTAATTGAACCACAATCTACAAGAACCAGTATAAAGTGAAAGGCCAATATATGGCACAACATCAGCATCAGAAAGCACAGTAGAAACTCTCAGATAAACTCACTCCCCCTTCCAAATAAAGCACAAAACTAAACCAAAGCTAGTAAAGGAAGGATAAACAAATAAATGAAACGCACTGTGCTCGAACTCTATGATTTCCAGATGTTGGGCAACCCCTGTCCAAACTAGCCCCCAGATCATGACGAAGGGTCATTGATGCAACATGCCAATTGGTAATCTGTTGCAGAAGGGAATTAACCTTTGCACCGTATGTCTCACCGATACCTGGGCTGATGGCTTCATATCGCGCCCTCTCCCCGAACAACTTGGTGGGCACTCTGCTAAGAATAAACTTAATCTAGCTGTGTCAATTATTGATTAGGGACAGGAGGGCTGCATGAAGAGTTAGAACCATCCCTCGCATTTCTGTGCCTGTGGGTATCGCTTCTCATCAAAAACTTAATTTGAAGCTCCTTGCCATGAAACAAATTGTGCAAATAATGACTTCATCATTGTATTTGCAAAGTTTGACATTTCGGATTTCTTTATTTCAGTCTCTGACACAGCAGTTTCCTTCTTTTTCTAAAACTTCAGAGTTGAAAATTAATGATAGGGCAGACAGCTGGACACAACTGAACCTCTCTATAATGCTCCCAGCAGGTTTTTTGACAGTTTTTTAAAATTAATATGATGGGATGCTGCATTATTTAAATGTCATCGCCTGGGTCTTTACATACTTCACGTACTTTAAAGGAACCCTGTTTTAAAAAAAAAGTCAAATCATTATTGAGGCTTTTTCAGTATTGGTAGAACACTAACTTGGATATCTTTTGTGATTTCTAAATATTATCGCTCTGGTATCACAGTACAGACTTTGAGGATGCATTGATTCCAACGGCAACTAAATCATCAAATGAGTCTTAACTTGAGAGCTTGGCCTCATATCCAGTAACTCCATCATGATATTCTCCCCTTTATTGTCATCAGCATTCACTCTTGAAACAATTCTCCCACCCCTTCTCCTTTCGTAGGTGTGCTGACTCATTCTGCGGCTCAGGGTATCTTGTCCAAGGAGCTATCTCTTATGTGATAAACTAGATTGCCAGTCTCGGTACATCAGGGTTGCCAACCCTCCCAGATTGTTCTGGAGTTTCCCAGAATTTAGGACATATCTGTCCTTCCCCCAGTATCCACAACAAATATACTTTCTAGCATGGGTCATCAGACAGTGATCAAGAACCAGGACGCTGGCTGGTTTTGTCTCCACTCAGTAGCCCAGGGATGCTGTATCATACAGTAGTGCCTATATCAAGGCTCTGGCTGAGACTGTGCTGACTAGCATTGCCAACTCTAGCTGGAGACATTCCTGGAGGGTTGCTCACGCAACATTCTGACCACATGACTGCTGACCATGTGATGCTTGATCCTGTGACATCTGATCATGTGACATCTGATCACATGATCAAATATTTATCCTATTCCCTTTGAAATAAAGTTTTTGTCTCTACCCCAGTAGCCACATGTGGAAAAGAATCCCACAGTCTAATCGCACTCAGTTCAAGAACCTTCTCCCTCCTCCCTTTCCCCTCATTTTTCCCAGTGAGAAACCTAGGTTTCCGTTCCCTAGTTCCCCATTCAACCAGCAGTGGAAATAATCATTCACTGTTTACCCACAGTAAGGTTCCCAGGTTTCTCTCTTCCCCCTTCAGTGCCGCTCCCACTCACCACCTTGCTGCTGCTGCTGCTCCCGGTTCTGCGGGAAATGCTGGGTTCCAAGCCCATCCCAGTCCCCAGTTTCCATCTCCCCCAGGTCACTATTACCCGAGCCTCCATTCCCCACTCAGAATCTCCCCCAGAGCCCCCATTCCCCAGTCTGCATCTCTCCTCCCGAGCCTCCATTCCCCACTCTCCATCTCCCCCAGAGCCCCCATTCCTGCTCTCCATCTCCCCAGAGCCCCCATTCCCCACTCTCCATCTCCCCCAGAGCCTCCATTCCCCACTCTCCATCTCCCCCAGAGCTCCCATTTCCCACTCTCCATCTCTCCCAGAGCTCCCATTCCCCACTCTCCATCTCCCCCAGAGCCCCCATTCCCCAGTCTCCATCTCCCCTAGAGCCCCCATTCCCACTCTCCATCTCCCCCAGAGCCCCCATTCCCCACTCTCCATCTCCCCCAGAGCCCCCATTCCCCAGTCTCCATCTCCCCCAGAACCCCCATTCCCACTCTCCATCTCCCCCAGAGCCCTCATTCCCCACTCTCCATCTCCCCCAGAGCCCCCATTCCCCAGTCTCCATCTCCCCTAGAGCCCCATTCCCACTCTCCATCTCCCCCAGAGCCCCCATTCCCCATCTCCCCCAGAGCCCCCATTCCCGCTCTCCATCTCCCTCGAGTCACCATTCTGTGTCTCCATCTCTTCCCTTCCCACTCTCTTCCAACCCCTCCCCTACCCCCAAATTTCAGAGCTCTTCTGATTTCAGAGCCCTGCCCCACCCCCTATTCCCGACTCCCCTCCTAGCTGCTTGCGGCTCTCTGCGGCTGCCAGTACTGAGCAATAGCCGGTGATAAGCCCTGTGGAAAAGGCGGGGAAATAATTCCATTTAAAGTTAATGCAGTTCAGCCTGGTTCTGACTCTGGACACCAGGCTAACAGTTACTCATTGTTTACAGTGCCTCACATCTGTTGTTCATGTGGGCGCACTGCGGCAGGAAATTTAAATAGCTGATCTCCCAGGCTGCTAGAGGCTGGGATAGGAACCCCCGATTCCGGGAAATTCCCGGTCATTCCAGCAGGGTTGGGAACCCTAGCAACAACAGAAAACGCTGGAAAAACTCAGCAGGCCAGGCAACATCCGTGGAGAGAGAAACAGAGTTAACGTTTCAGGTCGAAGACCCTTCGTCATGACTGAGAAAAAAGCAGGAAATGAAACAGATTACGAAGCAAGTTTGGGGGCTGGGAAATGGGGGAGGGGATGAAAGAACAAAAGGGAAGGTCTGGGAGGGGTGAAGAGACATTAAGGGGGAGAAATTGGGTGAGTAGCGTCACCTGTTAGCGCCTAAAGAGGCAGTCAGTGGCTGTAGCGCCACTGGCTGCGTCTCCCGCGATATTCAGTAGGGGCGCTAATGGTGGCGTTAGGCATTTGCGCTGTGCCACCACCGATGATGTCATCGGTGTGCGCAGCGCCCCATTCGTGCCCCGTTCGCGATATTTGGTAGCGAACGCCGCAGTTGCGCCGTTTGCTACCCACGCCCGGTTCACGGGGCCTTACTGTGCCGGCAGCGGTGCAAGTTAAGGTGGAGGTGCGGGGCGGCCGCTTTTTCAGCGGCCGCCTGCCAGCACCTCCATCCCCGGCCTCCTAACCCCCCCCCCCCCCGCGGCATTGCCGGCTGTTTCCCGAGAGCCCGGCACTTCTCCTTGGTGCCGGGCTCATTTGCCGGCACTCGCGAGCGGGGATCGCGCTGTTGCAGGCACCTCCCCCTTAACAGTGGGAGGAAGGCCTGCAGTACCGCAGCGTGCCGTGCCGCAGCGTGTGGCGCTGCGGCATGTTGCGCTGCGATAATCAGTTTCAGCGCCCTAAAAGGGACGCGGAGCGCCTCGAGCCTCGCCCCGTGTCCCTCGAGGGGCACTGAAACTGAATTTCTGGCGATCGGTATTACTCTGATCGCTGCGCTAAATCCTGCGCTCAGGCGACTTTTGCGCCACTTTCTAGGCCTAAGAGATATTCAAGGCGAGACGAGATGGTAATAGGACAAGTAAAGAGACAAAGGATGGCTCTAGATGAAGTGTGAAATGCGCTGGCAGAATGAGAGACAGCTGCCATGTGGGAGAGAAAAAAAAAGGAAAAGGCACAAAACAAAAAGTGTGGATAAAAAATATATAAAAATGTAACAGGGGCTGAGGTTATGATCTGAAATTGTTGAACTCAATATTGAGTCCGGAAGGCTGTAAAGTGCCTAATCGGAAGATGAGGCTGAGCCTCAATATGGGCACTATAATTGGAGCCTTTCTTGTCTGTAATGTTCACTTGCATGTGCGCCGTGCCCTCAGTAACTGATCCTTCAGGAAAACAATGTAATTTTTTTCAGGAGAAGCAATCAACAGAAATGATAGATAACAAAGTTAATCCTAATTCTTTTCAACTTGGTGATTTTGCAAAGAAGTCCTTTTGCGGAAACTATCTAAAGACATCCCTCTGGTATAACATTCTCTCATAAACCAAATGTTGTTTGCGTTCTCAGCAATGAGTCACGTTAAATTATTCTTCTAAGATGCCCCTTACTACAATGCAATTTGTATTTGGCTATCAGAGATCACAATAGGAACAAGAAAATCTTGTGTTTATATTGCACCTTTAAAGTAGTAAAACATCCCAAGGCGCTTCACAGGGATGTTAGCAAACAAAATTTGACACCGAGATACATAAGACGATATTAAGACAAATGACGGGTAGGTTTTAAGGAGCGCCTTAAAGGAGGAAAAAGGGGTAGAGAGGCAGAGAGGTTTAGGGAGGGATTTCCAGAGCTTAGGGCCAAGGCAGCTGAAGGCACGGCCACCGATGCTGGAATGATTAAAATCAGGGATGCTCAAGAGGCCAGAACTGGAGGAGGCAGCTATCTCAGATGGTTGTAGGGCTGGAGGATATTACAGAGATAGGGAGAGGCGAGACCATGGAGGGATTAAATACAAACATTTTGGATTAAAACCAGATTATTCACAGTGGATGTGGCAACCCCTTTTTTTCTTTTGATTCACAGTGCACTTAGACATTGAGAATGGCGACAACAGCTTTTAATTGCTGTTTGTTGTCTTGTCATATCCCTTTATCCCACACAAACTGAATTGCAACACTCTGGGAATGTTCGGATTTAAACCTTGCAGACCTTTCTTTGTTCGCACATGCTGTTGTTTTAAGAGTTAGGCTTCAGAATTACCATAAAATTATAATTCGGGGAAGCAAGCACACTAACGTTAACCCACTGTGCCCAGGATAATATTGAAATAAAAACAGAAAAGCTGGAAATACTTCGCAGGTCAGACAGCAACTGTGGAGAGAGAAACAGAGTTAATGGCCGGAATTTTCAGAGGTAAGAACAGGTGGGTTGAAGGCGTGGGGGGGAAGTGAAAGTTGAAAAAATGTGAATCCCGACTCAAACCCGCCTCCAACCCGCCCACTTTCACCTTTTACTCAGGAGGGACGGGGGGTGGGCTGCCAACCCACTGCCAGGAGGCGAGTTAGTAATTTAAATATGATAATGAGGCCTGAAGCCTCTACTTTAACCTGCTTTGCAGCTTTTACTGCGGGCGGTCGGAGACCCCGGGGCTCGAGATTCCCGATGGCTGCAATGAAGCGGCCTCAGCCTCGGGGAGCAATCGATGTGGGCCAGGAGGAGCAGGAGTGCTTCCTCACAGCCACCACAAGCTCCCCCACCATCAGCCTGGCCCTCCCTGGGGGTCGGGGTTCGGATCCTCCCCGGGCATGGAACACGCGTCACCCCCGCACTGTAATGATATCAGCAAATAGAGATGGTATTTGCCTGTTTGATTATGATGCCTTATCAGCATGTTTGCATGTATTAATTGCTTGTGCCTGACCAGCAGAGGACATGTGACCGAGACAAGCAAGGCAGTTTAGTTTAGTTTCAGTTTCGTTCTAGATGCATCACTAGCATGATGTCTCCTGTAAATGCTGTATAAAGAGTTGAACAGACTTTAGATTAAAAGACATTCTCTTTCATAAATGTCTCATCATTGAACCCACAAAGAAATCAATACATGGTGTCAGAAGTGACTGAAAGAGATGAAGAGAAAAAATCTGAAGTTAAATCAGCTCTCCACAAGTTAGCAAGCCAAAAGAGAACATCGTTGCTTACCATTGGAGAATAGCTAACGAAGTGAAAAAATGGAAGGTTTACACCCACCGGCGACGCTTCAGTTGACAGGTAATGTGACTGAAAATTGGAGGAGATTCAAACAAAGTATAGAGTTGTATTTAGCGGCAATCGGAGCTGACGAGAAAAGTAATAAAAAGAAATCGTCACTGTTCTTACATGTCATGGGTGATGAAGCGCTGGAGGTGTATAATAACTTCACATTCGCTGCTGATGGAGACAAAATGAAGCTAGATAAAATAATGGAACAGTTTGAGGCCTACTGCATACCTAAACGTAACGTGACGTTTGAGAGGCACAGATTTTTCACATGTGTGCAGAAAACGGGTGAGACTATTGATCAGTATGTGACTGAACTGAGAAACAGAAGCAAAACATGTGAATTTGGGGGACTGACAGACTCGCTGATAAAAGACAGACTGGTGTGTGGTATTCCAGATAATGGTCTAAGGGAAAGACTGCTAAGAGAGCAAGATCTAGACCTGGGAAAAGCCATAGCACTGTGTAGGGCTACAGAGACTGTGAAGTTGCAGGTAAAGGAGCTGTTCAGTGACAATAGCTGCAACGTGGATGCAGTGAGAATGAACGGACATAAACCGTTTAACAAAAAGAGCGCCAATGTGAAAAAAGAGGCGTGGCCAGCGAACGAAAATGAAAGGGACAACCGAAAGACATGTAGTCGATGCGGTACACAGCATCCACCAAAAGAGTGTCCAGCATATGGTAAAAAATGCAATAGTTGCAAACAACCATTATGCCCGTTGCTGTAAGAACCAAGCGCAACAAAGCAAGGTCCATGCAGTAGATGAAAGCAAGATAGAGGAGTTCAATGTGGATGTTGTGTCTGAAAACAAAGAAGAAAAAAGAGACTGGATGTTGACACTAAACTGAATGACATACACATTCCATTTAAATTGGATACTGGAGCACAAATTAATATGATATCAGAGACTGATTTTAAGAAAATTAGACCCAGACCAAAGATACATGGAATAAAAGTGAAAGTGACAGGATACACAGGTACTGATATACCAGTGAAAGGAAGATGCATTGTCAAAGTAACACAAGGACAGAGAGCACACGCTAGCATTAATCGTGGTGCCAAAGGATGTGCAAGCCATACTAGGTTTAAAAGCCTGTGAGAGACTGAACCTGGTAAAGAGAGTCCTCGTTGTGGAAAGCGAAGGAGAGACAGTCTATGATGAACTGAATGTTGCGTACACACCGGGTAAGCTGATGTATACAGCAGACACGTTGTCCAGAGCTGTTGATCCAGGAGAGCCCGCAAACACAGTGAAAAGACTGATGTACAAGGCAAAAGGCAGTGGAACTGACTTCTACCAGAGCATGCTTGTATACCGCACAGCGCCGCTCGAGTGTGGTAAGTCACCAGCCCAACTCCTGATGGGACGTCGACTAAGGTCAAACCTACCCATCCCGGAGAACCTCCTGAAAACAAAAGAGGGGGAGAAAGTGAGGAAGTTCAAAGAACAACAGAAAGAAAAGCAAAAGTACTACTATGACAGAGGAACACAAAACCTACCTGAACTCCACACTGGTGACCAAGTAAGGTTCAAAGACAAAACAAACACATGGACTCAGAAGGGAACTGTCCTGAGTGAAGTTCAACAAAGATCATACACCATTCAGACAGATGAGGGTGCTGTTCTGAGAAGAAATCATCGAGATCTTCTCATGGGACCAGCCACAGCAGGTCAAGAGACTGATACTGTTGAACAACCTGATCACACAGCTGAGAAACAATCATCTGAGGCAACAACTCAGATTCAAGGACAATCAATCAGAAAATCCTCAAGACACGTGAAGCCTCCTGAGAGACTCATTGAGCAAATTTAAGGACTATTGTTATAGAAGGAAGTAATGTTATCTTATTCTTTCTTCAAGTTCTAGTGTATTGACATATTTCATGTGAACACACAAAGCAAGGTTAAAAAACCTTGATCATGATAATGATAATGTAAGTTCATTAAGTGTTACAGTTAAAATGCAGATTAATACAAAGAAAACATGTTGTTAGTTAAAAGTAAAATACTTTTGTTTTAAGAAAAGGAGATGTAATGATATCAGCAAATAGAGATGGTATTTGCCTGTTTGATTATGATGCCTTATCAGCATGTTTGCATGTATTGATTGCTTGTGCCTGACCAGCAGAGGGCATGTGACCGAGACAAGCAAGGCAGTTTAGTTTAGTTTCAGTTTCATTCTAGATGCATCACTAGCATGATGTCTCCTGTAAATGCTGTATAAAGAGTTGAACAGACTTTAGATTAAAAGACATTGGCCTAGAAATTGGGTTTTGGCGCAGCCAGGGCTTTAGCGCCGGAAGTTAGTGCCGGCGCTAAGTCCCCCTGCGCGCGGCAAAAATTCAGTAGCGCTGCGCCCAAACGGCTGCCGGCGCTACTGGAGGGTTTCAGCGCCTCCCAATGGGCGCTACCTGCCCCATTGCGGCGCTGTTCCGGCGCTGCGGCGCCCGATGCGGTGCGGCAGGCTGGGGAAGTGCAGGCCTCCTCCTTCCGTTAAGGAGGAGCTGCCTGCACCCGACCGCTGGCCGTTGACGGCTGAATAAAAATGAGCCCGGCACCTCGGAGAAGTGCCGGGCTCGCGGCCCACATGCATCTGTGCCGCGGGGGGGTCTTGGAGGAGTCCGGGGAGGGAGGTGCGGGCAGGCGGCCGCCGGGGAAGCGGCCGGCCGCCGCGCGACCTTAATGCGCCGGCGCTAACTTCAGCAAGGCACCTTTTACAGAACGTTGCTTGCGGCTGCCACGGGCGAGGCGGCCGCAACTCAATTTTGGAGTTCGGGCGGGTTACCACGGCAACCGGGACGCTGCGCACACCGATGACGTCATCGGTGCCGGCGCAGCGCTACCGGTGCAACGCCGCTTTAGGGCCCCACTCAATTTTTCAAATGGCCATAACTCTGGCGCTAGTCCCTCTAGCGCCTCAAAAGCGGCGCTAAGGCTAGTGAATTTCTAGGCCCTTCTCTTTCATAAATGTCTCGTCATTGAACCCACAAAGAAATCAATACATGCACCAGGATCGCGACTCGGCCCCGGGGTCAGGGATCAGACCCCTCCCCAACCAGCCTGGGCCCAGCACTGACCTTGCCCTGGGGCCTCCTGGTCCACGTTCCCCACATGACTGGAAGTCAGCCTGTCAATCAGACTGAATTCCGGGCAGGCAACCCGCCCCTGATGTCGCACGTACGCTGTGGAGTTAAAACTCCACAGCGTGCCGGGAAACCCGAACTTCCGGGTTTCCCATCATCTCCCGGGTCCCCTCCGCAAGGTATGGGAGGGACCCGACAAGATCTGTAACATTTGCATATTGAATTATCATTGGCCCGCAGGCATCTGTAAGGAATACCTATTATATTCACATGTGATCACATGCTGAGTTGTCATTGGCCTGCAGGCATCTGTAAGGACTGCTATTGTTTAGAAGACCCAGGGGGTCCTAACTCCATCTTGTCCACATGGTGCTGTATGTATGTTTGAGTTCATAGACCTGATGCTTCATAAAAGAGTTTAAATTGTAATACTCCGTTGTCATGCAATTTATTATTTTTGTACAAAAGTGTGCAAAACAAGACAAGATCCAGCTCAACATTTCAGGTCGATGACCTTTCATCAGAACTGTGAAAAGTTAGAGATCTAACAGGTTTTAAGCAAGTTCAGAGGCAGGGAAAGCGGGGAGGAGAGGAACAAAAGGGAAGGTCTGTGATAGGATGAAAAGTATTGATTCTGGTTATGTACAACATGGCTACAGCTGACCCTATATATCCAGAAGGAACCAGTTCAAAATACAAGCACTGTGCTACATAATACTTGAAGGAATGGTTTGTGCATTTTTTTGTTATGGAGGAGATTTTGATACATTGAGATTAGTGATGATAGTGTTTGGAATCACACCCTTCATTTATTGAATCTCTTGGCTTCTTGAATCATTTTTTGGAGCTGGGAGGGCAGCTGGTGGGGTTTGAAAGTACTGATACAAGGAGGGAGTTCAGTGTTTGGGGGCACTGGGAAGTGGGGGGAGGGGAGTTGGCTACCAGGCGATAAGACTGGCAAGAAGGTTTTGTGCACAAGTCCAGCAAGCTGGGACTGTACACAGTTGACAAATACAGACATAGTGGGTTTTGCATTTTAAACTAAAATTGAAACCTAGCATGAAGGCCAGTGTGGCATTCAGAAAATGCTGACGGTCCACAAGGGGGCCAGGGCGTAGAGAGAGGGTGGGGGAGGCTGCAGGCGGGATCAGGGAGAGAGGGGAAAGGCATCAGCACACCGGGAGGGAGAGGGGAAAGGGTTGGGGGCGGAGGGAGCTGCACGAGAAGGCAGTGCAGAAGGGGGAGAAGGACAAAGTCAGCATTGTTCGAGAGGCCCAGCAATGCAGCTCTGAGGTGCCACTGATCTTGGCGAGAAAGCTCCAGCATAAAGTGCTGTAAGGGGTTTTAGATCGCAGAGGTTTCTCTCTCTAGAGGCCTCTCTCTCTTGCACAGGAAAACCGTGAGTGGTTCGACCCACTCGCCCCTTAGATTCTATACTCTGGACTTTGGGGCAGGAACTACAATGTAGAGAAAACTCTTGTAGACCAAGTTTGATGAAACAAAATGAAATTTTATTGCATAATGTAAAACAAATCAAATGCAAGCAAATAAGAGGGTACATGGGAAGGAAAAACACAAACAAATCATAACGACACAATACTAACTAAGGCAAATACAGGCATATTATACTCTACAAAGATCATTATGAAATGGGGAAACACACGGAACATCGAGGGACAGCAACTCATGTTAATTTTACCCAAAATGACCACCCCCTTTAACCTATCTAGATCCGATTATGAAGGGCCAGAAACATGCTCACCAATCCACCTAGGAAGTGTAAGGTTTTGAAACAGGTCTGCATTTTGATCCCTGAAGGTCACGAGCAGGCTGGATCTCAGCGGGCCTGGACACCAGTGTGGAGGACGACCATCTGTTTGACCATTTTTATATAGGTTTCTTAGGACTACAGTCCTTGGTCTCGTCAAACGGCCCGGGGTTGGCCGATGATCTCCCGATGTTTTACCCTGGGGCGGGACGCCGGCTCCAACCATCTTCTTCCCCTTCTTCAAGCGATGATGCCACCGAATACGATGGTAGCACCACGATGGCTCCTTTTTCTGCTACCCCCAGGTTCCCCAGATATACTTCTCATCAGAAGCCCTTATCTCGCGCCAAATCAGGTTAGTCTTTTGTTTTAATTTTGGCGGGCTGGGAGCACAACGGGGTAGTTATTATATTTTAAAATACTTTGGGATGGCCGGTAAAGGGCCATCTCTGGTCTGGATAGACCTTCATTGTTTTTAATGTCCTGGTGATGTCCTTAACGGGTCCTTGATGCTCTTTTCATGAATATGAAACTGTTCCCTTTTGTCTGGGTAAACATTTAGATGGCCTTTATCTACAGGCCGATCTTGACTGGATCTGCATCCAATCTATATGTATACTAGCTAGGGGGGCCCGGCATTGCCAAGGCTTTTTTGTAAAACAGCAGTTTACAGGGCCGCCTGGTTTATGGCCGGCCGCTGCCGCTCCCCCGCTCTGTGTCTCGGGCCGAGCGGTTGTGAGGCCTGGCCCGAGTGACCCCAACTCTGAGGGGGAGAGAGAGAGAGACTGGGGGGGGAGAGAGAGAGAGAGACGGGGGAGAGAGAGTAGAGAGACTGGGGGGAGAGAGAGGAGAGAGACTGGGGAGAGAGAGAGAGAGAGAGAGAATGGGGAGAGAGAGAGACTGAGGGAGAGAGACGGGGAGAGAGAGAGAGAGAGACGGGGAAGTGAGAGAGAGACTAGGGAGAGAGAGAGACTGGGGAGATAGAGAGAGAGAGAGAGAGAGCGAGAGAGAGATTGGGGGGAGAGAGAGAGACTGGAGGAGGGAGAGTCTGGAGGAGAGAGAGAGATGGAGAGAGAGAGACTGTGAGAGAGAGACTGGAGGAGGGAGAGTCTGGAGGAGAGAGAGAGACTGGGAGACTGGGGGGGAGAGAGAGAGACTGGGAGAGAGAGAGAGAGCGCGAGACTGAGCGGCGAGAGAGAGAGAAACTGGGGGAGAGAGAGAGAGAGACTGAGAGACTGGGAGACAGAGAGAGAGATAAAGAGATGGGGAGAGAGAGAGATTGGGGGGAGAGGGAGAGGGCTAGAAATTCGGTATCACCCCATTTGGAGAGGGAAGGAGAGAGAGACAGAGAGAGAGAGGGAAGGATAGAGAGAGAGAGAGAGGGAAGGAGAGAGAGGGAAGGAGCGAGAGACAGAGAGAGGGAAGGAGAGAGAGACAGAGAGAGGGAAGGAGAGAGAGAGAGAGGGAAGGAGAGAGAGACAGACAGAGACAGAAGGAGAGAGAGAGACTGGGGGGAGAGAGAGACGGGAGAGAGAGAAAGAGTAGAGAGACTGGGGGGAGAGAGGAAGAGAGAGAGAGACGGGGAGAGAGAGAGAGAGAGACTGGGGAGATAGAGAGAGAGACTGAGGGGGGAGAGAGAGCGACTGAGGGGGAGAGAGAGACTGGGGTAGAGAGAGACGGGGAGAGAGAGAGAGTAGAGTGACTGGGGGGAGAGAGAGGAGAGAGACTGGGGAGAGAGATACTGGGGGAGAGAGAGAGACAGACCAGGGGGGAGGGAGGGAGAGAGAGAGACTGGGGGAGAGAGAGAGAGAGACGGGGAGAGAGAGAGAGAGGGAGAGACTGGGGGGGAGAGAGAGAGAGAGAGACTGGGGAGATAGAGAGAGACTGAGGGGGAGAGAGAGAGCGACTGAGGGGGAGAGAGACGGGGAGAGATAGTAGAGTGACTGGGGGGAGAGAGAGGAGAGAGACGGGGGGAGAGAGAGGAGAGAGACTGGGGAGAGAGATACTGGGGGAAAGAGAGAGAGACAGGCCAGGGGGGAGGGAGGGAGAGAGAGAGACTGGGGGAGAGAGAGAGAGAGACGGAGAGAGGGAGAGACTGGGGGGGAGAGAGAGAGAGAGACTGGTGAGATAGAGAGAGACTGAGGTGGAGAGAGAGAGCGACTGAGGGGGAGAGAGAGAGACGGGGAGAGATAGTAGAGAGACTGGGGGGAGAGAGAGGAGAGAGACTGGGGAGAGAGAGAGAAAGAATGGGGAGATAGAGAGAGACAGACTGAGGGGGAGAGAGAGCGGCTGAGGGGAGAGAGAGAGACTGGGGGAGAGAGAGAGACTGGGGGAGAGAGAGAGACTGGGGGGAAAGAGAGAGACTGGGGGGAGAGAGAGAGACTGGGGGGAGAGAGAGACTGGGGGGTGAGAGAGACTGGGGGGGAGAGAGAGGGAGAGACTGGGGAGAGAGAGAGAGACTGGGGGAGAGAGAGAGACTGGGGGGAGAGAGAGAGACTGGGGGGAGAGAGAGAGACTGGGGGGAGAGAGAGAGACTGGGGGGAAAGAGAGAGACTGGGGGGAGAGAGAGAGACTGGGGGGAGAGAGAGACTGGGGGGTGAGAGAGACTGGGGGGAGAGAGAGACTGGGGGGGAGAGAGAGAGACTGGGGGGGAGAGAGAGAGACTGGGGGAGAGAGATACTGGGGGGAGAGAGAGAGACTGGGGGGGAGAGACAGAGACTGGGGGGAGAGAGAGAGACTGGGGAGGAGAGAGAGAGACTGGGGGAGAGAGAGTGCGACTGAGGGGGAGAGAGAGAGACGGGGGAGAGAGAGAGAGACTGGGGTAGAGAGAGACGGGGAGAGAGAGAGAGCAGAGTGACTGGGGGAGACAGAGGAGAGAGACGGGGGGAGAGAGAGGAGAGAGACTGGGAGAGAGATACTGGGGGAGAGAGAGAGAGACAGACCAGGGGGGGAGGGAGGGAGAGAGAGAGACTGGGGGAGAGAGAGAGAGAGAGAGACGGGGAGAGAGAGAGAGGGAGAGACTGGGGAGGGGGAGAGAGACTGGGGGGGAGAGACAGAGACTTTACTTTTTGTTATGTAAGCTTTGGCAATATGGTTCCCTGTAAACTTTCATGCCAATAAAGCATTTGAATTGAATTGAATTGAGAGAGAGACTGGGGAGATAGAGAGAGACTGAGGGGGAGAGAGAGAGCGACTGAGGGGGAGAGAGAGAGACGGGGAGAGATAGTAGAGAGACTGGGGGAGAGAGAGGAGAGAGACTGGGAGAGAGAGAGAGAATGGGGAGATAGAGAGAGAGAGAGAGAGAGACTGAGGGGGAGAGAGAGCGGCTGAGGGGTGAGAGAGAGAGAGAGATGGGGAAAGAGATGAGAGGGAGAGACTGGAGAGATAGAGAGAGAGACTGGGGTGAGTAAGAGAGACTGGGGGAGAGAGAGAGACTGGGGGGAGAGAGAGAGACTGGGGGAGAGAGAGAGAGAGACTGGGGGGAGAGAGAGAGAGAGACTGGGGGGAGAGAGAGACTGGGGGGGAGAGAGAGAGAATGGGGGGGGAGAGAGACTGGGGGGAGAGAGATACTGGGGGGAGAGAGAGAGACTCGGGGGAGAGAGAGAGACTGGGGGGAGAGAGAGAGAGACTGGGGGGACAGAGAGACTGGGGGGAGAGAGAGAGACTGGGGGGAGAGAGAGAGATTGGGGGGAGAGAGAGACTGGGGGGAGAGAGAGAGACTGGGGGGGAGAGAGAGAAACTGGGGGGGAGAGAGAGTGCGACTGAGGGGGGAGAGAGAGAGACGGAGAGAGAGAGAGAGAGAATGGGGAGATAGAGAGAGAGAGACTGAGGGGGGAGAGAGAGAGACTGGGGAGAGAGAGAGAGACTGGGTGATGTGCTTCAATGAATCCGAGACTCGACGTTAACGGAGCAAAGCAAGGCTTTTATTAACTAAGAAAGTAATACACAGTGGAGAAGTGTCTCCCATCCAAAGATCTGCTGCACTGCCTGTGAGACAGTGCAGTCTGCTTAAGTAGTGGCCAGGTATGGGCGGAGCCCTACACACAATACAGTGCAGGTGGGGAAATGAAACTGAAACTAAACTAAACACAGAGAATACAGTGCCTGAGAACACAGAGAATACAGTGCCTGATGAACGGCATATTTCATCACACTGGGGTAGAGAGAGACGGGGAGAGAGAGAGAGTAGAGTGACTGGGGGGAGAGAGAGGAGAGAGACTGGGGAGAGAGATACTGGGGGGGAGAGAGAGAGAGAGACAGACCAGGGGGGAGGGAGGGAGACAGAGAGACTGGGGGAGAGAGAGAGAGCGACTGAGGGGGAGAGAGAGAGATGGGGAGAGATAGTAGAGAGACTGGGGGGAGAGAGAGGAGAGAGACTGGGGAGAGAGAGAGAGAATGGAGAGATAGAGAGAGAGAGAAAGAGAGAGACTGAGGGGGAGAGAGAGCGGGTGAGGGTGAGAGAGAGAGAGAGATGGGGAGAGAGAGAGACGGGAGCAAGAGAGAGAGTGGAGAGAGACTGGGGAGAGAGAGAGAGACGGGGGAGAGAGAGAGACTGGGGGGGAGAGAGACTGGGGGGGAGAGAGACTGGGGGGGAGAGAGAGACTGGGGGGGAGAGAGAGACTGGGGGGAGAGAGAGAGACTGGGGGGAGAGAGATACTGGGGGGGAGAGAGATACTGGGGGGGAGAGAGAGACTTGGGGGGAGAGACAGAGACTGGGGGGAGAGAGAGAGACTGGGAGAGAGAGAGAGAAACTGGGGGGAGAGAGAGTGCGACTGAGGGGGGAGAGAGAGAGACGGGGGGAGAGAGAGAGGGAGAGAGAGAGAGAGAGAGAGAGAGAGAGAATGGAGAGAGAGAGAGAGAGAGAGAGAGAGAATGGGGAGATAGAGAGAGAGAGACTGAGGGGGGAGAGAGAGAGACTGAGGGGGGAGAGAGAGAGACTGAGGGGGGAGAGAGAGAGACGGAGCGAGAGAGAGAGTGGAGAGAGACTGGGGAGAGAGAGAGAGACTGGGGGAGAGAGAGGAGAGAGACTGGGGAGGGAGAGAGAGAGACTGGGAGAGAGAGAGAGACTGGGGGAGAGAGAGAGACTGGGGGAGAGAGAGAGACTGGGGGGGAGAGAGAGAGAGAGACTGGGGGAGAGAGAGGAGAGAGACTGGGGTGAGAGAGAGAGAGACTGGGGAGAGAGAGAGACTGGGGGGAGAGACGGGGAGAGAGAGAGAGAGCGCGACTGGGGGAGAGAGAGAGAGAAAGAGAGAGAGACAGGGGAAGGGAGAGAGAGACTGGGGAGAGAGAGAGATAGAGAGACTGGGCGACAGAGAGAGAGAGAGATAGAGAGACGGGGAGCGAGAGAGTGATTGGGGGGAGAGAGAGAGAGAGACTGGAGGAGAGAGAGAGATGGAGAGAGAAGAAATAAAGAGAGGAAGAGGCCCGGCCCGAGTCACCCCAGCTGAGTAGGCTGGGCACAGTGAAAGCATTGATTTCTTTATGACAGCACAAAAACTGCTCTGACATCATAGCAGCTCTTTGACATCATAGTCACTCAATGCTAATGAGCGGATAATGAGTGGAATTTTGAACGTTTTTTGGATACCGTTGGCACAAATTCTGTCTCACCGAAATGTAAATATGCTTATGACCGCTCCAGAATTGTAAGCTTTCTTTTGATGTAACACACATGTAGGTACGCTCTATAACTTTTGCGTGTAGAGAGAACGGACAGACAGACAGACAGACAGAAGAGGTCTTTTATATATATAGACTAGCTGGGGGAGCCCGGCGGTGCCGAGGCTTTTTGAGGGCATGTTGTTGTTGGAAGAGAGAGAGGGGAGCGACTGGGGGGAAGAGAGAGAGGGAAGGAGAGAGAGAGAGAGGGAAGGAGAGAGAGAGAGAGAGGGAAAGAGAGAGAGAGAGGGAAGGAGAGAGAGAGAGAGAGGGAAGGAGAGAGAGAGAGGGAAGGAGAGAGAGAGAGAGAGGGGGAAGGAGAGAGAGAGAGAGATGGAAGGAAAGAGAGAGAGAGATGGAAGGAGAGCGAGAGAGGGAAGGAGAGAGAGAGAGAGGGAAGGAGAGAGAGAGAGAGAGGGAAGGAGAGAGAGAGAGGGAAGGAGAGAGAGAGAGAGAGAGAGGGGGGAAGGAGAGAGAGAGAGAGATGGAAGGAAAGAGAGAGAGAGATGGAAGGAGAGAGAGAGGGAAGGAGAGAGAAAGAGAGGGAAGGAGAGAGAGAGACAGAGAGAGAGAGGGAAGGAGAGAGAGAGAGAGAGGGAAAGGAGAGAGAGAGAGAGAGGGAAGGAGAGAGAGAGAGAGAGATTGGGAGTGAGAGAGAGAGAGATTGGGAGTGTGAGAGAGAGAGAGATTGGGAGTGAGAGAGAGAGAGAGAGAGAGACTGGGAGTGTGAGAGAGAGAGAGATTGGGAGTGTGAGAGAGAGAGAGATTGGGAGTGTGAGAGAGAGAGAGATTGGGAATGTGAGAGAGAGATTGGGAGTGAGAGAGAGATTGGGAGTGTGAGAGAGAGAGATTGGAAGTGTGAGAGAGAGAGATTGGGAGTGTGAGAGAGAGATTGGGAGTGTGAGAGAGAGAGATTGGGAGTGTGAGAGAGAGAGAGATTGGGAGTGTGAGAGAGAGACTGGGAGTGTGAGAGAGAGACTGGAGTGTGTGAGAGAGAGAGATTGGGAGTGTGAGAGAGAGAGATTGGGAGTGTCAGAGAGAGAGATTGGGAGTGAGAGAGAGAGAGATTGGGAGTGTGAGAGAGAGAGAGATTGGGAGTGTGAGAGAGAGAGATTGGGAGTGTGAGAGAGAGAGAGATTGGGAGTGTGAGAGAGAGAGAGATTGGGAGTGTGAGAGAGGGAGACTGGGAGTGAGAGAGAGAGAGACTGGGAGTGTGTGAGAGATTGGAGTGTGAGAGGAGAGAGAGATTGGGAGTATGAGAGAGAGAGACTGGGAGTGTGAGAGAGAGATTGGGACTGTGAGAGAGAGAGAGATTGGGAGTGTGGAGAGAGAGTGATTGGGAGTGAGAGAGAGAGATTGGGAGTGTGAGAGAGAGAGATTGGGAGTGTGAGAGAGAGATTGGGAGTGTGAGAGAGAGAGATTGGGAGTGTGAGAGAGAGAGATTGGGAGTGTGAGAGAGAGAGACTGGGGGGAGAGAGAGGAGAGAGACTGGGGAGAGAGAGAGAGAATGGGGAGATAGAGAGAGAGAGAGAGAGAGACTGAGGGGGAGAGAGAGAGCGACTGAGGGTGAGAGAGAGAGAGATGTGGAGAGAGAGAGAGGGAGAGACTGGGGAGATAGAGAGAGACTGAGGGGGAGAGAGAGAGCGACTGAGGGGGAGAGAGGGAGACTGGGGGAGAGAGAGAGAGATGGGGAGAGAAGAGAGAGAGTAGAGAGACGGGGGGAGAGAGAGGAGAGAGACTGGGAGAGAGAGGAGAGAGACTGGGGAGAGAGAGGAGAGAGACTGGGGAAAGAGAGAGAGAGAATGGGGAGAGAGAGAGAGAGAGAATGGGGAGAGAGAGAGAGAGAGAGACTGAGGGAGAGAGAGAGAGACTGGGGGAGAGAGATGGGGAGAGAGAGAGAGAGACTGGGGGAGAGAGAGAGAGATGGGCGAAGGGAGAGAGAGACTGGGGAGAGAGAGAGAGACTGGGGAGATAGAGAGCGAGAGAGCGACGGGGGGGAGAGAGAGAGACCGGGGGGTGGGGGGGAGAGAGAGAGAGAGACTGAGGGGAGAGAGAGAGAGATGGGGAGAGAGAGAGACTTGGGGGGAGAGGGAGAGAGTGGAGGGAGAGGGAGAGAGTGGGGGAGAGAGAGAGAGAGAGACTGGGGGAGAGGGAGAGAGTTGGGGAGAGAGAGAGAGAGACTGGGGGGAGAGAAAGACGGGAGGGGAGAGAGAGAGAGACTGGGGGGAGAGAGAGACTGGGGAGAGAGAGACTGGAGGAGAGAGAGAGAGACGGGGGGAGAGAGAGAGACTGGGGGGAGAGAGAGAGACTGGGGGAGAGAGAGAGACTGGGGGTAGAGAGAGAGACTGGGGGGGAGAGAGAGAGACTGGGGGGAGAGAGAGAGACTGGGGGGAGAGAGAGAGACTGGGGGGAGAGAGAGAGACTGGGGGGAGAGAGAGAGACTGGGGGGGAGAGAGAGAGACTGGGGGGAGAGAGAGAGACTGGGGGGGAGAGAGAGAGACTGGGGGAGAGAGAGAGACTGGGGGGGGGAGAGAGAGAGAGACTGGGAGAGAGAGAGAGAAACTGGGGGGAGAGAGAGTGCGACTGAGGGGGAGAGAGAGAGACGGGGAGAGAGAGAGAGAGAGAATGGGGAGATAGAGAGAGAGAGACTGAGGGGGAGAGAGAGAGACTGAGGGGGAGAGAGAGAGACTGAGGGGGAAGAGAGAGAGACTGGGGAGAGAGGAGAGAGACTGGGAGAGAGAGAGAGAGACTGGGGGAGAGAGAGACGGGAGAGAGAGAGAGAGAGAGAGAGAGTAGAGAGACTGGGGGGAGAGAGAGGAGAGAGACTGGGGAGAGAGATGAGAGAGACTGGGGGAGAGAGAGAGAGAGACTGGCGGAGAGAGAGAGAGAGAGACTGGGGGGGAAGAGAGAGAGAGAGACTGGGGGGAAGAGAGAGAGAGACTGGGGGGAAGAGAGAGAGAGACTGGGGGGAAGAGAGAGAGAGAGACTGGGGGAGAGAGAGGAGAGAGACTGGGGAGAGAGAGAGACTGGGGGAGAGAGACTGGGGGAGAGAGACGGGAGAGAGAGAGAGCGAGAGAGACTGGGAGACAGAGAGAGAGAGAGAGCGACTGGGGGGGGAAGAGAGAGCGACTGGGGGGGAAGAGAGAGCGACTGGGGGGAAGAGAGAGCGACGGGGGGGGAAGAGAGAGCGACTGGGGGGAAGAGAGAGCGACTGGGGGGAAGAGAGAGCGACTGGGGGGAAGAGAGAGCGACTGGGGGGAAGAGAGAGCGACTGGGGGAAGAGAGAGCGACTGGGGGGAAGAGCGAGCGACTGGGGGGGAAGAGAGAGCGACTGGGGGAGGGAAGTGAGAGCGACTGGGGGAGGGAAGAGAGAGCGACTGGGGGAGGGAAGCTGAGAGCGAGAGCGACTGGCGGAGGAAGAGAGAGCGACTGGGGGGAAGAGAGAGCGACTGGGGGGGAAGAGAGAGCGACTGGGGGAGGGAAGAGAGAGCGACTGGGGGAGGAAGAGAGAGCGACTGGCGAAGGGAAGAGAGAGCGACTGGGGGGAAGAGAGAGCGACTGGGGGGAAGAGAGAGCGACGGGGGGGAAGAGAGTGCGACTGGGGGGGAAGAGAGAGCGACTGGAGGGGAAAGAGAGAGCGACTGGGGGGGAAGAGAGAGAGCGGGGGGAGAGAGAGCGACTGGGGGGGGAACAGAGAGAGCGGGGGGGAGAGAGAGAGCGACTGGGGGGGGAAGAGAGAGAGCGGCTGGGGGGGAAGAGAGAGCGACTGGGGCGGGGAAGAGAGAGCGACCGGGGCGGGGAAGAGAGAGCGACTGGGGGGAAGAGAGAGCGACTGGAGGGGGGAAGAGAGAGCGACTGGGGGGGGGGAAGAGAGAGCGACTGGGGGGGAGAGAGAGCGACTGGGGGGGAAGAGAGGAGCGACTGGGGGGGAAGAGAGAGGGACTGGGGGGGAAGAGAGCGACTGGGGGGGAAGAGAGAGCGACTGGGGGGGAAGAGAGAGCGACTGGGGGGAAGAGAGAGCGACTGGGGGGGGACGATGAGAGCGACTGGGGGGGAAGAGAGAGCGACTGGGGGGGGAAGAGAGAGCGACTGGGGGGGAAGAGAGAGCGACTGGGGGGAAGAGAGAGCGACTGGGGGGGGAAGAGAGAGCGACTGGGGGGAAGAGAGAGCGACTGGGGGGGAAGAGAGAGCGACTGGGGGGAAGAGAGAGCGACTGGGGGGGGAAGAGAGAGCGACTGGGGGGGAAGAGAGAGCGACTGGGGGGAAGAGAGAGCGCGAGTGGGGGGAGAGAGAGAGCGAGTGGGGGGAGAGAGAGTGCGAGTGGGGGGGAGAGAGAGAGAGCGAGGTGGGGGGGAAGAGAGAGCGAACTGGGGGGAAGAGAGAGCGACTGGGGGGAAGAGAGAGCGACTGGGGGGGAAGAGAGAGCGACTGGGGGGGAAGAGAGAGCGACTAGGGGGGGAAGAGAGAGCGACTGGGGGGGAAGAGAGAGCGACTGGGGGGGAAGAGAGAGCGACTGGGGGGGGAAGAGAGAGCGCTGGGGGGGAAGAGAGAGCGACTGGGGGGGGAAGAGAGAGCGACTGGGGGAAGAGAGAGCGCGAGTGGGGGGAGAGAGAGAGCGAGTGGGGGGAGAGAGAGAGCGAGTGGGGGGGAGAGAGAGAGCGAGTGGGGGGGGAAGAGAGAGCGACTGGGGGGGAAGAGAGAGCGACTGGGGGGGAAGAGAGAGCGACTGGGGGGGAAGAGAGAGCGACTGGGGGGAAGAGAGAGCGACTGGGGGGGAAGAGAGAGCGACTGGGGGGGAAGAGAGAGCGACTGGGGGGGAAGAGAGAGCGACTGGGGGGGAAGAGAGAGCGACTGGGGGGGGAAGAGAGAGCGACTGGGGGGGAAGAGAGAGCGACTGGGGGGGAAGAGAGAGCGACTGGGGGGGAAGAGAGAGCGACTGGGGGGACGAGAGAGCGACTGGGGGGGACGAGAGAGCGACTGGGGGGGACGAGAGAGCGACTGGG